>NC_090947.1:47749509-48349509 GCF_040807025.1 Struthio camelus | reverse complement strand
CCCCCGCTCCTCTCCCCCTCACTTCCGGTTTCCACCTCCCACTTCCGGGTTTCCGACTCCCACTTCCGGGTTCCAACAAATCCCCTCCCCGCCCTCCCCAAACACTTTTTTACACCGTTTCACCCCCTCGGGCGCCTTTTCCCGCCTCCCCCGCTCCTCTCCCCCTCACTTCCGGTTTCCGCCTCCCACTTCCGGGTTTCCGCCTCCCACTTCCGGGTTCCAACAAATCCCCTCCCCGCCCTCCCCAAACACTTTTTTACACCCTTTCACCCCCTCGCGCGCCTTTTCCCGCCTCCCCCGCTCCTCTCCCCCTCACTTCCGGTTTCCGCCTCCCACTTCCGGGTTTACGACTCCCACTTCCGGGTTCCAACAAATCCCCTCCCCGCCCTCCCCAAACACTTTTTTACACCCTTTCACCCCCTCGGACGCCTTTTCCCGCCTCCCCCGCTCCTCTCCCCCTCACTTCCGGTTTCCGCCTCCCACTTCCGGGTTTACGACTCCCACTTCCGGGTTCCAACAAATCCCCTCCCCGCCCTCCCCAAACACTTTTTTACACCCTTTCACCCCCTCGCGCGCCTTTTCCCGCCTCCCCCGCTCCTCTCCCCCTCACTTCCGGTTTCCGCCTCCCACTTCCGGGTTTCCGACTCCCACTTCCGGGTTCCAACAAATCCCCTCCCCCGCCCTCCCCAAACACTTTTTTACACCGTTTCACCCCCTCGCACGCCTTTTCCCGCCTCCCTCGCTCCTCTCCCCCTCACTTCCGGTTTCCGCCTCCCACTTCCGGGTTTACGCCTCCCACTTCCGGGTTCCAACAAATCCCCTCCCCCGCCCTCCCCAAACACTTTTTTACACCGTTTCACCCCCTCGGGCGCCTTTTCCCGCCTCCCCCGCTCCTCTCCCCCTCACTTCCGGTTTCCGCCTCCCACTTCCGGGTTTCCGACTCCCACTTCCGGGTTCCAACAAATCCCCTCACTGCCCTCCCCAAACACTTTTTTACACCCTTTCACCCCCTCGGGCGCCTTTTCCCGCCTCCCCCGCTCCTCTCCCCCTCACTTCCGGTTTCCGCCTCCCACTTCCGGGTTTCCGCCTCCCACTTCCGGGTTCCAACAAATCCCCTCCCCGCCCTCCCCAAACACTTTTTTACACCCTTTCACCCCCTCGGGCGCCTTTTCCCGCCTCCCCCGCTCCTCTCCCCCTCACTTCCGGTTTCCGCCTCCCACTTCCGGGTTTCCGACTCCCACTTCCGGGTTCCAACAAATCCCCTCCCCGCCCTCCCCAAACACTTTTTTACACCGTTTCACCCCCTCGCACGCCTTTTCCCGCCTCCCCCGCTCCTCTCCCCCTCACTTCCGGTTTCCGCCTCCCACTTCCGGGTTTACGACTCCCACTTCCGGGTTCCAACAAATCCCCTCCCCGCCCTCCCCAAACACTTTTTTACACCGTTTCACCCCCTCGCGCGCCTTTTCCCGCCTCCCCCGCTCCTCTCCCCCTCACTTCCGGTTTCCGCCTCCCACTTCCGGGTTTCCGCCTCCCACTTCCGGGTTCCAACAAATCCCCTCCCCGCCCTCCCCAAACACTTTTTTACGCCGTTTCACCCCCTCGCGCGCCTTTTCCCGCCTCCCCCGCTCCTCTCCCCCTCACTTCCGGTTTCCGCCTCCCACTTCCGGGTTTCCGACTCCCACTTCCGGGTTCCAACAAATCCCCTCCCCGCCCTCCCCAAACACTTTTTTACGCCGTTTCACCCCCTCGCGCGCCTTTTCCCGCCTCCCCCGCTCCTCTCCCCCTCACTTCCGGTTTCCGCCTCCCACTTCCGGGTTTCCGACTCCCACTTCCGGGTTCCAACAAATCCCCTCCCCGCCCTCCCCAAACACTTTTTTACACCCTTTCACCCCCTCGCACGCCTTTTCCCGCCTCCCCCGCTCCTCTCCCCCTCACTTCCGGTTTCCGACTCCCACTTCCGGGTTCCAACAAATCCCCTCCCCGCCCTCCCCAAACACTTTTTTACGCCGTTTCACCCCCTCGCGCGCCTTTTCCCGCCTCCCCCGCTCCTCTCCCCCTCACTTCCGGTTTCCGCCTCCCACTTCCGGGTTTCCGACTCCCACTTCCGGGTTCCAACAAATCCCCTCCCCCGCCCTCCCCAAACACTTTTTTACACCCTTTCACCCCCTCGCGCGCCTTTTCCCGCCTCCCCCGCTCCTCTCCCCCTCACTTCCGGTTTCCACCTCCCACTTCCGGGTTTCCGACTCCCACTTCCGGGTTCCAACAAATCCCCTCCCCGCCCTCCCCAAACACTTTTTTACACCGTTTCACCCCCTCGGGCGCCTTTTCCCGCCTCCCCCGCTCCTCTCCCCCTCACTTCCGGTTTCCGCCTCCCACTTCCGGGTTTCCGCCTCCCACTTCCGGGTTCCAACAAATCCCCTCCCCGCCCTCCCCAAACACTTTTTTACACCCTTTCACCCCCTCGCGCGCCTTTTCCCGCCTCCCCCGCTCCTCTCCCCCTCACTTCCGGTTTCCGCCTCCCACTTCCGGGTTTACGACTCCCACTTCCGGGTTCCAACAAATCCCCTCCCCGCCCTCCCCAAACACTTTTTTACACCCTTTCACCCCCTCGCACGCCTTTTCCCGCCTCCCCCGCTCCTCTCCCCCTCACTTCCGGTTTCCGCCTCCCACTTCCGGGTTTACGACTCCCACTTCCGGGTTCCAACAAATCCCCTCCCCGCCCTCCCCAAACACTTTTTTACACCCTTTCACCCCCTCGGGCGCCTTTTCCCGCCTCCCCCGCTCCTCTCCCCCTCACTTCCGGTTTCCGCCTCCCACTTCCGGGTTTCCGACTCCCACTTCCGGGTTCCAACAAATCCCCTCCCCCGCCCTCCCCAAACACTTTTTTACACCGTTTCACCCCCTCGCACGCCTTTTCCCGCCTCCCTCGCTCCTCTCCCCCTCACTTCCGGTTTCCGCCTCCCACTTCCGGGTTTACGACTCCCACTTCCGGGTTCCAACAAATCCCCTCCCCGCCCTCCCCAAACACTTTTTTACGCCGTTTCACCCCCTCACGCGCCTTTTCCCGCCTCCCCCGCTCCTCTCCCCCTCACTTCCGGTTTCCGCCTCCCACTTCCGGGTTTCCGACTCCCACTTCCGGGTTCCAACAAATCCCCTCCCCCGCCCTCCCCAAACACTTTTTTACACCGTTTCACCCCCTCGGGCGCCTTTTCCCGCCTCCCCCGCTCCTCTCCCCCTCACTTCCGGTTTCCGCCTCCCACTTCCGGGTTTCCGACTCCCACTTCCGGGTTCCAACAAATCCCCTCCCCGCCCTCCCCAAACACTTTTTTACGCCCTTTCACCCCCTCGGGCGCCTTTTCCCGCCTCCCCCGCTCCTCTCCCCCTCACTTCCGGTTTCCGCCTCCCACTTCCGGGTTTCCGACTCCCACTTCCGGGTTCCAACAAATCCCCTCCCCGCCCTCCCCAAACACTTTTTTACACCGTTTCACCCCCTCGCACGCCTTTTCCCGCCTCCCCCGCTCCTCTCCCCCTCACTTCCGGTTTCCGCCTCCCACTTCCGGGTTTACGACTCCCACTTCCGGGTTCCAACAAATCCCCTCCCCGCCCTCCCCAAACACTTTTTTACACCGTTTCACCCCCTCGGACGCCTTTTCCCGCCTCCCCCGCTCCTCTCCCCCTCACTTCCGGTTTCCGCCTCCCACTTCCGGGTTTCCGACTCCCACTTCCGGGTTCCAACAAATCCCCTCCCCGCCCTCCCCAAACACTTTTTTACACCGTTTCTCCCCCTCGGACGCCTTTTCCCGCCTCCCCCGCTCCTCTCCCCCTCACTTCCGGTTTCCGCCTCCCACTTCCGGGTTTCCGACTCCCACTTCCGGGTTCCAACAAATCCCCTCCCCGCCCTCCCCAAACACTTTTTTACACCGTTTCTCCCCCTCGGACGCCTTTTCCCGCCTCCCCCGCTCCTCTCCCCCTCACTTCCGGTTTCCGCCTCCCACTTCCGGGTTTCCGACTCCCACTTCCGGGTTCCAACAAATCCCCTCCCCGCCCTCCCCAAACACTTTTTTACACCGTTTCTCCCCCTCGCACGCCTTTTCCCGCCTCCCCCGCTCCTCTCCCCCTCACTTCCGGTTTCCGCCTCCCACTTCCGGGTTTCCGACTCCCACTTCCGGGTTCCAACAAATCCCCTCCCCGCCCTCCCCAAACACTTTTTGACACCGTTTCTCCCCCTCGGACGCCTTTTCCCGCCTCCCCCGCTCCTCTCCCCCTCACTTCCGGTTTCCGCCTCCCACTTCCGGGTTTCCGACTCCCACTTCCGGGTTCCAACAAATCCCCTCCCCGCCCTCCCCAAACACTTTTTTACACCCTTTCACCCCCTCGCGCGCCTTTTCCCGCCTCCCCCGCTCCTCTCCCCCTCACTTCCGGTTTCCGCCTCCCACTTCCGGGTTTACGACTCCCACTTCCGGGTTCCAACAAATCCCCTCCCCGCCCTCCCCAAACACTTTTTTACGCCGTTTCACCCCCTCGGGCGCCTTTTCCCGCCTCCCCCGCTCCTCTCCCCCTCACTTCCGGTTTCCGCCTCCCACTTCCGGGTTTCCGACTCCCACTTCCGGGTTCCAACAAATCCCCTCCCCGCCCTCCCCAAACACTTTTTTACACCCTTTCACCCCCTCGCGCGCCTTTTCCCGCCTCCCCCGCTCCTCTCCCCCTCACTTCCGGTTTCCGCCTCCCACTTCCGGGTTTCCGACTCCCACTTCCGGGTTCCAACAAATCCCCTCCCCGCCCTCCCCAAACACTTTTTTACACCCTTTCACCCCCTCGCGCGCCTTTTCCCGCCTCCCCCGCTCCTCTCCCCCTCACTTCCGGTTTCCGCCTCCCACTTCCGGGTTTCCGACTCCCACTTCCGGGTTCCAACAAATCCCCTCCCCGCCCTCCCCAAACACTTTTTTACACCCTTTCACCCCCTCGCGCGCCTTTTCCCGCCTCCCCCGCTCCTCTCCCCCTCACTTCCGGTTTCCGCCTCCCACTTCCGGGTTTACGACTCCCACTTCCGGGTTCCAACAAATCCCCTCCCCGCCCTCCCCAAACACTTTTTTACACCGTTTCTCCCCCTCGCGCGCCTTTTCCCGCCTCCCCCGCTCCTCTCCCCCTCACTTCCGGTTTCCGCCTCCCACTTCCGGGTTTCCGACTCCCACTTCCGGGTTCCAACAAATCCCCTCCCCCGCCCTCCCCAAACACTTTTTTACACCCTTTCACCCCCTCGCGCGCCTTTTCCCGCCTCCCCCGCTCCTCTCCCCCTCACTTCCGGTTTCCGCCTCCCACTTCCGGGTTTCCGACTCCCACTTCCGGGTTCCAACAAATCCCCTCCCCGCCCTCCCCAAACACTTTTTTACACCGTTTCACCCCCTCGGGCGCCTTTTCCCGCCTCCCCCGCTCCTCTCCCCCTCACTTCCGGTTTCCGCCTCCCACTTCCGGGTTTCCGACTCCCACTTCCGGGTTCCAACAAATCCCCTCCCCCGCCCTCCCCAAACACTTTTTTACACCCTTTCACCCCCTCGGGCGCCTTTTCCCGCCTCCCCCGCTCCTCTCCCCCTCACTTCCGGTTTCCGCCTCCCACTTCCGGGTTTCCGCCTCCCACTTCCGGGTTCCAACAAATCCCCTCACTGCCCTCCCCAAACACTTTTTTACACCCTTTCACCCCCTCGGGCGCCTTTTCCCGCCTCCCCCGCTCCTCTCCCCCTCACTTCCGGTTTCCGCCTCCCACTTCCGGGTTTCCGCCTCCCACTTCCGGGTTCCAACAAATCCCCTCCCCGCCCTCCCCAAACACTTTTTTACACCCTTTCACCCCCTCGGGCGCCTTTTCCCGCCTCCCCCGCTCCTCTCCCCCTCACTTCCGGTTTCCGCCTCCCACTTCCGGGTTTCCGCCTCCCACTTCCGGGTTCCAACAAATCCCCTCCCCGCCCTCCCCAAACACTTTTTTACACCCTTTCACCCCCTCGCACGCCTTTTCCCGCCTCCCCCGCTCCTCTCCCCCTCACTTCCGGTTTCCGCCTCCCACTTCCGGGTTTACGACTCCCACTTCCGGGTTCCAACAAATCCCCTCCCCGCCCTCCCCAAACACTTTTTTACGCCGTTTCTCCCCCTCGGACGCCTTTTCCCGCCTCCCCCGCTCCTCTCCCCCTCACTTCCGGTTTCCGCCTCCCACTTCCGGGTTTACGACTCCCACTTCCGGGTTCCAACAAATCCCCTCCCCGCCCTCCCCAAACACTTTTTTACACCGTTTCTCCCCCTCGGACGCCTTTTCCCGCCTCCCCCGCTCCTCTCCCCCTCACTTCCGGTTTCCGCCTCCCACTTCCGGGTTTCCGCCTCCCACTTCCGGGTTCCAACAAATCCCCTCCCCGCCCTCCCCAAACACTTTTTTACACCGTTTCTCCCCCTCGGACGCCTTTTCCCGCCTCCCCCGCTCCTCTCCCCCTCACTTCCGGTTTCCGCCTCCCACTTCCGGGTTTCCGACTCCCACTTCCGGGTTCCAACAAATCCCCTCCCCGCCCTCCCCAAACACTTTTTTACACCGTTTCTCCCCCTCGCACGCCTTTTCCCGCCTCCCCCGCTCCTCTCCCCCTCACTTCCGGTTTCCGCCTCCCACTTCCGGGTTTCCGCCTCCCACTTCCGGGTTCCAACAAATCCCCTCCCCGCCCTCCCCAAACACTTTTTGACACCGTTTCTCCCCCTCGGACGCCTTTTCCCGCCTCCCCCGCTCCTCTCCCCCTCACTTCCGGTTTCCGCCTCCCACTTCCGGGTTTCCGACTCCCACTTCCGGGTTCCAACAAATCCCCTCCCCGCCCTCCCCAAACACTTTTTTACACCCTTTCACCCCCTCGCGCGCCTTTTCCCGCCTCCCCCGCTCCTCTCCCCCTCACTTCCGGTTTCCGCCTCCCACTTCCGGGTTTACGACTCCCACTTCCGGGTTCCAACAAATCCCCTCCCCGCCCTCCCCAAACACTTTTTTACGCCGTTTCACCCCCTCGGGCGCCTTTTCCCGCCTCCCCCGCTCCTCTCCCCCTCACTTCCGGTTTCCGCCTCCCACTTCCGGGTTTACGACTCCCACTTCCGGGTTCCAACAAATCCCCTCCCCGCCCTCCCCAAACACTTTTTTACACCCTTTCACCCCCTCGCGCGCCTTTTCCCGCCTCCCCCGCTCCTCTCCCCCTCACTTCCGGTTTCCGCCTCCCACTTCCGGGTTTCCGACTCCCACTTCCGGGTTCCAACAAATCCCCTCCCCGCCCTCCCCAAACACTTTTTTACACCGTTTCACCCCCTCGGGCGCCTTTTCCCGCCTCCCCCGCTCCTCTCCCCCTCACTTCCGGTTTCCGCCTCCCACTTCCGGGTTTACGACTCCCACTTCCGGGTTCCAACAAATCCCCTCCCCGCCCTCCCCAAACACTTTTTGACACCGTTCCACCCCCTCGGACGCCTTTTCCCGCCTCCCCCGCTCCTCTCCCCCTCACTTCCGGTTTCCGCCTCCCACTTCCGGGTTTACGACTCCCACTTCCGGGTTCCAACAAATCCCCTCCCCGCCCTCCCCAAACACTTTTTTACACCGTTTCTCCCCCTCGCGCGCCTTTTCCCGCCTCCCCCGCTCCTCTCCCCCTCACTTCCGGTTTCCGCCTCCCACTTCCGGGTTTACGACTCCCACTTCCGGGTTCCAACAAATCCCCTCCCCCGCCCTCCCCAAACACTTTTTTACACCCTTTCACCCCCTCGCGCGCCTTTTCCCGCCTCCCCCGCTCCTCTCCCCCTCACTTCCGGTTTCCGCCTCCCACTTCCGGGTTTACGACTCCCACTTCCGGGTTCCAACAAATCCCCTCCCCGCCCTCCCCAAACACTTTTTTACACCGTTTCACCCCCTCGGGCGCCTTTTCCCGCCTCCCCCGCTCCTCTCCCCCTCACTTCCGGTTTCCGCCTCCCACTTCCGGGTTTCCGCCTCCCACTTCCGGGTTCCAACAAATCCCCTCCCCGCCCTCCCCAAACACTTTTTTACACCCTTTCACCCCCTCGCGCGCCTTTTCCCGCCTCCCCCGCTCCTCTCCCCCTCACTTCCGGTTTCCGCCTCCCACTTCCGGGTTTACGACTCCCACTTCCGGGTTCCAACAAATCCCCTCCCCGCCCTCCCCAAACACTTTTTTACACCCTTTCACCCCCTCGCACGCCTTTTCCCGCCTCCCCCGCTCCTCTCCCCCTCACTTCCGGTTTCCGCCTCCCACTTCCGGGTTTACGACTCCCACTTCCGGGTTCCAACAAATCCCCTCCCCGCCCTCCCCAAACACTTTTTTACACCCTTTCACCCCCTCGGGCGCCTTTTCCCGCCTCCCCCGCTCCTCTCCCCCTCACTTCCGGTTTCCGCCTCCCACTTCCGGGTTTCCGACTCCCACTTCCGGGTTCCAACAAATCCCCTCCCCCGCCCTCCCCAAACACTTTTTTACACCGTTTCACCCCCTCGCACGCCTTTTCCCGCCTCCCTCGCTCCTCTCCCCCTCACTTCCGGTTTCCGCCTCCCACTTCCGGGTTTACGACTCCCACTTCCGGGTTCCAACAAATCCCCTCCCCGCCCTCCCCAAACACTTTTTTACGCCGTTTCACCCCCTCACGCGCCTTTTCCCGCCTCCCCCGCTCCTCTCCCCCTCACTTCCGGTTTCCGCCTCCCACTTCCGGGTTTCCGACTCCCACTTCCGGGTTCCAACAAATCCCCTCCCCCGCCCTCCCCAAACACTTTTTTACACCGTTTCACCCCCTCGGGCGCCTTTTCCCGCCTCCCCCGCTCCTCTCCCCCTCACTTCCGGTTTCCGCCTCCCACTTCCGGGTTTCCGCCTCCCACTTCCGGGTTCCAACAAATCCCCTCACTGCCCTCCCCAAACACTTTTTTACACCCTTTCACCCCCTCGGGCGCCTTTTCCCGCCTCCCCCGCTCCTCTCCCCCTCACTTCCGGTTTCCGCCTCCCACTTCCGGGTTTCCGACTCCCACTTCCGGGTTCCAACAAATCCCCTCCCCGCCCTCCCCAAACACTTTTTTACACCCTTTCACCCCCTCGGGCGCCTTTTCCCGCCTCCCCCGCTCCTCTCCCCCTCACTTCCGGTTTCCGCCTCCCACTTCCGGGTTTCCGACTCCCACTTCCGGGTTCCAACAAATCCCCTCCCCGCCCTCCCCAAACACTTTTTTACACCGTTTCACCCCCTCGCACGCCTTTTCCCGCCTCCCCCGCTCCTCTCCCCCTCACTTCCGGTTTCCGCCTCCCACTTCCGGGTTTCCGACTCCCACTTCCGGGTTCCAACAAATCCCCTCCCCGCCCTCCCCAAACACTTTTTTACACCGTTTCACCCCCTCGGACGCCTTTTCCCGCCTCCCCCGCTCCTCTCCCCCTCACTTCCGGTTTCCGCCTCCCACTTCCGGGTTTCCGCCTCCCACTTCCGGGTTCCAACAAATCCCCTCCCCGCCCTCCCCAAACACTTTTTTACACCGTTTCTCCCCCTCGGACGCCTTTTCCCGCCTCCCCCGCTCCTCTCCCCCTCACTTCCGGTTTCCGCCTCCCACTTCCGGGTTTACGACTCCCACTTCCGGGTTCCAACAAATCCCCTCCCCGCCCTCCCCAAACACTTTTTTACACCGTTTCTCCCCCTCGGACGCCTTTTCCCGCCTCCCCCGCTCCTCTCCCCCTCACTTCCGGTTTCCGCCTCCCACTTCCGGGTTTCCGACTCCCACTTCCGGGTTCCAACAAATCCCCTCCCCGCCCTCCCCAAACACTTTTTTACACCGTTTCTCCCCCTCGCACGCCTTTTCCCGCCTCCCCCGCTCCTCTCCCCCTCACTTCCGGTTTCCGCCTCCCACTTCCGGGTTTCCGCCTCCCACTTCCGGGTTCCAACAAATCCCCTCCCCGCCCTCCCCAAACACTTTTTGACACCGTTTCTCCCCCTCGGACGCCTTTTCCCGCCTCCCCCGCTCCTCTCCCCCTCACTTCCGGTTTCCGCCTCCCACTTCCGGGTTTACGACTCCCACTTCCGGGTTCCAACAAATCCCCTCCCCGCCCTCCCCAAACACTTTTTTACACCCTTTCACCCCCTCGCGCGCCTTTTCCCGCCTCCCCCGCTCCTCTCCCCCTCACTTCCGGTTTCCGCCTCCCACTTCCGGGTTTACGACTCCCACTTCCGGGTTCCAACAAATCCCCTCCCCGCCCTCCCCAAACACTTTTTTACGCCGTTTCACCCCCTCGGGCGCCTTTTCCCGCCTCCCCCGCTCCTCTCCCCCTCACTTCCGGTTTCCGCCTCCCACTTCCGGGTTTCCGACTCCCACTTCCGGGTTCCAACAAATCCCCTCCCCGCCCTCCCCAAACACTTTTTTACACCCTTTCACCCCCTCGGGCGCCTTTTCCCGCCTCCCCCGCTCCTCTCCCCCTCACTTCCGGTTTCCGCCTCCCACTTCCGGGTTTCCGACTCCCACTTCCGGGTTCCAACAAATCCCCTCCCCGCCCTCCCCAAACACTTTTTTACACCGTTTCACCCCCTCGGGCGCCTTTTCCCGCCTCCCCCGCTCCTCTCCCCCTCACTTCCGGTTTCCGCCTCCCACTTCCGGGTTTCCGCCTCCCACTTCCGGGTTCCACCCAATCCCCTCCCCGCCCTCCCCAAACACTTTTTGACACCGTTCCACCCCCTCGGACGCCTTTTCCCGCCTCCCCCGCTCCTCTCCCCCTCACTTCCGGTTTCCGCCTCCCACTTCCGGGTTTACGACTCCCACTTCCGGGTTCCAACAAATCCCCTCCCCGCCCTCCCCAAACACTTTTTTACACCGTTTCTCCCCCTCGCGCGCCTTTTCCCGCCTCCCCCGCTCCTCTCCCCCTCACTTCCGGTTTCCGCCTCCCACTTCCGGGTTTCCGACTCCCACTTCCGGGTTCCAACAAATCCCCTCCCCGCCCTCCCCAAACACTTTTTTACGCCGTTTCACCCCCTCGCGCGCCTTTTCCCGCCTCCCCCGCTCCTCTCCCCCTCACTTCCGGTTTCCGCCTCCCACTTCCGGGTTTCCGCCTCCCACTTCCGGGTTCCAACAAATCCCCTCCCCGCCCTCCCCAAACACTTTTTGACACCGTTTCACCCCCTCGCACGCCTTTTCCCGCCTCCCCCGCTCCTCTCCCCCTCACTTCCGGTTTCCGCCTCCCACTTCCGGGTTTACGACTCCCACTTCCGGGTTCCAACAAATCCCCTCCCCGCCCTCCCCAAACACTTTTTTACACCCTTTCACCCCCTCGCGCGCCTTTTCCCGCCTCCCCCGCTCCTCTCCCCCTCACTTCCGGTTTCCGCCTCCCACTTCCGGGTTTACGACTCCCACTTCCGGGTTCCAACAAATCCCCTCCCCGCCCTCCCCAAACACTTTTTTACACCCTTTCACCCCCTCGGGCGCCTTTTCCCGCCTCCCCCGCTCCTCTCCCCCTCACTTCCGGTTTCCGACTCCCACTTCCGGGTTCCAACAAATCCCCTCCCCGCCCTCCCCAAACACTTTTTTACGCCGTTTCACCCCCTCGCGCGCCTTTTCCCGCCTCCCCCGCTCCTCTCCCCCTCACTTCCGGTTTCCGCCTCCCACTTCCGGGTTTCCGACTCCCACTTCCGGGTTCCAACAAATCCCCTCCCCCGCCCTCCCCAAACACTTTTTGACACCCTTTCACCCCCTCGCGCGCCTTTTCCCGCCTCCCCCGCTCCTCTCCCCCTCACTTCCGGTTTCCGCCTCCCACTTCCGGGTTTCGGACTCCCACTTCCGGGTTCCAACAAATCCCCTCCCCGCCCTCCCCAAACACTTTTTTACACCCTTTCACCCCCTCGGGCGCCTTTTCCCGCCTCCCCCGCTCCTCTCCCCCTCACTTCCGGTTTCCGCCTCCCACTTCCGGGTTTACGCCTCCCACTTCCGGGTTCCAACAAATCCCCTCCCCGCCCTCCCCAAACACTTTTTTACACCCTTTCACCCCCTCGCGCGCCTTTTCCCGCCTCCCCCGCTCCTCTCCCCCTCACTTCCGGTTTCCGCCTCCCACTTCCGGGTTTACGACTCCCACTTCCGGGTTCCAACAAATCCCCTCCCCGCCCTCCCCAAACACTTTTTTACACCCTTTCACCCCCTCGCACGCCTTTTCCCGCCTCCCCCGCTCCTCTCCCCCTCACTTCCGGTTTCCGCCTCCCACTTCCGGGTTTACGACTCCCACTTCCGGGTTCCAACAAATCCCCTCCCCGCCCTCCCCAAACACTTTTTTACACCCTTTCACCCCCTCGCGCGCCTTTTCCCGCCTCCCCCGCTCCTCTCCCCCTCACTTCCGGTTTCCGCCTCCCACTTCCGGGTTTCCGACTCCCACTTCCGGGTTCCAACAAATCCCCTCCCCGCCCTCCCCAAACACTTTTTTACGCCGTTTCTCCCCCTCGCGCGCCTTTTCCCGCCTCCCCCGCTCCTCTCCCCCTCACTTCCGGTTTCCGCCTCCCACTTCCGGGTTTACGACTCCCACTTCCGGGTTCCAACAAATCCCCTCCCCGCCCTCCCCAAACACTTTTTTACACCGTTTCTCCCCCTCGCGCGCCTTTTCCCGCCTCCCCCGCTCCTCTCCCCCTCACTTCCGGTTTCCGCCTCCCACTTCCGGGTTTACGACTCCCACTTCCGGGTTCCAACAAATCCCCTCCCCGCCCTCCCCAAACACTTTTTTACACCGTTTCTCCCCCTCGCGCGCCTTTTCCCGCCTCCCCCGCTCCTCTCCCCCTCACTTCCGGTTTCCGCCTCCCACTTCCGGGTTTCCGACTCCCACTTCCGGGTTCCAACAAATCCCCTCCCCCGCCCTCCCCAAACACTTTTTTACACCGTTTCACCCCCTCGGACGCCTTTTCCCGCCTCCCCCGCTCCTCTCCCCCTCACTTCCGGTTTCCGCCTCCCACTTCCGGGTTTCCGCCTCCCACTTCCGGGTTCCAACAAATCCCCTCCCCGCCCTCCCCAAACACTTTTTTACGCCGTTTCACCCCCTCGGGCGCCTTTTCCCGCCTCCCCCGCTCCTCTCCCCCTCACTTCCGGTTTCCGCCTCCCACTTCCGGGTTTCCGACTCCCACTTCCGGGTTCCAACAAATCCCCTCCCCGCCCTCCCCAAACACTTTTTTACACCCTTTCACCCCCTCGGACGCCTTTTCCCGCCTCCCCCGCTCCTCTCCCCCTCACTTCCGGTTTCCGCCTCCCACTTCCGGGTTTCCGCCTCCCACTTCCGGGTTCCACCCAATCCCCTCCCCCGCCCTCCCCAAACACTTTTTTACACCGTTTCACCCCCTCGCACGCCTTTTCCCGCCTCCCTCGCTCCTCTCCCCCTCACTTCCGGTTTCCGCCTCCCACTTCCGGGTTTCCGCCTCCCACTTCCGGGTTCCAACAAATCCCCTCCCCGCCCTCCCCAAACACTTTTTTACGCCGTTTCACCCCCTCACGCGCCTTTTCCCGCCTCCCCCGCTCCTCTCCCCCTCACTTCCGGTTTCCGCCTCCCACTTCCGGGTTTCCGACTCCCACTTCCGGGTTCCAACAAATCCCCTCCCCGCCCTCCCCAAACACTTTTTTACGCCGTTTCACCCCCTCGCGCGCCTTTTCCCGCCTCCCCCGCTCCTCTCCCCCTCACTTCCGGTTTCCGCCTCCCACTTCCGGGTTTCCGCCTCCCACTTCCGGGTTCCAACAAATCCCCTCCCCGCCCTCCCCAAACACTTTTTTACGCCGTTTCACCCCCTCGCGCGCCTTTTCCCGCCTCCCCCGCTCCTCTCCCCCTCACTTCCGGTTTCCGCCTCCCACTTCCGGGTTTCCGACTCCCACTTCCGGGTTCCAACAAATCCCCTCACTGCCCTCCCCAAACACTTTTTTACACCCTTTCACCCCCTCGGGCGCCTTTTCCCGCCTCCCCCGCTCCTCTCCCCCTCACTTCCGGTTTCCGACTCCCACTTCCGGGTTTCCGCCTCCCACTTCCGGGTTCCAACAAATCCCCTCCCCGCCCTCCCCAAACACTTTTTTACACCCTTTCACCCCCTCGGGCGCCTTTTCCCGCCTCCCCCGCTCCTCTCCCCCTCACTTCCGGTTTCCGCCTCCCACTTCCGGGTTTACGACTCCCACTTCCGGGTTCCAACAAATCCCCTCCCCGCCCTCCCCAAACACTTTTTTACACCGTTTCTCCCCCTCGCACGCCTTTCCCCGCCTCCCCCGCTCCTCTCCCCCTCACTTCCGGTTTCCGCCTCCCACTTCCGGGTTTCCGCCTCCCACTTCCGGGTTCCAACAAATCCCCTCCCCGCCCTCCCCAAACACTTTTTTACGCCGTTTCACCCCCTCGGGCGCCTTTTCCCGCCTCCCCCGCTCCTCTCCCCCTCACTTCCGGTTTCCGCCTCCCACTTCCGGGTTTCCGACTCCCACTTCCGGGTTCCAACAAATCCCCTCCCCGCCCTCCCCAAACACTTTTTTACACCGTTTCTCCCCCTCGGACGCCTTTTCCCGCCTCCCCCGCTCCTCTCCCCCTCACTTCCGGTTTCCGCCTCCCACTTCCGGGTTTCCGACTCCCACTTCCGGGTTCCAACAAATCCCCTCCCCGCCCTCCCCAAACACTTTTTTACACCCTTTCACCCCCTCGCGCGCCTTTTCCCGCCTCCCCCGCTCCTCTCCCCCTCACTTCCGGTTTCCGCCTCCCACTTCCGGGTTTACGACTCCCACTTCCGGGTTCCAACAAATCCCCTCCCCGCCCTCCCCAAACACTTTTTTACACCCTTTCACCCCCTCGCACGCCTTTTCCCGCCTCCCCCGCTCCTCTCCCCCTCACTTCCGGTTTCCGCCTCCCACTTCCGGGTTTCCGACTCCCACTTCCGGGTTCCAACAAATCCCCTCCCCGCCCTCCCCAAACACTTTTTTACACCGTTTCTCCCCCTCGGACGCCTTTTCCCGCCTCCCCCGCTCCTCTCCCCCTCACTTCCGGTTTCCGCCTCCCACTTCCGGGTTTCCGACTCCCACTTCCGGGTTCCAACAAATCCCCTCCCCGCCCTCCCCAAACACTTTTTTACACCCTTTCACCCCCTCGCACGCCTTTTCCCGCCTCCCCCGCTCCTCTCCCCCTCACTTCCGGTTTCCGCCTCCCACTTCCGGGTTTACGACTCCCACTTCCGGGTTCCAACAAATCCCCTCCCCGCCCTCCCCAAACACTTTTTTACACCGTTTCTCCCCCTCGGGCGCCTTTTCCCGCCTCCCCCGCTCCTCTCCCCCTCACTTCCGGTTTCCGCCTCCCACTTCCGGGTTTCCGACTCCCACTTCCGGGTTCCAACAAATCCCCTCCCCGCCCTCCCCAAACACTTTTTTACACCCTTTCACCCCCTCGCACGCCTTTTCCCGCCTCCCCCGCTCCTCTCCCCCTCACTTCCGGTTTCCGCCTCCCACTTCCGGGTTTACGACTCCCACTTCCGGGTTCCAACAAATCCCCTCCCCGCCCTCCCCAAACACTTTTTTACACCGTTTCTCCCCCTCGGACGCCTTTTCCCGCCTCCCCCGCTCCTCTCCCCCTCACTTCCGGTTTCCGCCTCCCACTTCCGGGTTTCCGACTCCCACTTCCGGGTTCCAACAAATCCCCTCCCCGCCCTCCCCAAACACTTTTTTACACCCTTTCACCCCCTCGCACGCCTTTTCCCGCCTCCCCCGCTCCTCTCCCCCTCACTTCCGGTTTCCGCCTCCCACTTCCGGGTTTCCGACTCCCACTTCCGGGTTCCAACAAATCCCCTCCCCGCCCTCCCCAAACACTTTTTTACACCCTTTCACCCCCTCGGGCGCCTTTTCCCGCCTCCCCCGCTCCTCTCCCCCTCACTTCCGGTTTCCGCCTCCCACTTCCGGGTTTACGACTCCCACTTCCGGGTTCCAACAAATCCCCTCCCCGCCCTCCCCAAACACTTTTTTACGCCGTTTCACCCCCTCGCGCGCCTTTTCCCGCCTCCCCCGCTCCTCTCCCCCTCACTTCCGGTTTCCGCCTCCCACTTCCGGGTTTCCGACTCCCACTTCCGGGTTCCAACAAATCCCCTCCCCGCCCTCCCCAAACACTTTTTTACACCCTTTCACCCCCTCGCGCGCCTTTTCCCGCCTCCCCCGCTCCTCTCCCCCTCACTTCCGGTTTCCGCCTCCCACTTCCGGGTTTCCGACTCCCACTTCCGGGTTCCAACAAATCCCCTCCCCGCCCTCCCCAAACACTTTTTTACACCGTTTCACCCCCTCGGGCGCCTTTTCCCGCCTCCCCCGCTCCTCTCCCCCTCACTTCCGGTTTCCGCCTCCCACTTCCGGGTTTCCGCCTCCCACTTCCGGGTTCCAACAAATCCCCTCCCCGCCCTCCCCAAACACTTTTTTACACCCTTTCACCCCCTCGGACGCCTTTTCCCGCCTCCCCCGCTCCTCTCCCCCTCACTTCCGGCTTCCGCCTCCCACTTCCGGGTTTCCGACTCCCACTTCCGGGTTCCAACAAATCCCCTCCCCGCCCTCCCCAAACACTTTTTTACACCCTTTCACCCCCTCGCACGCCTTTTCCCGCCTCCCCCGCTCCTCTCCCCCTCACTTCCGGTTTCCGCCTCCCACTTCCGGGTTTCCGACTCCCACTTCCGGGTTCCAACAAATCCCCTCCCCGCCCTCCCCAAACACTTTTTTACACCCTTTCACCCCCTCGGGCGCCTTTTCCCGCCTCCCCCGCTCCTCTCCCCCTCACTTCCGGTTTCCGCCTCCCACTTCCGGGTTTCCGACTCCCACTTCCGGGTTCCAACAAATCCCCTCCCCGCCCTCCCCAAACACTTTTTTACACCCTTTCACCCCCTCGCACGCCTTTTCCCGCCTCCCCCGCTCCTCTCCCCCTCACTTCCGGTTTCCGACTCCCACTTCCGGGTTCCAACAAATCCCCTCCCCGCCCTCCCCAAACACTTTTTTACGCCGTTTCACCCCCTCGCGCGCCTTTTCCCGCCTCCCCCGCTCCTCTCCCCCTCACTTCCGGTTTCCGCCTCCCACTTCCGGGTTTACGACTCCCACTTCCGGGTTCCAACAAATCCCCTCCCCCGCCCTCCCCAAACACTTTTTTACACCCTTTCACCCCCTCGCGCGCCTTTTCCCGCCTCCCCCGCTCCTCTCCCCCTCACTTCCGGTTTCCGCCTCCCACTTCCGGGTTTCCGACTCCCACTTCCGGGTTCCAACAAATCCCCTCCCCGCCCTCCCCAAACACTTTTTTACACCGTTTCACCCCCTCGCGCGCCTTTTCCCGCCTCCCCCGCTCCTCTCCCCCTCACTTCCGGTTTCCGCCTCCCACTTCCGGGTTTCCGCCTCCCACTTCCGGGTTCCAACAAATCCCCTCCCCGCCCTCCCCAAACACTTTTTTACACCCTTTCACCCCCTCGCGCGCCTTTTCCCGCCTCCCCCGCTCCTCTCCCCCTCACTTCCGGTTTCCGCCTCCCACTTCCGGGTTTCCGCCTCCCACTTCCGGGTTCCAACAAATCCCCTCCCCGCCCTCCCCAAACACTTTTTTACACCCTTTCACCCCCTCGCGCGCCTTTTCCCGCCTCCCCCGCTCCTCTCCCCCTCACTTCCGGTTTCCGCCTCCCACTTCCGGGTTTACGACTCCCACTTCCGGGTTCCAACAAATCCCCTCCCCGCCCTCCCCAAACACTTTTTTACGCCCTTTCACCCCCTCGGGCGCCTTTTCCCGCCTCCCCCGCTCCTCTCCCCCTCACTTCCGGTTTCCGCCTCCCACTTCCGGGTTTACGACTCCCACTTCCGGGTTCCAACAAATCCCCTCCCCGCCCTCCCCAAACACTTTTTTACGCCGTTTCTCCCCCTCGCGCGCCTTTTCCCGCCTCCCCCGCTCCTCTCCCCCTCACTTCCGGTTTCCGCCTCCCACTTCCGGGTTTCCGACTCCCACTTCCGGGTTCCAACAAATCCCCTCCCCGCCCTCCCCAAACACTTTTTTACGCCGTTTCTCCCCCTCGCGCGCCTTTTCCCGCCTCCCCCGCTCCTCTCCCCCTCACTTCCGGTTTCCGCCTCCCACTTCCGGGTTTACGACTCCCACTTCCGGGTTCCAACAAATCCCCTCCCCGCCCTCCCCAAACACTTTTTTACACCGTTTCTCCCCCTCGCGCGCCTTTTCCCGCCTCCCCCGCTCCTCTCCCCCTCACTTCCGGTTTCCGCCTCCCACTTCCGGGTTTCCGACTCCCACTTCCGGGTTCCAACAAATCCCCTCCCCCGCCCTCCCCAAACACTTTTTTACACCGTTTCACCCCCTCGCACGCCTTTTCCCGCCTCCCCCGCTCCTCTCCCCCTCACTTCCGGTTTCCGCCTCCCACTTCCGGGTTTACGACTCCCACTTCCGGGTTCCAACAAATCCCCTCCCCCGCCCTCCCCAAACACTTTTTTACACCGTTTCACCCCCTCGGACGCCTTTTCCCGCCTCCCCCGCTCCTCTCCCCCTCACTTCCGGTTTCCGCCTCCCACTTCCGGGTTTCCGACTCCCACTTCCGGGTTCCAACAAATCCCCTCCCCGCCCTCCCCAAACACTTTTTTACACCCTTTCACCCCCTCGGACGCCTTTTCCCGCCTCCCCCGCTCCTCTCCCCCTCACTTCCGGTTTCCGCCTCCCACTTCCGGGTTTCCGCCTCCCACTTCCGGGTTCCAACAAATCCCCTCCCCCGCCCTCCCCAAACACTTTTTTACACCGTTTCACCCCCTCGCACGCCTTTTCCCGCCTCCCTCGCTCCTCTCCCCCTCACTTCCGGTTTCCGCCTCCCACTTCCGGGTTTCCGCCTCCCACTTCCGGGTTCCAACAAATCCCCTCCCCGCCCTCCCCAAACACTTTTTTACGCCGTTTCACCCCCTCACGCGCCTTTTCCCGCCTCCCCCGCTCCTCTCCCCCTCACTTCCGGTTTCCGCCTCCCACTTCCGGGTTTCCGACTCCCACTTCCGGGTTCCAACAAATCCCCTCCCCGCCCTCCCCAAACACTTTTTTACGCCGTTTCACCCCCTCGCGCGCCTTTTCCCGCCTCCCCCGCTCCTCTCCCCCTCACTTCCGGTTTCCGCCTCCCACTTCCGGGTTTCCGCCTCCCACTTCCGGGTTCCAACAAATCCCCTCCCCGCCCTCCCCAAACACTTTTTTACACCGTTTCACCCCCTCGCACGCCTTTTCCCGCCTCCCCCGCTCCTCTCCCCCTCACTTCCGGTTTCCGCCTCCCACTTCCGGGTTTCCGACTCCCACTTCCGGGTTCCAACAAATCCCCTCACTGCCCTCCCCAAACACTTTTTTACACCCTTTCACCCCCTCGGGCGCCTTTTCCCGCCTCCCCCGCTCCTCTCCCCCTCACTTCCGGTTTCCGCCTCCCACTTCCGGGTTTCCGCCTCCCACTTCCGGGTTCCAACAAATCCCCTCCCCGCCCTCCCCAAACACTTTTTTACACCCTTTCACCCCCTCGGGCGCCTTTTCCCGCCTCCCCCGCTCCTCTCCCCCTCACTTCCGGTTTCCGCCTCCCACTTCCGGGTTTCCGACTCCCACTTCCGGGTTCCAACAAATCCCCTCCCCGCCCTCCCCAAACACTTTTTTACACCCTTTCTCCCCCTCGCACGCCTTTTCCCGCCTCCCCCGCTCCTCTCCCCCTCACTTCCGGTTTCCGCCTCCCACTTCCGGGTTTCCGCCTCCCACTTCCGGGTTCCAACAAATCCCCTCCCCGCCCTCCCCAAACACTTTTTTACGCCGTTTCACCCCCTCGCGCGCCTTTTCCCGCCTCCCCCGCTCCTCTCCCCCTCACTTCCGGTTTCCGCCTCCCACTTCCGGGTTTCCGACTCCCACTTCCGGGTTCCAACAAATCCCCTCCCCGCCCTCCCCAAACACTTTTTTACACCGTTTCTCCCCCTCGGACGCCTTTTCCCGCCTCCCCCGCTCCTCTCCCCCTCACTTCCGGTTTCCGCCTCCCACTTCCGGGTTTCCGACTCCCACTTCCGGGTTCCAACAAATCCCCTCCCCGCCCTCCCCAAACACTTTTTTACACCCTTTCACCCCCTCGCGCGCCTTTTCCCGCCTCCCCCGCTCCTCTCCCCCTCACTTCCGGTTTCCGCCTCCCACTTCCGGGTTTCCGCCTCCCACTTCCGGGTTCCAACAAATCCCCTCCCCGCCCTCCCCAAACACTTTTTTACGCCGTTTCACCCCCTCGGGCGCCTTTTCCCGCCTCCCCCGCTCCTCTCCCCCTCACTTCCGGTTTCCGCCTCCCACTTCCGGGTTTCCGACTCCCACTTCCGGGTTCCAACAAATCCCCTCCCCGCCCTCCCCAAACACTTTTTTACACCGTTTCTCCCCCTCGGACGCCTTTTCCCGCCTCCCCCGCTCCTCTCCCCCTCACTTCCGGTTTCCGCCTCCCACTTCCGGGTTTCCGCCTCCCACTTCCGGGTTCCAACAAATCCCCTCCCCGCCCTCCCCAAACACTTTTTTACACCCTTTCACCCCCTCGCGCGCCTTTTCCCGCCTCCCCCGCTCCTCTCCCCCTCACTTCCGGTTTCCGCCTCCCACTTCCGGGTTTACGACTCCCACTTCCGGGTTCCAACAAATCCCCTCCCCGCCCTCCCCAAACACTTTTTTTCGCCGTTTCACCCCCTCGCGCACCTTTTCCCGCCTCCCCCGCTCCTCTCCCCCTCACTTCCGGTTTCCGCCTCCCACTTCCGGGTTTCCGACTCCCACTTCCGGGTTCCAACAAATCCCCTCCCCGCCCTCCCCAAACACTTTTTTACGCCGTTTCACCCCCTCGCGCGCCTTTTCCCGCCTCCCCCGCTCCTCTCCCCCTCACTTCCGGTTTCCGCCTCCCACTTCCGGGTTTCCGCCTCCCACTTCCGGGTTCCAACAAATCCCCTCCCCGCCCTCCCCAAACACTTTTTTACACCGTTTCACCCCCTCGCACGCCTTTTCCCGCCTCCCCCGCTCCTCTCCCCCTCACTTCCGGTTTCCGCCTCCCACTTCCGGGTTTCCGACTCCCACTTCCGGGTTCCAACAAATCCCCTCACTGCCCTCCCCAAACACTTTTTTACACCCTTTCACCCCCTCGGGCGCCTTTTCCCGCCTCCCCCGCTCCTCTCCCCCTCACTTCCGGTTTCCGCCTCCCACTTCCGGGTTTCCGACTCCCACTTCCGGGTTCCAACAAATCCCCTCCCCGCCCTCCCCAAACACTTTTTTACACCCTTTCACCCCCTCGGGCGCCTTTTCCCGCCTCCCCCGCTCCTCTCCCCCTCACTTCCGGTTTCCGCCTCCCACTTCCGGGTTTCCGACTCCCACTTCCGGGTTCCAACAAATCCCCTCCCCGCCCTCCCCAAACACTTTTTTACACCCTTTCTCCCCCTCGCACGCCTTTTCCCGCCTCCCCCGCTCCTCTCCCCCTCACTTCCGGTTTCCGCCTCCCACTTCCGGGTTTCCGCCTCCCACTTCCGGGTTCCAACAAATCCCCTCCCCGCCCTCCCCAAACACTTTTTTACGCCGTTTCACCCCCTCGGGCGCCTTTTCCCGCCTCCCCCGCTCCTCTCCCCCTCACTTCCGGTTTCCGCCTCCCACTTCCGGGTTTACGACTCCCACTTCCGGGTTCCAACAAATCCCCTCCCCGCCCTCCCCAAACACTTTTTTACACCGTTTCTCCCCCTCGGACGCCTTTTCCCGCCTCCCCCGCTCCTCTCCCCCTCACTTCCGGTTTCCGCCTCCCACTTCCGGGTTTCCGCCTCCCACTTCCGGGTTCCAACAAATCCCCTCCCCGCCCTCCCCAAACACTTTTTTACACCCTTTCACCCCCTCGCGCGCCTTTTCCCGCCTCCCCCGCTCCTCTCCCCCTCACTTCCGGTTTCCGCCTCCCACTTCCGGGTTTACGACTCCCACTTCCGGGTTCCAACAAATCCCCTCCCCGCCCTCCCCAAACACTTTTTTTCGCCGTTTCACCCCCTCGCGCACCTTTTCCCGCCTCCCCCGCTCCTCTCCCCCTCACTTCCGGTTTCCGCCTCCCACTTCCGGGTTTCCGACTCCCACTTCCGGGTTCCAACAAATCCCCTCCCCGCCCTCCCCAAACACTTTTTTACACCCTTTCTCCCCCTCGCACGCCTTTTCCCGCCTCCCCCGCTCCTCTCCCCCTCACTTCCGGTTTCCGCCTCCCACTTCCGGGTTTCCGCCTCCCACTTCCGGGTTCCAACAAATCCCCTCCCCGCCCTCCCCAAACACTTTTTTACGCCGTTTCACCCCCTCGGGCGCCTTTTCCCGCCTCCCCCGCTCCTCTCCCCCTCACTTCCGGTTTCCGCCTCCCACTTCCGGGTTTCCGACTCCCACTTCCGGGTTCCAACAAATCCCCTCCCCGCCCTCCCCAAACACTTTTTTACACCGTTTCTCCCCCTCGGACGCCTTTTCCCGCCTCCCCCGCTCCTCTCCCCCTCACTTCCGGTTTCCGCCTCCCACTTCCGGGTTTCCGCCTCCCACTTCCGGGTTCCAACAAATCCCCTCCCCGCCCTCCCCAAACACTTTTTTACACCCTTTCACCCCCTCGCGCGCCTTTTCCCGCCTCCCCCGCTCCTCTCCCCCTCACTTCCGGTTTCCGCCTCCCACTTCCGGGTTTACGACTCCCACTTCCGGGTTCCAACAAATCCCCTCCCCGCCCTCCCCAAACACTTTTTTTCGCCGTTTCACCCCCTCGCGCACCTTTTCCCGCCTCCCCCGCTCCTCTCCCCCTCACTTCCGGTTTCCGCCTCCCACTTCCGGGTTTCCGACTCCCACTTCCGGGTTCCAACAAATCCCCTCCCCGCCCTCCCCAAACAATTTTTTACGCCGTTTCACCCCCTCGCGCGCCTTTTCCCGCCTCCCCCGCTCCTCTCCCCCTCACTTCCGGTTTCCGCCTCCCACTTCCGGGTTTACGACTCCCACTTCCGGGTTCCAACAAATCCCCTCCCCGCCCTCCCCAAACACTTTTTTACGCCGTTTCTCCCCCTCGCGCGCCTTTTCCCGCCTCCCCCGCTCCTCTCCCCCTCACTTCCGGTTTCCGCCTCCCACTTCCGGGTTTACGACTCCCACTTCCGGGTTCCAACAAATCCCCTCCCCGCCCTCCCCAAACACTTTTTTACACCGTTTCTCCCCCTCGCGCGCCTTTTCCCGCCTCCCCCGCTCCTCTCCCCCTCACTTCCGGTTTCCGCCTCCCACTTCCGGGTTTCCGACTCCCACTTCCGGGTTCCAACAAATCCCCTCCCCCGCCCTCCCCAAACACTTTTTTACACCGTTTCACCCCCTCGCACGCCTTTTCCCGCCTCCCCCGCTCCTCTCCCCCTCACTTCCGGTTTCCGCCTCCCACTTCCGGGTTTACGACTCCCACTTCCGGGTTCCACCCAATCCCCTCCCCCGCCCTCCCCAAACACTTTTTTACACCGTTTCACCCCCTCGGACGCCTTTTCCCGCCTCCCCCGCTCCTCTCCCCCTCACTTCCGGTTTCCGCCTCCCACTTCCGGGTTTCCGACTCCCACTTCCGGGTTCCAACAAATCCCCTCCCCGCCCTCCCCAAACACTTTTTTACACCCTTTCACCCCCTCGGACGCCTTTTCCCGCCTCCCCCGCTCCTCTCCCCCTCACTTCCGGTTTCCGCCTCCCACTTCCGGGTTTCCGCCTCCCACTTCCGGGTTCCAACAAATCCCCTCCCCCGCCCTCCCCAAACACTTTTTTACACCGTTTCACCCCCTCGCACGCCTTTTCCCGCCTCCCTCGCTCCTCTCCCCCTCACTTCCGGTTTCCGCCTCCCACTTCCGGGTTTCCGCCTCCCACTTCCGGGTTCCAACAAATCCCCTCCCCGCCCTCCCCAAACACTTTTTTACACCCTTTCACCCCCTCACGCGCCTTTTCCCGCCTCCCCCGCTCCTCTCCCCCTCACTTCCGGTTTCCGCCTCCCACTTCCGGGTTTCCGACTCCCACTTCCGGGTTCCAACAAATCCCCTCCCCGCCCTCCCCAAACACTTTTTTACACCGTTTCACCCCCTCGCGCGCCTTTTCCCGCCTCCCCCGCTCCTCTCCCCCTCACTTCCGGTTTCCGCCTCCCACTTCCGGGTTTCCGACTCCCACTTCCGGGTTCCAACAAATCCCCTCCCCGCCCTCCCCAAACACTTTTTTACACCGTTTCACCCCCTCGCACGCCTTTTCCCGCCTCCCCCGCTCCTCTCCCCCTCACTTCCGGTTTCCGCCTCCCACTTCCGGGTTTCCGACTCCCACTTCCGGGTTCCAACAAATCCCCTCACTGCCCTCCCCAAACACTTTTTTACACCCTTTCACCCCCTCGGGCGCCTTTTCCCGCCTCCCCCGCTCCTCTCCCCCTCACTTCCGGTTTCCGCCTCCCACTTCCGGGTTTCCGCCTCCCACTTCCGGGTTCCAACAAATCCCCTCCCCGCCCTCCCCAAACACTTTTTTACACCCTTTCACCCCCTCGGGCGCCTTTTCCCGCCTCCCCCGCTCCTCTCCCCCTCACTTCCGGTTTCCGCCTCCCACTTCCGGGTTTCCGACTCCCACTTCCGGGTTCCAACAAATCCCCTCCCCGCCCTCCCCAAACACTTTTTTACACCCTTTCTCCCCCTCGCACGCCTTTTCCCGCCTCCCCCGCTCCTCTCCCCCTCACTTCCGGTTTCCGCCTCCCACTTCCGGGTTTCCGCCTCCCACTTCCGGGTTCCAACAAATCCCCTCCCCGCCCTCCCCAAACACTTTTTTACGCCGTTTCACCCCCTCACGCGCCTTTTCCCGCCTCCCCCGCTCCTCTCCCCCTCACTTCCGGTTTCCGCCTCCCACTTCCGGGTTTCCGACTCCCACTTCCGGGTTCCAACAAATCCCCTCCCCGCCCTCCCCAAACACTTTTTTACACCGTTTCTCCCCCTCGGGCGCCTTTTCCCGCCTCCCCCGCTCCTCTCCCCCTCACTTCCGGTTTCCGCCTCCCACTTCCGGGTTTCCGCCTCCCACTTCCGGGTTCCAACAAATCCCCTCCCCGCCCTCCCCAAACACTTTTTTACACCCTTTCACCCCCTCGCGCGCCTTTTCCCGCCTCCCCCGCTCCTCTCCCCCTCACTTCCGGTTTCCGCCTCCCACTTCCGGGTTTACGACTCCCACTTCCGGGTTCCAACAAATCCCCTCCCCGCCCTCCCCAAACACTTTTTTTCGCCGTTTCACCCCCTCGCGCACCTTTTCCCGCCTCCCCCGCTCCTCTCCCCCTCACTTCCGGTTTCCGCCTCCCACTTCCGGGTTTCCGACTCCCACTTCCGGGTTCCAACAAATCCCCTCCCCGCCCTCCCCAAACACTTTTTTACACCCTTTCTCCCCCTCGCACGCCTTTTCCCGCCTCCCCCGCTCCTCTCCCCCTCACTTCCGGTTTCCGCCTCCCACTTCCGGGTTTCCGCCTCCCACTTCCGGGTTCCAACAAATCCCCTCCCCGCCCTCCCCAAACACTTTTTTACACCCTTTCACCCCCTCGCGCGCCTTTTCCCGCCTCCCCCGCTCCTCTCCCCCTCACTTCCGGTTTCCGCCTCCCACTTCCGGGTTTACGACTCCCACTTCCGGGTTCCAACAAATCCCCTCCCCGCCCTCCCCAAACACTTTTTTTCGCCGTTTCACCCCCTCGCGCACCTTTTCCCGCCTCCCCCGCTCCTCTCCCCCTCACTTCCGGTTTCCGCCTCCCACTTCCGGGTTTACGACTCCCACTTCCGGGTTCCAACAAATCCCCTCCCCGCCCTCCCCAAACACTTTTTTACGCCGTTTCACCCCCTCGCGCGCCTTTTCCCGCCTCCCCCGCTCCTCTCCCCCTCACTTCCGGTTTCCGCCTCCCACTTCCGGGTTTCCGACTCCCACTTCCGGGTTCCAACAAATCCCCTCCCCGCCCTCCCCAAACACTTTTTTACACCCTTTCACCCCCTCGCACGCCTTTTCCCGCCTCCCCCGCTCCTCTCCCCCTCACTTCCGGTTTCCGCCTCCCACTTCCGGGTTTCCGACTCCCACTTCCGGGTTCCAACAAATCCCCTCCCCGCCCTCCCCAAACACTTTTTTACACCCTTTCACCCCCTCGCACGCCTTTTCCCGCCTCCCCCGCTCCTCTCCCCCTCACTTCCGGTTTCCGCCTCCCACTTCCGGGTTTCCGCCTCCCACTTCCGGGTTCCAACAAATCCCCTCCCCCGCCCTCCCCAAACACTTTTTTACACCCTTTCACCCCCTCGCACGCCTTTTCCCGCCTCCCCCGCTCCTCTCCCCCTCACTTCCGGTTTCCGCCTCCCACTTCCGGGTTTACGACTCCCACTTCCGGGTTCCAACAAATCCCCTCCCCGCCCTCCCCAAACACTTTTTTACACCCTTTCACCCCCTCGCACGCCTTTTCCCGCCTCCCCCGCTCCTCTCCCCCTCACTTCCGGTTTCCGCCTCCCACTTCCGGGTTTACGACTCCCACTTCCGGGTTCCAACAAATCCCCTCCCCGCCCTCCCCAAACACTTTTTTACACCGTTTCTCCCCCTCGGGCGCCTTTTCCCGCCTCCCCCGCTCCTCTCCCCCTCACTTCCGGTTTCCGCCTCCCACTTCCGGGTTTCCGCCTCCCACTTCCGGGTTCCAACAAATCCCCTCCCCGCCCTCCCCAAACACTTTTTTACACCGTTTCTCCCCCTCGGACGCCTTTTCCCGCCTCCCCCGCTCCTCTCCCCCTCACTTCCGGTTTCCGCCTCCCACTTCCGGGTTTACGACTCCCACTTCCGGGTTCCAACAAATCCCCTCCCCGCCCTCCCCAAACACTTTTTTACACCCTTTCACCCCCTCGGGCGCCTTTTCCCGCCTCCCCCGCTCCTCTCCCCCTCACTTCCGGTTTCCGCCTCCCACTTCCGGGTTTACGACTCCCACTTCCGGGTTCCAACAAATCCCCTCCCCGCCCTCCCCAAACACTTTTTTGCACCGTTTCCCCCCCTCGGACGCCTTTTCCCGCCTCCCCCGCTCCTCTCCCCCTCACTTCCGGTTTCCGCCTCCCACTTCCGGGTTTCCGCCTCCCACTTCCGGGTTCCAACAAATCCCCTCCCCGCCCTCCCCAAACACTTTTTTACACCGTTTCACCCCCTCGCACGCCTTTTCCCGCCTCCCCCGCTCCTCTCCCCCTCACTTCCGGTTTCCGCCTCCCACTTCCGGGTTTCCGACTCCCACTTCCGGGTTCCAACAAATCCCCTCCCCGCCCTCCCCAAACACTTTTTTACACCCTTTCTCCCCCTCGCACGCCTTTTCCCGCCTCCCCCGCTCCTCTCCCCCTCACTTCCGGTTTCCGCCTCCCACTTCCGGGTTTCCGACTCCCACTTCCGGGTTCCAACAAATCCCCTCCCCGCCCTCCCCAAACACTTTTTTACACCGTTTCTCCCCCTCGCGCGCCTTTTCCCGCCTCCCCCGCTCCTCTCCCCCTCACTTCCGGTTTCCGCCTCCCACTTCCGGGTTTCCGACTCCCACTTCCGGGTTCCAACAAATCCCCTCCCCCGCCCTCCCCAAACACTTTTTTACACCGTTTCACCCCCTCGCACGCCTTTTCCCGCCTCCCCCGCTCCTCTCCCCCTCACTTCCGGTTTCCGCCTCCCACTTCCGGGTTTCCGCCTCCCACTTCCGGGTTCCAACAAATCCCCTCCCCCGCCCTCCCCAAACACCCAAACACTTTTTTACACCGTTTCACCCCCTCGAGCGCCTTTTCCCGCCTCCCCCGCTCCTCTCCCCCTCACTTCCGGTTTCCGCCTCCCACTTCCGGGTTTACGACTCCCACTTCCGGGTTCCAACAAATCCCCTCCCCGCCCTCCCCAAACACTTTTTTACACCCTTTCACCCCCTCGCACGCCTTTTCCCGCCTCCCCCGCTCCTCTCCCCCTCACTTCCGGTTTCCGCCTCCCACTTCCGGGTTTCCGACTCCCACTTCCGGGTTCCAACAAATCCCCTCCCCGCCCTCCCCAAACACTTTTTGACACCGTTTCTCCCCCTCGGACGCCTTTTCCCGCCTCCCCCGCTCCTCTCCCCCTCACTTCCGGTTTCCGCCTCCCACTTCCGGGTTTCCGACTCCCACTTCCGGGTTCCAACAAATCCCCTCCCCGCCCTCCCCAAACACTTTTTTACGCCGTTTCTCCCCCTCGCGCGCCTTTTCCCGCCTCCCCCGCTCCTCTCCCCCTCACTTCCGGTTTCCGCCTCCCACTTCCGGGTTTCCGACTCCCACTTCCGGGTTCCAACAAATCCCCTCCCCGCCCTCCCCAAACACTTTTTTACGCCGTTTCACCCCCTCGCGCGCCTTTTCCCGCCTCCCCCGCTCCTCTCCCCCTCACTTCCGGTTTCCGCCTCCCACTTCCGGGTTTCCGACTCCCACTTCCGGGTTCCAACAAATCCCCTCCCCGCCCTCCCCAAACACTTTTTTACACCGTTTCACCCCCTCGCACGCCTTTTCCCGCCTCCCCCGCTCCTCTCCCCCTCACTTCCGGTTTCCGCCTCCCACTTCCGGGTTTCCGACTCCCACTTCCGGGTTCCAACAAATCCCCTCCCCGCCCTCCCCAAACACTTTTTTACACCCTTTCACCCCCTCGGGCGCCTTTTCCCGCCTCCCCCGCTCCTCTCCCCCTCACTTCCGGTTTCCGCCTCCCACTTCCGGGTTTCCGACTCCCACTTCCGGGTTCCAACAAATCCCCTCCCCGCCCTCCCCAAACACTTTTTGACACCGTTTCTCCCCCTCGGGCGCCTTTTCCCGCCTCCCCCGCTCCTCTCCCCCTCACTTCCGGTTTCCGCCTCCCACTTCCGGGTTTCCGACTCCCACTTCCGGGTTCCAACAAATCCCCTCCCCGCCCTCCCCAAACACTTTTTTACACCCTTTCACCCCCTCGGACGCCTTTTCCCGCCTCCCCCGCTCCTCTCCCCCTCACTTCCGGTTTCCGCCTCCCACTTCCGGGTTTACGACTCCCACTTCCGGGTTCCAACAAATCCCCTCCCCGCCCTCCCCAAACACTTTTTTACGCCGTTTCACCCCCTCGGGCGCCTTTTCCCGCCTCCCCCGCTCCTCTCCCCCTCACTTCCGGTTTCCGCCTCCCACTTCCGGGTTTCCGACTCCCACTTCCGGGTTCCAACAAATCCCCTCCCCGCCCTCCCCAAACACTTTTTTACACCGTTTCACCCCCTCGCACGCCTTTTCCCGCCTCCCCCGCTCCTCTCCCCCTCACTTCCGGTTTCCGCCTCCCACTTCCGGGTTTACGACTCCCACTTCCGGGTTCCAACAAATCCCCTCCCCGCCCTCCCCAAACACTTTTTTACACCCTTTCTCCCCCTCGGACGCCTTTTCCCGCCCCCCCCGCTCCTCTCCCCCTCACTTCCGGTTTCCGCCTCCCACTTCCGGGTTTACGACTCCCACTTCCGGGTTCCAACAAATCCCCTCCCCGCCCTCCCCAAACACTTTTTGACACCGTTTCTCCCCCTCGGACGCCTTTTCCCGCCTCCCCCGCTCCTCTCCCCCTCACTTCCGGTTTCCGCCTCCCACTTCCGGGTTTCCGACTCCCACTTCCGGGTTCCAACAAATCCCCTCCCCGCCCTCCCCAAACACTTTTTTACACCGTTTCCCCACCTCGGGCGCCTTTTCCCGCCTCCCCCGCTCCTCTCCCCCTCACTTCCGGTTTCCGCCTCCCACTTCCGGGTTTCCGACTCCCACTTCCGGGTTCCAACAAATCCCCTCCCCGCCCTCCCCAAACACTTTTTTACACCCTTTCACCCCCTCGCGCGCCTTTTCCCGCCTCCCCCGCTCCTCTCCCCCTCACTTCCGGTTTCCGCCTCCCACTTCCGGGTTTACGACTCCCACTTCCGGGTTCCAACAAATCCCCTCCCCGCCCTCCCCAAACACTTTTTTACACCGTTTCTCCCCCTCGGACGCCTTTTCCCGCCTCCCCCGCTCCTCTCCCCCTCACTTCCGGTTTCCGCCTCCCACTTCCGGGTTTCCGACTCCCACTTCCGGGTTCCAACAAATCCCCTCCCCGCCCTCCCCAAACACTTTTTTACACCCTTTCACCCCCTCGCGCGCCTTTTCCCGCCTCCCCCGCTCCTCTCCCCCTCACTTCCGGTTTCCGCCTCCCACTTCCGGGTTTCCGACTCCCACTTCCGGGTTCCAACAAATCCCCTCCCCGCCCTCCCCAAACACTTTTTTACGCCGTTTCTCCCCCTCGCGCGCCTTTTCCCGCCTCCCCCGCTCCTCTCCCCCTCACTTCCGGTTTCCGCCTCCCACTTCCGGGTTTCCGACTCCCACTTCCGGGTTCCAACAAATCCCCTCCCCGCCCTCCCCAAACAATTTTTTACGCCGTTTCACCCCCTCGCGCGCCTTTTCCCGCCTCCCCCGCTCCTCTCCCCCTCACTTCCGGTTTCCGCCTCCCACTTCCGGGTTTCCGACTCCCACTTCCGGGTTCCAACAAATCCCCTCCCCGCCCTCCCCAAACACTTTTTTACACCGTTTCACCCCCTCGCACGCCTTTTCCCGCCTCCCCCGCTCCTCTCCCCCTCACTTCCGGTTTCCGCCTCCCACTTCCGGGTTTACGACTCCCACTTCCGGGTTCCAACAAATCCCCTCCCCGCCCTCCCCAAACACTTTTTTACACCCTTTCACCCCCTCGGGCGCCTTTTCCCGCCTCCCCCGCTCCTCTCCCCCTCACTTCCGGTTTCCGCCTCCCACTTCCGGGTTTCCGACTCCCACTTCCGGGTTCCAACAAATCCCCTCCCCGCCCTCCCCAAACACTTTTTTACACCGTTTCTCCCCCTCGGGCGCCTTTTCCCGCCTCCCCCGCTCCTCTCCCCCTCACTTCCGGTTTCCGCCTCCCACTTCCGGGTTTCCGACTCCCACTTCCGGGTTCCAACAAATCCCCTCCCCGCCCTCCCCAAACACTTTTTTACACCGTTTCACCCCCTCGGACGCCTTTTCCCGCCTCCCCCGCTCCTCTCCCCCTCACTTCCGGTTTCCGCCTCCCACTTCCGGGTTTACGACTCCCACTTCCGGGTTCCAACAAATCCCCTCCCCGCCCTCCCCAAACACTTTTTTACACCGTTTCACCCCCTCGCACGCCTTTTCCCGCCTCCCCCGCTCCTCTCCCCCTCACTTCCGGTTTCCGCCTCCCACTTCCGGGTTTCCGACTCCCACTTCCGGGTTCAAACAAATCCCCTCCCCGCCCTCCCCAAACACTTTTTTACACCCTTTCACCCCCTCGCGCGCCTTTTCCCGCCTCCCCCGCTCCTCTCCCCCTCACTTCCGGTTTCCGACTCCCACTTCCGGGTTTACGACTCCCACTTCCGGGTTCCAACAAATCCCCTCCCCGCCCTCCCCAAACACTTTTTTACACCCTTTCACCCCCTCGGGCGCCTTTTCCCGCCTCCCCCGCTCCTCTCCCCCTCACTTCCGGTTTCCGCCTCCCACTTCCGGGTTTCCGACTCCCACTTCCGGGTTCCAACAAATCCCCTCCCCGCCCTCCCCAAACACTTTTTTACACCCTTTCTCCCCCTCGCACGCCTTTTCCCGCCTCCCCCGCTCCTCTCCCCCTCACTTCCGGTTTCCGCCTCCCACTTCCGGGTTTCCGCCTCCCACTTCCGGGTTCCAACAAATCCCCTCCCCGCCCTCCCCAAACACTTTTTTACGCCGTTTCACCCCCTCGGGCGCCTTTTCCCGCCTCCCCCGCTCCTCTCCCCCTCACTTCCGGTTTCCGCCTCCCACTTCCGGGTTTACGACTCCCACTTCCGGGTTCCAACAAATCCCCTCCCCGCCCTCCCCAAACACTTTTTTACACCGTTTCTCCCCCTCGGACGCCTTTTCCCGCCTCCCCCGCTCCTCTCCCCCTCACTTCCGGTTTCCGCCTCCCACTTCCGGGTTTCCGCCTCCCACTTCCGGGTTCCAACAAATCCCCTCCCCGCCCTCCCCAAACACTTTTTTACACCCTTTCACCCCCTCGCGCGCCTTTTCCCGCCTCCCCCGCTCCTCTCCCCCTCACTTCCGGTTTCCGCCTCCCACTTCCGGGTTTACGACTCCCACTTCCGGGTTCCAACAAATCCCCTCCCCGCCCTCCCCAAACACTTTTTTTCGCCGTTTCACCCCCTCGCGCACCTTTTCCCGCCTCCCCCGCTCCTCTCCCCCTCACTTCCGGTTTCCGCCTCCCACTTCCGGGTTTCCGACTCCCACTTCCGGGTTCCAACAAATCCCCTCCCCGCCCTCCCCAAACACTTTTTTACACCCTTTCTCCCCCTCGCACGCCTTTTCCCGCCTCCCCCGCTCCTCTCCCCCTCACTTCCGGTTTCCGCCTCCCACTTCCGGGTTTCCGCCTCCCACTTCCGGGTTCCAACAAATCCCCTCCCCGCCCTCCCCAAACACTTTTTTACGCCGTTTCACCCCCTCGGGCGCCTTTTCCCGCCTCCCCCGCTCCTCTCCCCCTCACTTCCGGTTTCCGCCTCCCACTTCCGGGTTTCCGACTCCCACTTCCGGGTTCCAACAAATCCCCTCCCCGCCCTCCCCAAACACTTTTTTACACCGTTTCTCCCCCTCGGACGCCTTTTCCCGCCTCCCCCGCTCCTCTCCCCCTCACTTCCGGTTTCCGCCTCCCACTTCCGGGTTTCCGCCTCCCACTTCCGGGTTCCAACAAATCCCCTCCCCGCCCTCCCCAAACACTTTTTTACACCCTTTCACCCCCTCGCGCGCCTTTTCCCGCCTCCCCCGCTCCTCTCCCCCTCACTTCCGGTTTCCGCCTCCCACTTCCGGGTTTACGACTCCCACTTCCGGGTTCCAACAAATCCCCTCCCCGCCCTCCCCAAACACTTTTTTTCGCCGTTTCACCCCCTCGCGCACCTTTTCCCGCCTCCCCCGCTCCTCTCCCCCTCACTTCCGGTTTCCGCCTCCCACTTCCGGGTTTCCGACTCCCACTTCCGGGTTCCAACAAATCCCCTCCCCGCCCTCCCCAAACACTTTTTTACACCCTTTCACCCCCTCGCGCGCCTTTTCCCGCCTCCCCCGCTCCTCTCCCCCTCACTTCCGGTTTCCGCCTCCCACTTCCGGGTTTCCGACTCCCACTTCCGGGTTCCAACAAATCCCCTCCCCGCCCTCCCCAAACACTTTTTTACACCGTTTCTCCCCCTCGCGCGCCTTTTCCCGCCTCCCCCGCTCCTCTCCCCCTCACTTCCGGTTTCCGCCTCCCACTTCCGGGTTTACGACTCCCACTTCCGGGTTCCAACAAATCCCCTCCCCGCCCTCCCCAAACACTTTTTTACACCGTTTCTCCCCCTCGCGCGCCTTTTCCCGCCTCCCCCGCTCCTCTCCCCCTCACTTCCGGTTTCCGCCTCCCACTTCCGGGTTTCCGACTCCCACTTCCGGGTTCCAACAAATCCCCTCCCCCGCCCTCCCCAAACACTTTTTTACACCGTTTCACCCCCTCGCACGCCTTTTCCCGCCTCCCCCGCTCCTCTCCCCCTCACTTCCGGTTTCCGCCTCCCACTTCCGGGTTTACGACTCCCACTTCCGGGTTCCACCCAATCCCCTCCCCCGCCCTCCCCAAACACTTTTTTACACCGTTTCACCCCCTCGCACGCCTTTTCCCGCCTCCCCCGCTCCTCTCCCCCTCACTTCCGGTTTCCGCCTCCCACTTCCGGGTTTCCGACTCCCACTTCCGGGTTCCAACAAATCCCCTCCCCGCCCTCCCCAAACACTTTTTTACACCCTTTCACCCCCTCGGACGCCTTTTCCCGCCTCCCCCGCTCCTCTCCCCCTCACTTCCGGTTTCCGCCTCCCACTTCCGGGTTTCCGCCTCCCACTTCCGGGTTCCAACAAATCCCCTCCCCGCCCTCCCCAAACACTTTTTTACACCCTTTCACCCCCTCGGGCGCCTTTTCCCGCCTCCCCCGCTCCTCTCCCCCTCACTTCCGGTTTCCGCCTCCCACTTCCGGGTTTACGACTCCCACTTCCGGGTTCCAACAAATCCCCTCCCCGCCCTCCCCAAACACTTTTTGACACCGTTTCTCCCCCTCGCACGCCTTTTCCCGCCTCCCCCGCTCCTCTCCCCCTCACTTCCGGTTTCCGCCTCCCACTTCCGGGTTTCCGACTCCCACTTCCGGGTTCCAACAAATCCCCTCCCCGCCCTCCCCAAACACTTTTTTACACCGTTTCACCCCCTCGCGCGCCTTTTCCCGCCTCCCCCGCTCCTCTCCCCCTCACTTCCGGTTTCCGCCTCCCACTTCCGGGTTTCCGACTCCCACTTCCGGGTTCCAACAAATCCCCTCCCCGCCCTCCCCAAACACTTTTTTACACCGTTTCACCCCCTCGCACGCCTTTTCCCGCCTCCCCCGCTCCTCTCCCCCTCACTTCCGGTTTCCGCCTCCCACTTCCGGGTTTCCGACTCCCACTTCCGGGTTCCAACAAATCCCCTCACTGCCCTCCCCAAACACTTTTTTACACCCTTTCACCCCCTCGGGCGCCTTTTCCCGCCTCCCCCGCTCCTCTCCCCCTCACTTCCGGTTTCCGCCTCCCACTTCCGGGTTTCCGCCTCCCACTTCCGGGTTCCAACAAATCCCCTCCCCGCCCTCCCCAAACACTTTTTTACACCCTTTCACCCCCTCGGGCGCCTTTTCCCGCCTCCCCCGCTCCTCTCCCCCTCACTTCCGGTTTCCGCCTCCCACTTCCGGGTTTCCGACTCCCACTTCCGGGTTCCAACAAATCCCCTCCCCGCCCTCCCCAAACACTTTTTTACACCCTTTCTCCCCCTCGCACGCCTTTTCCCGCCTCCCCCGCTCCTCTCCCCCTCACTTCCGGTTTCCGCCTCCCACTTCCGGGTTTCCGCCTCCCACTTCCGGGTTCCAACAAATCCCCTCCCCGCCCTCCCCAAACACTTTTTTACGCCGTTTCACCCCCTCACGCGCCTTTTCCCGCCTCCCCCGCTCCTCTCCCCCTCACTTCCGGTTTCCGCCTCCCACTTCCGGGTTTCCGACTCCCACTTCCGGGTTCCAACAAATCCCCTCCCCGCCCTCCCCAAACACTTTTTTACACCGTTTCTCCCCCTCGGGCGCCTTTTCCCGCCTCCCCCGCTCCTCTCCCCCTCACTTCCGGTTTCCGCCTCCCACTTCCGGGTTTCCGCCTCCCACTTCCGGGTTCCAACAAATCCCCTCCCCGCCCTCCCCAAACACTTTTTTACACCCTTTCACCCCCTCGCGCGCCTTTTCCCGCCTCCCCCGCTCCTCTCCCCCTCACTTCCGGTTTCCGCCTCCCACTTCCGGGTTTACGACTCCCACTTCCGGGTTCCAACAAATCCCCTCCCCGCCCTCCCCAAACACTTTTTTTCGCCGTTTCACCCCCTCGCGCACCTTTTCCCGCCTCCCCCGCTCCTCTCCCCCTCACTTCCGGTTTCCGCCTCCCACTTCCGGGTTTCCGACTCCCACTTCCGGGTTCCAACAAATCCCCTCCCCGCCCTCCCCAAACACTTTTTTACACCCTTTCTCCCCCTCGCACGCCTTTTCCCGCCTCCCCCGCTCCTCTCCCCCTCACTTCCGGTTTCCGCCTCCCACTTCCGGGTTTCCGCCTCCCACTTCCGGGTTCCAACAAATCCCCTCCCCGCCCTCCCCAAACACTTTTTTACACCCTTTCACCCCCTCGCGCGCCTTTTCCCGCCTCCCCCGCTCCTCTCCCCCTCACTTCCGGTTTCCGCCTCCCACTTCCGGGTTTACGACTCCCACTTCCGGGTTCCAACAAATCCCCTCCCCGCCCTCCCCAAACACTTTTTTTCGCCGTTTCACCCCCTCGCGCACCTTTTCCCGCCTCCCCCGCTCCTCTCCCCCTCACTTCCGGTTTCCGCCTCCCACTTCCGGGTTTACGACTCCCACTTCCGGGTTCCAACAAATCCCCTCCCCGCCCTCCCCAAACACTTTTTTACGCCGTTTCACCCCCTCGCGCGCCTTTTCCCGCCTCCCCCGCTCCTCTCCCCCTCACTTCCGGTTTCCGCCTCCCACTTCCGGGTTTCCGACTCCCACTTCCGGGTTCCAACAAATCCCCTCCCCGCCCTCCCCAAACACTTTTTTACACCCTTTCACCCCCTCGCACGCCTTTTCCCGCCTCCCCCGCTCCTCTCCCCCTCACTTCCGGTTTCCGCCTCCCACTTCCGGGTTTCCGACTCCCACTTCCGGGTTCCAACAAATCCCCTCCCCGCCCTCCCCAAACACTTTTTTACACCCTTTCACCCCCTCGCACGCCTTTTCCCGCCTCCCCCGCTCCTCTCCCCCTCACTTCCGGTTTCCGCCTCCCACTTCCGGGTTTCCGCCTCCCACTTCCGGGTTCCAACAAATCCCCTCCCCCGCCCTCCCCAAACACTTTTTTACACCCTTTCACCCCCTCGCACGCCTTTTCCCGCCTCCCCCGCTCCTCTCCCCCTCACTTCCGGTTTCCGCCTCCCACTTCCGGGTTTACGACTCCCACTTCCGGGTTCCAACAAATCCCCTCCCCGCCCTCCCCAAACACTTTTTTACACCCTTTCACCCCCTCGCACGCCTTTTCCCGCCTCCCCCGCTCCTCTCCCCCTCACTTCCGGTTTCCGCCTCCCACTTCCGGGTTTACGACTCCCACTTCCGGGTTCCAACAAATCCCCTCCCCGCCCTCCCCAAACACTTTTTTACACCGTTTCTCCCCCTCGGGCGCCTTTTCCCGCCTCCCCCGCTCCTCTCCCCCTCACTTCCGGTTTCCGCCTCCCACTTCCGGGTTTCCGCCTCCCACTTCCGGGTTCCAACAAATCCCCTCCCCGCCCTCCCCAAACACTTTTTTACACCCTTTCACCCCCTCGGACGCCTTTTCCCGCCTCCCCCGCTCCTCTCCCCCTCACTTCCGGTTTCCGCCTCCCACTTCCGGGTTTACGACTCCCACTTCCGGGTTCCAACAAATCCCCTCCCCGCCCTCCCCAAACACTTTTTTACACCCTTTCACCCCCTCGGGCGCCTTTTCCCGCCTCCCCCGCTCCTCTCCCCCTCACTTCCGGTTTCCGCCTCCCACTTCCGGGTTTACGACTCCCACTTCCGGGTTCCAACAAATCCCCTCCCCGCCCTCCCCAAACACTTTTTTGCACCGTTTCCCCCCCTCGGACGCCTTTTCCCGCCTCCCCCGCTCCTCTCCCCCTCACTTCCGGTTTCCGCCTCCCACTTCCGGGTTTCCGCCTCCCACTTCCGGGTTCCAACAAATCCCCTCCCCGCCCTCCCCAAACACTTTTTTACACCGTTTCACCCCCTCGCACGCCTTTTCCCGCCTCCCCCGCTCCTCTCCCCCTCACTTCCGGTTTCCGCCTCCCACTTCCGGGTTTCCGACTCCCACTTCCGGGTTCCAACAAATCCCCTCCCCGCCCTCCCCAAACACTTTTTTACACCCTTTCTCCCCCTCGCACGCCTTTTCCCGCCTCCCCCGCTCCTCTCCCCCTCACTTCCGGTTTCCGCCTCCCACTTCCGGGTTTCCGACTCCCACTTCCGGGTTCCAACAAATCCCCTCCCCGCCCTCCCCAAACACTTTTTTACACCCTTTCTCCCCCTCGCACGCCTTTTCCCGCCTCCCCCGCTCCTCTCCCCCTCACTTCCGGTTTCCGCCTCCCACTTCCGGGTTTCCGACTCCCACTTCCGGGTTCCAACAAATCCCCTCCCCCGCCCTCCCCAAACACTTTTTTACACCGTTTCACCCCCTCGCACGCCTTTTCCCGCCTCCCCCGCTCCTCTCCCCCTCACTTCCGGTTTCCGCCTCCCACTTCCGGGTTTCCGCCTCCCACTTCCGGGTTCCAACAAATCCCCTCCCCCGCCCTCCCCAAACACCCAAACACTTTTTTACACCGTTTCACCCCCTCGAGCGCCTTTTCCCGCCTCCCCCGCTCCTCTCCCCCTCACTTCCGGTTTCCGCCTCCCACTTCCGGGTTTACGACTCCCACTTCCGGGTTCCAACAAATCCCCTCCCCGCCCTCCCCAAACACTTTTTTACACCCTTTCACCCCCTCGCACGCCTTTTCCCGCCTCCCCCGCTCCTCTCCCCCTCACTTCCGGTTTCCGCCTCCCACTTCCGGGTTTCCGACTCCCACTTCCGGGTTCCAACAAATCCCCTCCCCGCCCTCCCCAAACACTTTTTGACACCGTTTCTCCCCCTCGGACGCCTTTTCCCGCCTCCCCCGCTCCTCTCCCCCTCACTTCCGGTTTCCGCCTCCCACTTCCGGGTTTCCGACTCCCACTTCCGGGTTCCAACAAATCCCCTCCCCGCCCTCCCCAAACACTTTTTTACGCCGTTTCTCCCCCTCGCGCGCCTTTTCCCGCCTCCCCCGCTCCTCTCCCCCTCACTTCCGGTTTCCGCCTCCCACTTCCGGGTTTCCGACTCCCACTTCCGGGTTCCAACAAATCCCCTCCCCGCCCTCCCCAAACACTTTTTTACGCCGTTTCACCCCCTCGCGCGCCTTTTCCCGCCTCCCCCGCTCCTCTCCCCCTCACTTCCGGTTTCCGCCTCCCACTTCCGGGTTTCCGACTCCCACTTCCGGGTTCCAACAAATCCCCTCCCCGCCCTCCCCAAACACTTTTTTACACCGTTTCACCCCCTCGCACGCCTTTTCCCGCCTCCCCCGCTCCTCTCCCCCTCACTTCCGGTTTCCGCCTCCCACTTCCGGGTTTCCGACTCCCACTTCCGGGTTCCAACAAATCCCCTCCCCGCCCTCCCCAAACACTTTTTTACACCCTTTCACCCCCTCGGGCGCCTTTTCCCGCCTCCCCCGCTCCTCTCCCCCTCACTTCCGGTTTCCGCCTCCCACTTCCGGGTTTCCGACTCCCACTTCCGGGTTCCAACAAATCCCCTCCCCGCCCTCCCCAAACACTTTTTGACACCGTTTCTCCCCCTCGGGCGCCTTTTCCCGCCTCCCCCGCTCCTCTCCCCCTCACTTCCGGTTTCCGCCTCCCACTTCCGGGTTTCCGACTCCCACTTCCGGGTTCCAACAAATCCCCTCCCCGCCCTCCCCAAACACTTTTTTACACCCTTTCACCCCCTCGGACGCCTTTTCCCGCCTCCCCCGCTCCTCTCCCCCTCACTTCCGGTTTCCGCCTCCCACTTCCGGGTTTACGACTCCCACTTCCGGGTTCCAACAAATCCCCTCCCCGCCCTCCCCAAACACTTTTTTACGCCGTTTCACCCCCTCGGGCGCCTTTTCCCGCCTCCCCCGCTCCTCTCCCCCTCACTTCCGGTTTCCGCCTCCCACTTCCGGGTTTCCGACTCCCACTTCCGGGTTCCAACAAATCCCCTCCCCGCCCTCCCCAAACACTTTTTTACACCGTTTCACCCCCTCGCACGCCTTTTCCCGCCTCCCCCGCTCCTCTCCCCCTCACTTCCGGTTTCCGCCTCCCACTTCCGGGTTTACGACTCCCACTTCCGGGTTCCAACAAATCCCCTCCCCGCCCTCCCCAAACACTTTTTTACACCCTTTCTCCCCCTCGGACGCCTTTTCCCGCCCCCCCCGCTCCTCTCCCCCTCACTTCCGGTTTCCGCCTCCCACTTCCGGGTTTACGACTCCCACTTCCGGGTTCCAACAAATCCCCTCCCCGCCCTCCCCAAACACTTTTTGACACCGTTTCTCCCCCTCGGACGCCTTTTCCCGCCTCCCCCGCTCCTCTCCCCCTCACTTCCGGTTTCCGCCTCCCACTTCCGGGTTTCCGACTCCCACTTCCGGGTTCCAACAAATCCCCTCCCCGCCCTCCCCAAACACTTTTTTACACCGTTTCTCCCCCTCGGGCGCCTTTTCCCGCCTCCCCCGCTCCTCTCCCCCTCACTTCCGGTTTCCGCCTCCCACTTCCGGGTTTCCGACTCCCACTTCCGGGTTCCAACAAATCCCCTCCCCGCCCTCCCCAAACACTTTTTTACACCCTTTCACCCCCTCGCGCGCCTTTTCCCGCCTCCCCCGCTCCTCTCCCCCTCACTTCCGGTTTCCGCCTCCCACTTCCGGGTTTACGACTCCCACTTCCGGGTTCCAACAAATCCCCTCCCCGCCCTCCCCAAACACTTTTTTACACCGTTTCTCCCCCTCGGACGCCTTTTCCCGCCTCCCCCGCTCCTCTCCCCCTCACTTCCGGTTTCCGCCTCCCACTTCCGGGTTTCCGACTCCCACTTCCGGGTTCCAACAAATCCCCTCCCCGCCCTCCCCAAACACTTTTTTACACCCTTTCACCCCCTCGCGCGCCTTTTCCCGCCTCCCCCGCTCCTCTCCCCCTCACTTCCGGTTTCCGCCTCCCACTTCCGGGTTTACGACTCCCACTTCCGGGTTCCAACAAATCCCCTCCCCGCCCTCCCCAAACACTTTTTTACGCCGTTTCTCCCCCTCGCGCGCCTTTTCCCGCCTCCCCCGCTCCTCTCCCCCTCACTTCCGGTTTCCGCCTCCCACTTCCGGGTTTCCGACTCCCACTTCCGGGTTCCAACAAATCCCCTCCCCGCCCTCCCCAAACAATTTTTTACGCCGTTTCACCCCCTCGCGCGCCTTTTCCCGCCTCCCCCGCTCCTCTCCCCCTCACTTCCGGTTTCCGCCTCCCACTTCCGGGTTTCCGACTCCCACTTCCGGGTTCCAACAAATCCCCTCCCCGCCCTCCCCAAACACTTTTTTACACCGTTTCACCCCCTCGCACGCCTTTTCCCGCCTCCCCCGCTCCTCTCCCCCTCACTTCCGGTTTCCGCCTCCCACTTCCGGGTTTACGACTCCCACTTCCGGGTTCCAACAAATCCCCTCCCCGCCCTCCCCAAACACTTTTTTACACCCTTTCACCCCCTCGGGCGCCTTTTCCCGCCTCCCCCGCTCCTCTCCCCCTCACTTCCGGTTTCCGCCTCCCACTTCCGGGTTTCCGACTCCCACTTCCGGGTTCCAACAAATCCCCTCCCCGCCCTCCCCAAACACTTTTTGACACCGTTTCTCCCCCTCGGACGCCTTTTCCCGCCTCCCCCGCTCCTCTCCCCCTCACTTCCGGTTTCCGCCTCCCACTTCCGGGTTTCCGACTCCCACTTCCGGGTTCCAACAAATCCCCTCCCCGCCCTCCCCAAACACTTTTTTACACCCTTTCACCCCCTCGGACGCCTTTTCCCGCCTCCCCCGCTCCTCTCCCCCTCACTTCCGGTTTCCGCCTCCCACTTCCGGGTTTCCGACTCCCACTTCCGGGTTCCAACAAATCCCCTCCCCGCCCTCCCCAAACACTTTTTTACACCGTTTCTCCCCCTCGCGCGCCTTTTCCCGCCTCCCCCGCTCCTCTCCCCCTCACTTCCGGTTTCCGCCTCCCACTTCCGGGTTTACGACTCCCACTTCCGGGTTCCAACAAATCCCCTCCCCGCCCTCCCCAAACACTTTTTTACACCGTTTCACCCCCTCGGACGCCTTTTCCCGCCTCCCCCGCTCCCCTCCCCCTCACTTCCGGTTTCCGCCTCCCACTTCCGGGTTTACGACTCCCACTTCCGGGTTCCAACAAATCCCCTCCCCCGCCCTCCCCAAACACTTTTTTACACCGTTTCACCCCCTCGCACGCCTTTTCCCGCCTCCCCCGCTCCTCTCCCCCTCACTTCCGGTTTCCGCCTCCCACTTCCGGGTTTCCGACTCCCACTTCCGGGTTCCAACAAATCCCCTCCCCCGCCCTCCCCAAACACTTTTTTACACCGTTTCACCCCCTCGGGCGCCTTTTCCCGCCTCCCCCGCTCCTCTCCCCCTCACTTCCGGTTTCCGCCTCCCACTTCCGGGTTTCCGCCTCCCACTTCCGGGTTCCAACAAATCCCCTCCCCGCCCTCCCCAAACACTTTTTTACACCCTTTCACCCCCTCGGACGCCTTTTCCCGCCTCCCCCGCTCCTCTCCCCCTCACTTCCGGTTTCCGCCTCCCACTTCCGGGTTTACGACTCCCACTTCCGGGTTCCAACAAATCCCCTCCCCGCCCTCCCCAAACACTTTTTTACACCCTTTCACCCCCTCGGGCGCCTTTTCCCGCCTCCCCCGCTCCTCTCCCCCTCACTTCCGGTTTCCGCCTCCCACTTCCGGGTTTACGACTCCCACTTCCGGGTTCCAACAAATCCCCTCCCCGCCCTCCCCAAACACTTTTTTGCACCGTTTCCCCCCCTCGGACGCCTTTTCCCGCCTCCCCCGCTCCTCTCCCCCTCACTTCCGGTTTCCGCCTCCCACTTCCGGGTTTCCGCCTCCCACTTCCGGGTTCCAACAAATCCCCTCCCCGCCCTCCCCAAACACTTTTTTACACCGTTTCTCCCCCTCGGGCGCCTTTTCCCGCCTCCCCCGCTCCTCTCCCCCTCACTTCCGGTTTCCGCCTCCCACTTCCGGGTTTCCGCCTCCCACTTCCGGGTTCCAACAAATCCCCTCCCCGCCCTCCCCAAACACTTTTTTACACCCTTTCACCCCCTCGCGCGCCTTTTCCCGCCTCCCCCGCTCCTCTCCCCCTCACTTCCGGTTTCCGCCTCCCACTTCCGGGTTTACGACTCCCACTTCCGGGTTCCAACAAATCCCCTCCCCGCCCTCCCCAAACACTTTTTTTCGCCGTTTCACCCCCTCGCGCACCTTTTCCCGCCTCCCCCGCTCCTCTCCCCCTCACTTCCGGTTTCCGCCTCCCACTTCCGGGTTTCCGACTCCCACTTCCGGGTTCCAACAAATCCCCTCCCCGCCCTCCCCAAACACTTTTTTACACCCTTTCTCCCCCTCGCACGCCTTTTCCCGCCTCCCCCGCTCCTCTCCCCCTCACTTCCGGTTTCCGCCTCCCACTTCCGGGTTTCCGCCTCCCACTTCCGGGTTCCAACAAATCCCCTCCCCGCCCTCCCCAAACACTTTTTTACACCCTTTCACCCCCTCGCGCGCCTTTTCCCGCCTCCCCCGCTCCTCTCCCCCTCACTTCCGGTTTCCGCCTCCCACTTCCGGGTTTACGACTCCCACTTCCGGGTTCCAACAAATCCCCTCCCCGCCCTCCCCAAACACTTTTTTTCGCCGTTTCACCCCCTCGCGCACCTTTTCCCGCCTCCCCCGCTCCTCTCCCCCTCACTTCCGGTTTCCGCCTCCCACTTCCGGGTTTACGACTCCCACTTCCGGGTTCCAACAAATCCCCTCCCCGCCCTCCCCAAACACTTTTTTACGCCGTTTCACCCCCTCGCGCGCCTTTTCCCGCCTCCCCCGCTCCTCTCCCCCTCACTTCCGGTTTCCGCCTCCCACTTCCGGGTTTCCGACTCCCACTTCCGGGTTCCAACAAATCCCCTCCCCGCCCTCCCCAAACACTTTTTTACACCCTTTCACCCCCTCGCACGCCTTTTCCCGCCTCCCCCGCTCCTCTCCCCCTCACTTCCGGTTTCCGCCTCCCACTTCCGGGTTTCCGACTCCCACTTCCGGGTTCCAACAAATCCCCTCCCCGCCCTCCCCAAACACTTTTTTACACCCTTTCACCCCCTCGCACGCCTTTTCCCGCCTCCCCCGCTCCTCTCCCCCTCACTTCCGGTTTCCGCCTCCCACTTCCGGGTTTCCGCCTCCCACTTCCGGGTTCCAACAAATCCCCTCCCCCGCCCTCCCCAAACACTTTTTTACACCCTTTCACCCCCTCGCACGCCTTTTCCCGCCTCCCCCGCTCCTCTCCCCCTCACTTCCGGTTTCCGCCTCCCACTTCCGGGTTTACGACTCCCACTTCCGGGTTCCAACAAATCCCCTCCCCGCCCTCCCCAAACACTTTTTTACACCCTTTCACCCCCTCGCACGCCTTTTCCCGCCTCCCCCGCTCCTCTCCCCCTCACTTCCGGTTTCCGCCTCCCACTTCCGGGTTTACGACTCCCACTTCCGGGTTCCAACAAATCCCCTCCCCGCCCTCCCCAAACACTTTTTTACACCGTTTCTCCCCCTCGGGCGCCTTTTCCCGCCTCCCCCGCTCCTCTCCCCCTCACTTCCGGTTTCCGCCTCCCACTTCCGGGTTTCCGCCTCCCACTTCCGGGTTCCAACAAATCCCCTCCCCGCCCTCCCCAAACACTTTTTTACACCCTTTCACCCCCTCGGACGCCTTTTCCCGCCTCCCCCGCTCCTCTCCCCCTCACTTCCGGTTTCCGCCTCCCACTTCCGGGTTTACGACTCCCACTTCCGGGTTCCAACAAATCCCCTCCCCGCCCTCCCCAAACACTTTTTTACACCCTTTCACCCCCTCGCGCGCCTTTTCCCGCCTCCCCCGCTCCTCTCCCCCTCACTTCCGGTTTCCGCCTCCCACTTCCGGGTTTACGACTCCCACTTCCGGGTTCCAACAAATCCCCTCCCCGCCCTCCCCAAACACTTTTTTGCACCGTTTCCCCCCCTCGGACGCCTTTTCCCGCCTCCCCCGCTCCTCTCCCCCTCACTTCCGGTTTCCGCCTCCCACTTCCGGGTTTCCGCCTCCCACTTCCGGGTTCCAACAAATCCCCTCCCCGCCCTCCCCAAACACTTTTTTACACCGTTTCACCCCCTCGCACGCCTTTTCCCGCCTCCCCCGCTCCTCTCCCCCTCACTTCCGGTTTCCGCCTCCCACTTCCGGGTTTCCGACTCCCACTTCCGGGTTCCAACAAATCCCCTCCCCGCCCTCCCCAAACACTTTTTTACACCCTTTCTCCCCCTCGCACGCCTTTTCCCGCCTCCCCCGCTCCTCTCCCCCTCACTTCCGGTTTCCGCCTCCCACTTCCGGGTTTCCGACTCCCACTTCCGGGTTCCAACAAATCCCCTCCCCGCCCTCCCCAAACACTTTTTTACACCCTTTCTCCCCCTCGCACGCCTTTTCCCGCCTCCCCCGCTCCTCTCCCCCTCACTTCCGGTTTCCGCCTCCCACTTCCGGGTTTCCGACTCCCACTTCCGGGTTCCAACAAATCCCCTCCCCCGCCCTCCCCAAACACTTTTTTACACCGTTTCACCCCCTCGCACGCCTTTTCCCGCCTCCCCCGCTCCTCTCCCCCTCACTTCCGGTTTCCGCCTCCCACTTCCGGGTTTCCGCCTCCCACTTCCGGGTTCCAACAAATCCCCTCCCCCGCCCTCCCCAAACACCCAAACACTTTTTTACACCGTTTCACCCCCTCGAGCGCCTTTTCCCGCCTCCCCCGCTCCTCTCCCCCTCACTTCCGGTTTCCGCCTCCCACTTCCGGGTTTACGACTCCCACTTCCGGGTTCCAACAAATCCCCTCCCCGCCCTCCCCAAACACTTTTTTACACCGTTTCACCCCCTCACGCGCCTTTTCCCGCCTCCCCCGCTCCTCTCCCCCTCACTTCCGGTTTCCGCCTCCCACTTCCGGGTTTCCGACTCCCACTTCCGGGTTCCAACAAATCCCCTCCCCGCCCTCCCCAAACACTTTTTTACACCGTTTCTCCCCCTCGCGCGCCTTTTCCCGCCTCCCCCGCTCCTCTCCCCCTCACTTCCGGTTTCCGCCTCCCACTTCCGGGTTTCCGCCTCCCACTTCCGGGTTCCAACAAATCCCCTCCCCGCCCTCCCCAAACACTTTTTTACACCCTTTCACCCCCTCGCGCGCCTTTTCCCGCCTCCCCCGCTCCTCTCCCCCTCACTTCCGGTTTCCGCCTCCCACTTCCGGGTTTACGACTCCCACTTCCGGGTTCCAACAAATCCCCTCCCCGCCCTCCCCAAACACTTTTTTTCGCCGTTTCACCCCCTCGCGCACCTTTTCCCGCCTCCCCCGCTCCTCTCCCCCTCACTTCCGGTTTCCGCCTCCCACTTCCGGGTTTCCGACTCCCACTTCCGGGTTCCAACAAATCCCCTCCCCGCCCTCCCCAAACACTTTTTTACACCCTTTCTCCCCCTCGCACGCCTTTTCCCGCCTCCCCCGCTCCTCTCCCCCTCACTTCCGGTTTCCGCCTCCCACTTCCGGGTTTCCGCCTCCCACTTCCGGGTTCCAACAAATCCCCTCCCCGCCCTCCCCAAACACTTTTTTACACCCTTTCACCCCCTCGCGCGCCTTTTCCCGCCTCCCCCGCTCCTCTCCCCCTCACTTCCGGTTTCCGCCTCCCACTTCCGGGTTTACGACTCCCACTTCCGGGTTCCAACAAATCCCCTCCCCGCCCTCCCCAAACACTTTTTTTCGCCGTTTCACCCCCTCGCGCACCTTTTCCCGCCTCCCCCGCTCCTCTCCCCCTCACTTCCGGTTTCCGCCTCCCACTTCCGGGTTTACGACTCCCACTTCCGGGTTCCAACAAATCCCCTCCCCGCCCTCCCCAAACACTTTTTTACGCCGTTTCACCCCCTCGCGCGCCTTTTCCCGCCTCCCCCGCTCCTCTCCCCCTCACTTCCGGTTTCCGCCTCCCACTTCCGGGTTTCCGACTCCCACTTCCGGGTTCCAACAAATCCCCTCCCCGCCCTCCCCAAACACTTTTTTACACCCTTTCACCCCCTCGCACGCCTTTTCCCGCCTCCCCCGCTCCTCTCCCCCTCACTTCCGGTTTCCGCCTCCCACTTCCGGGTTTCCGACTCCCACTTCCGGGTTCCAACAAATCCCCTCCCCGCCCTCCCCAAACACTTTTTTACACCCTTTCACCCCCTCGCACGCCTTTTCCCGCCTCCCCCGCTCCTCTCCCCCTCACTTCCGGTTTCCGCCTCCCACTTCCGGGTTTCCGCCTCCCACTTCCGGGTTCCAACAAATCCCCTCCCCCGCCCTCCCCAAACACTTTTTTACACCCTTTCACCCCCTCGCACGCCTTTTCCCGCCTCCCCCGCTCCTCTCCCCCTCACTTCCGGTTTCCGCCTCCCACTTCCGGGTTTACGACTCCCACTTCCGGGTTCCAACAAATCCCCTCCCCGCCCTCCCCAAACACTTTTTTACACCCTTTCACCCCCTCGCACGCCTTTTCCCGCCTCCCCCGCTCCTCTCCCCCTCACTTCCGGTTTCCGCCTCCCACTTCCGGGTTTACGACTCCCACTTCCGGGTTCCAACAAATCCCCTCCCCGCCCTCCCCAAACACTTTTTTACACCGTTTCTCCCCCTCGGGCGCCTTTTCCCGCCTCCCCCGCTCCTCTCCCCCTCACTTCCGGTTTCCGCCTCCCACTTCCGGGTTTCCGCCTCCCACTTCCGGGTTCCAACAAATCCCCTCCCCGCCCTCCCCAAACACTTTTTTACACCCTTTCACCCCCTCGGACGCCTTTTCCCGCCTCCCCCGCTCCTCTCCCCCTCACTTCCGGTTTCCGCCTCCCACTTCCGGGTTTACGACTCCCACTTCCGGGTTCCAACAAATCCCCTCCCCGCCCTCCCCAAACACTTTTTTACACCCTTTCACCCCCTCGGGCGCCTTTTCCCGCCTCCCCCGCTCCTCTCCCCCTCACTTCCGGTTTCCGCCTCCCACTTCCGGGTTTACGACTCCCACTTCCGGGTTCCAACAAATCCCCTCCCCGCCCTCCCCAAACACTTTTTTGCACCGTTTCCCCCCCTCGGACGCCTTTTCCCGCCTCCCCCGCTCCTCTCCCCCTCACTTCCGGTTTCCGCCTCCCACTTCCGGGTTTCCGCCTCCCACTTCCGGGTTCCAACAAATCCCCTCCCCGCCCTCCCCAAACACTTTTTTACACCGTTTCACCCCCTCGCACGCCTTTTCCCGCCTCCCCCGCTCCTCTCCCCCTCACTTCCGGTTTCCGCCTCCCACTTCCGGGTTTCCGACTCCCACTTCCGGGTTCCAACAAATCCCCTCCCCGCCCTCCCCAAACACTTTTTTACACCCTTTCTCCCCCTCGCACGCCTTTTCCCGCCTCCCCCGCTCCTCTCCCCCTCACTTCCGGTTTCCGCCTCCCACTTCCGGGTTTCCGACTCCCACTTCCGGGTTCCAACAAATCCCCTCCCCGCCCTCCCCAAACACTTTTTTACACCCTTTCTCCCCCTCGCACGCCTTTTCCCGCCTCCCCCGCTCCTCTCCCCCTCACTTCCGGTTTCCGCCTCCCACTTCCGGGTTTCCGACTCCCACTTCCGGGTTCCAACAAATCCCCTCCCCCGCCCTCCCCAAACACTTTTTTACACCGTTTCACCCCCTCGCACGCCTTTTCCCGCCTCCCCCGCTCCTCTCCCCCTCACTTCCGGTTTCCGCCTCCCACTTCCGGGTTTCCGCCTCCCACTTCCGGGTTCCAACAAATCCCCTCCCCCGCCCTCCCCAAACACCCAAACACTTTTTTACACCGTTTCACCCCCTCGAGCGCCTTTTCCCGCCTCCCCCGCTCCTCTCCCCCTCACTTCCGGTTTCCGCCTCCCACTTCCGGGTTTACGACTCCCACTTCCGGGTTCCAACAAATCCCCTCCCCGCCCTCCCCAAACACTTTTTTACACCCTTTCACCCCCTCGCACGCCTTTTCCCGCCTCCCCCGCTCCTCTCCCCCTCACTTCCGGTTTCCGCCTCCCACTTCCGGGTTTCCGACTCCCACTTCCGGGTTCCAACAAATCCCCTCCCCGCCCTCCCCAAACACTTTTTGACACCGTTTCTCCCCCTCGGACGCCTTTTCCCGCCTCCCCCGCTCCTCTCCCCCTCACTTCCGGTTTCCGCCTCCCACTTCCGGGTTTCCGACTCCCACTTCCGGGTTCCAACAAATCCCCTCCCCGCCCTCCCCAAACACTTTTTTACGCCGTTTCTCCCCCTCGCGCGCCTTTTCCCGCCTCCCCCGCTCCTCTCCCCCTCACTTCCGGTTTCCGCCTCCCACTTCCGGGTTTCCGACTCCCACTTCCGGGTTCCAACAAATCCCCTCCCCGCCCTCCCCAAACACTTTTTTACGCCGTTTCACCCCCTCGCGCGCCTTTTCCCGCCTCCCCCGCTCCTCTCCCCCTCACTTCCGGTTTCCGCCTCCCACTTCCGGGTTTCCGACTCCCACTTCCGGGTTCCAACAAATCCCCTCCCCGCCCTCCCCAAACACTTTTTTACACCGTTTCACCCCCTCGCACGCCTTTTCCCGCCTCCCCCGCTCCTCTCCCCCTCACTTCCGGTTTCCGCCTCCCACTTCCGGGTTTCCGACTCCCACTTCCGGGTTCCAACAAATCCCCTCCCCGCCCTCCCCAAACACTTTTTTACACCCTTTCACCCCCTCGGGCGCCTTTTCCCGCCTCCCCCGCTCCTCTCCCCCTCACTTCCGGTTTCCGCCTCCCACTTCCGGGTTTCCGACTCCCACTTCCGGGTTCCAACAAATCCCCTCCCCGCCCTCCCCAAACACTTTTTGACACCGTTTCTCCCCCTCGGGCGCCTTTTCCCGCCTCCCCCGCTCCTCTCCCCCTCACTTCCGGTTTCCGCCTCCCACTTCCGGGTTTCCGACTCCCACTTCCGGGTTCCAACAAATCCCCTCCCCGCCCTCCCCAAACACTTTTTTACACCCTTTCACCCCCTCGGACGCCTTTTCCCGCCTCCCCCGCTCCTCTCCCCCTCACTTCCGGTTTCCGCCTCCCACTTCCGGGTTTACGACTCCCACTTCCGGGTTCCAACAAATCCCCTCCCCGCCCTCCCCAAACACTTTTTTACGCCGTTTCACCCCCTCGGGCGCCTTTTCCCGCCTCCCCCGCTCCTCTCCCCCTCACTTCCGGTTTCCGCCTCCCACTTCCGGGTTTCCGACTCCCACTTCCGGGTTCCAACAAATCCCCTCCCCGCCCTCCCCAAACACTTTTTTACACCGTTTCACCCCCTCGCACGCCTTTTCCCGCCTCCCCCGCTCCTCTCCCCCTCACTTCCGGTTTCCGCCTCCCACTTCCGGGTTTACGACTCCCACTTCCGGGTTCCAACAAATCCCCTCCCCGCCCTCCCCAAACACTTTTTTACACCCTTTCTCCCCCTCGGACGCCTTTTCCCGCCCCCCCCGCTCCTCTCCCCCTCACTTCCGGTTTCCGCCTCCCACTTCCGGGTTTACGACTCCCACTTCCGGGTTCCAACAAATCCCCTCCCCGCCCTCCCCAAACACTTTTTGACACCGTTTCTCCCCCTCGGACGCCTTTTCCCGCCTCCCCCGCTCCTCTCCCCCTCACTTCCGGTTTCCGCCTCCCACTTCCGGGTTTCCGACTCCCACTTCCGGGTTCCAACAAATCCCCTCCCCGCCCTCCCCAAACACTTTTTTACACCGTTTCTCCCCCTCGGGCGCCTTTTCCCGCCTCCCCCGCTCCTCTCCCCCTCACTTCCGGTTTCCGCCTCCCACTTCCGGGTTTCCGACTCCCACTTCCGGGTTCCAACAAATCCCCTCCCCGCCCTCCCCAAACACTTTTTTACACCCTTTCACCCCCTCGCGCGCCTTTTCCCGCCTCCCCCGCTCCTCTCCCCCTCACTTCCGGTTTCCGCCTCCCACTTCCGGGTTTACGACTCCCACTTCCGGGTTCCAACAAATCCCCTCCCCGCCCTCCCCAAACACTTTTTTACACCGTTTCTCCCCCTCGGACGCCTTTTCCCGCCTCCCCCGCTCCTCTCCCCCTCACTTCCGGTTTCCGCCTCCCACTTCCGGGTTTCCGACTCCCACTTCCGGGTTCCAACAAATCCCCTCCCCGCCCTCCCCAAACACTTTTTTACACCCTTTCACCCCCTCGCGCGCCTTTTCCCGCCTCCCCCGCTCCTCTCCCCCTCACTTCCGGTTTCCGCCTCCCACTTCCGGGTTTACGACTCCCACTTCCGGGTTCCAACAAATCCCCTCCCCGCCCTCCCCAAACACTTTTTTACGCCGTTTCTCCCCCTCGCGCGCCTTTTCCCGCCTCCCCCGCTCCTCTCCCCCTCACTTCCGGTTTCCGCCTCCCACTTCCGGGTTTCCGACTCCCACTTCCGGGTTCCAACAAATCCCCTCCCCGCCCTCCCCAAACAATTTTTTACGCCGTTTCACCCCCTCGCGCGCCTTTTCCCGCCTCCCCCGCTCCTCTCCCCCTCACTTCCGGTTTCCGCCTCCCACTTCCGGGTTTCCGACTCCCACTTCCGGGTTCCAACAAATCCCCTCCCCGCCCTCCCCAAACACTTTTTTACACCGTTTCACCCCCTCGCACGCCTTTTCCCGCCTCCCCCGCTCCTCTCCCCCTCACTTCCGGTTTCCGCCTCCCACTTCCGGGTTTACGACTCCCACTTCCGGGTTCCAACAAATCCCCTCCCCGCCCTCCCCAAACACTTTTTTACACCCTTTCACCCCCTCGGGCGCCTTTTCCCGCCTCCCCCGCTCCTCTCCCCCTCACTTCCGGTTTCCGCCTCCCACTTCCGGGTTTCCGACTCCCACTTCCGGGTTCCAACAAATCCCCTCCCCGCCCTCCCCAAACACTTTTTGACACCGTTTCTCCCCCTCGGACGCCTTTTCCCGCCTCCCCCGCTCCTCTCCCCCTCACTTCCGGTTTCCGCCTCCCACTTCCGGGTTTCCGACTCCCACTTCCGGGTTCCAACAAATCCCCTCCCCGCCCTCCCCAAACACTTTTTTACACCCTTTCACCCCCTCGGACGCCTTTTCCCGCCTCCCCCGCTCCTCTCCCCCTCACTTCCGGTTTCCGCCTCCCACTTCCGGGTTTACGACTCCCACTTCCGGGTTCCAACAAATCCCCTCCCCCGCCCTCCCCAAACACTTTTTTACACCGTTTCTCCCCCTCGGACGCCTTTTCCCGCCTCCCCCGCTCCTCTCCCCCTCACTTCCGGTTTCCGCCTCCCACTTCCGGGTTTCCGACTCCCACTTCCGGGTTCCAACAAATCCCCTCCCCGCCCTCCCCAAACACTTTTTTACACCCTTTCACCCCCTCGCGCGCCTTTTCCCGCCTCCCCCGCTCCTCTCCCCCTCACTTCCGGTTTCCGCCTCCCACTTCCGGGTTTCCGACTCCCACTTCCGGGTTCCAACAAATCCCCTCCCCGCCCTCCCCAAACACTTTTTGACACCCTTTCACCCCCTCGCACGCCTTTTCCCGCCTCCCCCGCTCCTCTCCCCCTCACTTCCGGTTTCCGCCTCCCACTTCCGGGTTTCCGACTCCCACTTCCGGGTTCCAACAAATCCCCTCCCCGCCCTCCCCAAACACTTTTTTACACCGTTTCACCCCCTCGCACGCCTTTTCCCGCCTCCCCCGCTCCTCTCCCCCTCACTTCCGGTTTCCGCCTCCCACTTCCGGGTTTCCGACTCCCACTTCCGGGTTCCAACAAATCCCCTCCCCGCCCTCCCCAAACACTTTTTTACACCCTTTCACCCCCTCGGGCGCCTTTTCCCGCCTCCCCCGCTCCTCTCCCCCTCACTTCCGGTTTCCGCCTCCCACTTCCGGGTTTCCGACTCCCACTTCCGGGTTCCAACAAATCCCCTCCCCGCCCTCCCCAAACACTTTTTGACACCGTTTCTCCCCCTCGCACGCCTTTTCCCGCCTCCCCCGCTCCTCTCCCCCTCACTTCCGGTTTCCGCCTCCCACTTCCGGGTTTCCGACTCCCACTTCCGGGTTCCAACAAATCCCCTCCCCGCCCTCCCCAAACACTTTTTTACACCCTTTCACCCCCTCGGACGCCTTTTCCCGCCTCCCCCGCTCCTCTCCCCCTCACTTCCGGTTTCCGCCTCCCACTTCCGGGTTTACGACTCCCACTTCCGGGTTCCAACAAATCCCCTCCCCGCCCTCCCCAAACACTTTTTTACGCCGTTTCACCCCCTCGGGCGCCTTTTCCCGCCTCCCCCGCTCCTCTCCCCCTCACTTCCGGTTTCCGCCTCCCACTTCCGGGTTTCCGACTCCCACTTCCGGCTTCCAACAAATCCCCTCCCCGCCCTCCCCAAACACTTTTTTACACCGTTTCACCCCCTCGGACGCCTTTTCCCGCCTCCCCCGCTCCTCTCCCCCTCACTTCCGGTTTCCGCCTCCCACTTCCGGGTTTACGACTCCCACTTCCGGGTTCCAACAAATCCCCTCCCCGCCCTCCCCAAACACTTTTTTACACCCTTTCTCCCCCTCGGACGCCTTTTCCCGCCCCCCCCGCTCCTCTCCCCCTCACTTCCGGTTTCCGCCTCCCACTTCCGGGTTTCCGCCTCCCACTTCCGGGTTCCAACAAATCCCCTCCCCGCCCTCCCCAAACACTTTTTGACACCGTTTCTCCCCCTCGGACGCCTTTTCCCGCCTCCCCCGCTCCTCTCCCCCTCACTTCCGGTTTCCGCCTCCCACTTCCGGGTTTCCGACTCCCACTTCCGGGTTCCAACAAATCCCCTCCCCGCCCTCCCCAAACACTTTTTTACGCCGTTTCTCCCCCTCGGACGCCTTTTCCCGCCTCCCCCGCTCCTCTCCCCCTCACTTCCGGTTTCCGCCTCCCACTTCCGGGTTTCCGACTCCCACTTCCGGGTTCCAACAAATCCCCTCCCCGCCCTCCCCAAACACTTTTTTACACCCTTTCACCCCCTCGCGCGCCTTTTCCCGCCTCCCCCGCTCCTCTCCCCCTCACTTCCGGTTTCCGCCTCCCACTTCCGGGTTTACGACTCCCACTTCCGGGTTCCAACAAATCCCCTCCCCGCCCTCCCCAAACACTTTTTTACGCCGTTTCACCCCCTCGGGCGCCTTTTCCCGCCTCCCCCGCTCCTCTCCCCCTCACTTCCGGTTTCCGCCTCCCACTTCCGGGTTTACGACTCCCACTTCCGGGTTCCAACAAATCCCCTCCCCGCCCTCCCCAAACACTTTTTGACACCGTTTCACCCCCTCGGACGCCTTTTCCCGCCTCCCCCGCTCCTCTCCCCCTCACTTCCGGTTTCCGCCTCCCACTTCCGGGTTTACGACTCCCACTTCCGGGTTCCAACAAATCCCCTCCCCGCCCTCCCCAAACACTTTTTTACACCCTTTCACCCCCTCGGACGCCTTTTCCCGCCTCCCCCGCTCCTCTCCCCCTCACTTCCGGTTTCCGCCTCCCACTTCCGGGTTTCCGACTCCCACTTCCGGGTTCCAACAAATCCCCTCCCCGCCCTCCCCAAACACTTTTTTACACCGTTTCACCCCCTCGGACGCCTTTTCCCGCCTCCCCCGCTCCTCTCCCCCTCACTTCCGGTTTCCGCCTCCCACTTCCGGGTTTACGACTCCCACTTCCGGGTTCCAACAAATCCCCTCCCCGCCCTCCCCAAACACTTTTTTACACCGTTTCATCCCCTCGGACGCCTTTTCCCGCCTCCCCCGCTCCTCTCCCCCTCACTTCCGGTTTCCGCCTCCCACTTCCGGGTTTCCGACTCCCACTTCCGGGTTCCAACAAATCCCCTCCCCGCCCTCCCCAAACACTTTTTTACGCCGTTTCACCCCCTCGAGCGCCTTTTCCCGCCTCCCCCGCTCCTCTCCCCCTCACTTCCGGTTTCCGCCTCCCACTTCCGGGTTTACGACTCCCACTTCCGGGTTCCAACAAATCCCCTCCCCGCCCTCCCCAAACACTTTTTTACACCCTTTCACCCCCTCGCACGCCTTTTCCCGCCTCCCCCGCTCCTCTCCCCCTCACTTCCGGTTTCCGCCTCCCACTTCCGGGTTTCCGACTCCCACTTCCGGGTTCCAACAAATCCCCTCCCCGCCCTCCCCAAACACTTTTTTACACCCTTTCACCCCCTCGGGCGCCTTTTCCCGCCTCCCCCGCTCCTCTCCCCCTCACTTCCGGTTTCCGCCTCCCACTTCCGGGTTTCCGACTCCCACTTCCGGGTTCCAACAAATCCCCTCCCCGCCCTCCCCAAACACTTTTTTACACCGTTTCTCCCCCTCGGACGCCTTTTCCCGCCTCCCCCGCTCCTCTCCCCCTCACTTCCGGTTTCCGCCTCCCACTTCCGGGTTTACGACTCCCACTTCCGGGTTCCAACAAATCCCCTCCCCGCCCTCCCCAAACACTTTTTTACACCGTTTCTCCCCCTCGGACGCCTTTTCCCGCCTCCCCCGCTCCTCTCCCCCTCACTTCCGGTTGCTGCCTCCCACTTCCGGGTTTCCGACTCCCACTTCCGGGTTCCAACAAATCCCCTCCCCGCCCTCCCCAAACACTTTTTTACACCCTTTCACCCCCTCGGACGCCTTTTCCCGCCTCCCCCGCTCCTCTCCCCCTCACTTCCGGTTTCCGCCTCCCACTTCCGGGTTTACGACTCCCACTTCCGGGTTCCAACAAATCCCCTCCCCGCCCTCCCCAAACACTTTTTTACACCCTTTCACCCCCTCGCGCGCCTTTTCCCGCCTCCCCCGCTCCTCTCCCCCTCACTTCCGGTTTCCGCCTCCCACTTCCGGGTTTCCGACTCCCACTTCCGGGTTCCAACAAATCCCCTCCCCGCCCTCCCCAAACACTTTTTTACGCCGTTTCACCCCCTCGCACGCCTTTTCCCGCCTCCCCCGCTCCTCTCCCCCTCACTTCCGGTTTCCGCCTCCCACTTCCGGGTTTCCGACTCCCACTTCCGGGTTCCAACAAATCCCCTCCCCGCCCTCCCCAAACACTTTTTTACACCCTTTCACCCCCTCGGGCGCCTTTTCCCGCCTCCCCCGCTCCTCTCCCCCTCACTTCCGGTTTCCGCCTCCCACTTCCGGGTTTCCGACTCCCACTTCCGGGTTCCAACAAATCCCCTCCCCGCCCTCCCCAAACACTTTTTTACACCGTTTCACCCCCTCGCACGCCTTTTCCCGCCTCCCCCGCTCCTCTCCCCCTCACTTCCGGTTTCCGCCTCCCACTTCCGGGTTTCCGCCTCCCACTTCGTGGTTCCAACAAATCCCCTCCCCCGCCCTCCCCAAACACTTTTTTACACCGTTTCACCCCCTCGGGCGCCTTTTCCCGCCTCCCCCGCTCCTCTCCCCCTCACTTCCGGTTTCCGCCTCCCACTTCCGGGTTTACGACTCCCACTTCCGGGTTCCACCCAATCCCCTCCCCCGCCCTCCCCAAACACTTTTTTACACCGTTCCACCCCCTCGGACGCCTTTTCCCGCCTCCCCCGCTCCTCTCCCCCTCACTTCCGGTTTCCGCCTCCCACTTCCGGGTTTACGACTCCCACTTCCGGGTTCCAACAAATCCCCTCCCCGCCCTCCCCAAACACTTTTTTACACCGTTTCTCCCCCTCGGACGCCTTTTCCCGCCTCCCCTGCTCCTCTCCCCCTCACTTCCGGTTTCCGCCTCCCACTTCCGGGTTTCCGACTCCCACTTCCGGGTTCCAACAAATCCCCTCCCCGCCCTCCCCAAACACTTTTTTACACCGTTTCACCCCCTCGCGCGCCTTTTCCCGCCTCCCCCGCTCCTCTCCCCCTCACTTCCGGTTTCCGCCTCCCACTTCCGGGTTTCCGACTCCCACTTCCGGGTTCCAACAAATCCCCTCCCCGCCCTCCCCAAACACTTTTTTACACCCTTTCACCCCCTCGGACGCCTTTTCCCGCCTCCCCCGCTCCTCTCCCCCTCACTTCCGGTTTCCGCCTCCCACTTCCGGGTTTACGACTCCCACTTCCGGGTTCCAACAAATCCCCTCCCCCGCCCTCCCCAAACACTTTTTTACACCGTTTCACCCCCTCGCACGCCTTTTCCCGCCTCCCCCGCTCCTCTCCCCCTCACTTCCGGTTTCCGCCTCCCACTTCCGGGTTTACGACTCCCACTTCCGGGTTCCAACAAATCCCCTCCCCGCCCTCCCCAAACACTTTTTTGCACCGTTTCCCCCCCTCGGACGCCTTTTCCCGCCTCCCCCGCTCCTCTCCCCCTCACTTCCGGTTTCCGCCTCCCACTTCCGGGTTTCCGACTCCCACTTCCGGGTTCCAACAAATCCCCTCCCCGCCCTCCCCAAACACTTTTTTACACCCTTTCAACCCCTCGCACGCCTTTTCCCGCCTCCCCCGCTCCTCTCCCCCTCACTTCCGGTTTCCGCCTCCCACTTCCGGGTTTACGACTCCCACTTCCGGGTTCCAACAAATCCCCTCCCCGCCCTCCCCAAACACTTTTTTACACCCTTTCTCCCCCTCGCACGCCTTTTCCCGCCTCCCCCGCTCCTCTCCCCCTCACTTCCGGTTTCCGCCTCCCACTTCCGGGTTTCCGACTCCCACTTCCGGGTTCCAACAAATCCCCTCCCCGCCCTCCCCAAACACTTTTTTTCGCCGTTTCACCCCCTCGCACGCCTTTTCCCGCCTCCCCCGCTCCTCTCCCCCTCACTTCCGGTTTCCGCCTCCCACTTCCGGGTTTCCGACTCCCACTTCCGGGTTCCAACAAATCCCCTCCCCGCCCTCCCCAAACACTTTTTTACACCCTTTCACCCCCTCGCACGCCTTTTCCCGCCTCCCCCGCTCCTCTCCCCCTCACTTCCGGTTTCCGCCTCCCACTTCCGGGTTTACGACTCCCACTTCCGGGTTCCAACAAATCCCCTCCCCGCCCTCCCCAAACACTTTTTTACACCGTTTCACCCCCTCGCGCGCCTTTTCCCGCCTCCCCCGCTCCTCTCCCCCTCACTTCCGGTTTCCGCCTCCCACTTCCGGGTTTCCGACTCCCACTTCCGGGTTCCAACAAATCCCCTCCCCCGCCCTCCCCAAACACTTTTTTACACCGTTTCTCCCCCTCGCGCGCCTTTTCCCGCCTCCCCCGCTCCTCTCCCCCTCACTTCCGGTTTCCGCCTCCCACTTCCGGGTTTCCGACTCCCACTTCCGGGTTCCAACAAATCCCCTCCCCGCCCTCCCCAAACACTTTTTTACGCCGTTTCACCCCCTCGGGCGCCTTTTCCCGCCTCCCCCGCTCCTCTCCCCCTCACTTCCGGTTTCCGCCTCCCACTTCCGGGTTTCCGACTCCCACTTCCGGGTTCCAACAAATCCCCTCCCCGCCCTCCCCAAACACTTTTTTACACCCTTTCACCCCCTCGCACGCCTTTTCCCGCCTCCCCCGCTCCTCTCCCCCTCACTTCCGGTTTCCGCCTCCCACTTCCGGGTTTACGACTCCCACTTCCGGGTTCCAACAAATCCCCTCCCCGCCCTCCCCAAACACTTTTTTACACCGTTTCTCCCCCTCGCGCGCCTTTTCCCGCCTCCCTCGCTCCTCTCCCCCTCACTTCCGGTTTCCGCCTCCCACTTCCGGGTTTCCGACTCCCACTTCCGGGTTCCAACAAATCCCCTCCCCGCCCTCCCCAAACACTTTTTTACACCGTTTCACCCCCTCGCGCGCCTTTTCCCGCCTCCCCCGCTCCTCTCCCCCTCACTTCCGGTTTCCGCCTCCCACTTCCGGGTTTCCGCCTCCCACTTCCGGGTTCCAACAAATCCCCTCCCCGCCCTCCCCAAACACTTTTTGACACCGTTTCTCCCCCTCGCACGCCTTTTCCCGCCTCCCCCGCTCCTCTCCCCCTCACTTCCGGTTTCCGCCTCCCACTTCCGGGTTTCCGACTCCCACTTCCGGGTTCCAACAAATCCCCTCCCCCGCCCTCCCCAAACACTTTTTTACACCGTTTCACCCCCTCGCACGCCTTTTCCCGCCTCCCCCGCTCCTCTCCCCCTCACTTCCGGTTTCCGCCTCCCACTTCCGGGTTTCCGACTCCCACTTCCGGGTTCCAACAAATCCCCTCCCCGCCCTCCCCAAACACTTTTTTGCACCGTTTCCCCCCCTCGGACGCCTTTTCCCGCCTCCCCCGCTCCTCTCCCCCTCACTTCCGGTTTCCGCCTCCCACTTCCGGGTTTCCGCCTCCCACTTCCGGGTTCCAACAAATCCCCTCCCCGCCCTCCCCAAACACTTTTTTACACCCTTTCAACCCCTCGCACGCCTTTTCCCGCCTCCCCCGCTCCTCTCCCCCTCACTTCCGGTTTCCGCCTCCCACTTCCGGGTTTACGACTCCCACTTCCGGGTTCCAACAAATCCCCTCCCCGCCCTCCCCAAACACTTTTTTACACCCTTTCTCCCCCTCGCACGCCTTTTCCCGCCTCCCCCGCTCCTCTCCCCCTCACTTCCGGTTTCCGCCTCCCACTTCCGGGTTTCCGACTCCCACTTCCGGGTTCCAACAAATCCCCTCCCCGCCCTCCCCAAACACTTTTTTACGCCGTTTCACCCCCTCGGACGCCTTTTCCCGCCTCCCCCGCTCCTCTCCCCCTCACTTCCGGTTTCCGCCTCCCACTTCCGGGTTTACGACTCCCACTTCCGGGTTCCAACAAATCCCCTCCCCGCCCTCCCCAAACACTTTTTTACACCCTTTCACCCCCTCGCACGCCTTTTCCCGCCTCCCCCGCTCCTCTCCCCCTCACTTCCGGTTTCCGCCTCCCACTTCCGGGTTTACGACTCCCACTTCCGGGTTCCAACAAATCCCCTCCCCGCCCTCCCCAAACACTTTTTTACACCGTTTCACCCCCTCGCGCGCCTTTTCCCGCCTCCCCCGCTCCTCTCCCCCTCACTTCCGGTTTCCGCCTCCCACTTCCGGGTTTCCGCCTCCCACTTCCGGGTTCCAACAAATCCCCTCCCCGCCCTCCCCAAACACTTTTTTACACCGTTTCTCCCCCTCGCGCGCCTTTTCCCGCCTCCCCCGCTCCTCTCCCCCTCACTTCCGGTTTCCGCCTCCCACTTCCGGGTTTCCGACTCCCACTTCCGGGTTCCAACAAATCCCCTCCCCGCCCTCCCCAAACACTTTTTTACGCCGTTTCACCCCCTCGGGCGCCTTTTCCCGCCTCCCCCGCTCCTCTCCCCCTCACTTCCGGTTTCCGCCTCCCACTTCCGGGTTTCCGACTCCCACTTCCGGGTTCCAACAAATCCCCTCCCCGCCCTCCCCAAACACTTTTTTACACCCTTTCACCCCCTCGCACGCCTTTTCCCGCCTCCCCCGCTCCTCTCCCCCTCACTTCCGGTTTCCGCCTCCCACTTCCGGGTTTACGACTCCCACTTCCGGGTTCCAACAAATCCCCTCCCCGCCCTCCCCAAACACTTTTTTACACCGTTTCTCCCCCTCGCGCGCCTTTTCCCGCCTCCCTCGCTCCTCTCCCCCTCACTTCCGGTTTCCGCCTCCCACTTCCGGGTTTCCGACTCCCACTTCCGGGTTCCAACAAATCCCCTCCCCGCCCTCCCCAAACACTTTTTTACACCGTTTCACCCCCTCGCGCGCCTTTTCCCGCCTCCCCCGCTCCTCTCCCCCTCACTTCCGGTTTCCCCCTCCCACTTCCGGGTTTCCGCCTCCCACTTCCGGGTTCCAACAAATCCCCTCCCCGCCCTCCCCAAACACTTTTTGACACCGTTTCTCCCCCTCGCACGCCTTTTCCCGCCTCCCCCGCTCCTCTCCCCCTCACTTCCGGTTTCCGCCTCCCACTTCCGGGTTTCCGACTCCCACTTCCGGGTTCCAACAAATCCCCTCCCCGCCCTCCCCAAACACTTTTTTACACCCTTTCACCCCCTCGGACGCCTTTTCCCGCCTCCCCCGCTCCTCTCCCCCTCACTTCCGGTTTCCGCCTCCCACTTCCGGGTTTACGACTCCCACTTCCGGGTTCCAACAAATCCCCTCCCCGCCCTCCCCAAACACTTTTTTACGCCGTTTCACCCCCTCGGACGCCTTTTCCCGCCTCCCCCGCTCCTCTCCCCCTCACTTCCGGTTTCCGCCTCCCACTTCCGGGTTTCCGCCTCCCACTTCCGGGTTCCAACAAATCCCCTCCCCGCCCTCCCCAAACACTTTTTGACACCGTTTCTCCCCCTCGGACGCCTTTTCCCGCCTCCCCCGCTCCTCTCCCCCTCACTTCCGGTTTCCGCCTCCCACTTCCGGGTTTACGACTCCCACTTCCGGGTTCCAACAAATCCCCTCCCCGCCCTCCCCAAACACTTTTTTACACCCTTTCTCCCCCTCGGACGCCTTTTCCCGCCTCCCCCGCTCCTCTCCCCCTCACTTCCGGTTTCCGCCTCCCACTTCCGGGTTTCCGACTCCCACTTCCGGGTTCCAACAAATCCCCTCCCCGCCCTCCCCAAACACTTTTTGACACCGTTTCTCCCCCTCGGACGCCTTTTCCCGCCTCCCCCGCTCCTCTCCCCCTCACTTCCGGTTTCCGCCTCCCACTTCCGGGTTTCCGACTCCCACTTCCGGGTTCCAACAAATCCCCTCCCCGCCCTCCCCAAACACTTTTTTACGCCGTTTCTCCCCCTCGGACGCCTTTTCCCGCCTCCCCCGCTCCTCTCCCCCTCACTTCCGGTTTCCGCCTCCCACTTCCGGGTTTCCGACTCCCACTTCCGGGTTCCAACAAATCCCCTCCCCGCCCTCCCCAAACACTTTTTTACACCCTTTCACCCCCTCGCGCGCCTTTTCCCGCCTCCCCCGCTCCTCTCCCCCTCACTTCCGGTTTCCGCCTCCCACTTCCGGGTTTACGACTCCCACTTCCGGGTTCCAACAAATCCCCTCCCCGCCCTCCCCAAACACTTTTTTACACCCTTTCACCCCCTCGGACGCCTTTTCCCGCCTCCCCCGCTCCTCTCCCCCTCACTTCCGGTTTCCGCCTCCCACTTCCGGGTTTCCGACTCCCACTTCCGGGTTCCAACAAATCCCCTCCCCGCCCTCCCCAAACACTTTTTTACACCGTTTCACCCCCTCGGGCGCCTTTTCCCGCCTCCCCCGCTCCTCTCCCCCTCACTTCCGATTTCCGCCTCCCACTTCCGGGTTTCCGCCTCCCACTTCCGGGTTCCAACAAATCCCCTCCCCGCCCTCCCCAAACACTTTTTTACACCGTTTCACCCCCTCGGACGCCTTTTCCCGCCTCCCCCGCTCCTCTCCCCCTCACTTCCGGTTTCCGCCTCCCACTTCCGGGTTTACGACTCCCACTTCCGGGTTCCAACAAATCCCCTCCCCGCCCTCCCCAAACACTTTTTTACACCCTTTCACCCCCTCGGACGCCTTTTCCCGCCTCCCCCGCTCCTCTCCCCCTCACTTCCGGTTTCCGCCTCCCACTTCCGGGTTTCCGACTCCCACTTCCGGGTTCCAACAAATCCCCTCCCCGCCCTCCCCAAACACTTTTTTACACCGTTTCACCCCCTCGGACGCCTTTTCCCGCCTCCCCCGCTCCTCTCCCCCTCACTTCCGGTTTCCGCCTCCCACTTCCGGGTTTACGACTCCCACTTCCGGGTTCCAACAAATCCCCTCCCCGCCCTCCCCAAACACTTTTTTACACCGTTTCATCCCCTCGGACGCCTTTTCCCGCCTCCCCCGCTCCTCTCCCCCTCACTTCCGGTTTCCGCCTCCCACTTCCGGGTTTCCGACTCCCACTTCCGGGTTCCAACAAATCCCCTCCCCGCCCTCCCCAAACACTTTTTTACACCCTTTCACCCCCTCGAGCGCCTTTTCCCGCCTCCCCCGCTCCTCTCCCCCTCACTTCCGGTTTCCGCCTCCCACTTCCGGGTTTACGACTCCCACTTCCGGGTTCCAACAAATCCCCTCCCCGCCCTCCCCAAACACTTTTTTACACCCTTTCACCCCCTCGCACGCCTTTTCCCGCCTCCCCCGCTCCTCTCCCCCTCACTTCCGGTTTCCGCCTCCCACTTCCGGGTTTCCGACTCCCACTTCCGGGTTCCAACAAATCCCCTCCCCGCCCTCCCCAAACACTTTTTTACACCCTTTCACCCCCTCGGGCGCCTTTTCCCGCCTCCCCCGCTCCTCTCCCCCTCACTTCCGGTTTCCGCCTCCCACTTCCGGGTTTACGACTCCCACTTCCGGGTTCCAACAAATCCCCTCCCCGCCCTCCCCAAACACTTTTTTACACCGTTTCTCCCCCTCGGACGCCTTTTCCCGCCTCCCCCGCTCCTCTCCCCCTCACTTCCGGTTTCCGCCTCCCACTTCCGGGTTTCCGACTCCCACTTCCGGGTTCCAACAAATCCCCTCCCCGCCCTCCCCAAACACTTTTTTACACCGTTTCTCCCCCTCGGACGCCTTTTCCCGCCTCCCCCGCTCCTCTCCCCCTCACTTCCGGTTGCTGCCTCCCACTTCCGGGTTTCCGACTCCCACTTCCGGGTTCCAACAAATCCCCTCCCCGCCCTCCCCAAACACTTTTTTACACCCTTTCACCCCCTCGGACGCCTTTTCCCGCCTCCCCCGCTCCTCTCCCCCTCACTTCCGGTTTCCGCCTCCCACTTCCGGGTTTACGACTCCCACTTCCGGGTTCCAACAAATCCCCTCCCCGCCCTCCCCAAACACTTTTTTACACCCTTTCACCCCCTCGCGCGCCTTTTCCCGCCTCCCCCGCTCCTCTCCCCCTCACTTCCGGTTTCCGCCTCCCACTTCCGGGTTTCCGACTCCCACTTCCGGGTTCCAACAAATCCCCTCCCCGCCCTCCCCAAACACTTTTTTACACCGTTTCTCCCCCTCGCACGCCTTTTCCCGCCTCCCCCGCTCCTCTCCCCCTCACTTCCGGTTTCCGCCTCCCACTTCCGGGTTTCCGACTCCCACTTCCGGGTTCCAACAAATCCCCTCCCCGCCCTCCCCAAACACTTTTTTACGCCGTTTCACCCCCTCGCACGCCTTTTCCCGCCTCCCCCGCTCCTCTCCCCCTCACTTCCGGTTTCCGCCTCCCACTTCCGGGTTTCCGACTCCCACTTCCGGGTTCCAACAAATCCCCTCCCCGCCCTCCCCAAACACTTTTTTACACCCTTTCACCCCCTCGCGCGCCTTTTCCCGCCTCCCCCGCTCCTCTCCCCCTCACTTCCGGTTTCCGCCTCCCACTTCCGGGTTTCCGACTCCCACTTCCGGGTTCCAACAAATCCCCTCCCCGCCCTCCCCAAACACTTTTTTACACCGTTTCTCCCCCTCGCACGCCTTTTCCCGCCTCCCCCGCTCCTCTCCCCCTCACTTCCGGTTTCCGCCTCCCACTTCCGGGTTTCCGCCTCCCACTTCCGGGTTCCAACAAATCCCCTCCCCCGCCCTCCCCAAACACTTTTTTACACCGTTTCTCCCCCTCGCGCGCCTTTTCCCGCCTCCCCCGCTCCTCTCCCCCTCACTTCCGGTTTCCGCCTCCCACTTCCGGGTTTCCGACTCCCACTTCCGGGTTCCAACAAATCCCCTCCCCGCCCTCCCCAAACACTTTTTTACGCCGTTTCACCCCCTCGGACGCCTTTTCCCGCCTCCCCCGCTCCTCTCCCCCTCACTTCCGGTTTCCGCCTCCCACTTCCGGGTTTCCGACTCCCACTTCCGGGTTCCAACAAATCCCCTCCCCGCCCTCCCCAAACACTTTTTTACACCGTTTCACCCCCTCGCACGCCTTTTCCCGCCTCCCCCGCTCCTCTCCCCCTCACTTCCGGTTTCCGCCTCCCACTTCCGGGTTTCCGCCTCCCACTTCGTGGTTCCAACAAATCCCCTCCCCCGCCCTCCCCAAACACTTTTTTACACCGTTTCACCCCCTCGGGCGCCTTTTCCCGCCTCCCCCGCTCCTCTCCCCCTCACTTCCGGTTTCCGCCTCCCACTTCCGGGTTTCCGACTCCCACTTCCTGGTTCCAACAAATCCCCTCCCCCGCCCTCCCCAAACACTTTTTTACACCGTTTCACCCCCTCGGGCGCCTTTTCCCGCCTCCCCCGCTCCTCTCCCCCTCACTTCCGGTTTCCGCCTCCCACTTCCGGGTTTCCGACTCCCACTTCCTGGTTCCAACAAATCCCCTCCCCCGCCCTCCCCAAACACTTTTTTACACCGTTCCACCCCCTCGGACGCCTTTTCCCGCCTCCCCCGCTCCTCTCCCCCTCACTTCCGGTTTCCGCCTCCCACTTCCGGGTTTACGACTCCCACTTCCGGGTTCCAACAAATCCCCTCCCCGCCCTCCCCAAACACTTTTTTACACCGTTTCACCCCCTCGCGCGCCTTTTCCCGCCTCCCCCGCTCCTCTCCCCCTCACTTCCGGTTTCCGCCTCCCACTTCCGGGTTTCCGACTCCCACTTCCGGGTTCCAACAAATCCCCTCCCCGCCCTCCCCAAACACTTTTTTACACCGTTTCTCCCCCTCGCGCGCCTTTTCCCGCCTCCCCCGCTCCTCTCCCCCTCACTTCCGGTTTCCGCCTCCCACTTCCGGGTTTACGACTCCCACTTCCGGGTTCCAACAAATCCCCTCCCCGCCCTCCCCAAACACTTTTTTACACCGTTTCACCCCCTCGCGCGCCTTTTCCCGCCTCCCCCGCTCCTCTCCCCCTCACTTCCGGTTTCCGCCTCCCACTTCCGGGTTTCCGCCTCCCACTTCCGGGTTCCAACAAATCCCCTCCCCCGCCCTCCCCAAACACTTTTTTACACCGTTTCTCCCCCTCGCACGCCTTTTCCCGCCTCCCCCGCTCCTCTCCCCCTCACTTCCGGTTTCCGCCTCCCACTTCCGGGTTTCCGACTCCCACTTCCGGGTTCCAACAAATCCCCTCCCCGCCCTCCCCAAACACTTTTTTACGCCGTTTCACCCCCTCGGGCGCCTTTTCCCGCCTCCCCCGCTCCTCTCCCCCTCACTTCCGGTTTCCGCCTCCCACTTCCGGGTTTCCGACTCCCACTTCCGGGTTCCAACAAATCCCCTCCCCGCCCTCCCCAAACACTTTTTTACACCCTTTCACCCCCTCGCACGCCTTTTCCCGCCTCCCCCGCTCCTCTCCCCCTCACTTCCGGTTTCCGCCTCCCACTTCCGGGTTTACGACTCCCACTTCCGGGTTCCAACAAATCCCCTCCCCGCCCTCCCCAAACACTTTTTTACACCGTTTCTCCCCCTCGCGCGCCTTTTCCCGCCTCCCTCGCTCCTCTCCCCCTCACTTCCGGTTTCCGCCTCCCACTTCCGGGTTTCCGACTCCCACTTCCGGGTTCCAACAAATCCCCTCCCCGCCCTCCCCAAACACTTTTTTACACCGTTTCACCCCCTCGCGCGCCTTTTCCCGCCTCCCCCGCTCCTCTCCCCCTCACTTCCGGTTTCCGCCTCCCACTTCCGGGTTTCCGCCTCCCACTTCCGGGTTCCAACAAATCCCCTCCCCGCCCTCCCCAAACACTTTTTTACGCCGTTTCACCCCCTCGGACGCCTTTTCCCGCCTCCCCCGCTCCTCTCCCCCTCACTTCCGGTTTCCGCCTCCCACTTCCGGGTTTCCGCCTCCCACTTCCGGGTTCCAACAAATCCCCTCCCCGCCCTCCCCAAACACTTTTTTACACCCTTTCACCCCCTCGCACGCCTTTTCCCGCCTCCCCCGCTCCTCTCCCCCTCACTTCCGGTTTCCGCCTCCCACTTCCGGGTTTCCGCCTCCCACTTCCGGGTTCCAACAAATCCCCTCCCCGCCCTCCCCAAACACTTTTTTACACCGTTTCACCCCCTCGCACGCCTTTCCCCGCCTCCCCCGCTCCTCTCCCCCTCACTTCCGGTTTCCGCCTCCCACTTCCGGGTTTCCGCCTCCCACTTCCGGGTTCCAACAAATCCCCTCCCCCGCCCTCCCCAAACACTTTTTTACACCGTTTCTCCCCCTCGCGCGCCTTTTCCCGCCTCCCCCGCTCCTCTCCCCCTCACTTCCGGTTTCCGCCTCCCACTTCCGGGTTTCCGACTCCCACTTCCGGGTTCCAACAAATCCCCTCCCCGCCCTCCCCAAACACTTTTTTACACCCTTTCACCGCCTCGGGCGCCTTTTCCCGCCTCCCCCGCTCCTCTCCCCCTCACTTCCGGTTTCCGCCTCCCACTTCCGGGTTTCCGCCTCCCACTTCCGGGTTCCAACAAATCCCCTCCCCGCCCTCCCCAAACACTTTTTTACACCGTTTCACCCCCTCGGGCGCCTTTTCCCGCCTCCCCCGCTCCTCTCCCCCTCACTTCCGGTTTCCGCCTCCCACTTCCGGGTTTCCGACTCCCACTTCCGGGTTCCAACAAATCCCCTCCCCGCCCTCCCCAAACACTTTTTTACACCGTTTCACCCCCTCGGACGCCTTTTCCCGCCTCCCCCGCTCCTCTCCCCCTCACTTCCGGTTTCCGCCTCCCACTTCCGGGTTTCCGCCTCCCACTTCCGGGTTCCAACAAATCCCCTCCCCGCCCTCCCCAAACACTTTTTTACACCCTTTCACCCCCTCGCACGCCTTTTCCCGCCTCCCCCGCTCCTCTCCCCCTCACTTCCGGTTTCCGCCTCCCACTTCCGGGTTTACGACTCCCACTTCCGGGTTCCAACAAATCCCCTCCCCGCCCTCCCCAAACACTTTTTTACACCGTTTCACCCCCTCGCACGCCTTTTCCCGCCTCCCCCGCTCCTCTCCCCCTCACTTCCGGTTTCCGCCTCCCACTTCCGGGTTTACGACTCCCACTTCCGGGTTCCAACAAATCCCCTCCCCGCCCTCCCCAAACACTTTTTTACGCCGTTTCTCCCCCTCGGGCGCCTTTTCCCGCCTCCCCCGCTCCTCTCCCCCTCACTTCCGGTTTCCGCCTCCCACTTCCGGGTTTCCGCCTCCCACTTCCGGGTTCCAACAAATCCCCTCCCCGCCCTCCCCAAACACTTTTTTACACCCTTTCACCCCCTCGGGCGCCTTTTCCCGCCTCCCCCGCTCCTCTCCCCCTCACTTCCGGTTTCCGCCTCCCACTTCCGGGTTTCCGCCTCCCACTTCCGGGTTCCAACAAATCCCCTCCCCGCCCTCCCCAAACACTTTTTTACGCCGTTTCACCCCCTCGCGCGCCTTTTCCCGCCTCCCCCGCTCCTCTCCCCCTCACTTCCGGTTTCCGCCTCCCACTTCCGGGTTTCCGACTCCCACTTCCGGGTTCCAACAAATCCCCTCCCCGCCCTCCCCAAACACTTTTTTACACCGTTTCACCCCCTCGGGCGCCTTTTCCCGCCTCCCCCGCTCCTCTCCCCCTCACTTCCGGTTTCCGCCTCCCACTTCCGGGTTTACGACTCCCACTTCCGGGTTCCAACAAATCCCCTCCCCGCCCTCCCCAAACACTTTTTTACACCGTTTCTCCCCCTCGGACGCCTTTTCCCGCCTCCCCCGCTCCTCTCCCCCTCACTTCCGGTTTCCGCCTCCCACTTCCGGGTTTCCGACTCCCACTTCCGGGTTCCAACAAATCCCCTCCCCGCCCTCCCCAAACACTTTTTTACACCCTTTCACCCCCTCGGGCGCCTTTTCCCGCCTCCCCCGCTCCTCTCCCCCTCACTTCCGGTTTCCGCCTCCCACTTCCGGGTTTCCGACTCCCACTTCCGGGTTCCAACAAATCCCCTCCCCGCCCTCCCCAAACACTTTTTTACACCGTTTCTCCCCCTCGCGCGCCTTTTCCCGCCTCCCCCGCTCCTCTCCCCCTCACTTCCGGTTTCCGCCTCCCACTTCCGGGTTTCCGACTCCCACTTCCGGGTTCCAACAAATCCCCTCCCCGCCCTCCCCAAACACTTTTTTACACCCTTTCACCCCCTCGGGCGCCTTTTCCCGCCTCCCCCGCTCCTCTCCCCCTCACTTCCGGTTTCCGCCTCCCACTTCCGGGTTTACGACTCCCACTTCCGGGTTCCAACAAATCCCCTCCCCCGCCCTCCCCAAACACTTTTTTACACCGTTTCACCCCCTCGCACGCCTTTTCCCGCCTCCCCCGCTCCTCTCCCCCTCACTTCCGGTTTCCGCCTCCCACTTCCGGGTTTCCGACTCCCACTTCCGGGTTCCAACAAATCCCCTCCCCGCCCTCCCCAAACACTTTTTTGCACCGTTTCCCCCCCTCGGACGCCTTTTCCCGCCTCCCCCGCTCCTCTCCCCCTCACTTCCGGTTTCCGCCTCCCACTTCCGGGTTTCCGCCTCCCACTTCCGGGTTCCAACAAATCCCCTCCCCGCCCTCCCCAAACACTTTTTTACACCCTTTCAACCCCTCGCACGCCTTTTCCCGCCTCCCCCGCTCCTCTCCCCCTCACTTCCGGTTTCCGCCTCCCACTTCCGGGTTTACGACTCCCACTTCCGGGTTCCAACAAATCCCCTCCCCGCCCTCCCCAAACACTTTTTTACACCCTTTCTCCCCCTCGCGCGCCTTTTCCCGCCTCCCCCGCTCCTCTCCCCCTCACTTCCGGTTTCCGCCTCCCACTTCCGGGTTTCCGACTCCCACTTCCGGGTTCCAACAAATCCCCTCCCCGCCCTCCCCAAACACTTTTTTACACCCTTTCACCCCCTCGGGCGCCTTTTCCCGCCTCCCCCGCTCCTCTCCCCCTCACTTCCGGTTTCCGCCTCCCACTTCCGGGTTTCCGACTCCCACTTCCGGGTTCCAACAAATCCCCTCCCCGCCCTCCCCAAACACTTTTTTACACCCTTTCACCCCCTCGCGCGCCTTTTCCCGCCTCCCCCGCTCCTCTCCCCCTCACTTCCGGTTTCCGCCTCCCACTTCCGGGTTTACGACTCCCACTTCCGGGTTCCAACAAATCCCCTCCCCGCCCTCCCCAAACACTTTTTTACACCGTTTCACCCCCTCGCGCGCCTTTTCCCGCCTCCCCCGCTCCTCTCCCCCTCACTTCCGGTTTCCGCCTCCCACTTCCGGGTTTCCGCCTCCCACTTCCGGGTTCCAACAAATCCCCTCCCCCGCCCTCCCCAAACACTTTTTTACACCGTTTCTCCCCCTCGCGCGCCTTTTCCCGCCTCCCCCGCTCCTCTCCCCCTCACTTCCGGTTTCCGCCTCCCACTTCCGGGTTTCCGACTCCCACTTCCGGGTTCCAACAAATCCCCTCCCCGCCCTCCCCAAACACTTTTTTACGCCGTTTCACCCCCTCGGGCGCCTTTTCCCGCCTCCCCCGCTCCTCTCCCCCTCACTTCCGGTTTCCGCCTCCCACTTCCGGGTTTCCGACTCCCACTTCCGGGTTCCAACAAATCCCCTCCCCGCCCTCCCCAAACACTTTTTTACACCCTTTCACCCCCTCGCACGCCTTTTCCCGCCTCCCCCGCTCCTCTCCCCCTCACTTCCGGTTTCCGCCTCCCACTTCCGGGTTTACGACTCCCACTTCCGGGTTCCAACAAATCCCCTCCCCGCCCTCCCCAAACACTTTTTTACACCGTTTCTCCCCCTCGCGCGCCTTTTCCCGCCTCCCTCGCTCCTCTCCCCCTCACTTCCGGTTTCCGCCTCCCACTTCCGGGTTTCCGACTCCCACTTCCGGGTTCCAACAAATCCCCTCCCCGCCCTCCCCAAACACTTTTTTACACCGTTTCACCCCCTCGCGCGCCTTTTCCCGCCTCCCCCGCTCCTCTCCCCCTCACTTCCGGTTTCCGCCTCCCACTTCCGGGTTTCCGCCTCCCACTTCCGGGTTCCAACAAATCCCCTCCCCGCCCTCCCCAAACACTTTTTTACGCCGTTTCACCCCCTCGGACGCCTTTTCCCGCCTCCCCCGCTCCTCTCCCCCTCACTTCCGGTTTCCGCCTCCCACTTCCGGGTTTCCGCCTCCCACTTCCGGGTTCCAACAAATCCCCTCCCCGCCCTCCCCAAACACTTTTTTACACCCTTTCACCCCCTCGCACGCCTTTTCCCGCCTCCCCCGCTCCTCTCCCCCTCACTTCCGGTTTCCGCCTCCCACTTCCGGGTTTCCGCCTCCCACTTCCGGGTTCCAACAAATCCCCTCCCCGCCCTCCCCAAACACTTTTTTACACCGTTTCACCCCCTCGCACGCCTTTTCCCGCCTCCCCCGCTCCTCTCCCCCTCACTTCCGGTTTCCGCCTCCCACTTCCGGGTTTCCGCCTCCCACTTCCGGGTTCCAACAAATCCCCTCCCCCGCCCTCCCCAAACACTTTTTTACACCGTTTCTCCCCCTCGCGCGCCTTTTCCCGCCTCCCCCGCTCCTCTCCCCCTCACTTCCGGTTTCCGCCTCCCACTTCCGGGTTTCCGACTCCCACTTCCGGGTTCCAACAAATCCCCTCCCCGCCCTCCCCAAACACTTTTTTACGCCGTTTCACCCCCTCGGACGCCTTTTCCCGTCTCCCCCGCTCCTCTCCCCCTCACTTCCGGTTTCCGCCTCCCACTTCCGGGTTTCCGACTCCCACTTCCGGGTTCCAACAAATCCCCTCCCCGCCCTCCCCAAACACTTTTTTACACCGTTTCACCCCCTCGGGCGCCTTTTCCCGCCTCCCCCGCTCCTCTCCCCCTCACTTCCGGTTTCCGCCTCCCACTTCCGGGTTTCCGACTCCCACTTCCGGGTTCCAACAAATCCCCTCCCCGCCCTCCCCAAACACTTTTTTACACCGTTTCACCCCCTCGGACGCCTTTTCCCGCCTCCCCCGCTCCTCTCCCCCTCACTTCCGGTTTCCGCCTCCCACTTCCGGGTTTCCGCCTCCCACTTCCGGGTTCCAACAAATCCCCTCCCCGCCCTCCCCAAACACTTTTTTACACCCTTTCACCCCCTCGCACGCCTTTTCCCGCCTCCCCCGCTCCTCTCCCCCTCACTTCCGGTTTCCGCCTCCCACTTCCGGGTTTACGACTCCCACTTCCGGGTTCCAACAAATCCCCTCCCCGCCCTCCCCAAACACTTTTTTACACCGTTTCACCCCCTCGCACGCCTTTTCCCGCCTCCCCCGCTCCTCTCCCCCTCACTTCCGGTTTCCGCCTCCCACTTCCGGGTTTACGACTCCCACTTCCGGGTTCCAACAAATCCCCTCCCCGCCCTCCCCAAACACTTTTTTACACCCTTTCTCCCCCTCGCGCGCCTTTTCCCGCCTCCCCCGCTCCTCTCCCCCTCACTTCCGGTTTCCGCCTCCCACTTCCGGGTTTCCGACTCCCACTTCCGGGTTCCAACAAATCCCCTCCCCGCCCTCCCCAAACACTTTTTTACACCCTTTCACCCCCTCGCGCGCCTTTTCCCGCCTCCCCCGCTCCTCTCCCCCTCACTTCCGGTTTCCGCCTCCCACTTCCGGGTTTACGACTCCCACTTCCGGGTTCCAACAAATCCCCTCCCCGCCCTCCCCAAACACTTTTTTACGCCGTTTCACCCCCTCGCGCGCCTTTTCCCGCCTCCCCCGCTCCTCTCCCCCTCACTTCCGGTTTCCGCCTCCCACTTCCGGGTTTCCGACTCCCACTTCCGGGTTCCAACAAATCCCCTCCCCGCCCTCCCCAAACACTTTTTTACACCCTTTCACCCCCTCGCACGCCTTTTCCCGCCTCCCCCGCTCCTCTCCCCCTCACTTCCGGTTTCCGCCTCCCACTTCCGGGTTTACGACTCCCACTTCCGGGTTCCAACAAATCCCCTCCCCGCCCTCCCCAAACACTTTTTTACACCCTTTCACCCCCTCGCGCGCCTTTTCCCGCCTCCCCCGCTCCTCTCCCCCTCACTTCCGGTTTCCGCCTCCCACTTCCGGGTTTACGACTCCCACTTCCGGGTTCCAACAAATCCCCTCCCCGCCCTCCCCAAACACTTTTTGACACCGTTTCTCCCCCTCGGACGCCTTTTCCCGCCTCCCCCGCTCCTCTCCCCCTCACTTCCGGTTTCCGCCTCCCACTTCCGGGTTTCCGCCTCCCACTTCCGGGTTCCAACAAATCCCCTCCCCGCCCTCCCCAAACACTTTTTTACACCGTTTCTCCCCCTCGGACGCCTTTTCCCGCCTCCCCCGCTCCTCTCCCCCTCACTTCCGGTTTCCGCCTCCCACTTCCGGGTTTCCGACTCCCACTTCCGGGTTCCAACAAATCCCCTCCCCGCCCTCCCCAAACACTTTTTTACACCGTTTCTCCCCCTCGGGCGCCTTTTCCCGCCTCCCCCGCTCCTCTCCCCCTCACTTCCGGTTTCCGCCTCCCACTTCCGGGTTTCCGCCTCCCACTTCCGGGTTCCAACAAATCCCCTCCCCGCCCTCCCCAAACACTTTTTTACACCGTTTCTCCCCCTCGGACGCCTTTTCCCGCCTCCCCCGCTCCTCTCCCCCTCACTTCCGGTTTCCGCCTCCCACTTCCGGGTTTACGACTCCCACTTCCGGGTTCCAACAAATCCCCTCCCCGCCCTCCCCAAACACTTTTTGACACCCTTTCACCCCCTCGGGCGCCTTTTCCCGCCTCCCCCGCTCCTCTCCCCCTCACTTCCGGTTTCCGCCTCCCACTTCCGGGTTTCCGCCTCCCACTTCCGGGTTCCACCCAATCCCCTCCCCCGCCCTCCCCAAACACTTTTTGACACCGTTCCACCCCCTCGGACGCCTTTTCCCGCCTCCCCCGCTCCTCTCCCCCTCACTTCCGGTTTCCGCCTCCCACTTCCGGGTTTACGACTCCCACTTCCGGGTTCCAACAAATCCCCTCCCCGCCCTCCCCAAACACTTTTTTACACCGTTTCTCCCCCTCGCGCGCCTTTTCCCGCCTCCCCCGCTCCTCTCCCCCTCACTTCCGGTTTCCGCCTCCCACTTCCGGGTTTCCGCCTCCCACTTCCGGGTTCCAACAAATCCCCTCCCCGCCCTCCCCAAACACTTTTTTACGCCGTTTCACCCCCTCGGGCGCCTTTTCCCGCCTCCCCCGCTCCTCTCCCCCTCACTTCCGGTTTCCGCCTCCCACTTCCGGGTTTCCGACTCCCACTTCCGGGTTCCAACAAATCCCCTCCCCGCCCTCCCCAAACACTTTTTTACGCCGTTTCACCCCCTCGCGCGCCTTTTCCCGCCTCCCCCGCTCCTCTCCCCCTCACTTCCGGTTTCCGCCTCCCACTTCCGGGTTTCCGACTCCCACTTCCGGGTTCCAACAAATCCCCTCCCCGCCCTCCCCAAACACTTTTTTACACCCTTTCACCCCCTCGGACGCCTTTTCCCGCCTCCCCCGCTCCTCTCCCCCTCACTTCCGGTTTCCGACTCCCACTTCCGGGTTCCAACAAATCCCCTCCCCGCCCTCCCCAAACACTTTTTTACGCCGTTTCACCCCCTCGCGCGCCTTTTCCCGCCTCCCCCGCTCCTCTCCCCCTCACTTCCGGTTTCCGCCTCCCACTTCCGGGTTTCCGACTCCCACTTCCGGGTTCCAACAAATCCCCTCCCCCGCCCTCCCCAAACACTTTTTTACACCCTTTCACCCCCTCGCGCGCCTTTTCCCGCCTCCCCCGCTCCTCTCCCCCTCACTTCCGGTTTCCACCTCCCACTTCCGGGTTTCCGACTCCCACTTCCGGGTTCCAACAAATCCCCTCCCCGCCCTCCCCAAACACTTTTTTACACCCTTTCACCCCCTCGGGCGCCTTTTCCCGCCTCCCCCGCTCCTCTCCCCCTCACTTCCGGTTTCCGCCTCCCACTTCCGGGTTTCCGCCTCCCACTTCCGGGTTCCAACAAATCCCCTCCCCGCCCTCCCCAAACACTTTTTTACACCCTTTCACCCCCTCGCGCGCCTTTTCCCGCCTCCCCCGCTCCTCTCCCCCTCACTTCCGGTTTCCGCCTCCCACTTCCGGGTTTACGACTCCCACTTCCGGGTTCCAACAAATCCCCTCCCCGCCCTCCCCAAACACTTTTTTACACCCTTTCACCCCCTCGCACGCCTTTTCCCGCCTCCCCCGCTCCTCTCCCCCTCACTTCCGGTTTCCGCCTCCCACTTCCGGGTTTACGACTCCCACTTCCGGGTTCCAACAAATCCCCTCCCCGCCCTCCCCAAACACTTTTTTACACCCTTTCACCCCCTCGGGCGCCTTTTCCCGCCTCCCCCGCTCCTCTCCCCCTCACTTCCGGTTTCCGCCTCCCACTTCCGGGTTTCCGACTCCCACTTCCGGGTTCCAACAAATCCCCTCCCCCGCCCTCCCCAAACACTTTTTTACACCGTTTCACCCCCTCGCACGCCTTTTCCCGCCTCCCTCGCTCCTCTCCCCCTCACTTCCGGTTTCCGCCTCCCACTTCCGGGTTTACGACTCCCACTTCCGGGTTCCAACAAATCCCCTCCCCCGCCCTCCCCAAACACTTTTTTACACCGTTTCACCCCCTCGGGCGCCTTTTCCCGCCTCCCCCGCTCCTCTCCCCCTCACTTCCGGTTTCCGCCTCCCACTTCCGGGTTTCCGACTCCCACTTCCGGGTTCCAACAAATCCCCTCACTGCCCTCCCCAAACACTTTTTTACACCCTTTCACCCCCTCGGGCGCCTTTTCCCGCCTCCCCCGCTCCTCTCCCCCTCACTTCCGGTTTCCGCCTCCCACTTCCGGGTTTCCGACTCCCACTTCCGGGTTCCAACAAATCCCCTCCCCGCCCTCCCCAAACACTTTTTTACACCCTTTCACCCCCTCGGGCGCCTTTTCCCGCCTCCCCCGCTCCTCTCCCCCTCACTTCCGGTTTCCGCCTCCCACTTCCGGGTTTACGACTCCCACTTCCGGGTTCCAACAAATCCCCTCCCCGCCCTCCCCAAACACTTTTTTACACCGTTTCACCCCCTCGGGCGCCTTTTCCCGCCTCCCCCGCTCCTCTCCCCCTCACTTCCGGTTTCCGCCTCCCACTTCCGGGTTTACGACTCCCACTTCCGGGTTCCAACAAATCCCCTCCCCGCCCTCCCCAAACACTTTTTTACACCGTTTCACCCCCTCGGACGCCTTTTCCCGCCTCCCCCGCTCCTCTCCCCCTCACTTCCGGTTTCCGCCTCCCACTTCCGGGTTTCCGACTCCCACTTCCGGGTTCCAACAAATCCCCTCCCCGCCCTCCCCAAACACTTTTTTACACCGTTTCTCCCCCTCGGACGCCTTTTCCCGCCTCCCCCGCTCCTCTCCCCCTCACTTCCGGTTTCCGCCTCCCACTTCCGGGTTTACGACTCCCACTTCCGGGTTCCAACAAATCCCCTCCCCGCCCTCCCCAAACACTTTTTGACACCGTTTCTCCCCCTCGGACGCCTTTTCCCGCCTCCCCCGCTCCTCTCCCCCTCACTTCCGGTTTCCGCCTCCCACTTCCGGGTTTCCGACTCCCACTTCCGGGTTCCAACAAATCCCCTCCCCGCCCTCCCCAAACACTTTTTTACACCGTTTCTCCCCCTCGCACGCCTTTTCCCGCCTCCCCCGCTCCTCTCCCCCTCACTTCCGGTTTCCGCCTCCCACTTCCGGGTTTCCGCCTCCCACTTCCGGGTTCCAACAAATCCCCTCCCCGCCCTCCCCAAACACTTTTTGACACCGTTTCTCCCCCTCGGACGCCTTTTCCCGCCTCCCCCGCTCCTCTCCCCCTCACTTCCGGTTTCCGCCTCCCACTTCCGGGTTTCCGACTCCCACTTCCGGGTTCCAACAAATCCCCTCCCCGCCCTCCCCAAACACTTTTTTACACCCTTTCACCCCCTCGCGCGCCTTTTCCCGCCTCCCCCGCTCCTCTCCCCCTCACTTCCGGTTTCCGCCTCCCACTTCCGGGTTTACGACTCCCACTTCCGGGTTCCAACAAATCCCCTCCCCGCCCTCCCCAAACACTTTTTTACGCCGTTTCACCCCCTCGGGCGCCTTTTCCCGCCTCCCCCGCTCCTCTCCCCCTCACTTCCGGTTTCCGCCTCCCACTTCCGGGTTTCCGACTCCCACTTCCGGGTTCCAACAAATCCCCTCCCCGCCCTCCCCAAACACTTTTTTACACCCTTTCACCCCCTCGCGCGCCTTTTCCCGCCTCCCCCGCTCCTCTCCCCCTCACTTCCGGTTTCCGCCTCCCACTTCCGGGTTTCCGACTCCCACTTCCGGGTTCCAACAAATCCCCTCCCCGCCCTCCCCAAACACTTTTTTACACCCTTTCACCCCCTCGGGCGCCTTTTCCCGCCTCCCCCGCTCCTCTCCCCCTCACTTCCGGTTTCCGCCTCCCACTTCCGGGTTTCCGCCTCCCACTTCCGGGTTCCACCCAATCCCCTCCCCGCCCTCCCCAAACACTTTTTGACACCGTTCCACCCCCTCGGACGCCTTTTCCCGCCTCCCCCGCTCCTCTCCCCCTCACTTCCGGTTTCCGCCTCCCACTTCCGGGTTTCCGACTCCCACTTCCGGGTTCCAACAAATCCCCTCCCCGCCCTCCCCAAACACTTTTTTACACCGTTTCTCCCCCTCGCGCGCCTTTTCCCGCCTCCCCCGCTCCTCTCCCCCTCACTTCCGGTTTCCGCCTCCCACTTCCGGGTTTCCGACTCCCACTTCCGGGTTCCAACAAATCCCCTCCCCCGCCCTCCCCAAACACTTTTTTACACCCTTTCACCCCCTCGCGCGCCTTTTCCCGCCTCCCCCGCTCCTCTCCCCCTCACTTCCGGTTTCCGCCTCCCACTTCCGGGTTTCCGACTCCCACTTCCGGGTTCCAACAAATCCCCTCCCCGCCCTCCCCAAACACTTTTTTACACCGTTTCACCCCCTCGGGCGCCTTTTCCCGCCTCCCCCGCTCCTCTCCCCCTCACTTCCGGTTTCCGCCTCCCACTTCCGGGTTTACGACTCCCACTTCCGGGTTCCAACAAATCCCCTCCCCGCCCTCCCCAAACACTTTTTTACACCCTTTCACCCCCTCGCGCGCCTTTTCCCGCCTCCCCCGCTCCTCTCCCCCTCACTTCCGGTTTCCGCCTCCCACTTCCGGGTTTACGACTCCCACTTCCGGGTTCCAACAAATCCCCTCCCCGCCCTCCCCAAACACTTTTTTACACCCTTTCACCCCCTCGCACGCCTTTTCCCGCCTCCCCCGCTCCTCTCCCCCTCACTTCCGGTTTCCGCCTCCCACTTCCGGGTTTACGACTCCCACTTCCGGGTTCCAACAAATCCCCTCCCCGCCCTCCCCAAACACTTTTTTACACCCTTTCACCCCCTCGGGCGCCTTTTCCCGCCTCCCCCGCTCCTCTCCCCCTCACTTCCGGTTTCCGCCTCCCACTTCCGGGTTTCCGACTCCCACTTCCGGGTTCCAACAAATCCCCTCCCCCGCCCTCCCCAAACACTTTTTTACACCGTTTCACCCCCTCGGACGCCTTTTCCCGCCTCCCTCGCTCCTCTCCCCCTCACTTCCGGTTTCCGCCTCCCACTTCCGGGTTTACGACTCCCACTTCCGGGTTCCAACAAATCCCCTCCCCGCCCTCCCCAAACACTTTTTTACGCCGTTTCACCCCCTCACGCGCCTTTTCCCGCCTCCCCCGCTCCTCTCCCCCTCACTTCCGGTTTCCGCCTCCCACTTCCGGGTTTCCGACTCCCACTTCCGGGTTCCAACAAATCCCCTCCCCCGCCCTCCCCAAACACTTTTTTACACCGTTTCACCCCCTCGGGCGCCTTTTCCCGCCTCCCCCGCTCCTCTCCCCCTCACTTCCGGTTTCCGCCTCCCACTTCCGGGTTTCCGCCTCCCACTTCCGGGTTCCAACAAATCCCCTCACTGCCCTCCCCAAACACTTTTTTACACCCTTTCACCCCCTCGGGCGCCTTTTCCCGCCTCCCCCGCTCCTCTCCCCCTCACTTCCGGTTTCCGCCTCCCACTTCCGGGTTTCCGCCTCCCACTTCCGGGTTCCAACAAATCCCCTCCCCGCCCTCCCCAAACACTTTTTTACACCCTTTCACCCCCTCGCACGCCTTTTCCCGCCTCCCCCGCTCCTCTCCCCCTCACTTCCGGTTTCCGCCTCCCACTTCCGGGTTTCCGACTCCCACTTCCGGGTTCCAACAAATCCCCTCCCCGCCCTCCCCAAACACTTTTTTACACCGTTTCTCCCCCTCGGACGCCTTTTCCCGCCTCCCCCGCTCCTCTCCCCCTCACTTCCGGTTTCCGCCTCCCACTTCCGGGTTTACGACTCCCACTTCCGGGTTCCAACAAATCCCCTCCCCGCCCTCCCCAAACACTTTTTTACACCGTTTCTCCCCCTCGGACGCCTTTTCCCGCCTCCCCCGCTCCTCTCCCCCTCACTTCCGGTTTCCGCCTCCCACTTCCGGGTTTCCGACTCCCACTTCCGGGTTCCAACAAATCCCCTCCCCGCCCTCCCCAAACACTTTTTTACACCGTTTCTCCCCCTCGGACGCCTTTTCCCGCCTCCCCCGCTCCTCTCCCCCTCACTTCCGGTTTCCGCCTCCCACTTCCGGGTTTCCGACTCCCACTTCCGGGTTCCAACAAATCCCCTCCCCGCCCTCCCCAAACACTTTTTTACACCGTTTCTCCCCCTCGCACGCCTTTTCCCGCCTCCCCCGCTCCTCTCCCCCTCACTTCCGGTTTCCGCCTCCCACTTCCGGGTTTCCGCCTCCCACTTCCGGGTTCCAACAAATCCCCTCCCCGCCCTCCCCAAACACTTTTTGACACCGTTTCTCCCCCTCGGACGCCTTTTCCCGCCTCCCCCGCTCCTCTCCCCCTCACTTCCGGTTTCCGCCTCCCACTTCCGGGTTTCCGACTCCCACTTCCGGGTTCCAACAAATCCCCTCCCCGCCCTCCCCAAACACTTTTTTACACCCTTTCACCCCCTCGCGCGCCTTTTCCCGCCTCCCCCGCTCCTCTCCCCCTCACTTCCGGTTTCCGCCTCCCACTTCCGGGTTTACGACTCCCACTTCCGGGTTCCAACAAATCCCCTCCCCGCCCTCCCCAAACACTTTTTTACGCCGTTTCACCCCCTCGCGCGCCTTTTCCCGCCTCCCCCGCTCCTCTCCCCCTCACTTCCGGTTTCCGCCTCCCACTTCCGGGTTTACGACTCCCACTTCCGGGTTCCAACAAATCCCCTCCCCGCCCTCCCCAAACACTTTTTTACACCCTTTCACCCCCTCGCGCGCCTTTTCCCGCCTCCCCCGCTCCTCTCCCCCTCACTTCCGGTTTCCGCCTCCCACTTCCGGGTTTACGACTCCCACTTCCGGGTTCCAACAAATCCCCTCCCCGCCCTCCCCAAACACTTTTTTACACCCTTTCACCCCCTCGCGCGCCTTTTCCCGCCTCCCCCGCTCCTCTCCCCCTCACTTCCGGTTTCCGCCTCCCACTTCCGGGTTTACGACTCCCACTTCCGGGTTCCAACAAATCCCCTCCCCGCCCTCCCCAAACACTTTTTTACACCCTTTCACCCCCTCGCACGCCTTTTCCCGCCTCCCCCGCTCCTCTCCCCCTCACTTCCGGTTTCCGCCTCCCACTTCCGGGTTTACGACTCCCACTTCCGGGTTCCAACAAATCCCCTCCCCGCCCTCCCCAAACACTTTTTTACACCGTTTCTCCCCCTCGCGCGCCTTTTCCCGCCTCCCCCGCTCCTCTCCCCCTCACTTCCGGTTTCCGCCTCCCACTTCCGGGTTTACGACTCCCACTTCCGGGTTCCAACAAATCCCCTCCCCCGCCCTCCCCAAACACTTTTTTACACCCTTTCACCCCCTCGCGCGCCTTTTCCCGCCTCCCCCGCTCCTCTCCCCCTCACTTCCGGTTTCCGCCTCCCACTTCCGGGTTTCCGACTCCCACTTCCGGGTTCCAACAAATCCCCTCCCCGCCCTCCCCAAACACTTTTTTACACCGTTTCACCCCCTCGGGCGCCTTTTCCCGCCTCCCCCGCTCCTCTCCCCCTCACTTCCGGTTTCCGCCTCCCACTTCCGGGTTTCCGCCTCCCACTTCCGGGTTCCAACAAATCCCCTCCCCGCCCTCCCCAAACACTTTTTTACACCCTTTCACCCCCTCGCGCGCCTTTTCCCGCCTCCCCCGCTCCTCTCCCCCTCACTTCCGGTTTCCGCCTCCCACTTCCGGGTTTACGACTCCCACTTCCGGGTTCCAACAAATCCCCTCCCCGCCCTCCCCAAACACTTTTTTACACCCTTTCACCCCCTCGGACGCCTTTTCCCGCCTCCCCCGCTCCTCTCCCCCTCACTTCCGGTTTCCGCCTCCCACTTCCGGGTTTACGACTCCCACTTCCGGGTTCCAACAAATCCCCTCCCCGCCCTCCCCAAACACTTTTTTACACCCTTTCACCCCCTCGGGCGCCTTTTCCCGCCTCCCCCGCTCCTCTCCCCCTCACTTCCGGTTTCCGCCTCCCACTTCCGGGTTTCCGACTCCCACTTCCGGGTTCCAACAAATCCCCTCCCCCGCCCTCCCCAAACACTTTTTTACACCGTTTCACCCCCTCGCACGCCTTTTCCCGCCTCCCTCGCTCCTCTCCCCCTCACTTCCGGTTTCCGCCTCCCACTTCCGGGTTTACGACTCCCACTTCCGGGTTCCAACAAATCCCCTCCCCGCCCTCCCCAAACACTTTTTTACGCCGTTTCACCCCCTCACGCGCCTTTTCCCGCCTCCCCCGCTCCTCTCCCCCTCACTTCCGGTTTCCGCCTCCCACTTCCGGGTTTCCGACTCCCACTTCCGGGTTCCAACAAATCCCCTCCCCGCCCTCCCCAAACACTTTTTTACACCGTTTCACCCCCTCGCACGCCTTTTCCCGCCTCCCCCGCTCCTCTCCCCCTCACTTCCGGTTTCCGCCTCCCACTTCCGGGTTTACGACTCCCACTTCCGGGTTCCAACAAATCCCCTCCCCGCCCTCCCCAAACACTTTTTTACGCCGTTTCTCCCCCTCGCGCGCCTTTTCCCGCCTCCCCCGCTCCTCTCCCCCTCACTTCCGGTTTCCGCCTCCCACTTCCGGGTTTCCGACTCCCACTTCCGGGTTCCAACAAATCCCCTCCCCGCCCTCCCCAAACACTTTTTTACACCCTTTCACCCCCTCGCGCGCCTTTTCCCGCCTCCCCCGCTCCTCTCCCCCTCACTTCCGGTTTCCGCCTCCCACTTCCGGGTTTACGACTCCCACTTCCGGGTTCCAACAAATCCCCTCCCCGCCCTCCCCAAACACTTTTTTACGCCGTTTCACCCCCTCGCACGCCTTTTCCCGCCTCCCCCGCTCCTCTCCCCCTCACTTCCGGTTTCCGCCTCCCACTTCCGGGTTTCCGACTCCCACTTCCGGGTTCCAACAAATCCCCTCCCCGCCCTCCCCAAACACTTTTTTACACCCTTTCACCCCCTCGCACGCCTTTTCCCGCCTCCCCCGCTCCTCTCCCCCTCACTTCCGGTTTCCGCCTCCCACTTCCGGGTTTACGACTCCCACTTCCGGGTTCCAACAAATCCCCTCCCCGCCCTCCCCAAACACTTTTTTACACCCTTTCACCCCCTCGGGCGCCTTTTCCCGCCTCCCCCGCTCCTCTCCCCCTCACTTCCGGTTTCCGCCTCCCACTTCCGGGTTTCCGACTCCCACTTCCGGGTTCCAACAAATCCCCTCCCCGCCCTCCCCAAACACTTTTTGACACCGTTTCTCCCCCTCGGACGCCTTTTCCCGCCTCCCCCGCTCCTCTCCCCCTCACTTCCGGTTTCCGCCTCCCACTTCCGGGTTTCCGCCTCCCACTTCCGGGTTCCAACAAATCCCCTCCCCGCCCTCCCCAAACACTTTTTTACACCGTTTCACCCCCTCGGACGCCTTTTCCCGCCTCCCCCGCTCCTCTCCCCCTCACTTCCGGTTTCCGCCTCCCACTTCCGGGTTTCCGACTCCCACTTCCGGGTTCCAACAAATCCCCTCCCCGCCCTCCCCAAACACTTTTTTACACCGTTTCTCCCCCTCGGGCGCCTTTTCCCGCCTCCCCCGCTCCTCTCCCCCTCACTTCCGGTTTCCGCCTCCCACTTCCGGGTTTCCGCCTCCCACTTCCGGGTTCCAACAAATCCCCTCCCCGCCCTCCCCAAACACTTTTTTACACCGTTTCTCCCCCTCGGACGCCTTTTCCCGCCTCCCCCGCTCCTCTCCCCCTCACTTCCGGTTTCCGCCTCCCACTTCCGGGTTTACGACTCCCACTTCCGGGTTCCAACAAATCCCCTCCCCGCCCTCCCCAAACACTTTTTGACACCCTTTCACCCCCTCGGGCGCCTTTTCCCGCCTCCCCCGCTCCTCTCCCCCTCACTTCCGGTTTCCGCCTCCCACTTCCGGGTTTCCGCCTCCCACTTCCGGGTTCCACCCAATCCCCTCCCCCGCCCTCCCCAAACACTTTTTGACACCGTTCCACCCCCTCGGACGCCTTTTCCCGCCTCCCCCGCTCCTCTCCCCCTCACTTCCGGTTTCCGCCTCCCACTTCCGGGTTTACGACTCCCACTTCCGGGTTCCAACAAATCCCCTCCCCGCCCTCCCCAAACACTTTTTTACACCGTTTCTCCCCCTCGCGCGCCTTTTCCCGCCTCCCCCGCTCCTCTCCCCCTCACTTCCGGTTTCCGCCTCCCACTTCCGGGTTTCCGCCTCCCACTTCCGGGTTCCAACAAATCCCCTCCCCGCCCTCCCCAAACACTTTTTTACGCCGTTTCACCCCCTCGCGCGCCTTTTCCCGCCTCCCCCGCTCCTCTCCCCCTCACTTCCGGTTTCCGCCTCCCACTTCCGGGTTTCCGACTCCCACTTCCGGGTTCCAACAAATCCCCTCCCCGCCCTCCCCAAACACTTTTTTACGCCGTTTCACCCCCTCGCGCGCCTTTTCCCGCCTCCCCCGCTCCTCTCCCCCTCACTTCCGGTTTCCGCCTCCCACTTCCGGGTTTCCGACTCCCACTTCCGGGTTCCAACAAATCCCCTCCCCGCCCTCCCCAAACACTTTTTTACGCCGTTTCACCCCCTCGCGCGCCTTTTCCCGCCTCCCCCGCTCCTCTCCCCCTCACTTCCGGTTTCCGCCTCCCACTTCCGGGTTTCCGACTCCCACTTCCGGGTTCCAACAAATCCCCTCCCCGCCCTCCCCAAACACTTTTTTACGCCGTTTCACCCCCTCGCGCGCCTTTTCCCGCCTCCCCCGCTCCTCTCCCCCTCACTTCCGGTTTCCGCCTCCCACTTCCGGGTTTCCGACTCCCACTTCCGGGTTCCAACAAATCCCCTCCCCGCCCTCCCCAAACACTTTTTTACACCCTTTCACCCCCTCGGACGCCTTTTCCCGCCTCCCCCGCTCCTCTCCCCCTCACTTCCGGTTTCCGACTCCCACTTCCGGGTTCCAACAAATCCCCTCCCCGCCCTCCCCAAACACTTTTTTACGCCGTTTCACCCCCTCGCGCGCCTTTTCCCGCCTCCCCCGCTCCTCTCCCCCTCACTTCCGGTTTCCGCCTCCCACTTCCGGGTTTCCGACTCCCACTTCCGGGTTCCAACAAATCCCCTCCCCCGCCCTCCCCAAACACTTTTTTACACCCTTTCACCCCCTCGCGCGCCTTTTCCCGCCTCCCCCGCTCCTCTCCCCCTCACTTCCGGTTTCCGCCTCCCACTTCCGGGTTTCCGCCTCCCACTTCCGGGTTCCAACAAATCCCCTCCCCGCCCTCCCCAAACACTTTTTTACACCGTTTCACCCCCTCGGGCGCCTTTTCCCGCCTCCCCCGCTCCTCTCCCCCTCACTTCCGGTTTCCGCCTCCCACTTCCGGGTTTCCGACTCCCACTTCCGGGTTCCAACAAATCCCCTCCCCGCCCTCCCCAAACACTTTTTTACACCGTTTCACCCCCTCGGACGCCTTTTCCCGCCTCCCCCGCTCCTCTCCCCCTCACTTCCGGTTTCCGCCTCCCACTTCCGGGTTTCCGCCTCCCACTTCCGGGTTCCAACAAATCCCCTCCCCGCCCTCCCCAAACACTTTTTTACACCCTTTCACCCCCTCGCACGCCTTTTCCCGCCTCCCCCGCTCCTCTCCCCCTCACTTCCGGTTTCCGCCTCCCACTTCCGGGTTTACGACTCCCACTTCCGGGTTCCAACAAATCCCCTCCCCGCCCTCCCCAAACACTTTTTTACACCGTTTCTCCCCCTCGCGCGCCTTTTCCCGCCTCCCCCGCTCCTCTCCCCCTCACTTCCGGTTTCCGCCTCCCACTTCCGGGTTTCCGCCTCCCACTTCCGGGTTCCAACAAATCCCCTCCCCGCCCTCCCCAAACACTTTTTTACACCGTTTCACCCCCTCGCGCGCCTTTTCCCGCCTCCCCCGCTCCTCTCCCCCTCACTTCCGGTTTCCGCCTCCCACTTCCGGGTTTCCGACTCCCACTTCCGGGTTCCAACAAATCCCCTCCCCGCCCTCCCCAAACACTTTTTTACGCCGTTTCACCCCCTCGCGCGCCTTTTCCCGCCTCCCCCGCTCCTCTCCCCCTCACTTCCGGTTTCCGCCTCCCACTTCCGGGTTTCCGACTCCCACTTCCGGGTTCCAACAAATCCCCTCCCCGCCCTCCCCAAACACTTTTTTACACCCTTTCACCCCCTCGGACGCCTTTTCCCGCCTCCCCCGCTCCTCTCCCCCTCACTTCCGGTTTCCGACTCCCACTTCCGGGTTCCAACAAATCCCCTCCCCGCCCTCCCCAAACACTTTTTTACGCCGTTTCACCCCCTCGCGCGCCTTTTCCCGCCTCCCCCGCTCCTCTCCCCCTCACTTCCGGTTTCCGCCTCCCACTTCCGGGTTTCCGACTCCCACTTCCGGGTTCCAACAAATCCCCTCCCCCGCCCTCCCCAAACACTTTTTTACACCCTTTCACCCCCTCGCGCGCCTTTTCCCGCCTCCCCCGCTCCTCTCCCCCTCACTTCCGGTTTCCGCCTCCCACTTCCGGGTTTCCGCCTCCCACTTCCGGGTTCCAACAAATCCCCTCCCCGCCCTCCCCAAACACTTTTTTACACCGTTTCACCCCCTCGGGCGCCTTTTCCCGCCTCCCCCGCTCCTCTCCCCCTCACTTCCGGTTTCCGCCTCCCACTTCCGGGTTTCCGACTCCCACTTCCGGGTTCCAACAAATCCCCTCCCCGCCCTCCCCAAACACTTTTTTACACCGTTTCACCCCCTCGGACGCCTTTTCCCGCCTCCCCCGCTCCTCTCCCCCTCACTTCCGGTTTCCGCCTCCCACTTCCGGGTTTCCGCCTCCCACTTCCGGGTTCCAACAAATCCCCTCCCCGCCCTCCCCAAACACTTTTTTACACCCTTTCACCCCCTCGCACGCCTTTTCCCGCCTCCCCCGCTCCTCTCCCCCTCACTTCCGGTTTCCGCCTCCCACTTCCGGGTTTACGACTCCCACTTCCGGGTTCCAACAAATCCCCTCCCCGCCCTCCCCAAACACTTTTTTACACCCTTTCACCCCCTCGGGCGCCTTTTCCCGCCTCCCCCGCTCCTCTCCCCCTCACTTCCGGTTTCCGCCTCCCACTTCCGGGTTTCCGACTCCCACTTCCGGGTTCCAACAAATCCCCTCCCCCGCCCTCCCCAAACACTTTTTTACACCGTTTCACCCCCTCGCACGCCTTTTCCCGCCTCCCTCGCTCCTCTCCCCCTCACTTCCGGTTTCCGCCTCCCACTTCCGGGTTTACGACTCCCACTTCCGGGTTCCAACAAATCCCCTCCCCGCCCTCCCCAAACACTTTTTTACGCCGTTTCACCCCCTCACGCGCCTTTTCCCGCCTCCCCCGCTCCTCTCCCCCTCACTTCCGGTTTCCGCCTCCCACTTCCGGGTTTCCGACTCCCACTTCCGGGTTCCAACAAATCCCCTCCCCCGCCCTCCCCAAACACTTTTTTACACCGTTTCACCCCCTCGGGCGCCTTTTCCCGCCTCCCCCGCTCCTCTCCCCCTCACTTCCGGTTTCCGCCTCCCACTTCCGGGTTTCCGACTCCCACTTCCGGGTTCCAACAAATCCCCTCACTGCCCTCCCCAAACACTTTTTTACACCCTTTCACCCCCTCGGGCGCCTTTTCCCGCCTCCCCCGCTCCTCTCCCCCTCACTTCCGGTTTCCGCCTCCCACTTCCGGGTTTCCGACTCCCACTTCCGGGTTCCAACAAATCCCCTCCCCGCCCTCCCCAAACACTTTTTTACACCCTTTCACCCCCTCGGGCGCCTTTTCCCGCCTCCCCCGCTCCTCTCCCCCTCACTTCCGGTTTCCGCCTCCCACTTCCGGGTTTACGACTCCCACTTCCGGGTTCCAACAAATCCCCTCCCCGCCCTCCCCAAACACTTTTTTACACCGTTTCACCCCCTCGCACGCCTTTTCCCGCCTCCCCCGCTCCTCTCCCCCTCACTTCCGGTTTCCGCCTCCCACTTCCGGGTTTACGACTCCCACTTCCGGGTTCCAACAAATCCCCTCCCCGCCCTCCCCAAACACTTTTTTACACCCTTTCACCCCCTCGGGCGCCTTTTCCCGCCTCCCCCGCTCCTCTCCCCCTCACTTCCGGTTTCCGCCTCCCACTTCCGGGTTTCCGACTCCCACTTCCGGGTTCCAACAAATCCCCTCCCCCGCCCTCCCCAAACACTTTTTTACACCGTTTCACCCCCTCGCACGCCTTTTCCCGCCTCCCTCGCTCCTCTCCCCCTCACTTCCGGTTTCCGCCTCCCACTTCCGGGTTTACGACTCCCACTTCCGGGTTCCAACAAATCCCCTCCCCGCCCTCCCCAAACACTTTTTTACGCCGTTTCACCCCCTCACGCGCCTTTTCCCGCCTCCCCCGCTCCTCTCCCCCTCACTTCCGGTTTCCGCCTCCCACTTCCGGGTTTCCGACTCCCACTTCCGGGTTCCAACAAATCCCCTCCCCCGCCCTCCCCAAACACTTTTTTACACCGTTTCACCCCCTCGGGCGCCTTTTCCCGCCTCCCCCGCTCCTCTCCCCCTCACTTCCGGTTTCCGCCTCCCACTTCCGGGTTTCCGACTCCCACTTCCGGGTTCCAACAAATCCCCTCCCCGCCCTCCCCAAACACTTTTTTACACCGTTTCACCCCCTCGGACGCCTTTTCCCGCCTCCCCCGCTCCTCTCCCCCTCACTTCCGGTTTCCGCCTCCCACTTCCGGGTTTCCGACTCCCACTTCCGGGTTCCAACAAATCCCCTCCCCGCCCTCCCCAAACACTTTTTTACACCGTTTCTCCCCCTCGGGCGCCTTTTCCCGCCTCCCCCGCTCCTCTCCCCCTCACTTCCGGTTTCCGCCTCCCACTTCCGGGTTTACGACTCCCACTTCCGGGTTCCAACAAATCCCCTCCCCGCCCTCCCCAAACACTTTTTGACACCGTTTCTCCCCCTCGGACGCCTTTTCCCGCCTCCCCCGCTCCTCTCCCCCTCACTTCCGGTTTCCGCCTCCCACTTCCGGGTTTCCGACTCCCACTTCCGGGTTCCAACAAATCCCCTCCCCGCCCTCCCCAAACACTTTTTTACACCGTTTCTCCCCCTCGCACGCCTTTTCCCGCCTCCCCCGCTCCTCTCCCCCTCACTTCCGGTTTCCGCCTCCCACTTCCGGGTTTCCGCCTCCCACTTCCGGGTTCCAACAAATCCCCTCCCCGCCCTCCCCAAACACTTTTTGACACCGTTTCTCCCCCTCGGACGCCTTTTCCCGCCTCCCCCGCTCCTCTCCCCCTCACTTCCGGTTTCCGCCTCCCACTTCCGGGTTTCCGACTCCCACTTCCGGGTTCCAACAAATCCCCTCCCCGCCCTCCCCAAACACTTTTTTACACCCTTTCACCCCCTCGCGCGCCTTTTCCCGCCTCCCCCGCTCCTCTCCCCCTCACTTCCGGTTTCCGCCTCCCACTTCCGGGTTTACGACTCCCACTTCCGGGTTCCAACAAATCCCCTCCCCGCCCTCCCCAAACACTTTTTTACGCCGTTTCACCCCCTCGGGCGCCTTTTCCCGCCTCCCCCGCTCCTCTCCCCCTCACTTCCGGTTTCCGCCTCCCACTTCCGGGTTTCCGACTCCCACTTCCGGGTTCCAACAAATCCCCTCCCCGCCCTCCCCAAACACTTTTTTACACCCTTTCACCCCCTCGCGCGCCTTTTCCCGCCTCCCCCGCTCCTCTCCCCCTCACTTCCGGTTTCCGCCTCCCACTTCCGGGTTTCCGACTCCCACTTCCGGGTTCCAACAAATCCCCTCCCCGCCCTCCCCAAACACTTTTTTACACCGTTTCACCCCCTCGGGCGCCTTTTCCCGCCTCCCCCGCTCCTCTCCCCCTCACTTCCGGTTTCCGCCTCCCACTTCCGGGTTTCCGCCTCCCACTTCCGGGTTCCACCCAATCCCCTCCCCGCCCTCCCCAAACACTTTTTGACACCGTTCCACCCCCTCGGACGCCTTTTCCCGCCTCCCCCGCTCCTCTCCCCCTCACTTCCGGTTTCCGCCTCCCACTTCCGGGTTTCCGACTCCCACTTCCGGGTTCCAACAAATCCCCTCCCCGCCCTCCCCAAACACTTTTTTACACCGTTTCTCCCCCTCGCGCGCCTTTTCCCGCCTCCCCCGCTCCTCTCCCCCTCACTTCCGGTTTCCGCCTCCCACTTCCGGGTTTCCGACTCCCACTTCCGGGTTCCAACAAATCCCCTCCCCCGCCCTCCCCAAACACTTTTTTACACCCTTTCACCCCCTCGCGCGCCTTTTCCCGCCTCCCCCGCTCCTCTCCCCCTCACTTCCGGTTTCCGCCTCCCACTTCCGGGTTTCCGACTCCCACTTCCGGGTTCCAACAAATCCCCTCCCCGCCCTCCCCAAACACTTTTTTACACCGTTTCACCCCCTCGGGCGCCTTTTCCCGCCTCCCCCGCTCCTCTCCCCCTCACTTCCGGTTTCCGCCTCCCACTTCCGGGTTTCCGCCTCCCACTTCCGGGTTCCAACAAATCCCCTCCCCGCCCTCCCCAAACACTTTTTTACACCCTTTCACCCCCTCGCGCGCCTTTTCCCGCCTCCCCCGCTCCTCTCCCCCTCACTTCCGGTTTCCGCCTCCCACTTCCGGGTTTACGACTCCCACTTCCGGGTTCCAACAAATCCCCTCCCCGCCCTCCCCAAACACTTTTTTACACCCTTTCACCCCCTCGCACGCCTTTTCCCGCCTCCCCCGCTCCTCTCCCCCTCACTTCCGGTTTCCGCCTCCCACTTCCGGGTTTACGACTCCCACTTCCGGGTTCCAACAAATCCCCTCCCCGCCCTCCCCAAACACTTTTTTACACCCTTTCACCCCCTCGGGCGCCTTTTCCCGCCTCCCCCGCTCCTCTCCCCCTCACTTCCGGTTTCCGCCTCCCACTTCCGGGTTTCCGACTCCCACTTCCGGGTTCCAACAAATCCCCTCCCCCGCCCTCCCCAAACACTTTTTTACACCGTTTCACCCCCTCGGACGCCTTTTCCCGCCTCCCTCGCTCCTCTCCCCCTCACTTCCGGTTTCCGCCTCCCACTTCCGGGTTTACGACTCCCACTTCCGGGTTCCAACAAATCCCCTCCCCGCCCTCCCCAAACACTTTTTTACGCCGTTTCACCCCCTCACGCGCCTTTTCCCGCCTCCCCCGCTCCTCTCCCCCTCACTTCCGGTTTCCGCCTCCCACTTCCGGGTTTCCGACTCCCACTTCCGGGTTCCAACAAATCCCCTCCCCCGCCCTCCCCAAACACTTTTTTACACCGTTTCACCCCCTCGGGCGCCTTTTCCCGCCTCCCCCGCTCCTCTCCCCCTCACTTCCGGTTTCCGCCTCCCACTTCCGGGTTTCCGCCTCCCACTTCCGGGTTCCAACAAATCCCCTCACTGCCCTCCCCAAACACTTTTTTACACCCTTTCACCCCCTCGGGCGCCTTTTCCCGCCTCCCCCGCTCCTCTCCCCCTCACTTCCGGTTTCCGCCTCCCACTTCCGGGTTTCCGCCTCCCACTTCCGGGTTCCAACAAATCCCCTCCCCGCCCTCCCCAAACACTTTTTTACACCCTTTCACCCCCTCGCACGCCTTTTCCCGCCTCCCCCGCTCCTCTCCCCCTCACTTCCGGTTTCCGCCTCCCACTTCCGGGTTTCCGACTCCCACTTCCGGGTTCCAACAAATCCCCTCCCCGCCCTCCCCAAACACTTTTTTACACCGTTTCTCCCCCTCGGACGCCTTTTCCCGCCTCCCCCGCTCCTCTCCCCCTCACTTCCGGTTTCCGCCTCCCACTTCCGGGTTTCCGCCTCCCACTTCCGGGTTCCAACAAATCCCCTCCCCGCCCTCCCCAAACACTTTTTGACACCGTTTCTCCCCCTCGGACGCCTTTTCCCGCCTCCCCCGCTCCTCTCCCCCTCACTTCCGGTTTCCGCCTCCCACTTCCGGGTTTCCGCCTCCCACTTCCGGGTTCCAACAAATCCCCTCCCCGCCCTCCCCAAACACTTTTTTACACCGTTTCTCCCCCTCGGACGCCTTTTCCCGCCTCCCCCGCTCCTCTCCCCCTCACTTCCGGTTTCCGCCTCCCACTTCCGGGTTTCCGACTCCCACTTCCGGGTTCCAACAAATCCCCTCCCCGCCCTCCCCAAACACTTTTTTACACCGTTTCTCCCCCTCGCACGCCTTTTCCCGCCTCCCCCGCTCCTCTCCCCCTCACTTCCGGTTTCCGCCTCCCACTTCCGGGTTTCCGCCTCCCACTTCCGGGTTCCAACAAATCCCCTCCCCGCCCTCCCCAAACACTTTTTGACACCGTTTCTCCCCCTCGGACGCCTTTTCCCGCCTCCCCCGCTCCTCTCCCCCTCACTTCCGGTTTCCGCCTCCCACTTCCGGGTTTCCGACTCCCACTTCCGGGTTCCCCTCCCCGCCCTCCCCAAACACTTTTTTACACCCTTTCACCCCCTCGCGCGCCTTTTCCCGCCTCCCCCGCTCCTCTCCCCCTCACTTCCGGTTTCCGCCTCCCACTTCCGGGTTTACGACTCCCACTTCCGGGTTCCAACAAATCCCCTCCCCGCCCTCCCCAAACACTTTTTTACGCCGTTTCACCCCCTCGGGCGCCTTTTCCCGCCTCCCCCGCTCCTCTCCCCCTCACTTCCGGTTTCCGCCTCCCACTTCCGGGTTTACGACTCCCACTTCCGGGTTCCAACAAATCCCCTCCCCGCCCTCCCCAAACACTTTTTTACACCCTTTCACCCCCTCGCGCGCCTTTTCCCGCCTCCCCCGCTCCTCTCCCCCTCACTTCCGGTTTCCGCCTCCCACTTCCGGGTTTACGACTCCCACTTCCGGGTTCCAACAAATCCCCTCCCCGCCCTCCCCAAACACTTTTTTACACCCTTTCACCCCCTCGCGCGCCTTTTCCCGCCTCCCCCGCTCCTCTCCCCCTCACTTCCGGTTTCCGCCTCCCACTTCCGGGTTTACGACTCCCACTTCCGGGTTCCAACAAATCCCCTCCCCGCCCTCCCCAAACACTTTTTTACACCGTTCCACCCCCTCGGGCGCCTTTTCCCGCCTCCCCCGCTCCTCTCCCCCTCACTTCCGGTTTCCGCCTCCCACTTCCGGGTTTACGACTCCCACTTCCGGGTTCCAACAAATCCCCTCCCCGCCCTCCCCAAACACTTTTTTACACCGTTTCTCCCCCTCGCGCGCCTTTTCCCGCCTCCCCCGCTCCTCTCCCCCTCACTTCCGGTTTCCGCCTCCCACTTCCGGGTTTACGACTCCCACTTCCGGGTTCCAACAAATCCCCTCCCCCGCCCTCCCCAAACACTTTTTTACACCCTTTCACCCCCTCGCGCGCCTTTTCCCGCCTCCCCCGCTCCTCTCCCCCTCACTTCCGGTTTCCGCCTCCCACTTCCGGGTTTCCGACTCCCACTTCCGGGTTCCAACAAATCCCCTCCCCGCCCTCCCCAAACACTTTTTTACACCGTTTCACCCCCTCGGGCGCCTTTTCCCGCCTCCCCCGCTCCTCTCCCCCTCACTTCCGGTTTCCGCCTCCCACTTCCGGGTTTCCGCCTCCCACTTCCGGGTTCCAACAAATCCCCTCCCCGCCCTCCCCAAACACTTTTTTACACCCTTTCACCCCCTCGCGCGCCTTTTCCCGCCTCCCCCGCTCCTCTCCCCCTCACTTCCGGTTTCCGCCTCCCACTTCCGGGTTTACGACTCCCACTTCCGGGTTCCAACAAATCCCCTCCCCGCCCTCCCCAAACACTTTTTTACACCCTTTCACCCCCTCGCACGCCTTTTCCCGCCTCCCCCGCTCCTCTCCCCCTCACTTCCGGTTTCCGCCTCCCACTTCCGGGTTTACGACTCCCACTTCCGGGTTCCAACAAATCCCCTCCCCGCCCTCCCCAAACACTTTTTTACACCCTTTCACCCCCTCGGGCGCCTTTTCCCGCCTCCCCCGCTCCTCTCCCCCTCACTTCCGGTTTCCGCCTCCCACTTCCGGGTTTCCGACTCCCACTTCCGGGTTCCAACAAATCCCCTCCCCCGCCCTCCCCAAACACTTTTTTACACCGTTTCACCCCCTCGCACGCCTTTTCCCGCCTCCCTCGCTCCTCTCCCCCTCACTTCCGGTTTCCGCCTCCCACTTCCGGGTTTACGACTCCCACTTCCGGGTTCCAACAAATCCCCTCCCCGCCCTCCCCAAACACTTTTTTACGCCGTTTCACCCCCTCACGCGCCTTTTCCCGCCTCCCCCGCTCCTCTCCCCCTCACTTCCGGTTTCCGCCTCCCACTTCCGGGTTTCCGACTCCCACTTCCGGGTTCCAACAAATCCCCTCCCCCGCCCTCCCCAAACACTTTTTTACACCGTTTCACCCCCTCGGGCGCCTTTTCCCGCCTCCCCCGCTCCTCTCCCCCTCACTTCCGGTTTCCGCCTCCCACTTCCGGGTTTCCGACTCCCACTTCCGGGTTCCAACAAATCCCCTCCCCGCCCTCCCCAAACACTTTTTTACGCCCTTTCACCCCCTCGGGCGCCTTTTCCCGCCTCCCCCGCTCCTCTCCCCCTCACTTCCGGTTTCCGCCTCCCACTTCCGGGTTTACGACTCCCACTTCCGGGTTCCAACAAATCCCCTCCCCGCCCTCCCCAAACACTTTTTGACACCGTTTCTCCCCCTCGGACGCCTTTTCCCGCCTCCCCCGCTCCTCTCCCCCTCACTTCCGGTTTCCGCCTCCCACTTCCGGGTTTACGACTCCCACTTCCGGGTTCCAACAAATCCCCTCCCCGCCCTCCCCAAACACTTTTTTACACCGTTTCACCCCCTCGCACGCCTTTTCCCGCCTCCCCCGCTCCTCTCCCCCTCACTTCCGGTTTCCGCCTCCCACTTCCGGGTTTACGACTCCCACTTCCGGGTTCCAACAAATCCCCTCCCCGCCCTCCCCAAACACTTTTTTACACCGTTTCTCCCCCTCGCACGCCTTTTCCCGCCTCCCCCGCTCCTCTCCCCCTCACTTCCGGTTTCCGCCTCCCACTTCCGGGTTTCCGACTCCCACTTCCGGGTTCCAACAAATCCCCTCCCCGCCCTCCCCAAACACTTTTTTACACCGTTTCTCCCCCTCGGACGCCTTTTCCCGCCTCCCCCGCTCCTCTCCCCCTCACTTCCGATTTCCGCCTCCCACTTCCGGGTTTCCGACTCCCACTTCCGGGTTCCAACAAATCCCCTCCCCGCCCTCCCCAAACACTTTTTTACACCGTTTCACCCCCTCGGACGCCTTTTCCCGCCTCCCCCGCTCCTCTCCCCCTCACTTCCGGTTTCCGCCTCCCACTTCCGGGTTTACGACTCCCACTTCCGGGTTCCAACAAATCCCCTCCCCGCCCTCCCCAAACACTTTTTTACACCGTTTCACCCCCTCGGACGCCTTTTCCCGCCTCCCCCGCTCCTCTCCCCCTCACTTCCGGTTTCCGCCTCCCACTTCCGGGTTTCCGCCTCCCACTTCCGGGTTCCAACAAATCCCCTCCCCGCCCTCCCCAAACACTTTTTTACACCGTTTCTCCCCCTCGGACGCCTTTTCCCGCCTCCCCCGCTCCTCTCCCCCTCACTTCCGGTTTCCGCCTCCCACTTCCGGGTTTACGACTCCCACTTCCGGGTTCCAACAAATCCCCTCCCCGCCCTCCCCAAACACTTTTTTACACCGTTTCACCCCCTCGGACGCCTTTTCCCGCCTCCCCCGCTCCTCTCCCCCTCACTTCCGGTTTCCGCCTCCCACTTCCGGGTTTCCGCCTCCCACTTCCGGGTTCCAACAAATCCCCTCCCCGCCCTCCCCAAACACTTTTTTACACCGTTTCTCCCCCTCGGACGCCTTTTCCCGCCTCCCCCGCTCCTCTCCCCCTCACTTCCGGTTTCCGCCTCCCACTTCCGGGTTTCCGCCTCCCACTTCCGGGTTTACGACTCCCACTTCCGGGTTCCAACAAATCCCCTCCCCGCCCTCCCCAAACACTTTTTTACACCGTTTCACCCCCTCGCACGCCTTTTCCCGCCTCCCCCGCTCCTCTCCCCCTCACTTCCGGTTTCCGCCTCCCACTTCCGGGTTTCCGACTCCCACTTCCGGGTTCCAACAAATCCCCTCCCCGCCCTCCCCAAACACTTTTTTACACCGTTTCTCCCCCTCGGACGCCTTTTCCCGCCTCCCCCGCTCCTCTCCCCCTCACTTCCGGTTTCCGCCTCCCACTTCCGGGTTTCCGACTCCCACTTCCGGGTTCCAACAAATCCCCTCCCCGCCCTCCCCAAACACTTTTTTACACCGTTTCTCCCCCTCGGACGCCTTTTCCCGCCTCCCCCGCTCCTCTCCCCCTCACTTCCGATTTCCGCCTCCCACTTCCGGGTTTCCGACTCCCACTTCCGGGTTCCAACAAATCCCCTCCCCGCCCTCCCCAAACACTTTTTTACACCCTTTCACCCCCTCGCACGCCTTTTCCCGCCTCCCCCGCTCCTCTCCCCCTCACTTCCGGTTTCCGCCTCCCACTTCCGGGTTTACGACTCCCACTTCCGGGTTCCAACAAATCCCCTCCCCGCCCTCCCCAAACACTTTTTTACACCGTTTCACCCCCTCGGACGCCTTTTCCCGCCTCCCCCGCTCCTCTCCCCCTCACTTCCGGTTTCCGCCTCCCACTTCCGGGTTTCCGCCTCCCACTTCCGGGTTCCAACAAATCCCCTCCCCGCCCTCCCCAAACACTTTTTTACACCGTTTCTCCCCCTCGGACGCCTTTTCCCGCCTCCCCCGCTCCTCTCCCCCTCACTTCCGGTTTCCGCCTCCCACTTCCGGGTTTCCGCCTCCCACTTCCGGGTTCCAACAAATCCCCTCCCCGCCCTCCCCAAACACTTTTTTACACCGTTTCTCCCCCTCGGACGCCTTTTCCCGCCTCCCCCGCTCCTCTCCCCCTCACTTCCGGTTTCCGCCTCCCACTTCCGGGTTTCCGACTCCCACTTCCGGGTTCCAACAAATCCCCTCCCCGCCCTCCCCAAACACTTTTTTACACCCTTTCTCCCCCTCGCACGCCTTTTCCCGCCTCCCCCGCTCCTCTCCCCCTCACTTCCGGTTTCCGCCTCCCACTTCCGGGTTTACGACTCCCACTTCCGGGTTCCAACAAATCCCCTCCCCGCCCTCCCCAAACACTTTTTGACACCGTTTCTCCCCCTCGGACGCCTTTTCCCGCCTCCCCCGCTCCTCTCCCCCTCACTTCCGGTTTCCGCCTCCCACTTCCGGGTTTACGACTCCCACTTCCGGGTTCCAACAAATCCCCTCCCCGCCCTCCCCAAACACTTTTTTACACCCTTTCACCCCCTCGCGCGCCTTTTCCCGCCTCCCCCGCTCCTCTCCCCCTCACTTCCGGTTTCCGCCTCCCACTTCCGGGTTTCCGCCTCCCACTTCCGGGTTCCAACAAATCCCCTCCCCGCCCTCCCCAAACACTTTTTTACGCCGTTTCACCCCCTCGGGCGCCTTTTCCCGCCTCCCCCGCTCCTCTCCCCCTCACTTCCGGTTTCCGCCTCCCACTTCCGGGTTTACGACTCCCACTTCCGGGTTCCAACAAATCCCCTCCCCGCCCTCCCCAAACACTTTTTTACACCCTTTCACCCCCTCGGGCGCCTTTTCCCGCCTCCCCCGCTCCTCTCCCCCTCACTTCCGGTTTCCGCCTCCCACTTCCGGGTTTACGACTCCCACTTCCGGGTTCCAACAAATCCCCTCCCCGCCCTCCCCAAACACTTTTTTACACCGTTTCACCCCCTCGGGCGCCTTTTCCCGCCTCCCCCGCTCCTCTCCCCCTCACTTCCGGTTTCCGCCTCCCACTTCCGGGTTTCCGCCTCCCACTTCCGGGTTCCACCCAATCCCCTCCCCGCCCTCCCCAAACACTTTTTGACACCGTTCCACCCCCTCGGACGCCTTTTCCCGCCTCCCCCGCTCCTCTCCCCCTCACTTCCGGTTTCCGCCTCCCACTTCCGGGTTTACGACTCCCACTTCCGGGTTCCAACAAATCCCCTCCCCGCCCTCCCCAAACACTTTTTTACACCGTTTCTCCCCCTCGCGCGCCTTTTCCCGCCTCCCCCGCTCCTCTCCCCCTCACTTCCGGTTTCCGCCTCCCACTTCCGGGTTTCCGACTCCCACTTCCGGGTTCCAACAAATCCCCTCCCCGCCCTCCCCAAACACTTTTTTACGCCGTTTCACCCCCTCGCGCGCCTTTTCCCGCCTCCCCCGCTCCTCTCCCCCTCACTTCCGGTTTCGGCCTCCCACTTCCGGGTTTCCGCCTCCCACTTCCGGGTTCCAACAAATCCCCTCCCCGCCCTCCCCAAACACTTTTTTACACCGTTTCACCCCCTCGGACGCCTTTTCCCGCCTCCCCCGCTCCTCTCCCCCTCACTTCCGGTTTCCGCCTCCCACTTCCGGGTTTCCGACTCCCACTTCCGGGTTCCAACAAATCCCCTCCCCGCCCTCCCCAAACACTTTTTTACACCCTTTCACCCCCTCGCGCGCCTTTTCCCGCCTCCCCCGCTCCTCTCCCCCTCACTTCCGGTTTCCGCCTCCCACTTCCGGGTTTACGACTCCCACTTCCGGGTTCCAACAAATCCCCTCCCCGCCCTCCCCAAACACTTTTTTACACCGTTTCACCCCCTCGGGCGCCTTTTCCCGCCTCCCCCGCTCCTCTCCCCCTCACTTCCGGTTTCCGACTCCCACTTCCGGGTTCCAACAAATCCCCTCCCCGCCCTCCCCAAACACTTTTTTACGCCGTTTCACCCCCTCGCGCGCCTTTTCCCGCCTCCCCCGCTCCTCTCCCCCTCACTTCCGGTTTCCGCCTCCCACTTCCGGGTTTCCGACTCCCACTTCCGGGTTCCAACAAATCCCCTCCCCCGCCCTCCCCAAACACTTTTTTACACCCTTTCACCCCCTCGCGCGCCTTTTCCCGCCTCCCCCGCTCCTCTCCCCCTCACTTCCGGTTTCCGCCTCCCACTTCCGGGTTTCCGACTCCCACTTCCGGGTTCCAACAAATCCCCTCCCCGCCCTCCCCAAACACTTTTTTACACCCTTTCACCCCCTCGCGCGCCTTTTCCCGCCTCCCCCGCTCCTCTCCCCCTCACTTCCGGTTTCCGCCTCCCACTTCCGGGTTTACGCCTCCCACTTCCGGGTTCCAACAAATCCCCTCCCCGCCCTCCCCAAACACTTTTTTACACCCTTTCACCCCCTCGCGCGCCTTTTCCCGCCTCCCCCGCTCCTCTCCCCCTCACTTCCGGTTTCCGCCTCCCACTTCCGGGTTTACGACTCCCACTTCCGGGTTCCAACAAATCCCCTCCCCGCCCTCCCCAAACACTTTTTTACACCCTTTCACCCCCTCGCACGCCTTTTCCCGCCTCCCCCGCTCCTCTCCCCCTCACTTCCGGTTTCCGCCTCCCACTTCCGGGTTTACGACTCCCACTTCCGGGTTCCAACAAATCCCCTCCCCGCCCTCCCCAAACACTTTTTTACACCCTTTCACCCCCTCGGGCGCCTTTTCCCGCCTCCCCCGCTCCTCTCCCCCTCACTTCCGGTTTCCGCCTCCCACTTCCGGGTTTCCGACTCCCACTTCCGGGTTCCAACAAATCCCCTCCCCGCCCTCCCCAAACACTTTTTTACGCCGTTTCTCCCCCTCGCGCGCCTTTTCCCGCCTCCCCCGCTCCTCTCCCCCTCACTTCCGGTTTCCGCCTACCACTTCCGGGTTTACGACTCCCACTTCCGGGTTCCAACAAATCCCCTCCCCGCCCTCCCCAAACACTTTTTTACACCGTTTCTCCCCCTCGGGCGCCTTTTCCCGCCTCCCCCGCTCCTCTCCCCCTCACTTCCGGTTTCCGCCTCCCACTTCCGGGTTTCCGACTCCCACTTCCGGGTTCCAACAAATCCCCTCCCCCGCCCTCCCCAAACACTTTTTTACACCGTTTCACCCCCTCGGACGCCTTTTCCCGCCTCCCCCGCTCCTCTCCCCCTCACTTCCGGTTTCCGCCTCCCACTTCCGGGTTTACGACTCCCACTTCCGGGTTCCAACAAATCCCCTCCCCCGCCCTCCCCAAACACTTTTTTACACCGTTTCACCCCCTCGCACGCCTTTTCCCGCCTCCCCCGCTCCTCTCCCCCTCACTTCCGGTTTCCGCCTCCCACTTCCGGGTTTCCGACTCCCACTTCCGGGTTCCAACAAATCCCCTCCCCGCCCTCCCCAAACACTTTTTTACACCCTTTCACCCCCTCGGACGCCTTTTCCCGCCTCCCCCGCTCCTCTCCCCCTCACTTCCGGTTTCCGCCTCCCACTTCCGGGTTTACGACTCCCACTTCCGGGTTCCAACAAATCCCCTCCCCGCCCTCCCCAAACACTTTTTTACACCCTTTCACCCCCTCGCACGCCTTTTCCCGCCTCCCCCGCTCCTCTCCCCCTCACTTCCGGTTTCCGCCTCCCACTTCCGGGTTTCCGACTCCCACTTCCGGGTTCCAACAAATCCCCTCCCCGCCCTCCCCAAACACTTTTTTACACCCTTTCACCCCCTCGGGCGCCTTTTCCCGCCTCCCCCGCTCCTCTCCCCCTCACTTCCGGTTTCCGCCTCCCACTTCCGGGTTTACGACTCCCACTTCCGGGTTCCAACAAATCCCCTCCCCGCCCTCCCCAAACACTTTTTTACACCGTTTCTCCCCCTCGGACGCCTTTTCCCGCCTCCCCCGCTCCTCTCCCCCTCACTTCCGGTTTCCGCCTCCCACTTCCGGGTTTACGACTCCCACTTCCGGGTTCCAACAAATCCCCTCCCCGCCCTCCCCAAACACTTTTTTACACCGTTTCTCCCCCTCGGACGCCTTTTCCCGCCTCCCCCGCTCCTCTCCCCCTCACTTCCGGTTGCTGCCTCCCACTTCCGGGTTTCCGACTCCCACTTCCGGGTTCCAACAAATCCCCTCCCCGCCCTCCCCAAACACTTTTTTACACCGTTTCACCCCCTCGGACGCCTTTTCCCGCCTCCCCCGCTCCTCTCCCCCTCACTTCCGGTTTCCGCCTCCCACTTCCGGGTTTACGACTCCCACTTCCGGGTTCCAACAAATCCCCTCCCCGCCCTCCCCAAACACTTTTTTACACCCTTTCACCCCCTCGCGCGCCTTTTCCCGCCTCCCCCGCTCCTCTCCCCCTCACTTCCGGTTTCCGCCTCCCACTTCCTGGTTTCCGACTCCCACTTCCGGGTTCCAACAAATCCCCTCCCCGCCCTCCCCAAACACTTTTTTACACCGTTTCTCCCCCTCGGACGCCTTTTCCCGCCTCCCCCGCTCCTCTCCCCCTCACTTCCGGTTTCCGCCTCCCACTTCCGGGTTTCCGACTCCCACTTCCGGGTTCCAACAAATCCCCTCCCCGCCCTCCCCAAACACTTTTTTACGCCGTTTCACCCCCTCGCACGCCTTTTCCCGCCTCCCCCGCTCCTCTCCCCCTCACTTCCGGTTTCCGCCTCCCACTTCCGGGTTTACGACTCCCACTTCCGGGTTCCAACAAATCCCCTCCCCGCCCTCCCCAAACACTTTTTTACACCCTTTCACCCCCTCGGGCGCCTTTTCCCGCCTCCCCCGCTCCTCTCCCCCTCACTTCCGGTTTCCGCCTCCCACTTCCGGGTTTCCGACTCCCACTTCCGGGTTCCAACAAATCCCCTCCCCGCCCTCCCCAAACACTTTTTTACACCGTTTCACCCCCTCGCACGCCTTTTCCCGCCTCCCCCGCTCCTCTCCCCCTCACTTCCGGTTTCCGCCTCCCACTTCCGGGTTTCCGCCTCCCACTTCGTGGTTCCAACAAATCCCCTCCCCCGCCCTCCCCAAACACTTTTTGACACCGTTTCACCCCCTCGGGCGCCTTTTCCCGCCTCCCCCGCTCCTCTCCCCCTCACTTCCGGTTTCCGCCTCCCACTTCCGGGTTTACGACTCCCACTTCCGGGTTCCAACAAATCCCCTCCCCCGCCCTCCCCAAACACTTTTTGACACCGTTCCACCCCCTCGGACGCCTTTTCCCGCCTCCCCCGCTCCTCTCCCCCTCACTTCCGGTTTCCGCCTCCCACTTCCGGGTTTACGACTCCCACTTCCGGGTTCCAACAAATCCCCTCCCCGCCCTCCCCAAACACTTTTTTACACCGTTTCTCCCCCTCGGACGCCTTTTCCCGCCTCCCCTGCTCCTCTCCCCCTCACTTCCGGTTTCCGCCTCCCACTTCCGGGTTTCCGACTCCCACTTCCGGGTTCCAACAAATCCCCTCCCCGCCCTCCCCAAACACTTTTTTACACCGTTTCACCCCCTCGCGCGCCTTTTCCCGCCTCCCCCGCTCCTCTCCCCCTCACTTCCGGTTTCCGCCTCCCACTTCCGGGTTTCCGACTCCCACTTCCGGGTTCCAACAAATCCCCTCCCCGCCCTCCCCAAACACTTTTTTACACCGTTTCTCCCCCTCGCGCGCCTTTTCCCGCCTCCCCCGCTCCTCTCCCCCTCACTTCCGGTTTCCGCCTCCCACTTCCGGGTTTACGACTCCCACTTCCGGGTTCCAACAAATCCCCTCCCCGCCCTCCCCAAACACTTTTTTACACCCTTTCACCCCCTCGGACGCCTTTTCCCGCCTCCCCCGCTCCTCTCCCCCTCACTTCCGGTTTCCGCCTCCCACTTCCGGGTTTACGACTCCCACTTCCGGGTTCCAACAAATCCCCTCCCCCGCCCTCCCCAAACACTTTTTTACACCGTTTCACCCCCTCGCACGCCTTTTCCCGCCTCCCCCGCTCCTCTCCCCCTCACTTCCGGTTTCCGCCTCCCACTTCCGGGTTTCCGACTCCCACTTCCGGGTTCCAACAAATCCCCTCCCCGCCCTCCCCAAACACTTTTTTGCACCGTTTCCCCCCCTCGGACGCCTTTTCCCGCCTCCCCCGCTCCTCTCCCCCTCACTTCCGGTTTCCGCCTCCCACTTCCGGGTTTACGACTCCCACTTCCGGGTTCCAACAAATCCCCTCCCCGCCCTCCCCAAACACTTTTTTACACCCTTTCACCCCCTCGGGCGCCTTTTCCCGCCTCCCCCGCTCCTCTCCCCCTCACTTCCGGTTTCCGCCTCCCACTTCCGGGTTTCCGACTCCCACTTCCGGGTTCCAACAAATCCCCTCCCCCGCCCTCCCCAAACACTTTTTTACACCGTTTCACCCCCTCGCACGCCTTTTCCCGCCTCCCCCGCTCCTCTCCCCCTCACTTCCGGTTTCCGCCTCCCACTTCCGGGTTTCCGACTCCCACTTCCGGGTTCCAACAAATCCCCTCCCCGCCCTCCCCAAACACTTTTTTACGCCGTTTCACCCCCTCGGACGCCTTTTCCCGCCTCCCCCGCTCCTCTCCCCCTCACTTCCGGTTTCCGCCTCCCACTTCCGGGTTTCCGCCTCCCACTTCCGGGTTCCAACAAATCCCCTCCCCGCCCTCCCCAAACACTTTTTTACACCCTTTCACCCCCTCGCACGCCTTTTCCCGCCTCCCCCGCTCCTCTCCCCCTCACTTCCGGTTTCCGCCTCCCACTTCCGGGTTTCCGCCTCCCACTTCCGGGTTCCAACAAATCCCCTCCCCGCCCTCCCCAAACACTTTTTTACACCGTTTCACCCCCTCGCGCGCCTTTTCCCGCCTCCCCCGCTCCTCTCCCCCTCACTTCCGGTTTCCGCCTCCCACTTCCGGGTTTCCGCCTCCCACTTCCGGGTTCCAACAAATCCCCTCCCCCGCCCTCCCCAAACACTTTTTTACACCGTTTCTCCCCCTCGCGCGCCTTTTCCCGCCTCCCCCGCTCCTCTCCCCCTCACTTCCGGTTTCCGCCTCCCACTTCCGGGTTTCCGACTCCCACTTCCGGGTTCCAACAAATCCCCTCCCCGCCCTCCCCAAACACTTTTTTACGCCGTTTCACCCCCTCGGGCGCCTTTTCCCGCCTCCCCCGCTCCTCTCCCCCTCACTTCCGGTTTCCGCCTCCCACTTCCGGGTTTCCGACTCCCACTTCCGGGTTCCAACAAATCCCCTCCCCGCCCTCCCCAAACACTTTTTTACACCCTTTCACCCCCTCGCACGCCTTTTCCCGCCTCCCCCGCTCCTCTCCCCCTCACTTCCGGTTTCCGCCTCCCACTTCCGGGTTTCCGACTCCCACTTCCGGGTTCCAACAAATCCCCTCCCCGCCCTCCCCAAACACTTTTTTACACCCTTTCACCCCCTCGGGCGCCTTTTCCCGCCTCCCCCGCTCCTCTCCCCCTCACTTCCGGTTTCCGCCTCCCACTTCCGGGTTTCCGACTCCCACTTCCGGGTTCCAACAAATCCCCTCCCCGCCCTCCCCAAACACTTTTTTACACCCTTTCACCCCCTCGGACGCCTTTTCCCGCCTCCCCCGCTCCTCTCCCCCTCACTTCCGGTTTCCGCCTCCCACTTCCGGGTTTCCGACTCCCACTTCCGGGTTCCAACAAATCCCCTCCCCGCCCTCCCCAAACACTTTTTTACACCCTTTCACCCCCTCGCGCGCCTTTTCCCGCCTCCCCCGCTCCTCTCCCCCTCACTTCCGGTTTCCGCCTCCCACTTCCGGGTTTCCGACTCCCACTTCCGGGTTCCAACAAATCCCCTCCCCGCCCTCCCCAAACACTTTTTTACACCCTTTCACCCCCTCGGGCGCCTTTTCCCGCCTCCCCCGCTCCTCTCCCCCTCACTTCCGGTTTCCGCCTCCCACTTCCGGGTTTCCGACTCCCACTTCCGGGTTCCAACAAATCCCCTCCCCGCCCTCCCCAAACACTTTTTTACACCCTTTCACCCCCTCGGGCGCCTTTTCCCGCCTCCCCCGCTCCTCTCCCCCTCACTTCCGGTTTCCGCCTCCCACTTCCGGGTTTACGACTCCCACTTCCGGGTTCCAACAAATCCCCTCCCCCGCCCTCCCCAAACACTTTTTTACACCCTTTCACCCCCTCGGGCGCCTTTTCCCGCCTCCCCCGCTCCTCTCCCCCTCACTTCCGGTTTCCGCCTCCCACTTCCGGGTTTCCGCCTCCCACTTCCGGGTTCCAACAAATCCCCTCCCCGCCCTCCCCAAACACTTTTTTACACCCTTTCACCCCCTCGCGCGCTTTTCCCGCCTCCCCCGCTCCTCTCCCCCTCACTTCCGGTTTCCGCCTCCCACTTCCGGGTTTCCGCCTCCCACTTCCGGGTTCCAACAAATCCCCTCCCCGCCCTCCCCAAACACTTTTTTACACCCTTTCACCCCCTCGGGCGCCTTTTCCCGCCTCCCCCGCTCCTCTCCCCCTCACTTCCGGTTTCCGCCTCCCACTTCCGGGTTTCCGCCTCCCACTTCCGGGTTCCAACAAATCCCCTCCCCGCCCTCCCCAAACACTTTTTGACACCGTTTCACCCCCTCGGGCGCCTTTTCCCGCCTCCCCCGCTCCTCTCCCCCTCACTTCCGGTTTCCGCCTCCCACTTCCGGGTTTCCGACTCCCACTTCCGGGTTCCAACAAATCCCCTCCCCCGCCCTCCCCAAACACTTTTTTACACCGTTTCACCCCCTCGCACGCCTTTTCCCGCCTCCCCCGCTCCTCTCCCCCTCACTTCCGGTTTCCGCCTCCCACTTCCGGGTTTCCGACTCCCACTTCCGGGTTCCAACAAATCCCCTCCCCGCCCTCCCCAAACACTTTTTTACACCCTTTCACCCCCTCGCACGCCTTTTCCCGCCTCCCCCGCTCCTCTCCCCCTCACTTCCGGTTTCCGCCTCCCACTTCCGGGTTTCCGACTCCCACTTCCGGGTTCCAACAAATCCCCTCCCCGCCCTCCCCAAACACTTTTTTACACCCTTTCACCCCCTCGGGCGCCTTTTCCCGCCTCCCCCGCTCCTCTCCCCCTCACTTCCGGTTTCCGCCTCCCACTTCCGGGTTTCCGCCTCCCACTTCCGGGTTCCAACAAATCCCCTCCCCGCCCTCCCCAAACACTTTTTTACACCCTTTCACCCCCTCGCGCGCCTTTTCCCGCCTCCCCCGCTCCTCTCCCCCTCACTTCCGGTTTCCGCCTCCCACTTCCGGGTTTCCGCCTCCCACTTCCGGGTTCCAACAAATCCCCTCCCCGCCCTCCCCAAACACTTTTTTACACCCTTTCACCCCCTCGCGCGCCTTTTCCCGCCTCCCCCGCTCCTCTCCCCCTCACTTCCGGTTTCCGCCTCCCACTTCCGGGTTTCCGACTCCCACTTCCGGGTTCCAACAAATCCCCTCCCCGCCCTCCCCAAACACTTTTTTACACCCTTTCACCCCCTCGCACGCCTTTTCCCGCCTCCCCCGCTCCTCTCCCCCTCACTTCCGGTTTCCGCCTCCCACTTCCGGGTTTCCGACTCCCACTTCCGGGTTCCAACAAATCCCCTCCCCGCCCTCCCCAAACACTTTTTTACACCGTTTCACCCCCTCGGGCGCCTTTTCCCGCCTCCCCCGCTCCTCTCCCCCTCACTTCCGGTTTCCGACTCCCACTTCCGGGTTCCAACAAATCCCCTCCCCGCCCTCCCCAAACACTTTTTTACGCCGTTTCACCCCCTCGCGCGCCTTTTCCCGCCTCCCCCGCTCCTCTCCCCCTCACTTCCGGTTTCCGCCTCCCACTTCCGGGTTTCCGACTCCCACTTCCGGGTTCCAACAAATCCCCTCCCCCGCCCTCCCCAAACACTTTTTTACACCCTTTCACCCCCTCGCGCGCCTTTTCCCGCCTCCCCCGCTCCTCTCCCCCTCACTTCCGGTTTCCGCCTCCCACTTCCGGGTTTCCGACTCCCACTTCCGGGTTCCAACAAATCCCCTCCCCGCCCTCCCCAAACACTTTTTTACACCCTTTCACCCCCTCGCGCGCCTTTTCCCGCCTCCCCCGCTCCTCTCCCCCTCACTTCCGGTTTCCGCCTCCCACTTCCGGGTTTACGCCTCCCACTTCCGGTTTCCAACAAATCCCCTCCCCGCCCTCCCCAAACACTTTTTTACACCCTTTCACCCCCTCGCGCGCCTTTTCCCGCCTCCCCCGCTCCTCTCCCCCTCACTTCCGGTTTCCGCCTCCCACTTCCGGGTTTACGACTCCCACTTCCGGGTTCCAACAAATCCCCTCCCCGCCCTCCCCAAACACTTTTTTACACCCTTTCACCCCCTCGCACGCCTTTTCCCGCCTCCCCCGCTCCTCTCCCCCTCACTTCCGGTTTCCGCCTCCCACTTCCGGGTTTACGACTCCCACTTCCGGGTTCCAACAAATCCCCTCCCCGCCCTCCCCAAACACTTTTTTACACCCTTTCACCCCCTCGGGCGCCTTTTCCCGCCTCCCCCGCTCCTCTCCCCCTCACTTCCGGTTTCCGCCTCCCACTTCCGGGTTTCCGACTCCCACTTCCGGGTTCCAACAAATCCCCTCCCCGCCCTCCCCAAACACTTTTTTACGCCGTTTCTCCCCCTCGCGCGCCTTTTCCCGCCTCCCCCGCTCCTCTCCCCCTCACTTCCGGTTTCCGCCTACCACTTCCGGGTTTACGACTCCCACTTCCGGGTTCCAACAAATCCCCTCCCCGCCCTCCCCAAACACTTTTTTACACCGTTTCTCCCCCTCGCGCGCCTTTTCCCGCCTCCCCCGCTCCTCTCCCCCTCACTTCCGGTTTCCGCCTCCCACTTCCGGGTTTACGACTCCCACTTCCGGGTTCCAACAAATCCCCTCCCCGCCCTCCCCAAACACTTTTTTACACCGTTTCTCCCCCTCGCGCGCCTTTTCCCGCCTCCCCCGCTCCTCTCCCCCTCACTTCCGGTTTCCGCCTCCCACTTCCGGGTTTCCGACTCCCACTTCCGGGTTCCAACAAATCCCCTCCCCGCCCTCCCCAAACACTTTTTTACGCCGTTTCTCCCCCTCGCGCGCCTTTTCCCGCCTCCCCCGCTCCTCTCCCCCTCACTTCCGGTTTCCGCCTCCCACTTCCGGGTTTCCGACTCCCACTTCCGGGTTCCAACAAATCCCCTCCCCGCCCTCCCCAAACACTTTTTTACACCGTTTCTCCCCCTCGCGCGCCTTTTCCCGCCTCCCCCGCTCCTCTCCCCCTCACTTCCGGTTTCCGCCTCCCACTTCCGGGTTTCCGACTCCCACTTCCGGGTTCCAACAAATCCCCTCCCCGCCCTCCCCAAACACTTTTTTACACCCTTTCACCCCCTCGCGCGCCTTTTCCCGCCTCCCCCGCTCCTCTCCCCCTCACTTCCGGTTTCCGCCTCCCACTTCCGGGTTTCCGACTCCCACTTCCGGGTTCCAACAAATCCCCTCCCCGCCCTCCCCAAACACTTTTTTACACCGTTTCACCCCCTCGGGCGCCTTTTCCCGCCTCCCCCGCTCCTCTCCCCCTCACTTCCGGTTTCCGACTCCCACTTCCGGGTTCCAACAAATCCCCTCCCCGCCCTCCCCAAACACTTTTTTACGCCGTTTCACCCCCTCGCGCGCCTTTTCCCGCCTCCCCCGCTCCTCTCCCCCTCACTTCCGGTTTCCGCCTCCCACTTCCGGGTTTCCGACTCCCACTTCCGGGTTCCAACAAATCCCCTCCCCCGCCCTCCCCAAACACTTTTTTACACCCTTTCACCCCCTCGCGCGCCTTTTCCCGCCTCCCCCGCTCCTCTCCCCCTCACTTCCGGTTTCCGCCTCCCACTTCCGGGTTTCCGACTCCCACTTCCGGGTTCCAACAAATCCCCTCCCCGCCCTCCCCAAACACTTTTTTACACCCTTTCACCCCCTCGCACGCCTTTTCCCGCCTCCCCCGCTCCTCTCCCCCTCACTTCCGGTTTCCGCCTCCCACTTCCGGGTTTCCGACTCCCACTTCCGGGTTCCAACAAATCCCCTCCCCGCCCTCCCCAAACACTTTTTTACACCGTTTCACCCCCTCGGGCGCCTTTTCCCGCCTCCCCCGCTCCTCTCCCCCTCACTTCCGGTTTCCGACTCCCACTTCCGGGTTCCAACAAATCCCCTCCCCGCCCTCCCCAAACACTTTTTTACGCCGTTTCACCCCCTCGCGCGCCTTTTCCCGCCTCCCCCGCTCCTCTCCCCCTCACTTCCGGTTTCCGCCTCCCACTTCCGGGTTTCCGACTCCCACTTCCGGGTTCCAACAAATCCCCTCCCCCGCCCTCCCCAAACACTTTTTTACACCCTTTCACCCCCTCGCGCGCCTTTTCCCGCCTCCCCCGCTCCTCTCCCCCTCACTTCCGGTTTCCGCCTCCCACTTCCGGGTTTCCGACTCCCACTTCCGGGTTCCAACAAATCCCCTCCCCGCCCTCCCCAAACACTTTTTTACACCCTTTCACCCCCTCGCGCGCCTTTTCCCGCCTCCCCCGCTCCTCTCCCCCTCACTTCCGGTTTCCGCCTCCCACTTCCGGGTTTACGCCTCCCACTTCCGGGTTCCAACAAATCCCCTCCCCGCCCTCCCCAAACACTTTTTTACACCCTTTCACCCCCTCGCGCGCCTTTTCCCGCCTCCCCCGCTCCTCTCCCCCTCACTTCCGGTTTCCGCCTCCCACTTCCGGGTTTACGACTCCCACTTCCGGGTTCCAACAAATCCCCTCCCCGCCCTCCCCAAACACTTTTTTACACCCTTTCACCCCCTCGCACGCCTTTTCCCGCCTCCCCCGCTCCTCTCCCCCTCACTTCCGGTTTCCGCCTCCCACTTCCGGGTTTACGACTCCCACTTCCGGGTTCCAACAAATCCCCTCCCCGCCCTCCCCAAACACTTTTTTACACCCTTTCACCCCCTCGGGCGCCTTTTCCCGCCTCCCCCGCTCCTCTCCCCCTCACTTCCGGTTTCCGCCTCCCACTTCCGGGTTTCCGACTCCCACTTCCGGGTTCCAACAAATCCCCTCCCCGCCCTCCCCAAACACTTTTTTACGCCGTTTCTCCCCCTCGCGCGCCTTTTCCCGCCTCCCCCGCTCCTCTCCCCCTCACTTCCGGTTTCCGCCTACCACTTCCGGGTTTACGACTCCCACTTCCGGGTTCCAACAAATCCCCTCCCCGCCCTCCCCAAACACTTTTTTACACCGTTTCTCCCCCTCGCGCGCCTTTTCCCGCCTCCCCCGCTCCTCTCCCCCTCACTTCCGGTTTCCGCCTCCCACTTCCGGGTTTACGACTCCCACTTCCGGGTTCCAACAAATCCCCTCCCCGCCCTCCCCAAACACTTTTTTACACCGTTTCTCCCCCTCGCGCGCCTTTTCCCGCCTCCCCCGCTCCTCTCCCCCTCACTTCCGGTTTCCGCCTCCCACTTCCGGGTTTCCGACTCCCACTTCCGGGTTCCAACAAATCCCCTCCCCGCCCTCCCCAAACACTTTTTTACGCCGTTTCTCCCCCTCGCGCGCCTTTTCCCGCCTCCCCCGCTCCTCTCCCCCTCACTTCCGGTTTCCGCCTCCCACTTCCGGGTTTCCGACTCCCACTTCCGGGTTCCAACAAATCCCCTCCCCGCCCTCCCCAAACACTTTTTTACACCGTTTCTCCCCCTCGCGCGCCTTTTCCCGCCTCCCCCGCTCCTCTCCCCCTCACTTCCGGTTTCCGCCTCCCACTTCCGGGTTTCCGACTCCCACTTCCGGGTTCCAACAAATCCCCTCCCCGCCCTCCCCAAACACTTTTTTACACCCTTTCACCCCCTCGCGCGCCTTTTCCCGCCTCCCCCGCTCCTCTCCCCCTCACTTCCGGTTTCCGCCTCCCACTTCCGGGTTTACGACTCCCACTTCCGGGTTCCAACAAATCCCCTCCCCGCCCTCCCCAAACACTTTTTTACACCCTTTCACCCCCTCGCACGCCTTTTCCCGCCTCCCCCGCTCCTCTCCCCCTCACTTCCGGTTTCCGCCTCCCACTTCCGGGTTTACGACTCCCACTTCCGGGTTCCAACAAATCCCCTCCCCGCCCTCCCCAAACACTTTTTTACACCCTTTCACCCCCTCGCGCGCCTTTTCCCGCCTCCCCCGCTCCTCTCCCCCTCACTTCCGGTTTCCGCCTCCCACTTCCGGGTTTACGACTCCCACTTCCGGGTTCCAACAAATCCCCTCCCCGCCCTCCCCAAACACTTTTTTACGCCGTTTCTCCCCCTCGCGCGCCTTTTCCCGCCTCCCCCGCTCCTCTCCCCCTCACTTCCGGTTTCCGCCTACCACTTCCGGGTTTACGACTCCCACTTCCGGGTTCCAACAAATCCCCTCCCCGCCCTCCCCAAACACTTTTTTACACCGTTTCTCCCCCTCGGGCGCCTTTTCCCGCCTCCCCCGCTCCTCTCCCCCTCACTTCCGGTTTCCGCCTCCCACTTCCGGGTTTCCGACTCCCACTTCCGGGTTCCAACAAATCCCCTCCCCGCCCTCCCCAAACACTTTTTTACACCCTTTCACCCCCTCGGGCGCCTTTTCCCGCCTCCCCCGCTCCTCTCCCCCTCACTTCCGGTTTCCGCCTCCCACTTCCGGGTTTCCGACTCCCACTTCCGGGTTCCAACAAATCCCCTCCCCGCCCTCCCCAAACACTTTTTTACGCCGTTTCTCCCCCTCGCGCGCCTTTTCCCGCCTCCCCCGCTCCTCTCCCCCTCACTTCCGGTTTCCGCCTCCCACTTCCGGGTTTCCGACTCCCACTTCCGGGTTCCAACAAATCCCCTCCCCGCCCTCCCCAAACACTTTTTTACACCGTTTCTCCCCCTCGCGCGCCTTTTCCCGCCTCCCCCGCTCCTCTCCCCCTCACTTCCGGTTTCCGCCTCCCACTTCCGGGTTTCCGACTCCCACTTCCGGGTTCCAACAAATCCCCTCCCCCGCCCTCCCCAAACACTTTTTTACACCGTTTCACCCCCTCGCACGCCTTTTCCCGCCTCCCCCGCTCCTCTCCCCCTCACTTCCGGTTTCCGCCTCCCACTTCCGGGTTTACGACTCCCACTTCCGGGTTCCAACAAATCCCCTCCCCCGCCCTCCCCAAACACTTTTTTACACCCTTTCACCCCCTCGGACGCCTTTTCCCGCCTCCCCCGCTCCTCTCCCCCTCACTTCCGGTTTCCGCCTCCCACTTCCGGGTTTACGACTCCCACTTCCGGGTTCCAACAAATCCCCTCCCCGCCCTCCCCAAACACTTTTTTACACCCTTTCACCCCCTCGGACGCCTTTTCCCGCCTCCCCCGCTCCTCTCCCCCTCACTTCCGGTTTCCGCCTCCCACTTCCGGGTTTCCGCCTCCCACTTCCGGGTTCCAACAAATCCCCTCCCCGCCCTCCCCAAACACTTTTTTACACCCTTTCACCCCCTCGCGCGCCTTTTCCCGCCTCCCTCGCTCCTCTCCCCCTCACTTCCGGTTTCCGCCTCCCACTTCCGGGTTTCCGACTCCCACTTCCGGGTTCCAACAAATCCCCTCCCCGCCCTCCCCAAACACTTTTTTACACCGTTTCTCACCCTCACACGCCTTTTCCCGCCTCCCCCGCTCCTCTCCCCCTCACTTCCGGTTTCCGCCTCCCACTTCCGGGTTTCCGACTCCCACTTCCGGGTTCCAACAAATCCCCTCCCCCGCCCTCCCCAAACACTTTTTTACACCGTTTCACCCCCTCGGGCGCCTTTTCCCGCCTCCCCCGCTCCTCTCCCCCTCACTTCCGGTTTCCGCCTCCCACTTCCGGGTTTCCGCCTCCCACTTCCGGGTTCCACCCAATCCCCTCCCCCGCCCTCCCCAAACACTTTTTGACACCGTTCCACCCCCTCGGACGCCTTTTCCCGCCTCCCCCGCTCCTCTCCCCCTCACTTCCGGTTTCCGCCTCCCACTTCCGGGTTTACGACTCCCACTTCCGGGTTCCAACAAATCCCCTCCCCGCCCTCCCCAAACACTTTTTTACACCGTTTCTCCCCCTCGGACGCCTTTTCCCGCCTCCCCTGCTCCTCTCCCCCTCACTTCCGGTTTCCGCCTCCCACTTCCGGGTTTCCGACTCCCACTTCCGGGTTCCAACAAATCCCCTCCCCGCCCTCCCCAAACACTTTTTTACACCCTTTCACCCCCTCGCGCGCCTTTTCCCGCCTCCCCCGCTCCTCTCCCCCTCACTTCCGGTTTCCGCCTCCCACTTCCGGGTTTACGACTCCCACTTCCGGGTTCCAACAAATCCCCTCCCCGCCCTCCCCAAACACTTTTTTACACCCTTTCACCCCCTCGCGCGCCTTTTCCCGCCTCCCCCGCTCCTCTCCCCCTCACTTCCGGTTTCCGCCTCCCACTTCCGGGTTTCCGACTCCCACTTCCGGGTTCCAACAAATCCCCTCCCCGCCCTCCCCAAACACTTTTTTACGCCGTTTCTCCCCCTCGCGCGCCTTTTCCCGCCTCCCCCGCTCCTCTCCCCCTCACTTCCGGTTTCCGCCTCCCACTTCCGGGTTTACGACTCCCACTTCCGGGTTCCAACAAATCCCCTCCCCGCCCTCCCCAAACACTTTTTTACACCCTTTCACCCCCTCGGGCGCCTTTTCCCGCCTCCCCCGCTCCTCTCCCCCTCACTTCCGGTTTCCGCCTCCCACTTCCGGGTTTCCGACTCCCACTTCCGGGTTCCAACAAATCCCCTCCCCGCCCTCCCCAAACACTTTTTTACACCCTTTCACCCCCTCGGACGCCTTTTCCCGCCTCCCCCGCTCCTCTCCCCCTCACTTCCGGCTTCCGCCTCCCACTTCCGGGTTTACGACTCCCACTTCCGGGTTCCAACAAATCCCCTCCCCGCCCTCCCCAAACACTTTTTTACACCCTTTCACCCCCTCGCGCGCCTTTTCCCGCCTCCCCCGCTCCTCTCCCCCTCACTTCCGGTTTCCGCCTCCCACTTCCGGGTTTACGACTCCCACTTCCGGGTTCCAACAAATCCCCTCCCCGCCCTCCCCAAACACTTTTTTACACCCTTTCACCCCCTCGCACGCCTTTTCCCGCCTCCCCCGCTCCTCTCCCCCTCACTTCCGGTTTCCGCCTCCCACTTCCGGGTTTACGACTCCCACTTCCGGGTTCCAACAAATCCCCTCCCCGCCCTCCCCAAACACTTTTTTACACCCTTTCACCCCCTCGGGCGCCTTTTCCCGCCTCCCCCGCTCCTCTCCCCCTCACTTCCGGTTTCCGCCTCCCACTTCCGGGTTTACGACTCCCACTTCCGGGTTCCAACAAATCCCCTCCCCGCCCTCCCCAAACACTTTTTTACGCCGTTTCTCCCCCTCGCGCGCCTTTTCCCGCCTCCCCCGCTCCTCTCCCCCTCACTTCCGGTTTCCGCCTCCCACTTCCGGGTTTCCGACTCCCACTTCCGGGTTCCAACAAATCCCCTCCCCGCCCTCCCCAAACACTTTTTTACGCCGTTTCTCCCCCTCGCGCGCCTTTTCCCGCCTCCCCCGCTCCTCTCCCCCTCACTTCCGGTTTCCGCCTCCCACTTCCGGGTTTCCGCCTCCCACTTCCGGGTTCCAACAAATCCCCTCCCCGCCCTCCCCAAACACTTTTTTACACCGTTTCTCCCCCTCGCGCGCCTTTTCCCGCCTCCCCCGCTCCTCTCCCCCTCACTTCCGGTTTCCGCCTCCCACTTCCGGGTTTCCGACTCCCACTTCCGGGTTCCAACAAATCCCCTCCCCCGCCCTCCCCAAACACTTTTTTACACCGTTTCACCCCCTCGCACGCCTTTTCCCGCCTCCCCCGCTCCTCTCCCCCTCACTTCCGGTTTCCGCCTCCCACTTCCGGGTTTACGACTCCCACTTCCGGGTTCCAACAAATCCCCTCCCCCGCCCTCCCCAAACACTTTTTTACACCCTTTCACCCCCTCGGACGCCTTTTCCCGCCTCCCCCGCTCCTCTCCCCCTCACTTCCGGTTTCCGCCTCCCACTTCCGGGTTTACGACTCCCACTTCCGGGTTCCAACAAATCCCCTCCCCGCCCTCCCCAAACACTTTTTTACACCCTTTCACCCCCTCGCGCGCCTTTTCCCGCCTCCCCCGCTCCTCTCCCCCTCACTTCCGGTTTCCGCCTCCCACTTCCGGGTTTCCGCCTCCCACTTCCGGGTTCCAACAAATCCCCTCCCCGCCCTCCCCAAACACTTTTTTACACCCTTTCACCCCCTCGCGCGCCTTTTCCCGCCTCCCCCGCTCCTCTCCCCCTCACTTCCGGTTTCCGCCTCCCACTTCCGGGTTTACGACTCCCACTTCCGGGTTCCAACAAATCCCCTCCCCGCCCTCCCCAAACACTTTTTTACACCCTTTCACCCCCTCGCGCGCCTTTTCCCGCCTCCCCCGCTCCTCTCCCCCTCACTTCCGGTTTCCGCCTCCCACTTCCGGGTTTCCGACTCCCACTTCCGGGTTCCAACAAATCCCCTCCCCGCCCTCCCCAAACACTTTTTTACGCCGTTTCTCCCCCTCGCGCGCCTTTTCCCGCCTCCCCCGCTCCTCTCCCCCTCACTTCCGGTTTCCGCCTCCCACTTCCGGGTTTCCGACTCCCACTTCCGGGTTCCAACAAATCCCCTCCCCGCCCTCCCCAAACACTTTTTTACACCCTTTCACCCCCTCGGACGCCTTTTCCCGCCTCCCCCGCTCCTCTCCCCCTCACTTCCGGCTTCCGCCTCCCACTTCCGGGTTTACGACTCCCACTTCCGGGTTCCAACAAATCCCCTCCCCGCCCTCCCCAAACACTTTTTTACACCCTTTCACCCCCTCGCGCGCCTTTTCCCGCCTCCCCCGCTCCTCTCCCCCTCACTTCCGGTTTCCGCCTCCCACTTCCGGGTTTACGACTCCCACTTCCGGGTTCCAACAAATCCCCTCCCCGCCCTCCCCAAACACTTTTTTACACCCTTTCACCCCCTCGGGCGCCTTTTCCCGCCTCCCCCGCTCCTCTCCCCCTCACTTCCGGTTTCCGCCTCCCACTTCCGGGTTTACGACTCCCACTTCCGGGTTCCAACAAATCCCCTCCCCGCCCTCCCCAAACACTTTTTTACGCCGTTTCTCCCCCTCGCGCGCCTTTTCCCGCCTCCCCCGCTCCTCTCCCCCTCACTTCCGGTTTCCGCCTCCCACTTCCGGGTTTCCGACTCCCACTTCCGGGTTCCAACAAATCCCCTCCCCGCCCTCCCCAAACACTTTTTTACGCCGTTTCTCCCCCTCGCGCGCCTTTTCCCGCCTCCCCCGCTCCTCTCCCCCTCACTTCCGGTTTCCGCCTCCCACTTCCGGGTTTCCGACTCCCACTTCCGGGTTCCAACAAATCCCCTCCCCGCCCTCCCCAAACACTTTTTTACACCGTTTCTCCCCCTCGCGCGCCTTTTCCCGCCTCCCCCGCTCCTCTCCCCCTCACTTCCGGTTTCCGCCTCCCACTTCCGGGTTTCCGACTCCCACTTCCGGGTTCCAACAAATCCCCTCCCCCGCCCTCCCCAAACACTTTTTTACACCGTTTCACCCCCTCGCACGCCTTTTCCCGCCTCCCCCGCTCCTCTCCCCCTCACTTCCGGTTTCCGCCTCCCACTTCCGGGTTTACGACTCCCACTTCCGGGTTCCAACAAATCCCCTCCCCCGCCCTCCCCAAACACTTTTTTACACCCTTTCACCCCCTCGGACGCCTTTTCCCGCCTCCCCCGCTCCTCTCCCCCTCACTTCCGGTTTCCGCCTCCCACTTCCGGGTTTCCGCCTCCCACTTCCGGGTTCCAACAAATCCCCTCCCCGCCCTCCCCAAACACTTTTTTACACCCTTTCACCCCCTCGCGCGCCTTTTCCCGCCTCCCCCGCTCCTCTCCCCCTCACTTCCGGTTTCCGCCTCCCACTTCCGGGTTTACGACTCCCACTTCCGGGTTCCAACAAATCCCCTCCCCGCCCTCCCCAAACACTTTTTTACACCCTTTCACCCCCTCGCGCGCCTTTTCCCGCCTCCCCCGCTCCTCTCCCCCTCACTTCCGGTTTCCGCCTCCCACTTCCGGGTTTCCGACTCCCACTTCCGGGTTCCAACAAATCCCCTCCCCGCCCTCCCCAAACACTTTTTTACGCCGTTTCTCCCCCTCGCGCGCCTTTTCCCGCCTCCCCCGCTCCTCTCCCCCTCACTTCCGGTTTCCGCCTCCCACTTCCGGGTTTCCGACTCCCACTTCCGGGTTCCAACAAATCCCCTCCCCGCCCTCCCCAAACACTTTTTTACACCCTTTCACCCCCTCGGACGCCTTTTCCCGCCTCCCCCGCTCCTCTCCCCCTCACTTCCGGCTTCCGCCTCCCACTTCCGGGTTTACGACTCCCACTTCCGGGTTCCAACAAATCCCCTCCCCGCCCTCCCCAAACACTTTTTTACACCCTTTCACCCCCTCGCGCGCCTTTTCCCGCCTCCCCCGCTCCTCTCCCCCTCACTTCCGGTTTCCGCCTCCCACTTCCGGGTTTACGACTCCCACTTCCGGGTTCCAACAAATCCCCTCCCCGCCCTCCCCAAACACTTTTTTACACCCTTTCACCCCCTCGCACGCCTTTTCCCGCCTCCCCCGCTCCTCTCCCCCTCACTTCCGGTTTCCGCCTCCCACTTCCGGGTTTACGACTCCCACTTCCGGGTTCCAACAAATCCCCTCCCCGCCCTCCCCAAACACTTTTTTACACCCTTTCACCCCCTCGGGCGCCTTTTCCCGCCTCCCCCGCTCCTCTCCCCCTCACTTCCGGTTTCCGCCTCCCACTTCCGGGTTTACGACTCCCACTTCCGGGTTCCAACAAATCCCCTCCCCGCCCTCCCCAAACACTTTTTTACGCCGTTTCTCCCCCTCGCGCGCCTTTTCCCGCCTCCCCCGCTCCTCTCCCCCTCACTTCCGGTTTCCGCCTCCCACTTCCGGGTTTCCGACTCCCACTTCCGGGTTCCAACAAATCCCCTCCCCGCCCTCCCCAAACACTTTTTTACGCCGTTTCTCCCCCTCGCGCGCCTTTTCCCGCCTCCCCCGCTCCTCTCCCCCTCACTTCCGGTTTCCGCCTCCCACTTCCGGGTTTCCGACTCCCACTTCCGGGTTCCAACAAATCCCCTCCCCGCCCTCCCCAAACACTTTTTTACACCGTTTCTCCCCCTCGCGCGCCTTTTCCCGCCTCCCCCGCTCCTCTCCCCCTCACTTCCGGTTTCCGCCTCCCACTTCCGGGTTTCCGACTCCCACTTCCGGGTTCCAACAAATCCCCTCCCCCGCCCTCCCCAAACACTTTTTTACACCGTTTCACCCCCTCGCACGCCTTTTCCCGCCTCCCCCGCTCCTCTCCCCCTCACTTCCGGTTTCCGCCTCCCACTTCCGGGTTTACGACTCCCACTTCCGGGTTCCAACAAATCCCCTCCCCCGCCCTCCCCAAACACTTTTTTACACCCTTTCACCCCCTCGGACGCCTTTTCCCGCCTCCCCCGCTCCTCTCCCCCTCACTTCCGGTTTCCGCCTCCCACTTCCGGGTTTCCGCCTCCCACTTCCGGGTTCCAACAAATCCCCTCCCCGCCCTCCCCAAACACTTTTTTACACCCTTTCACCCCCTCGCGCGCCTTTTCCCGCCTCCCCCGCTCCTCTCCCCCTCACTTCCGGTTTCCGCCTCCCACTTCCGGGTTTACGACTCCCACTTCCGGGTTCCAACAAATCCCCTCCCCGCCCTCCCCAAACACTTTTTTACACCCTTTCACCCCCTCGCGCGCCTTTTCCCGCCTCCCCCGCTCCTCTCCCCCTCACTTCCGGTTTCCGCCTCCCACTTCCGGGTTTCCGACTCCCACTTCCGGGTTCCAACAAATCCCCTCCCCGCCCTCCCCAAACACTTTTTTACGCCGTTTCTCCCCCTCGCGCGCCTTTTCCCGCCTCCCCCGCTCCTCTCCCCCTCACTTCCGGTTTCCGCCTCCCACTTCCGGGTTTCCGACTCCCACTTCCGGGTTCCAACAAATCCCCTCCCCGCCCTCCCCAAACACTTTTTTACACCCTTTCACCCCCTCGGACGCCTTTTCCCGCCTCCCCCGCTCCTCTCCCCCTCACTTCCGGCTTCCGCCTCCCACTTCCGGGTTTACGACTCCCACTTCCGGGTTCCAACAAATCCCCTCCCCGCCCTCCCCAAACACTTTTTTACACCCTTTCACCCCCTCGCGCGCCTTTTCCCGCCTCCCCCGCTCCTCTCCCCCTCACTTCCGGTTTCCGCCTCCCACTTCCGGGTTTACGACTCCCACTTCCGGGTTCCAACAAATCCCCTCCCCGCCCTCCCCAAACACTTTTTTACACCCTTTCACCCCCTCGCACGCCTTTTCCCGCCTCCCCCGCTCCTCTCCCCCTCACTTCCGGTTTCCGCCTCCCACTTCCGGGTTTACGACTCCCACTTCCGGGTTCCAACAAATCCCCTCCCCGCCCTCCCCAAACACTTTTTTACACCCTTTCACCCCCTCGGGCGCCTTTTCCCGCCTCCCCCGCTCCTCTCCCCCTCACTTCCGGTTTCCGCCTCCCACTTCCGGGTTTACGACTCCCACTTCCGGGTTCCAACAAATCCCCTCCCCGCCCTCCCCAAACACTTTTTTACGCCGTTTCTCCCCCTCGCGCGCCTTTTCCCGCCTCCCCCGCTCCTCTCCCCCTCACTTCCGGTTTCCGCCTCCCACTTCCGGGTTTCCGACTCCCACTTCCGGGTTCCAACAAATCCCCTCCCCGCCCTCCCCAAACACTTTTTTACGCCGTTTCTCCCCCTCGCGCGCCTTTTCCCGCCTCCCCCGCTCCTCTCCCCCTCACTTCCGGTTTCCGCCTCCCACTTCCGGGTTTCCGACTCCCACTTCCGGGTTCCAACAAATCCCCTCCCCGCCCTCCCCAAACACTTTTTTACACCGTTTCTCCCCCTCGCGCGCCTTTTCCCGCCTCCCCCGCTCCTCTCCCCCTCACTTCCGGTTTCCGCCTCCCACTTCCGGGTTTCCGACTCCCACTTCCGGGTTCCAACAAATCCCCTCCCCCGCCCTCCCCAAACACTTTTTTACACCGTTTCACCCCCTCGCACGCCTTTTCCCGCCTCCCCCGCTCCTCTCCCCCTCACTTCCGGTTTCCGCCTCCCACTTCCGGGTTTACGACTCCCACTTCCGGGTTCCAACAAATCCCCTCCCCCGCCCTCCCCAAACACTTTTTTACACCCTTTCACCCCCTCGGACGCCTTTTCCCGCCTCCCCCGCTCCTCTCCCCCTCACTTCCGGTTTCCGCCTCCCACTTCCGGGTTTCCGCCTCCCACTTCCGGGTTCCAACAAATCCCCTCCCCGCCCTCCCCAAACACTTTTTTACACCCTTTCACCCCCTCGCGCGCCTTTTCCCGCCTCCCCCGCTCCTCTCCCCCTCACTTCCGGTTTCCGCCTCCCACTTCCGGGTTTACGACTCCCACTTCCGGGTTCCAACAAATCCCCTCCCCGCCCTCCCCAAACACTTTTTTACACCCTTTCACCCCCTCGCGCGCCTTTTCCCGCCTCCCCCGCTCCTCTCCCCCTCACTTCCGGTTTCCGCCTCCCACTTCCGGGTTTCCGACTCCCACTTCCGGGTTCCAACAAATCCCCTCCCCGCCCTCCCCAAACACTTTTTTACGCCGTTTCTCCCCCTCGCGCGCCTTTTCCCGCCTCCCCCGCTCCTCTCCCCCTCACTTCCGGTTTCCGCCTCCCACTTCCGGGTTTACGACTCCCACTTCCGGGTTCCAACAAATCCCCTCCCCGCCCTCCCCAAACACTTTTTTACACCCTTTCACCCCCTCGGACGCCTTTTCCCGCCTCCCCCGCTCCTCTCCCCCTCACTTCCGGCTTCCGCCTCCCACTTCCGGGTTTACGACTCCCACTTCCGGGTTCCAACAAATCCCCTCCCCGCCCTCCCCAAACACTTTTTTACACCCTTTCACCCCCTCGCGCGCCTTTTCCCGCCTCCCCCGCTCCTCTCCCCCTCACTTCCGGTTTCCGCCTCCCACTTCCGGGTTTACGACTCCCACTTCCGGGTTCCAACAAATCCCCTCCCCGCCCTCCCCAAACACTTTTTTACACCCTTTCACCCCCTCGCACGCCTTTTCCCGCCTCCCCCGCTCCTCTCCCCCTCACTTCCGGTTTCCGCCTCCCACTTCCGGGTTTACGACTCCCACTTCCGGGTTCCAACAAATCCCCTCCCCGCCCTCCCCAAACACTTTTTTACACCCTTTCACCCCCTCGGGCGCCTTTTCCCGCCTCCCCCGCTCCTCTCCCCCTCACTTCCGGTTTCCGCCTCCCACTTCCGGGTTTACGACTCCCACTTCCGGGTTCCAACAAATCCCCTCCCCGCCCTCCCCAAACACTTTTTTACGCCGTTTCTCCCCCTCGCGCGCCTTTTCCCGCCTCCCCCGCTCCTCTCCCCCTCACTTCCGGTTTCCGCCTCCCACTTCCGGGTTTCCGACTCCCACTTCCGGGTTCCAACAAATCCCCTCCCCGCCCTCCCCAAACACTTTTTTACGCCGTTTCTCCCCCTCGCGCGCCTTTTCCCGCCTCCCCCGCTCCTCTCCCCCTCACTTCCGGTTTCCGCCTCCCACTTCCGGGTTTCCGACTCCCACTTCCGGGTTCCAACAAATCCCCTCCCCGCCCTCCCCAAACACTTTTTTACACCGTTTCTCCCCCTCGCGCGCCTTTTCCCGCCTCCCCCGCTCCTCTCCCCCTCACTTCCGGTTTCCGCCTCCCACTTCCGGGTTTCCGACTCCCACTTCCGGGTTCCAACAAATCCCCTCCCCCGCCCTCCCCAAACACTTTTTTACACCGTTTCACCCCCTCGCACGCCTTTTCCCGCCTCCCCCGCTCCTCTCCCCCTCACTTCCGGTTTCCGCCTCCCACTTCCGGGTTTACGACTCCCACTTCCGGGTTCCAACAAATCCCCTCCCCCGCCCTCCCCAAACACTTTTTTACACCCTTTCACCCCCTCGGACGCCTTTTCCCGCCTCCCCCGCTCCTCTCCCCCTCACTTCCGGTTTCCGCCTCCCACTTCCGGGTTTCCGCCTCCCACTTCCGGGTTCCAACAAATCCCCTCCCCGCCCTCCCCAAACACTTTTTTACACCCTTTCACCCCCTCGCGCGCCTTTTCCCGCCTCCCCCGCTCCTCTCCCCCTCACTTCCGGTTTCCGCCTCCCACTTCCGGGTTTACGACTCCCACTTCCGGGTTCCAACAAATCCCCTCCCCGCCCTCCCCAAACACTTTTTTGCACCGTTTCCCCCCCTCGGGCGCCTTTTCCCGCCTCCCCCGCTCCTCTCCCCCTCACTTCCGGTTTCCGCCTCCCACTTCCGGGTTTACGACTCCCACTTCCGGGTTCCAACAAATCCCCTCCCCGCCCTCCCCAAACACTTTTTTACACCGTTTCACCCCCTCGGGCGCCTTTTCCCGCCTCCCCCGCTCCTCTCCCCCTCACTTCCGGTTTCCGCCTCCCACTTCCGGGTTTCCGCCTCCCACTTCCGGGTTCCAACAAATCCCCTCCCCCGCCCTCCCCAAACACTTTTTTACACCGTTTCTCCCCCTCGCGCGCCTTTTCCCGCCTCCCCCGCTCCTCTCCCCCTCACTTCCGGTTTCCGCCTCCCACTTCCGGGTTTCCGACTCCCACTTCCGGGTTCCAACAAATCCCCTCCCCGCCCTCCCCAAACACTTTTTTACACCGTTTCCCCCCCTCGCGCGCCTTTTCCCGCCTCCCCCGCTCCTCTCCCCCTCACTTCCGGTTTCCGCCTCCCACTTCCGGGTTTCCGACTCCCACTTCCGGGTTCCAACAAATCCCCTCACTGCCCTCCCCAAACACTTTTTTACACCGTTTCCCCCCCTCGCACGCCTTTTCCCGCCTCCCTCGCTCCTCTCCCCCTCACTTCCGGTTTCCGCCTCCCACTTCCGGGTTTCCGCCTCCCACTTCCGGGTTCCAACAAATCCCCTCCCCGCCCTCCCCAAACACTTTTTTACACCCTTTCTCCCCCTCGCACGCCTTTTCCCGCCTCCCCCGCTCCTCTCCCCCTCACTTCCGGTTTCCGCCTCCCACTTCCGGGTTTACGACTCCCACTTCCGGGTTCCAACAAATCCCCTCCCCGCCCTCCCCAAACACTTTTTTACGCCGTTTCACCCCCTCGGACGCCTTTTCCCGCCTCCCCCGCTCCTCTCCCCCTCACTTCCGGTTTCCGCCTCCCACTTCCGGGTTTCCGACTCCCACTTCCGGGTTCCAACAAATCCCCTCCCCGCCCTCCCCAAACACTTTTTTACGCCGTTTCTCCCCCTCGCGCGCCTTTTCCCGCCTCCCCCGCTCCTCTCCCCCTCACTTCCGGTTTCCGCCTCCCACTTCCGGGTTTCCGACTCCCACTTCCGGGTTCCAACAAATCCCCTCCCCGCCCTCCCCAAACACTTTTTTACGCCGTTTCTCCCCCTCGCGCGCCTTTTCCCGCCTCCCCCGCTCCTCTCCCCCTCACTTCCGGTTTCCGCCTCCCACTTCCGGGTTTCCGACTCCCACTTCCGGGTTCCAACAAATCCCCTCCCCCGCCCTCCCCAAACACTTTTTTACACCGTTTCTCCCCCTCGCGCGCCTTTTCCCGCCTCCCCCGCTCCTCTCCCCCTCACTTCCGGTTTCCGCCTCCCACTTCCGGGTTTCCGACTCCCACTTCCGGGTTCCAACAAATCCCCTCCCCCGCCCTCCCCAAACACTTTTTTACGCCGTTTCACCCCCTCGGGCGCCTTTTCCCGCCTCCCCCGCTCCTCTCCCCCTCACTTCCGGTTTCCGCCTCCCACTTCCGGGTTTCCGACTCCCACTTCCGGGTTCCAACAAATCCCCTCCCCGCCCTCCCCAAACACTTTTTTACACCGTTTCACCCCCTCGGGCGCCTTTTCCCGCCTCCCCCGCTCCTCTCCCCCTCACTTCCGGTTTCCGCCTCCCACTTCCGGGTTTACGACTCCCACTTCCGGGTTCCAACAAATCCCCTCCCCGCCCTCCCCAAACACTTTTTGACACCGTTTCTCCCCCTCGGACGCCTTTTCCCGCCTCCCCCGCTCCTCTCCCCCTCACTTCCGGTTTCCGCCTCCCACTTCCGGGTTTCCGACTCCCACTTCCGGGTTCCAACAAATCCCCTCCCCGCCCTCCCCAAACACTTTTTTACACCGTTTCTCCCCCTCGGACGCCTTTTCCCGCCTCCCCCGCTCCTCTCCCCCTCACTTCCGGTTTCCGCCTCCCACTTCCGGGTTTCCGACTCCCACTTCCGGGTTCCAACAAATCCCCTCCCCGCCCTCCCCAAACACTTTTTTACACCGTTTCACCCCCTCGGACGCCTTTTCCCGCCTCCCCCGCTCCTCTCCCCCTCACTTCCGGTTTCCGCCTCCCACTTCCGGGTTTCCGACTCCCACTTCCGGGTTCCAACAAATCCCCTCCCCGCCCTCCCCAAACACTTTTTTACACCCTTTCACCCCCTCGCGCGCCTTTTCCCGCCTCCCCCGCTCCTCTCCCCCTCACTTCCGGTTTCCGCCTCCCACTTCCGGGTTTACGACTCCCACTTCCGGGTTCCAACAAATCCCCTCCCCGCCCTCCCCAAACACTTTTTTACGCCGTTTCACCCCCTCGGACGCCTTTTCCCGCCTCCCCCGCTCCTCTCCCCCTCACTTCCGGTTTCCGCCTCCCACTTCCGGGTTTACGACTCCCACTTCCGGGTTCCAACAAATCCCCTCCCCGCCCTCCCCAAACACTTTTTTACGCCGTTTCACCCCCTCGCACGCCTTTTCCCGCCTCCCCCGCTCCTCTCCCCCTCACTTCCGGTTTCCGCCTCCCACTTCCGGGTTTCCGACTCCCACTTCCGGGTTCCAACAAATCCCCTCCCCGCCCTCCCCAAACACTTTTTTACACCGTTTCACCCCCTCGCACGCCTTTTCCCGCCTCCCCCGCTCCTCTCCCCCTCACTTCCGGTTTCCGCCTCCCACTTCCGGGTTTACGACTCCCACTTCCGGGTTCCAACAAATCCCCTCCCCCGCCCTCCCCAAACACTTTTTTACACCGTTTCTCCCCCTCGCGCGCCTTTTCCCGCCTCCCCCGCTCCTCTCCCCCTCACTTCCGGTTTCCGCCTCCCACTTCCGGGTTTACGACTCCCACTTCCGGGTTCCAACAAATCCCCTCCCCGCCCTCCCCAAACACTTTTTTACGCCGTTTCACCCCCTCGGGCGCCTTTTCCCGCCTCCCCCGCTCCTCTCCCCCTCACTTCCGGTTTCCGCCTCCCACTTCCGGGTTTACGACTCCCACTTCCGGGTTCCAACAAATCCCCTCCCCGCCCTCCCCAAACACTTTTTTACACCGTTTCACCCCCTCGGGCGCCTTTTCCCGCCTCCCCCGCTCCTCTCCCCCTCACTTCCGGTTTCCGCCTCCCACTTCCGGGTTTACGACTCCCACTTCCGGGTTCCAACAAATCCCCTCCCCGCCCTCCCCAAACACTTTTTGACACCGTTTCTCCCCCTCGGACGCCTTTTCCCGCCTCCCCCGCTCCTCTCCCCCTCACTTCCGGTTTCCGCCTCCCACTTCCGGGTTTCCGACTCCCACTTCCGGGTTCCAACAAATCCCCTCCCCGCCCTCCCCAAACACTTTTTTACACCGTTTCTCCCCCTCGGACGCCTTTTCCCGCCTCCCCCGCTCCTCTCCCCCTCACTTCCGGTTTCCGCCTCCCACTTCCGGGTTTCCGACTCCCACTTCCGGGTTCCAACAAATCCCCTCCCCGCCCTCCCCAAACACTTTTTTACACCGTTTCACCCCCTCGGACGCCTTTTCCCGCCTCCCCCGCTCCTCTCCCCCTCACTTCCGGTTTCCGCCTCCCACTTCCGGGTTTCCGACTCCCACTTCCGGGTTCCAACAAATCCCCTCCCCGCCCTCCCCAAACACTTTTTTACACCCTTTCACCCCCTCGCGCGCCTTTTCCCGCCTCCCCCGCTCCTCTCCCCCTCACTTCCGGTTTCCGCCTCCCACTTCCGGGTTTCCGACTCCCACTTCCGGGTTCCAACAAATCCCCTCCCCGCCCTCCCCAAACACTTTTTGACACCGTTTCTCCCCCTCGGACGCCTTTTCCCGCCTCCCCCGCTCCTCTCCCCCTCACTTCCGGTTTCCGCCTCCCACTTCCGGGTTTCCGACTCCCACTTCCGGGTTCCAACAAATCCCCTCCCCGCCCTCCCCAAACACTTTTTTACGCCGTTTCTCCCCCTCGCGCGCCTTTTCCCGCCTCCCCCGCTCCTCTCCCCCTCACTTCCGGTTTCCGCCTCCCACTTCCGGGTTTCCGACTCCCACTTCCGGGTTCCAACAAATCCCCTCCCCGCCCTCCCCAAACACTTTTTTACACCCTTTCACCCCCTCGCGCGCCTTTTCCCGCCTCCCCCGCTCCTCTCCCCCTCACTTCCGGTTTCCGCCTCCCACTTCCGGGTTTACGACTCCCACTTCCGGGTTCCAACAAATCCCCTCCCCGCCCTCCCCAAACACTTTTTTACGCCGTTTCACCCCCTCGCGCGCCTTTTCCCGCCTCCCCCGCTCCTCTCCCCCTCACTTCCGGTTTCCGCCTCCCACTTCCGGGTTTACGACTCCCACTTCCGGGTTCCAACAAATCCCCTCCCCGCCCTCCCCAAACACTTTTTTGCACCGTTTCCCCCCCTCGGGCGCCTTTTCCCGCCTCCCCCGCTCCTCTCCCCCTCACTTCCGGTTTCCGCCTCCCACTTCCGGGTTTCCGCCTCCCACTTCCGGGTTCCAACAAATCCCCTCCCCGCCCTCCCCAAACACTTTTTTACACCGTTTCACCCCCTCGGGCGCCTTTTCCCGCCTCCCCCGCTCCTCTCCCCCTCACTTCCGGTTTCCGCCTCCCACTTCCGGGTTTCCGCCTCCCACTTCCGGGTTCCAACAAATCCCCTCCCCCGCCCTCCCCAAACACTTTTTTACACCGTTTCTCCCCCTCGCGCGCCTTTTCCCGCCTCCCTCGCTCCTCTCCCCCTCACTTCCGGTTTCCGCCTCCCACTTCCGGGTTTCCGACTCCCACTTCCGGGTTCCAACAAATCCCCTCCCCGCCCTCCCCAAACACTTTTTTACACCCTTTCCCCCCCTCGCGCGCCTTTTCCCGCCTCCCCCGCTCCTCTCCCCCTCACTTCCGGTTTCCGCCTCCCACTTCCGGGTTTCCGACTCCCACTTCCGGGTTCCAACAAATCCCCTCACTGCCCTCCCCAAACACTTTTTTACACCGTTTCCCCCCCTCGCACGCCTTTTCCCGCCTCCCTCGCTCCTCTCCCCCTCACTTCCGGTTTCCGCCTCCCACTTCCGGGTTTCCGCCTCCCACTTCCGGGTTCCAACAAATCCCCTCCCCGCCCTCCCCAAACACTTTTTTACACCCTTTCTCCCCCTCGCACGCCTTTTCCCGCCTCCCCCGCTCCTCTCCCCCTCACTTCCGGTTTCCGCCTCCCACTTCCGGGTTTACGACTCCCACTTCCGGGTTCCAACAAATCCCCTCCCCGCCCTCCCCAAACACTTTTTTACGCCGTTTCACCCCCTCGGACGCCTTTTCCCGCCTCCCCCGCTCCTCTCCCCCTCACTTCCGGTTTCCGCCTCCCACTTCCGGGTTTACGACTCCCACTTCCGGGTTCCAACAAATCCCCTCCCCGCCCTCCCCAAACACTTTTTTACGCCGTTTCACCCCCTCGCACGCCTTTTCCCGCCTCCCCCGCTCCTCTCCCCCTCACTTCCGGTTTCCGCCTCCCACTTCCGGGTTTCCGACTCCCACTTCCGGGTTCCAACAAATCCCCTCCCCGCCCTCCCCAAACACTTTTTTACACCGTTTCACCCCCTCGCACGCCTTTTCCCGCCTCCCCCGCTCCTCTCCCCCTCACTTCCGGTTTCCGCCTCCCACTTCCGGGTTTACGACTCCCACTTCCGGGTTCCAACAAATCCCCTCCCCCGCCCTCCCCAAACACTTTTTTACACCGTTTCTCCCCCTCGCGCGCCTTTTCCCGCCTCCCCCGCTCCTCTCCCCCTCACTTCCGGTTTCCGCCTCCCACTTCCGGGTTTACGACTCCCACTTCCGGGTTCCAACAAATCCCCTCCCCGCCCTCCCCAAACACTTTTTTACGCCGTTTCACCCCCTCGGGCGCCTTTTCCCGCCTCCCCCGCTCCTCTCCCCCTCACTTCCGGTTTCCGCCTCCCACTTCCGGGTTTCCGACTCCCACTTCCGGGTTCCAACAAATCCCCTCCCCGCCCTCCCCAAACACTTTTTTACACCGTTTCACCCCCTCGGGCGCCTTTTCCCGCCTCCCCCGCTCCTCTCCCCCTCACTTCCGGTTTCCGCCTCCCACTTCCGGGTTTACGACTCCCACTTCCGGGTTCCAACAAATCCCCTCCCCGCCCTCCCCAAACACTTTTTGACACCGTTTCTCCCCCTCGGACGCCTTTTCCCGCCTCCCCCGCTCCTCTCCCCCTCACTTCCGGTTTCCGCCTCCCACTTCCGGGTTTCCGACTCCCACTTCCGGGTTCCAACAAATCCCCTCCCCGCCCTCCCCAAACACTTTTTTACACCGTTTCTCCCCCTCGGACGCCTTTTCCCGCCTCCCCCGCTCCTCTCCCCCTCACTTCCGGTTTCCGCCTCCCACTTCCGGGTTTCCGACTCCCACTTCCGGGTTCCAACAAATCCCCTCCCCGCCCTCCCCAAACACTTTTTTACACCGTTTCACCCCCTCGGACGCCTTTTCCCGCCTCCCCCGCTCCTCTCCCCCTCACTTCCGGTTTCCGCCTCCCACTTCCGGGTTTCCGACTCCCACTTCCGGGTTCCAACAAATCCCCTCCCCGCCCTCCCCAAACACTTTTTTACACCCTTTCACCCCCTCGCGCGCCTTTTCCCGCCTCCCCCGCTCCTCTCCCCCTCACTTCCGGTTTCCGCCTCCCACTTCCGGGTTTACGACTCCCACTTCCGGGTTCCAACAAATCCCCTCCCCGCCCTCCCCAAACACTTTTTTACGCCGTTTCACCCCCTCGGACGCCTTTTCCCGCCTCCCCCGCTCCTCTCCCCCTCACTTCCGGTTTCCGCCTCCCACTTCCGGGTTTACGACTCCCACTTCCGGGTTCCAACAAATCCCCTCCCCGCCCTCCCCAAACACTTTTTTACGCCGTTTCACCCCCTCGCACGCCTTTTCCCGCCTCCCCCGCTCCTCTCCCCCTCACTTCCGGTTTCCGCCTCCCACTTCCGGGTTTCCGACTCCCACTTCCGGGTTCCAACAAATCCCCTCCCCGCCCTCCCCAAACACTTTTTTACACCGTTTCACCCCCTCGCACGCCTTTTCCCGCCTCCCCCGCTCCTCTCCCCCTCACTTCCGGTTTCCGCCTCCCACTTCCGGGTTTACGACTCCCACTTCCGGGTTCCAACAAATCCCCTCCCCCGCCCTCCCCAAACACTTTTTTACACCGTTTCTCCCCCTCGCGCGCCTTTTCCCGCCTCCCCCGCTCCTCTCCCCCTCACTTCCGGTTTCCGCCTCCCACTTCCGGGTTTCCGACTCCCACTTCCGGGTTCCAACAAATCCCCTCCCCGCCCTCCCCAAACACTTTTTTACACCGTTTCACCCCCTCGGGCGCCTTTTCCCGCCTCCCCCGCTCCTCTCCCCCTCACTTCCGGTTTCCGCCTCCCACTTCCGGGTTTACGACTCCCACTTCCGGGTTCCAACAAATCCCCTCCCCGCCCTCCCCAAACACTTTTTGACACCGTTTCTCCCCCTCGGACGCCTTTTCCCGCCTCCCCCGCTCCTCTCCCCCTCACTTCCGGTTTCCGCCTCCCACTTCCGGGTTTCCGACTCCCACTTCCGGGTTCCAACAAATCCCCTCCCCGCCCTCCCCAAACACTTTTTTACACCGTTTCTCCCCCTCGGACGCCTTTTCCCGCCTCCCCCGCTCCTCTCCCCCTCACTTCCGGTTTCCGCCTCCCACTTCCGGGTTTCCGACTCCCACTTCCGGGTTCCAACAAATCCCCTCCCCGCCCTCCCCAAACACTTTTTTTACACCGTTTCACCCCCTCGGACGCCTTTTCCCGCCTCCCCCGCTCCTCTCCCCCTCACTTCCGGTTTCCGCCTCCCACTTCCGGGTTTCCGACTCCCACTTCCGGGTTCCAACAAATCCCCTCCCCGCCCTCCCCAAACACTTTTTTACACCCTTTCACCCCCTCGCGCGCCTTTTCCCGCCTCCCCCGCTCCTCTCCCCCTCACTTCCGGTTTCCGCCTCCCACTTCCGGGTTTACGACTCCCACTTCCGGGTTCCAACAAATCCCCTCCCCGCCCTCCCCAAACACTTTTTGACACCGTTTCTCCCCCTCGGACGCCTTTTCCCGCCTCCCCCGCTCCTCTCCCCCTCACTTCCGGTTTCCGCCTCCCACTTCCGGGTTTCCGACTCCCACTTCCGGGTTCCAACAAATCCCCTCCCCGCCCTCCCCAAACACTTTTTTACGCCGTTTCTCCCCCTCGCGCGCCTTTTCCCGCCTCCCCCGCTCCTCTCCCCCTCACTTCCGGTTTCCGCCTCCCACTTCCGGGTTTCCGACTCCCACTTCCGGGTTCCAACAAATCCCCTCCCCGCCCTCCCCAAACACTTTTTTACACCCTTTCACCCCCTCGCGCGCCTTTTCCCGCCTCCCCCGCTCCTCTCCCCCTCACTTCCGGTTTCCGCCTCCCACTTCCGGGTTTACGACTCCCACTTCCGGGTTCCAACAAATCCCCTCCCCGCCCTCCCCAAACACTTTTTTACGCCGTTTCACCCCCTCGCGCGCCTTTTCCCGCCTCCCCCGCTCCTCTCCCCCTCACTTCCGGTTTCCGCCTCCCACTTCCGGGTTTCCGACTCCCACTTCCGGGTTCCAACAAATCCCCTCCCCGCCCTCCCCAAACACTTTTTTACACCGTTTCACCCCCTCGCACGCCTTTTCCCGCCTCCCCCGCTCCTCTCCCCCTCACTTCCGGTTTCCGCCTCCCACTTCCGGGTTTCCGACTCCCACTTCCGGGTTCCAACAAATCCCCTCCCCGCCCTCCCCAAACACTTTTTTACACCCTTTCACCCCCTCGCGCGCCTTTTCCCGCCTCCCCCGCTCCTCTCCCCCTCACTTCCGGTTTCCGCCTCCCACTTCCGGGTTTACGACTCCCACTTCCGGGTTCCAACAAATCCCCTCCCCGCCCTCCCCAAACACTTTTTGACACCGTTTCTCCCCCTCGGACGCCTTTTCCCGCCTCCCCCGCTCCTCTCCCCCTCACTTCCGGTTTCCGCCTCCCACTTCCGGGTTTACGACTCCCACTTCCGGGTTCCAACAAATCCCCTCCCCGCCCTCCCCAAACACTTTTTTACACCCTTTCACCCCCTCGGACGCCTTTTCCCGCCTCCCCCGCTCCTCTCCCCCTCACTTCCGGTTTCCGCCTCCCACTTCCGGGTTTACGACTCCCACTTCCGGGTTCCAACAAATCCCCTCCCCGCCCTCCCCAAACACTTTTTTACACCCTTTCACCCCCTCGCGCGCCTTTTCCCGCCTCCCCCGCTCCTCTCCCCCTCACTTCCGGTTTCCGCCTCCCACTTCCGGGTTTCCGACTCCCACTTCCGGGTTCCAACAAATCCCCTCCCCGCCCTCCCCAAACACTTTTTTACACCCTTTCACCCCCTCGGGCGCCTTTTCCCGCCTCCCCCGCTCCTCTCCCCCTCACTTCCGGTTTCCGCCTCCCACTTCCGGGTTTACGACTCCCACTTCCGGGTTCCAACAAATCCCCTCCCCGCCCTCCCCAAACACTTTTTTACACCCTTTCTCCCCCTCGGACGCCTTTTCCCGCCTCCCCCGCTCCTCTCCCCCTCACTTCCGGTTTCCGCCTCCCACTTCCGGGTTTCCGACTCCCACTTCCGGGTTCCAACAAATCCCCTCCCCGCCCTCCCCAAACACTTTTTGACACCGTTTCTCCCCCTCGGACGCCTTTTCCCGCCTCCCCCGCTCCTCTCCCCCTCACTTCCGGTTTCCGCCTCCCACTTCCGGGTTTCCGCCTCCCACTTCCGGGTTCCAACAAATCCCCTCCCCGCCCTCCCCAAACACTTTTTTACACCCTTTCACCCCCTCGGACGCCTTTTCCCGCCTCCCCCGCTCCTCTCCCCCTCACTTCCGGTTTCCGCCTCCCACTTCCGGGTTTCCGACTCCCACTTCCGGGTTCCAACAAATCCCCTCCCCGCCCTCCCCAAACACTTTTTTACACCCTTTCACCCCCTCGCGCGCCTTTTCCCGCCTCCCCCGCTCCTCTCCCCCTCACTTCCGGTTTCCGCCTCCCACTTCCGGGTTTACGACTCCCACTTCCGGGTTCCAACAAATCCCCTCCCCGCCCTCCCCAAACACTTTTTTACGCCGTTTCACCCCCTCGCGCGCCTTTTCCCGCCTCCCCCGCTCCTCTCCCCCTCACTTCCGGTTTCCGCCTCCCACTTCCGGGTTTACGACTCCCACTTCCGGGTTCCAACAAATCCCCTCCCCGCCCTCCCCAAACACTTTTTTACACCCTTTCACCCCCTCGCACGCCTTTTCCCGCCTCCCCCGCTCCTCTCCCCCTCACTTCCGGTTTCCGCCTCCCACTTCCGGGTTTACGACTCCCACTTCCGGGTTCCAACAAATCCCCTCCCCGCCCTCCCCAAACACTTTTTTACACCGTTTCACCCCCTCGGACGCCTTTTCCCGCCTCCCCCGCTCCTCTCCCCCTCACTTCCGGTTTCCGCCTCCCACTTCCGGGTTTCCGACTCCCACTTCCGGGTTCCAACAAATCCCCTCCCCGCCCTCCCCAAACACTTTTTTACACCCTTTCACCCCCTCGCACGCCTTTTCCCGCCTCCCCCGCTCCTCTCCCCCTCACTTCCGGTTTCCGCCTCCCACTTCCGGGTTTCCGCCTCCCACTTCCGGGTTCCAACAAATCCCCTCCCCGCCCTCCCCAAACACTTTTTTACACCGTTTCACCCCCTCGGACGCCTTTTCCCGCCTCCCCCGCTCCTCTCCCCCTCACTTCCGGTTTCCGCCTCCCACTTCCGGGTTTCCGACTCCCACTTCCGGGTTCCAACAAATCCCCTCCCCGCCCTCCCCAAACACTTTTTTACACCGTTTCTCCCCCTCGGACGCCTTTTCCCGCCTCCCCCGCTCCTCTCCCCCTCACTTCCGGTTTCCGCCTCCCACTTCCGGGTTTACGACTCCCACTTCCGGGTTCCAACAAATCCCCTCCCCGCCCTCCCCAAACACTTTTTGACACCGTTTCTCCCCCTCGCACGCCTTTTCCCGCCTCCCCCGCTCCTCTCCCCCTCACTTCCGGTTTCCGCCTCCCACTTCCGGGTTTCCGACTCCCACTTCCGGGTTCCAACAAATCCCCTCCCCGCCCTCCCCAAACACTTTTTTACACCCTTTCACCCCCTCGCGCGCCTTTTCCCGCCTCCCCCGCTCCTCTCCCCCTCACTTCCGGTTTCCGCCTCCCACTTCCGGGTTTACGACTCCCACTTCCGGGTTCCAACAAATCCCCTCCCCGCCCTCCCCAAACACTTTTTTACACCCTTTCACCCCCTCGCGCGCCTTTTCCCGCCTCCCCCGCTCCTCTCCCCCTCACTTCCGGTTTCCGCCTCCCACTTCCGGGTTTACGACTCCCACTTCCGGGTTCCAACAAATCCCCTCCCCGCCCTCCCCAAACACTTTTTTACACCGTTTCTCCCCCTCGCGCGCCTTTTCCCGCCTCCCCCGCTCCTCTCCCCCTCACTTCCGGTTTCCGCCTCCCACTTCCGGGTTTCCGACTCCCACTTCCGGGTTCCAACAAATCCCCTCCCCGCCCTCCCCAAACACTTTTTTACGCCGTTTCACCCCCTCGCACGCCTTTTCCCGCCTCCCCCGCTCCTCTCCCCCTCACTTCCGGTTTCCGCCTCCCACTTCCGGGTTTCCGACTCCCACTTCCGGGTTCCAACAAATCCCCTCCCCGCCCTCCCCAAACACTTTTTTACACCCTTTCACCCCCTCGCGCGCCTTTTCCCGCCTCCCCCGCTCCTCTCCCCCTCACTTCCGGTTTCCGCCTCCCACTTCCGGGTTTACGACTCCCACTTCCGGGTTCCAACAAATCCCCTCCCCGCCCTCCCCAAACACTTTTTTACACCCTTTCACCCCCTCGCACGCCTTTTCCCGCCTCCCCCGCTCCTCTCCCCCTCACTTCCGGTTTCCGCCTCCCACTTCCGGGTTTCCGCCTCCCACTTCCGGGTTCCAACAAATCCCCTCCCCCGCCCTCCCCAAACACTTTTTTACACCCTTTCACCCCCTCGGGCGCCTTTTCCCGCCTCCCCCGCTCCTCTCCCCCTCACTTCCGGTTTCCGCCTCCCACTTCCGGGTTTACGACTCCCACTTCCGGGTTCCACCCAATCCCCTCCCCCGCCCTCCCCAAACACTTTTTGACACCGTTCCACCCCCTCGGACGCCTTTTCCCGCCTCCCCCGCTCCTCTCCCCCTCACTTCCGGTTTCCGCCTCCCACTTCCGGGTTTACGACTCCCACTTCCGGGTTCCAACAAATCCCCTCCCCGCCCTCCCCAAACACTTTTTTACACCCTTTCACCCCCTCGCACGCCTTTTCCCGCCTCCCCCGCTCCTCTCCCCCTCACTTCCGGTTTCCGCCTCCCACTTCCGGGTTTACGACTCCCACTTCCGGGTTCCAACAAATCCCCTCCCCCGCCCTCCCCAAACACTTTTTTACACCCTTTCACCCCCTCGGACGCCTTTTCCCGCCTCCCCCGCTCCTCTCCCCCTCACTTCCGGTTTCCGCCTCCCACTTCCGGGTTTCCGACTCCCACTTCCGGGTTCCAACAAATCCCCTCCCCGCCCTCCCCAAACACTTTTTTACACCGTTTCTCCCCCTCGCGCGCCTTTTCCCGCCTCCCTCGCTCCTCTCCCCCTCACTTCCGGTTTCCGCCTCCCACTTCCGGGTTTCCGACTCCCACTTCCGGGTTCCAACAAATCCCCTCCCCGCCCTCCCCAAACACTTTTTTACGCCGTTTCACCCCCTCGCGCGCCTTTTCCCGCCTCCCCCGCTCCTCTCCCCCTCACTTCCGGTTTCCGCCTCCCACTTCCGGGTTTACGACTCCCACTTCCGGGTTCCAACAAATCCCCTCACTGCCCTCCCCAAACACTTTTTTATACCGTTTCCCCCCCTCGCACGCCTTTTCCCGCCTCCCTCGCTCCTCTCCCCCTCACTTCCGGTTTCCGCCTCCCACTTCCGGGTTTCCGACTCCCACTTCCGGGTTCCAACAAATCCCCTCCCCGCCCTCCCCAAACACTTTTTTACACCCTTTCTCCCCCTCGCACGCCTTTTCCCGCCTCCCCCGCTCCTCTCCCCCTCACTTCCGGTTTCCGCCTCCCACTTCCGGGTTTACGACTCCCACTTCCGGGTTCCAACAAATCCCCTCCCCGCCCTCCCCAAACACTTTTTTACGCCGTTTCACCCCCTCGGACGCCTTTTCCCGCCTCCCCCGCTCCTCTCCCCCTCACTTCCGGTTTCCGCCTCCCACTTCCGGGTTTCCGACTCCCACTTCCGGGTTCCAACAAATCCCCTCCCCGCCCTCCCCAAACACTTTTTTACGCCGTTTCACCCCCTCGCACGCCTTTTCCCGCCTCCCCCGCTCCTCTCCCCCTCACTTCCGGTTTCCGCCTCCCACTTCCGGGTTTCCGCCTCCCACTTCCGGGTTCCAACAAATCCCCTCCCCGCCCTCCCCAAACACTTTTTTACACCGTTTCACCCCCTCGCACGCCTTTTCCCGCCTCCCCCGCTCCTCTCCCCCTCACTTCCGGTTTCCGCCTCCCACTTCCGGGTTTACGACTCCCACTTCCGGGTTCCAACAAATCCCCTCCCCCGCCCTCCCCAAACACTTTTTTACACCGTTTCTCCCCCTCGCGCGCCTTTTCCCGCCTCCCCCGCTCCTCTCCCCCTCACTTCCGGTTTCCGCCTCCCACTTCCGGGTTTCCGACTCCCACTTCCGGGTTCCAACAAATCCCCTCCCCGCCCTCCCCAAACACTTTTTTACGCCGTTTCACCCCCTCGGGCGCCTTTTCCCGCCTCCCCCGCTCCTCTCCCCCTCACTTCCGGTTTCCGCCTCCCACTTCCGGGTTTCCGACTCCCACTTCCGGGTTCCAACAAATCCCCTCCCCGCCCTCCCCAAACACTTTTTTACACCGTTTCACCCCCTCGGGCGCCTTTTCCCGCCTCCCCCGCTCCTCTCCCCCTCACTTCCGGTTTCCGCCTCCCACTTCCGGGTTTACGACTCCCACTTCCGGGTTCCAACAAATCCCCTCCCCGCCCTCCCCAAACACTTTTTGACACCGTTTCTCCCCCTCGGACGCCTTTTCCCGCCTCCCCCGCTCCTCTCCCCCTCACTTCCGGTTTCCGCCTCCCACTTCCGGGTTTCCGACTCCCACTTCCGGGTTCCAACAAATCCCCTCCCCGCCCTCCCCAAACACTTTTTTACACCGTTTCTCCCCCTCGGACGCCTTTTCCCGCCTCCCCCGCTCCTCTCCCCCTCACTTCCGGTTTCCGCCTCCCACTTCCGGGTTTCCGACTCCCACTTCCGGGTTCCAACAAATCCCCTCCCCGCCCTCCCCAAACACTTTTTTACACCCTTTCACCCCCTCGCACGCCTTTTCCCGCCTCCCCCGCTCCTCTCCCCCTCACTTCCGGTTTCCGCCTCCCACTTCCGGGTTTACGACTCCCACTTCCGGGTTCCAACAAATCCCCTCCCCGCCCTCCCCAAACACTTTTTTACACCCTTTCACCCCCTCGGACGCCTTTTCCCGCCTCCCCCGCTCCTCTCCCCCTCACTTCCGGTTTCCGCCTCCCACTTCCGGGTTTACGACTCCCACTTCCGGGTTCCAACAAATCCCCTCCCCGCCCTCCCCAAACACTTTTTGACACCGTTTCTCCCCCTCGGACGCCTTTTCCCGCCTCCCCCGCTCCTCTCCCCCTCACTTCCGGTTTCCGCCTCCCACTTCCGGGTTTCCGACTCCCACTTCCGGGTTCCAACAAATACCCTCCCCGCCCTCCCCAAACACTTTTTTACACCCTTTCACCCCCTCGCGCGCCTTTTCCCGCCTCCCCCGCTCCTCTCCCCCTCACTTCCGGTTTCCGCCTCCCACTTCCGGGTTTCCGCCTCCCACTTCCGGGTTCCAACAAATCCCCTCCCCCGCCCTCCCCAAACACTTTTTTACACCGTTTCTCCCCCTCGCGCGCCTTTTCCCGCCTCCCTCGCTCCTCTCCCCCTCACTTCCGGTTTCCGCCTCCCACTTCCGGGTTTCCGACTCCCACTTCCGGGTTCCAACAAATCCCCTCCCCGCCCTCCCCAAACACTTTTTTACACCCTTTCCCCCCCTCGCGCGCCTTTTCCCGCCTCCCCCGCTCCTCTCCCCCTCACTTCCGGTTTCCGCCTCCCACTTCCGGGTTTCCGACTCCCACTTCCGGGTTCCAACAAATCCCCTCACTGCCCTCCCCAAACACTTTTTTACACCGTTTCCCCCCCTCGCACGCCTTTTCCCGCCTCCCTCGCTCCTCTCCCCCTCACTTCCGGTTTCCGCCTCCCACTTCCGGGTTTCCGCCTCCCACTTCCGGGTTCCAACAAATCCCCTCCCCGCCCTCCCCAAACACTTTTTTACACCCTTTCTCCCCCTCGCACGCCTTTTCCCGCCTCCCCCGCTCCTCTCCCCCTCACTTCCGGTTTCCGCCTCCCACTTCCGGGTTTACGACTCCCACTTCCGGGTTCCAACAAATCCCCTCCCCGCCCTCCCCAAACACTTTTTTACGCCGTTTCACCCCCTCGGACGCCTTTTCCCGCCTCCCCCGCTCCTCTCCCCCTCACTTCCGGTTTCCGCCTCCCACTTCCGGGTTTACGACTCCCACTTCCGGGTTCCAACAAATCCCCTCCCCGCCCTCCCCAAACACTTTTTTACGCCGTTTCACCCCCTCGCACGCCTTTTCCCGCCTCCCCCGCTCCTCTCCCCCTCACTTCCGGTTTCCGCCTCCCACTTCCGGGTTTCCGACTCCCACTTCCGGGTTCCAACAAATCCCCTCCCCGCCCTCCCCAAACACTTTTTTACACCGTTTCACCCCCTCGCACGCCTTTTCCCGCCTCCCCCGCTCCTCTCCCCCTCACTTCCGGTTTCCGCCTCCCACTTCCGGGTTTACGACTCCCACTTCCGGGTTCCAACAAATCCCCTCCCCCGCCCTCCCCAAACACTTTTTTACACCGTTTCTCCCCCTCGCGCGCCTTTTCCCGCCTCCCCCGCTCCTCTCCCCCTCACTTCCGGTTTCCGCCTCCCACTTCCGGGTTTACGACTCCCACTTCCGGGTTCCAACAAATCCCCTCCCCGCCCTCCCCAAACACTTTTTTACGCCGTTTCACCCCCTCGGGCGCCTTTTCCCGCCTCCCCCGCTCCTCTCCCCCTCACTTCCGGTTTCCGCCTCCCACTTCCGGGTTTCCGACTCCCACTTCCGGGTTCCAACAAATCCCCTCCCCGCCCTCCCCAAACACTTTTTTACACCGTTTCACCCCCTCGGGCGCCTTTTCCCGCCTCCCCCGCTCCTCTCCCCCTCACTTCCGGTTTCCGCCTCCCACTTCCGGGTTTACGACTCCCACTTCCGGGTTCCAACAAATCCCCTCCCCGCCCTCCCCAAACACTTTTTGACACCGTTTCTCCCCCTCGGACGCCTTTTCCCGCCTCCCCCGCTCCTCTCCCCCTCACTTCCGGTTTCCGCCTCCCACTTCCGGGTTTCCGACTCCCACTTCCGGGTTCCAACAAATCCCCTCCCCGCCCTCCCCAAACACTTTTTTACACCGTTTCTCCCCCTCGGACGCCTTTTCCCGCCTCCCCCGCTCCTCTCCCCCTCACTTCCGGTTTCCGCCTCCCACTTCCGGGTTTCCGACTCCCACTTCCGGGTTCCAACAAATCCCCTCCCCGCCCTCCCCAAACACTTTTTTACACCGTTTCACCCCCTCGCACGCCTTTTCCCGCCTCCCCCGCTCCTCTCCCCCTCACTTCCGGTTTCCGCCTCCCACTTCCGGGTTTCCGACTCCCACTTCCGGGTTCCAACAAATCCCCTCCCCGCCCTCCCCAAACACTTTTTTACACCCTTTCACCCCCTCGCGCGCCTTTTCCCGCCTCCCCCGCTCCTCTCCCCCTCACTTCCGGTTTCCGCCTCCCACTTCCGGGTTTACGACTCCCACTTCCGGGTTCCAACAAATCCCCTCCCCGCCCTCCCCAAACACTTTTTTACGCCGTTTCACCCCCTCGGACGCCTTTTCCCGCCTCCCCCGCTCCTCTCCCCCTCACTTCCGGTTTCCGCCTCCCACTTCCGGGTTTCCGACTCCCACTTCCGGGTTCCAACAAATCCCCTCCCCGCCCTCCCCAAACACTTTTTTACGCCGTTTCACCCCCTCGCACGCCTTTTCCCGCCTCCCCCGCTCCTCTCCCCCTCACTTCCGGTTTCCGCCTCCCACTTCCGGGTTTCCGACTCCCACTTCCGGGTTCCAACAAATCCCCTCCCCGCCCTCCCCAAACACTTTTTTACACCGTTTCACCCCCTCGCACGCCTTTTCCCGCCTCCCCCGCTCCTCTCCCCCTCACTTCCGGTTTCCGCCTCCCACTTCCGGGTTTACGACTCCCACTTCCGGGTTCCAACAAATCCCCTCCCCCGCCCTCCCCAAACACTTTTTTACACCGTTTCTCCCCCTCGCGCGCCTTTTCCCGCCTCCCCCGCTCCTCTCCCCCTCACTTCCGGTTTCCGCCTCCCACTTCCGGGTTTACGACTCCCACTTCCGGGTTCCAACAAATCCCCTCCCCGCCCTCCCCAAACACTTTTTTACGCCGTTTCACCCCCTCGGGCGCCTTTTCCCGCCTCCCCCGCTCCTCTCCCCCTCACTTCCGGTTTCCGCCTCCCACTTCCGGGTTTCCGACTCCCACTTCCGGGTTCCAACAAATCCCCTCCCCGCCCTCCCCAAACACTTTTTTACACCGTTTCACCCCCTCGGGCGCCTTTTCCCGCCTCCCCCGCTCCTCTCCCCCTCACTTCCGGTTTCCGCCTCCCACTTCCGGGTTTACGACTCCCACTTCCGGGTTCCAACAAATCCCCTCCCCGCCCTCCCCAAACACTTTTTGACACCGTTTCTCCCCCTCGGACGCCTTTTCCCGCCTCCCCCGCTCCTCTCCCCCTCACTTCCGGTTTCCGCCTCCCACTTCCGGGTTTCCGACTCCCACTTCCGGGTTCCAACAAATCCCCTCCCCGCCCTCCCCAAACACTTTTTTACACCGTTTCTCCCCCTCGGACGCCTTTTCCCGCCTCCCCCGCTCCTCTCCCCCTCACTTCCGGTTTCCGCCTCCCACTTCCGGGTTTCCGACTCCCACTTCCGGGTTCCAACAAATCCCCTCCCCGCCCTCCCCAAACACTTTTTTACACCGTTTCACCCCCTCGGACGCCTTTTCCCGCCTCCCCCGCTCCTCTCCCCCTCACTTCCGGTTTCCGCCTCCCACTTCCGGGTTTCCGACTCCCACTTCCGGGTTCCAACAAATCCCCTCCCCGCCCTCCCCAAACACTTTTTTACACCCTTTCACCCCCTCGCGCGCCTTTTCCCGCCTCCCCCGCTCCTCTCCCCCTCACTTCCGGTTTCCGCCTCCCACTTCCGGGTTTACGACTCCCACTTCCGGGTTCCAACAAATCCCCTCCCCGCCCTCCCCAAACACTTTTTGACACCGTTTCTCCCCCTCGGACGCCTTTTCCCGCCTCCCCCGCTCCTCTCCCCCTCACTTCCGGTTTCCGCCTCCCACTTCCGGGTTTCCGACTCCCACTTCCGGGTTCCAACAAATCCCCTCCCCGCCCTCCCCAAACACTTTTTTACGCCGTTTCTCCCCCTCGCGCGCCTTTTCCCGCCTCCCCCGCTCCTCTCCCCCTCACTTCCGGTTTCCGCCTCCCACTTCCGGGTTTCCGACTCCCACTTCCGGGTTCCAACAAATCCCCTCCCCGCCCTCCCCAAACACTTTTTTACACCCTTTCACCCCCTCGCGCGCCTTTTCCCGCCTCCCCCGCTCCTCTCCCCCTCACTTCCGGTTTCCGCCTCCCACTTCCGGGTTTACGACTCCCACTTCCGGGTTCCAACAAATCCCCTCCCCGCCCTCCCCAAACACTTTTTTACGCCGTTTCACCCCCTCGCGCGCCTTTTCCCGCCTCCCCCGCTCCTCTCCCCCTCACTTCCGGTTTCCGCCTCCCACTTCCGGGTTTCCGACTCCCACTTCCGGGTTCCAACAAATCCCCTCCCCGCCCTCCCCAAACACTTTTTTACACCGTTTCACCCCCTCGCACGCCTTTTCCCGCCTCCCCCGCTCCTCTCCCCCTCACTTCCGGTTTCCGCCTCCCACTTCCGGGTTTCCGACTCCCACTTCCGGGTTCCAACAAATCCCCTCCCCGCCCTCCCCAAACACTTTTTTACACCCTTTCACCCCCTCGGGCGCCTTTTCCCGCCTCCCCCGCTCCTCTCCCCCTCACTTCCGGTTTCCGCCTCCCACTTCCGGGTTTACGACTCCCACTTCCGGGTTCCAACAAATCCCCTCCCCGCCCTCCCCAAACACTTTTTGACACCGTTTCTCCCCCTCGGACGCCTTTTCCCGCCTCCCCCGCTCCTCTCCCCCTCACTTCCGGTTTCCGCCTCCCACTTCCGGGTTTACGACTCCCACTTCCGGGTTCCAACAAATCCCCTCCCCGCCCTCCCCAAACACTTTTTTACACCCTTTCACCCCCTCGGACGCCTTTTCCCGCCTCCCCCGCTCCTCTCCCCCTCACTTCCGGTTTCCGCCTCCCACTTCCGGGTTTACGACTCCCACTTCCGGGTTCCAACAAATCCCCTCCCCGCCCTCCCCAAACACTTTTTTACACCCTTTCACCCCCTCGCGCGCCTTTTCCCGCCTCCCCCGCTCCTCTCCCCCTCACTTCCGGTTTCCGCCTCCCACTTCCGGGTTTCCGACTCCCACTTCCGGGTTCCAACAAATCCCCTCCCCGCCCTCCCCAAACACTTTTTTACACCCTTTCACCCCCTCGGGCGCCTTTTCCCGCCTCCCCCGCTCCTCTCCCCCTCACTTCCGGTTTCCGCCTCCCACTTCCGGGTTTACGACTCCCACTTCCGGGTTCCAACAAATCCCCTCCCCGCCCTCCCCAAACACTTTTTTACACCCTTTCTCCCCCTCGGACGCCTTTTCCCGCCTCCCCCGCTCCTCTCCCCCTCACTTCCGGTTTCCGCCTCCCACTTCCGGGTTTCCGACTCCCACTTCCGGGTTCCAACAAATCCCCTCCCCGCCCTCCCCAAACACTTTTTGACACCGTTTCTCCCCCTCGGACGCCTTTTCCCGCCTCCCCCGCTCCTCTCCCCCTCACTTCCGGTTTCCGCCTCCCACTTCCGGGTTTCCGCCTCCCACTTCCGGGTTCCAACAAATCCCCTCCCCGCCCTCCCCAAACACTTTTTTACACCCTTTCACCCCCTCGCGCGCCTTTTCCCGCCTCCCCCGCTCCTCTCCCCCTCACTTCCGGTTTCCGCCTCCCACTTCCGGGTTTCCGACTCCCACTTCCGGGTTCCAACAAATCCCCTCCCCGCCCTCCCCAAACACTTTTTTACACCCTTTCACCCCCTCGCGCGCCTTTTCCCGCCTCCCCCGCTCCTCTCCCCCTCACTTCCGGTTTCCGCCTCCCACTTCCGGGTTTACGACTCCCACTTCCGGGTTCCAACAAATCCCCTCCCCGCCCTCCCCAAACACTTTTTTACGCCGTTTCACCCCCTCGCGCGCCTTTTCCCGCCTCCCCCGCTCCTCTCCCCCTCACTTCCGGTTTCCGCCTCCCACTTCCGGGTTTACGACTCCCACTTCCGGGTTCCAACAAATCCCCTCCCCGCCCTCCCCAAACACTTTTTTACACCCTTTCACCCCCTCGCACGCCTTTTCCCGCCTCCCCCGCTCCTCTCCCCCTCACTTCCGGTTTCCGCCTCCCACTTCCGGGTTTACGACTCCCACTTCCGGGTTCCAACAAATCCCCTCCCCGCCCTCCCCAAACACTTTTTTACACCGTTTCACCCCCTCGGACGCCTTTTCCCGCCTCCCCCGCTCCTCTCCCCCTCACTTCCGGTTTCCGCCTCCCACTTCCGGGTTTCCGACTCCCACTTCCGGGTTCCAACAAATCCCCTCCCCGCCCTCCCCAAACACTTTTTGACACCCTTTCACCCCCTCGCACGCCTTTTCCCGCCTCCCCCGCTCCTCTCCCCCTCACTTCCGGTTTCCGCCTCCCACTTCCGGGTTTCCGCCTCCCACTTCCGGGTTCCAACAAATCCCCTCCCCGCCCTCCCCAAACACTTTTTTACACCGTTTCACCCCCTCGGACGCCTTTTCCCGCCTCCCCCGCTCCTCTCCCCCTCACTTCCGGTTTCCGCCTCCCACTTCCGGGTTTCCGACTCCCACTTCCGGGTTCCAACAAATCCCCTCCCCGCCCTCCCCAAACACTTTTTTACACCGTTTCTCCCCCTCGGACGCCTTTTCCCGCCTCCCCCGCTCCTCTCCCCCTCACTTCCGGTTTCCGCCTCCCACTTCCGGGTTTACGACTCCCACTTCCGGGTTCCAACAAATCCCCTCCCCGCCCTCCCCAAACACTTTTTGACACCGTTTCTCCCCCTCGCACGCCTTTTCCCGCCTCCCCCGCTCCTCTCCCCCTCACTTCCGGTTTCCGCCTCCCACTTCCGGGTTTCCGACTCCCACTTCCGGGTTCCAACAAATCCCCTCCCCGCCCTCCCCAAACACTTTTTTACACCCTTTCACCCCCTCGCGCGCCTTTTCCCGCCTCCCCCGCTCCTCTCCCCCTCACTTCCGGTTTCCGCCTCCCACTTCCGGGTTTACGACTCCCACTTCCGGGTTCCAACAAATCCCCTCCCCGCCCTCCCCAAACACTTTTTTACACCCTTTCACCCCCTCGCGCGCCTTTTCCCGCCTCCCCCGCTCCTCTCCCCCTCACTTCCGGTTTCCGCCTCCCACTTCCGGGTTTACGACTCCCACTTCCGGGTTCCAACAAATCCCCTCCCCGCCCTCCCCAAACACTTTTTTACACCGTTTCTCCCCCTCGCGCGCCTTTTCCCGCCTCCCCCGCTCCTCTCCCCCTCACTTCCGGTTTCCGCCTCCCACTTCCGGGTTTCCGACTCCCACTTCCGGGTTCCAACAAATCCCCTCCCCGCCCTCCCCAAACACTTTTTTACGCCGTTTCACCCCCTCGCACGCCTTTTCCCGCCTCCCCCGCTCCTCTCCCCCTCACTTCCGGTTTCCGCCTCCCACTTCCGGGTTTCCGACTCCCACTTCCGGGTTCCAACAAATCCCCTCCCCGCCCTCCCCAAACACTTTTTTACACCCTTTCACCCCCTCGCGCGCCTTTTCCCGCCTCCCCCGCTCCTCTCCCCCTCACTTCCGGTTTCCGCCTCCCACTTCCGGGTTTACGACTCCCACTTCCGGGTTCCAACAAATCCCCTCCCCGCCCTCCCCAAACACTTTTTTACACCGTTTCACCCCCTCGCACGCCTTTTCCCGCCTCCCCCGCTCCTCTCCCCCTCACTTCCGGTTTCCGCCTCCCACTTCCGGGTTTCCGCCTCCCACTTCCGGGTTCCAACAAATCCCCTCCCCCGCCCTCCCCAAACACTTTTTTACACCCTTTCACCCCCTCGGGCGCCTTTTCCCGCCTCCCCCGCTCCTCTCCCCCTCACTTCCGGTTTCCGCCTCCCACTTCCGGGTTTACGACTCCCACTTCCGGGTTCCACCCAATCCCCTCCCCCGCCCTCCCCAAACACTTTTTGACACCGTTCCACCCCCTCGGACGCCTTTTCCCGCCTCCCCCGCTCCTCTCCCCCTCACTTCCGGTTTCCGCCTCCCACTTCCGGGTTTACGACTCCCACTTCCGGGTTCCAACAAATCCCCTCCCCGCCCTCCCCAAACACTTTTTTACACCCTTTCACCCCCTCGCACGCCTTTTCCCGCCTCCCCCGCTCCTCTCCCCCTCACTTCCGGTTTCCGCCTCCCACTTCCGGGTTTACGACTCCCACTTCCGGGTTCCAACAAATCCCCTCCCCGCCCTCCCCAAACACTTTTTTACACCCTTTCACCCCCTCGGACGCCTTTTCCCGCCTCCCCCGCTCCTCTCCCCCTCACTTCCGGTTTCCGCCTCCCACTTCCGGGTTTCCGACTCCCACTTCCGGGTTCCAACAAATCCCCTCCCCGCCCTCCCCAAACACTTTTTTACACCGTTTCTCCCCCTCGCGCGCCTTTTCCCGCCTCCCTCGCTCCTCTCCCCCTCACTTCCGGTTTCCGCCTCCCACTTCCGGGTTTCCGACTCCCACTTCCGGGTTCCAACAAATCCCCTCCCCGCCCTCCCCAAACACTTTTTTACGCCGTTTCACCCCCTCGCGCGCCTTTTCCCGCCTCCCCCGCTCCTCTCCCCCTCACTTCCGGTTTCCGCCTCCCACTTCCGGGTTTACGACTCCCACTTCCGGGTTCCAACAAATCCCCTCACTGCCCTCCCCAAACACTTTTTTATACCGTTTCCCCCCCTCGCACGCCTTTTCCCGCCTCCCTCGCTCCTCTCCCCCTCACTTCCGGTTTCCGCCTCCCACTTCCGGGTTTCCGACTCCCACTTCCGGGTTCCAACAAATCCCCTCCCCGCCCTCCCCAAACACTTTTTTACACCCTTTCTCCCCCTCGCACGCCTTTTCCCGCCTCCCCCGCTCCTCTCCCCCTCACTTCCGGTTTCCGCCTCCCACTTCCGGGTTTACGACTCCCACTTCCGGGTTCCAACAAATCCCCTCCCCGCCCTCCCCAAACACTTTTTTACGCCGTTTCACCCCCTCGGACGCCTTTTCCCGCCTCCCCCGCTCCTCTCCCCCTCACTTCCGGTTTCCGCCTCCCACTTCCGGGTTTCCGACTCCCACTTCCGGGTTCCAACAAATCCCCTCCCCGCCCTCCCCAAACACTTTTTTACGCCGTTTCACCCCCTCGCACGCCTTTTCCCGCCTCCCCCGCTCCTCTCCCCCTCACTTCCGGTTTCCGCCTCCCACTTCCGGGTTTCCGCCTCCCACTTCCGGGTTCCAACAAATCCCCTCCCCGCCCTCCCCAAACACTTTTTGACACCGTTTCTCCCCCTCGCACGCCTTTTCCCGCCTCCCCCGCTCCTCTCCCCCTCACTTCCGGTTTCCGCCTCCCACTTCCGGGTTTACGACTCCCACTTCCGGGTTCCAACAAATCCCCTCCCCCGCCCTCCCCAAACACTTTTTTACACCGTTTCTCCCCCTCGCGCGCCTTTTCCCGCCTCCCCCGCTCCTCTCCCCCTCACTTCCGGTTTCCGCCTCCCACTTCCGGGTTTCCGACTCCCACTTCCGGGTTCCAACAAATCCCCTCCCCGCCCTCCCCAAACACTTTTTTACGCCGTTTCACCCCCTCGGGCGCCTTTTCCCGCCTCCCCCGCTCCTCTCCCCCTCACTTCCGGTTTCCGCCTCCCACTTCCGGGTTTCCGACTCCCACTTCCGGGTTCCAACAAATCCCCTCCCCGCCCTCCCCAAACACTTTTTTACACCGTTTCACCCCCTCGGGCGCCTTTTCCCGCCTCCCCCGCTCCTCTCCCCCTCACTTCCGGTTTCCGCCTCCCACTTCCGGGTTTACGACTCCCACTTCCGGGTTCCAACAAATCCCCTCCCCGCCCTCCCCAAACACTTTTTGACACCGTTTCTCCCCCTCGGACGCCTTTTCCCGCCTCCCCCGCTCCTCTCCCCCTCACTTCCGGTTTCCGCCTCCCACTTCCGGGTTTCCGACTCCCACTTCCGGGTTCCAACAAATCCCCTCCCCGCCCTCCCCAAACACTTTTTTACACCGTTTCTCCCCCTCGGACGCCTTTTCCCGCCTCCCCCGCTCCTCTCCCCCTCACTTCCGGTTTCCGCCTCCCACTTCCGGGTTTCCGACTCCCACTTCCGGGTTCCAACAAATCCCCTCCCCGCCCTCCCCAAACACTTTTTTACACCCTTTCACCCCCTCGCACGCCTTTTCCCGCCTCCCCCGCTCCTCTCCCCCTCACTTCCGGTTTCCGCCTCCCACTTCCGGGTTTACGACTCCCACTTCCGGGTTCCAACAAATCCCCTCCCCGCCCTCCCCAAACACTTTTTTACACCCTTTCACCCCCTCGGACGCCTTTTCCCGCCTCCCCCGCTCCTCTCCCCCTCACTTCCGGTTTCCGCCTCCCACTTCCGGGTTTACGACTCCCACTTCCGGGTTCCAACAAATCCCCTCCCCGCCCTCCCCAAACACTTTTTGACACCGTTTCTCCCCCTCGGACGCCTTTTCCCGCCTCCCCCGCTCCTCTCCCCCTCACTTCCGGTTTCCGCCTCCCACTTCCGGGTTTCCGACTCCCACTTCCGGGTTCCAACAAATACCCTCCCCGCCCTCCCCAAACACTTTTTTACACCCTTTCACCCCCTCGCGCGCCTTTTCCCGCCTCCCCCGCTCCTCTCCCCCTCACTTCCGGTTTCCGCCTCCCACTTCCGGGTTTACGACTCCCACTTCCGGGTTCCAACAAATCCCCTCCCCGCCCTCCCCAAACACTTTTTTACGCCGTTTCACCCCCTCGCGCGCGTTTTCCCGCCTCCCCCGCTCCTCTCCCCCTCACTTCCGGTTTCCGCCTCCCACTTCCGGGTTTCCGACTCCCACTTCCGGGTTCCAACAAATCCCCTCCCCGCCCTCCCCAAACACTTTTTTACACCCTTTCACCCCCTCGCACGCCTTTTCCCGCCTCCCCCGCTCCTCTCCCCCTCACTTCCGGTTTCCGCCTCCCACTTCCGGGTTTCCGACTCCCACTTCCGGGTTCCAACAAATCCCCTCCCCGCCCTCCCCAAACACTTTTTTACACCCTTTCACCCCCTCGGGCGCCTTTTCCCGCCTCCCCCGCTCCTCTCCCCCTCACTTCCGGTTTCCGCCTCCCACTTCCGGGTTTCCGACTCCCACTTCCGGGTTCCAACAAATCCCCTCCCCGCCCTCCCCAAACACTTTTTGACACCGTTTCTCCCCCTCGGACGCCTTTTCCCGCCTCCCCCGCTCCTCTCCCCCTCACTTCCGGTTTCCGCCTCCCACTTCCGGGTTTACGACTCCCACTTCCGGGTTCCAACAAATCCCCTCCCCGCCCTCCCCAAACACTTTTTTACACCCTTTCACCCCCTCGGACGCCTTTTCCCGCCTCCCCCGCTCCTCTCCCCCTCACTTCCGGTTTCCGCCTCCCACTTCCGGGTTTACGACTCCCACTTCCGGCTTCCAACAAATCCCCTCCCCGCCCTCCCCAAACACTTTTTTACACCCTTTCACCCCCTCGGGCGCCTTTTCCCGCCTCCCCCGCTCCTCTCCCCCTCACTTCCGGTTTCCGCCTCCCACTTCCGGGTTTCCGACTCCCACTTCCGGGTTCCAACAAATCCCCTCCCCGCCCTCCCCAAACACTTTTTTACACCCTTTCACCCCCTCGGGCGCCTTTTCCCGCCTCCCCCGCTCCTCTCCCCCTCACTTCCGGTTTCCGCCTCCCACTTCCGGGTTTACGACTCCCACTTCCGGGTTCCAACAAATCCCCTCCCCGCCCTCCCCAAACACTTTTTTACACCCTTTCTCCCCCTCGGACGCCTTTTCCCGCCTCCCCCGCTCCTCTCCCCCTCACTTCCGGTTTCCGCCTCCCACTTCCGGGTTTCCGACTCCCACTTCCGGGTTCCAACAAATCCCCTCCCCGCCCTCCCCAAACACTTTTTGACACCGTTTCTCCCCCTCGGACGCCTTTTCCCGCCTCCCCCGCTCCTCTCCCCCTCACTTCCGGTTTCCGCCTCCCACTTCCGGGTTTACGACTCCCACTTCCGGGTTCCAACAAATCCCCTCCCCGCCCTCCCCAAACACTTTTTTACACCCTTTCACCCCCTCGGACGCCTTTTCCCGCCTCCCCCGCTCCTCTCCCCCTCACTTCCGGTTTCCGCCTCCCACTTCCGGGTTTCCGACTCCCACTTCCGGGTTCCAACAAATCCCCTCCCCCGCCCTCCCCAAACACTTTTTTACACCGTTTCACCCCCTCGCGCGCCTTTTCCCGCCTCCCCCGCTCCTCTCCCCCTCACTTCCGGTTTCCGCCTCCCACTTCCGGGTTTACGACTCCCACTTCCGGGTTCCAACAAATCCCCTCCCCGCCCTCCCCAAACACTTTTTTACGCCGTTTCACCCCCTCGCGCGCCTTTTCCCGCCTCCCCCGCTCCTCTCCCCTCACTTCCGGTTTCCGCCTCCCACTTCCGGGTTTCCGACTCCCACTTCCGGGTTCCAACAAATCCCCTCCCCGCCCTCCCCAAACACTTTTTTACGCCGTTTCACCCCCTCGCGCGCCTTTTCCCGCCTCCCCCGCTCCTCTCCCCCTCACTTCCGGTTTCCGCCTCCCACTTCCGGGTTTCCGCCTCCCACTTCCGGGTTCCAACAAATCCCCTCCCCGCCCTCCCCAAACACTTTTTTACACCCTTTCACCCCCTCGGACGCCTTTTCCCGCCTCCCCCGCTCCTCTCCCCCTCACTTCCGGTTTCCGCCTCCCACTTCCGGGTTTCCGACTCCCACTTCCGGGTTCCAACAAATCCCCTCCCCGCCCTCCCCAAACACTTTTTTACACCCTTTCACCCCCTCGGACGCCTTTTCCCGCCTCCCCCGCTCCTCTCCCCCTCACTTCCGGTTTCCGCCTCCCACTTCCGGGTTTCCGACTCCCACTTCCGGGTTCCAACAAATCCCCTCCCCGCCCTCCCCAAACACTTTTTTACACCGTTTCTCCCCCTCGCACGCCTTTTCCCGCCTCCCCCGCTCCTCTCCCCCTCACTTCCGGTTTCCGCCTCCCACTTCCGGGTTTCCGACTCCCACTTCCGGGTTCCAACAAATCCCCTCCCCGCCCTCCCCAAACACTTTTTTACACCCTTTCACCCCCTCGCGCGCCTTTTCCCGCCTCCCCCGCTCCTCTCCCCCTCACTTCCGGTTTCCGCCTCCCACTTCCGGGTTTACGACTCCCACTTCCGGGTTCCAACAAATCCCCTCCCCGCCCTCCCCAAACACTTTTTGACACCGTTTCACCCCCTCGCGCACCTTTTCCCGCCTCCCCCGCTCCTCTCCCCCTCACTTCCGGTTTCCGCCTCCCACTTCCGGGTTTCCGACTCCCACTTCCGGGTTCCAACAAATCCCCTCCCCGCCCTCCCCAAACACTTTTTTACGCCGTTTCACCCCCTCGCGCGCCTTTTCCCGCCTCCCCCGCTCCTCTCCCCCTCACTTCCGGTTTCCGACTCCCACTTCCGGGTTTCCGACTCCCACTTCCGGGTTCCAACAAATCCCCTCCCCGCCCTCCCCAAACACTTTTTGACACCGTTTCTCCCCCTCGCACGCCTTTTCCCGCCTCCCCCGCTCCTCTCCCCCTCACTTCCGGTTTCCGCCTCCCACTTCCGGGTTTACGCCTCCCACTTCCGGGTTCCAACAAATCCCCTCCCCGCCCTCCCCAAACACTTTTTTACACCCTTTCACCCCCTCGCGCGCCTTTTCCCGCCTCCCCCGCTCCTCTCCCCCTCACTTCCGGTTTCCGCCTCCCACTTCCGGGTTTCCGCCTCCCACTTCCGGGTTCCAACAAATCCCCTCCCCGCCCTCCCCAAACACTTTTTTACACCCTTTCACCCCCTCGGGCGCCTTTTCCCGCCTCCCCCGCTCCTCTCCCCCTCACTTCCGGTTTCCGCCTCCCACTTCCGGGTTTACGACTCCCACTTCCGGGTTCCAACAAATCCCCTCCCCCGCCCTCCCCAAACACTTTTTTACACCCTTTCACCCCCTCGGACGCCTTTTCCCGCCTCCCCCGCTCCTCTCCCCCTCACTTCCGGTTTCCGCCTCCCACTTCCGGGTTTACGACTCCCACTTCCGGGTTCCAACAAATCCCCTCCCCGCCCTCCCCAAACACTTTTTTACACCGTTTCACCCCCTCGGACGCCTTTTCCCGCCTCCCCCGCTCCTCTCCCCCTCACTTCCGGTTTCCGCCTCCCACTTCCGGGTTTCCGACTCCCACTTCCGGGTTCCAACAAATCCCCTCCCCGCCCTCCCCAAACACTTTTTTACACCCTTTCACCCCCTCGCGCGCCTTTTCCCGCCTCCCCCGCTCCTCTCCCCCTCACTTCCGGTTTCCGCCTCCCACTTCCGGGTTTCCGACTCCCACTTCCGGGTTCCAACAAATCCCCTCCCCGCCCTCCCCAAACACTTTTTTACACCCTTTCACCCCCTCGGACGCCTTTTCCCGCCTCCCCCGCTCCTCTCCCCCTCACTTCCGGTTTCCGCCTCCCACTTCCGGGTTTACGACTCCCACTTCCGGCTTCCAACAAATCCCCTCCCCGCCCTCCCCAAACACTTTTTTACACCGTTTCTCCCCCTCGGGCGCCTTTTCCCGCCTCCCCCGCTCCTCTCCCCCTCACTTCCGGTTTCCGCCTCCCACTTCCGGGTTTCCGACTCCCACTTCCGGGTTCCAACAAATCCCCTCCCCGCCCTCCCCAAACACTTTTTTACACCCTTTCACCCCCTCGGGCGCCTTTTCCCGCCTCCCCCGCTCCTCTCCCCCTCACTTCCGGTTTCCGCCTCCCACTTCCGGGTTTACGACTCCCACTTCCGGGTTCCAACAAATCCCCTCCCCGCCCTCCCCAAACACTTTTTTACACCCTTTCTCCCCCTCGGACGCCTTTTCCCGCCTCCCCCGCTCCTCTCCCCCTCACTTCCGGTTTCCGCCTCCCACTTCCGGGTTTCCGACTCCCACTTCCGGGTTCCAACAAATCCCCTCCCCGCCCTCCCCAAACACTTTTTGACACCGTTTCTCCCCCTCGGACGCCTTTTCCCGCCTCCCCCGCTCCTCTCCCCCTCACTTCCGGTTTCCGCCTCCCACTTCCTGGTTTACGACTCCCACTTCCGGGTTCCAACAAATCCCCTCCCCGCCCTCCCCAAACACTTTTTTACACCCTTTCACCCCCTCGCGCGCCTTTTCCCGCCTCCCCCGCTCCTCTCCCCCTCACTTCCGGTTTCCGCCTCCCACTTCCGGGTTTCCGACTCCCACTTCCGGGTTCCAACAAATCCCCTCCCCGCCCTCCCCAAACACTTTTTTACACCCTTTCACCCCCTCGCGCGCCTTTTCCCGCCTCCCCCGCTCCTCTCCCCCTCACTTCCGGTTTCCGCCTCCCACTTCCGGGTTTACGACTCCCACTTCCGGGTTCCAACAAATCCCCTCCCCGCCCTCCCCAAACACTTTTTTACGCCGTTTCACCCCCTCGCGCGCCTTTTCCCGCCTCCCCCGCTCCTCTCCCCCTCACTTCCGGTTTCCGCCTCCCACTTCCGGGTTTCCGACTCCCACTTCCGGGTTCCAACAAATCCCCTCCCCGCCCTCCCCAAACACTTTTTTACACCCTTTCACCCCCTCGCACGCCTTTTCCCGCCTCCCCCGCTCCTCTCCCCCTCACTTCCGGTTTCCGCCTCCCACTTCCGGGTTTACGACTCCCACTTCCGGGTTCCAACAAATCCCCTCCCCGCCCTCCCCAAACACTTTTTTACACCCTTTCACCCCCTCGGACGCCTTTTCCCGCCTCCCCCGCTCCTCTCCCCCTCACTTCCGGTTTCCGCCTCCCACTTCCGGGTTTCCGACTCCCACTTCCGGGTTCCAACAAATCCCCTCCCCGCCCTCCCCAAACACTTTTTGACACCCTTTCACCCCCTCGCGCGCCTTTTCCCGCCTCCCCCGCTCCTCTCCCCCTCACTTCCGGTTTCCGCCTCCCACTTCCGGGTTTCCGCCTCCCACTTCCGGGTTCCAACAAATCCCCTCCCCGCCCTCCCCAAACACTTTTTTACACCCTTTCACCCCCTCGGACGCCTTTTCCCGCCTCCCCCGCTCCTCTCCCCCTCACTTCCGGTTTCCGCCTCCCACTTCCGGGTTTCCGCCTCCCACTTCCGGGTTCCAACAAATCCCCTCCCCGCCCTCCCCAAACACTTTTTTACACCCTTTCACCCCCTCGCGCGCCTTTTCCCGCCTCCCCCGCTCCTCTCCCCCTCACTTCCGGTTTCCGCCTCCCACTTCCGGGTTTCCGACTCCCACTTCCGGGTTCCAACAAATCCCCTCCCCGCCCTCCCCAAACACTTTTTTACACCCTTTCACCCCCTCGGGCGCCTTTTCCCGCCTCCCCCGCTCCTCTCCCCCTCACTTCCGGTTTCCGCCTCCCACTTCCGGGTTTACGACTCCCACTTCCGGGTTCCAACAAATCCCCTCCCCGCCCTCCCCAAACACTTTTTTACACCCTTTCACCCCCTCGCACGCCTTTTCCCGCCTCCCCCGCTCCTCTCCCCCTCACTTCCGGTTTCCGCCTCCCACTTCCGGGTTTCCGCCTCCCACTTCCGGGTTCCAACAAATCCCCTCCCCGCCCTCCCCAAACACTTTTTTACACCGTTTCTCCCCCTCGGGCGCCTTTTCCCGCCTCCCCCGCTCCTCTCCCCCTCACTTCCGGTTTCCGCCTCCCACTTCCGGGTTTCCGACTCCCACTTCCGGGTTCCAACAAATCCCCTCCCCGCCCTCCCCAAACACTTTTTGACACCGTTTCTCCCCCTCGGACGCCTTTTCCCGCCTCCCCCGCTCCTCTCCCCCTCACTTCCGGTTTCCGCCTCCCACTTCCGGGTTTACGACTCCCACTTCCGGGTTCCAACAAATCCCCTCCCCGCCCTCCCCAAACACTTTTTTACACCCTTTCACCCCCTCGGACGCCTTTTCCCGCCTCCCCCGCTCCTCTCCCCCTCACTTCCGGTTTCCGCCTCCCACTTCCGGGTTTCCGACTCCCACTTCCGGGTTCCAACAAATCCCCTCCCCGCCCTCCCCAAACACTTTTTTACACCGTTTCTCCCCCTCGGGCGCCTTTTCCCGCCTCCCCCGCTCCTCTCCCCCTCACTTCCGGTTTCCGCCTCCCACTTCCGGGTTTCCGACTCCCACTTCCGGGTTCCAACAAATCCCCTCCCCGCCCTCCCCAAACACTTTTTTACACCCTTTCACCCCCTCGGGCGCCTTTTCCCGCCTCCCCCGCTCCTCTCCCCCTCACTTCCGGTTTCCGCCTCCCACTTCCGGGTTTACGACTCCCACTTCCGGGTTCCAACAAATCCCCTCCCCGCCCTCCCCAAACACTTTTTTACACCCTTTCTCCCCCTCGGACGCCTTTTCCCGCCTCCCCCGCTCCTCTCCCCCTCACTTCCGGTTTCCGCCTCCCACTTCCGGGTTTCCGACTCCCACTTCCGGGTTCCAACAAATCCCCTCCCCGCCCTCCCCAAACACTTTTTGACACCGTTTCTCCCCCTCGGACGCCTTTTCCCGCCTCCCCCGCTCCTCTCCCCCTCACTTCCGGTTTCCGCCTCCCACTTCCTGGTTTACGACTCCCACTTCCGGGTTCCAACAAATCCCCTCCCCGCCCTCCCCAAACACTTTTTTACACCCTTTCACCCCCTCGCGCGCCTTTTCCCGCCTCCCCCGCTCCTCTCCCCCTCACTTCCGGTTTCCGCCTCCCACTTCCGGGTTTCCGACTCCCACTTCCGGGTTCCAACAAATCCCCTCCCCGCCCTCCCCAAACACTTTTTTACACCCTTTCACCCCCTCGCGCGCCTTTTCCCGCCTCCCCCGCTCCTCTCCCCCTCACTTCCGGTTTCCGCCTCCCACTTCCGGGTTTACGACTCCCACTTCCGGGTTCCAACAAATCCCCTCCCCGCCCTCCCCAAACACTTTTTTACGCCGTTTCACCCCCTCGCGCGCCTTTTCCCGCCTCCCCCGCTCCTCTCCCCCTCACTTCCGGTTTCCGCCTCCCACTTCCGGGTTTCCGACTCCCACTTCCGGGTTCCAACAAATCCCCTCCCCGCCCTCCCCAAACACTTTTTTACACCCTTTCACCCCCTCGCACGCCTTTTCCCGCCTCCCCCGCTCCTCTCCCCCTCACTTCCGGTTTCCGCCTCCCACTTCCGGGTTTACGACTCCCACTTCCGGGTTCCAACAAATCCCCTCCCCGCCCTCCCCAAACACTTTTTTACACCCTTTCACCCCCTCGCACGCCTTTTCCCGCCTCCCCCGCTCCTCTCCCCCTCACTTCCGGTTTCCGCCTCCCACTTCCGGGTTTCCGACTCCCACTTCCGGGTTCCAACAAATCCCCTCCCCGCCCTCCCCAAACACTTTTTGACACCCTTTCACCCCCTCGCACGCCTTTTCCCGCCTCCCCCGCTCCTCTCCCCCTCACTTCCGGTTTCCGCCTCCCACTTCCGGGTTTCCGCCTCCCACTTCCGGGTTCCAACAAATCCCCTCCCCGCCCTCCCCAAACACTTTTTTACACCCTTTCACCCCCTCGGACGCCTTTTCCCGCCTCCCCCGCTCCTCTCCCCCTCACTTCCGGTTTCCGCCTCCCACTTCCGGGTTTCCGACTCCCACTTCCGGGTTCCAACAAATCCCCTCCCCGCCCTCCCCAAACACTTTTTTACACCGTTTCTCCCCCTCGGGCGCCTTTTCCCGCCTCCCCCGCTCCTCTCCCCCTCACTTCCGGTTTCCGCCTCCCACTTCCGGGTTTCCGCCTCCCACTTCCGGGTTCCAACAAATCCCCTCCCCGCCCTCCCCAAACACTTTTTGACACCGTTTCTCCCCCTCGGACGCCTTTTCCCGCCTCCCCCGCTCCTCTCCCCCTCACTTCCGGTTTCCGCCTCCCACTTCCGGGTTTCCGACTCCCACTTCCGGGTTCCAACAAATCCCCTCCCCGCCCTCCCCAAACACTTTTTTACACCCTTTCACCCCCTCGCGCGCCTTTTCCCGCCTCCCCCGCTCCTCTCCCCCTCACTTCCGGTTTCCGCCTCCCACTTCCGGGTTTACGACTCCCACTTCCGGGTTCCAACAAATCCCCTCCCCGCCCTCCCCAAACACTTTTTTACACCCTTTCACCCCCTCGCGCGCCTTTTCCCGCCTCCCCCGCTCCTCTCCCCCTCACTTCCGGTTTCCGCCTCCCACTTCCGGGTTTACGACTCCCACTTCCGGGTTCCAACAAATCCCCTCCCCGCCCTCCCCAAACACTTTTTTACACCGTTTCTCCCCCTCGGACGCCTTTTCCCGCCTCCCCCGCTCCTCTCCCCCTCACTTCCGGTTTCCGCCTCCCACTTCCGGGTTTCCGACTCCCACTTCCGGGTTCCAACAAATCCCCTCCCCGCCCTCCCCAAACACTTTTTTACACCCTTTCACCCCCTCGCGCGCCTTTTCCCGCCTCCCCCGCTCCTCTCCCCCTCACTTCCGGTTTCCGCCTCCCACTTCCGGGTTTACGACTCCCACTTCCGGGTTCCAACAAATCCCCTCCCCGCCCTCCCCAAACACTTTTTTACACCGTTTCACCCCCTCGCACGCCTTTTCCCGCCTCCCCCGCTCCTCTCCCCCTCACTTCCGGTTTCCGCCTCCCACTTCCGGGTTTCCGCCTCCCACTTCCGGGTTCCAACAAATCCCCTCCCCCGCCCTCCCCAAACACTTTTTTACACCCTTTCACCCCCTCGGGCGCCTTTTCCCGCCTCCCCCGCTCCTCTCCCCCTCACTTCCGGTTTCCGCCTCCCACTTCCGGGTTTACGACTCCCACTTCCGGGTTCCACCCAATCCCCTCCCCCGCCCTCCCCAAACACTTTTTGACACCGTTCCACCCCCTCGGACGCCTTTTCCCGCCTCCCCCGCTCCTCTCCCCCTCACTTCCGGTTTCCGCCTCCCACTTCCGGGTTTACGACTCCCACTTCCGGGTTCCAACAAATCCCCTCCCCGCCCTCCCCAAACACTTTTTTACACCCTTTCACCCCCTCGCACGCCTTTTCCCGCCTCCCCCGCTCCTCTCCCCCTCACTTCCGGTTTCCGCCTCCCACTTCCGGGTTTCCGACTCCCACTTCCGGGTTCCAACAAATCCCCTCCCCGCCCTCCCCAAACACTTTTTTACACCCTTTCACCCCCTCGCACGCCTTTTTCCGCCTCCCCCGCTCCTCTCCCCCTCACTTCCGGTTTCCGCCTCCCACTTCCGGGTTTACGACTCCCACTTCCGGGTTCCAACAAATCCCCTCCCCGCCCTCCCCAAACACTTTTTTACACCGTTTCTCCCCCTCGCGCGCCTTTTCCCGCCTCCCCCGCTCCTCTCCCCCTCACTTCCGGTTTCCGCCTCCCACTTCCGGGTTTACGACTCCCACTTCCGGGTTCCAACAAATCCCCTCCCCGCCCTCCCCAAACACTTTTTTACACCGTTTCACCCCCTCGGACGCCTTTTCCCGCCTCCCCCGCTCCTCTCCCCCTCACTTCCGGTTTCCGCCTCCCACTTCCGGGTTTACGACTCCCACTTCCGGGTTCCAACAAATCCCCTCCCCGCCCTCCCCAAACACTTTTTTACACCGTTTCTCCCCCTCGCACGCCTTTTCCCGCCTCCCTCGCTCCTCTCCCCCTCACTTCCGGTTTCCGCCTCCCACTTCCGGGTTTCCGACTCCCACTTCCGGGTTCCAACAAATCCCCTCCCCGCCCTCCCCAAACACTTTTTTACGCCGTTTCCGCCCCTCGCACGCCTTTTCCCGCCTCCCCCGCTCCTCTCCCCCTCACTTCCGGTTTCCGCCTCCCACTTCCGGGTTTCCGACTCCCACTTCCGGGTTCCAACAAATCCCCTCCCCGCCCTCCCCAAACACTTTTTTACACCCTTTCTCCCCCTCGCACGCCTTTTCCCGCCTCCCCCGCTCCTCTCCCCCTCACTTCCGGTTTCCGCCTCCCACTTCCGGGTTTACGACTCCCACTTCCGGGTTCCAACAAATCCCCTCCCCGCCCTCCCCAAACACTTTTTTACGCCGTTTCACCCCCTCGGACGCCTTTTCCCGCCTCCCCCGCTCCTCTCCCCCTCACTTCCGGTTTCCGCCTCCCACTTCCGGGTTTCCGACTCCCACTTCCGGGTTCCAACAAATCCCCTCCCCGCCCTCCCCAAACACTTTTTTACGCCGTTTCACCCCCTCGCACGCCTTTTCCCGCCTCCCCCGCTCCTCTCCCCCTCACTTCCGGTTTCCGCCTCCCACTTCCGGGTTTCCGCCTCCCACTTCCGGGTTCCAACAAATCCCCTCCCCGCCCTCCCCAAACACTTTTTTACACCGTTTCACCCCCTCGCACGCCTTTTCCCGCCTCCCCCGCTCCTCTCCCCCTCACTTCCGGTTTCCGCCTCCCACTTCCGGGTTTACGACTCCCACTTCCGGGTTCCAACAAATCCCCTCCCCCGCCCTCCCCAAACACTTTTTTACACCGTTTCTCCCCCTCGCGCGCCTTTTCCCGCCTCCCCCGCTCCTCTCCCCCTCACTTCCGGTTTCCGCCTCCCACTTCCGGGTTTCCGACTCCCACTTCCGGGTTCCAACAAATCCCCTCCCCGCCCTCCCCAAACACTTTTTTACGCCGTTTCACCCCCTCGGGCGCCTTTTCCCGCCTCCCCCGCTCCTCTCCCCCTCACTTCCGGTTTCCGCCTCCCACTTCCGGGTTTCCGACTCCCACTTCCGGGTTCCAACAAATCCCCTCCCCGCCCTCCCCAAACACTTTTTTACACCCTTTCACCCCCTCGGGCGCCTTTTCCCGCCTCCCCCGCTCCTCTCCCCCTCACTTCCGGTTTCCGCCTCCCACTTCCGGGTTTCCGCCTCCCACTTCCGGGTTCCAACAAATCCCCTCCCCGCCCTCCCCAAACACTTTTTGACACCGTTTCTCCCCCTCGGACGCCTTTTCCCGCCTCCCCCGCTCCTCTCCCCCTCACTTCCGGTTTCCGCCTCCCACTTCCGGGTTTCCGACTCCCACTTCCGGGTTCCAACAAATCCCCTCCCCGCCCTCCCCAAACACTTTTTTACACCGTTTCTCCCCCTCGGACGCCTTTTCCCGCCTCCCCCGCTCCTCTCCCCCTCACTTCCGGTTTCCGCCTCCCACTTCCGGGTTTCCGACTCCCACTTCCGGGTTCCAACAAATCCCCTCCCCGCCCTCCCCAAACACTTTTTGACACCGTTTCTCCCCCTCGGACGCCTTTTCCCGCCTCCCCCGCTCCTCTCCCCCTCACTTCCGGTTTCCGCCTCCCACTTCCGGGTTTCCGACTCCCACTTCCGGGTTCCAACAAATCCCCTCCCCGCCCTCCCCAAACACTTTTTTACACCCTTTCACCCCCTCGCACGCCTTTTCCCGCCTCCCCCGCTCCTCTCCCCCTCACTTCCGGTTTCCGCCTCCCACTTCCGGGTTTACGACTCCCACTTCCGGGTTCCAACAAATCCCCTCCCCGCCCTCCCCAAACACTTTTTTACACCCTTTCACCCCCTCGCACGCCTTTTCCCGCCTCCCCCGCTCCTCTCCCCCTCACTTCCGGTTTCCGCCTCCCACTTCCGGGTTTACGACTCCCACTTCCGGGTTCCAACAAATCCCCTCCCCGCCCTCCCCAAACACTTTTTTACACCCTTTCACCCCCTCGGACGTCTTTTCCCGCCTCCCCCGCTCCTCTCCCCCTCACTTCCGGTTTCCGCCTCCCACTTCCGGGTTTACGACTCCCACTTCCGGGTTCCAACAAATCCCCTCCCCGCCCTCCCCAAACACTTTTTGACACCGTTTCTCCCCCTCGGACGCCTTTTCCCGCCTCCCCCGCTCCTCTCCCCCTCACTTCCGGTTTCCGCCTCCCACTTCCGGGTTTCCGACTCCCACTTCCGGGTTCCAACAAATCCCCTCCCCCGCCCTCCCCAAACACTTTTTTACACCGTTTCACCCCCTCGGACGCCTTTTCCCGCCTCCCCCGCTCCTCTCCCCCTCACTTCCGGTTTCCGCCTCCCACTTCCGGGTTTCCGACTCCCACTTCCGGGTTCCAACAAATCCCCTCCCCGCCCTCCCCAAACACTTTTTGACACCCTTTCACCCCCTCGCACGCCTTTTCCCGCCTCCCCCGCTCCTCTCCCCCTCACTTCCGGTTTCCGCCTCCCACTTCCGGGTTTCCGCCTCCCACTTCCGGGTTCCAACAAATCCCCTCCCCGCCCTCCCCAAACACTTTTTTACACCGTTTCACCCCCTCGGACGCCTTTTCCCGCCTCCCCCGCTCCTCTCCCCCTCACTTCCGGTTTCCGCCTCCCACTTCCGGGTTTCCGACTCCCACTTCCGGGTTCCAACAAATCCCCTCCCCGCCCTCCCCAAACACTTTTTTACACCGTTTCTCCCCCTCGGGCGCCTTTTCCCGCCTCCCCCGCTCCTCTCCCCCTCACTTCCGGTTTCCGCCTCCCACTTCCGGGTTTCCGCCTCCCACTTCCGGGTTCCAACAAATCCCCTCCCCGCCCTCCCCAAACACTTTTTGACACCGTTTCTCCCCCTCGCACGCCTTTTCCCGCCTCCCCCGCTCCTCTCCCCCTCACTTCCGGTTTCCGCCTCCCACTTCCGGGTTTCCGACTCCCACTTCCGGGTTCCAACAAATCCCCTCCCCGCCCTCCCCAAACACTTTTTTACACCCTTTCACCCCCTCGCGCGCCTTTTCCCGCCTCCCCCGCTCCTCTCCCCCTCACTTCCGGTTTCCGCCTCCCACTTCCGGGTTTACGACTCCCACTTCCGGGTTCCAACAAATCCCCTCCCCGCCCTCCCCAAACACTTTTTTACACCCTTTCACCCCCTCGCGCGCCTTTTCCCGCCTCCCCCGCTCCTCTCCCCCTCACTTCCGGTTTCCGCCTCCCACTTCCGGGTTTCCGACTCCCACTTCCGGGTTCCAACAAATCCCCTCCCCGCCCTCCCCAAACACTTTTTTACACCGTTTCTCCCCCTCGCGCGCCTTTTCCCGCCTCCCCCGCTCCTCTCCCCCTCACTTCCGGTTTCCGCCTCCCACTTCCGGGTTTCCGACTCCCACTTCCGGGTTCCAACAAATCCCCTCCCCGCCCTCCCCAAACACTTTTTTACGCCGTTTCACCCCCTCGCACGCCTTTTCCCGCCTCCCCCGCTCCTCTCCCCCTCACTTCCGGTTTCCGCCTCCCACTTCCGGGTTTCCGACTCCCACTTCCGGGTTCCAACAAATCCCCTCCCCGCCCTCCCCAAACACTTTTTTACACCCTTTCACCCCCTCGCGCGCCTTTTCCCGCCTCCCCCGCTCCTCTCCCCCTCACTTCCGGTTTCCGCCTCCCACTTCCGGGTTTACGACTCCCACTTCCGGGTTCCAACAAATCCCCTCCCCGCCCTCCCCAAACACTTTTTTACACCGTTTCACCCCCTCGCACGCCTTTTCCCGCCTCCCCCGCTCCTCTCCCCCTCACTTCCGGTTTCCGCCTCCCACTTCCGGGTTTCCGCCTCCCACTTCCGGGTTCCAACAAATCCCCTCCCCCGCCCTCCCCAAACACTTTTTTACACCCTTTCACCCCCTCGGGCGCCTTTTCCCGCCTCCCCCGCTCCTCTCCCCCTCACTTCCGGTTTCCGCCTCCCACTTCCGGGTTTACGACTCCCACTTCCGGGTTCCACCCAATCCCCTCCCCCGCCCTCCCCAAACACTTTTTGACACCGTTCCACCCCCTCGGACGCCTTTTCCCGCCTCCCCCGCTCCTCTCCCCCTCACTTCCGGTTTCCGCCTCCCACTTCCGGGTTTACGACTCCCACTTCCGGGTTCCAACAAATCCCCTCCCCGCCCTCCCCAAACACTTTTTTACACCCTTTCACCCCCTCGCACGCCTTTTCCCGCCTCCCCCGCTCCTCTCCCCCTCACTTCCGGTTTCCGCCTCCCACTTCCGGGTTTCCGACTCCCACTTCCGGGTTCCAACAAATCCCCTCCCCGCCCTCCCCAAACACTTTTTTACACCCTTTCACCCCCTCGCACGCCTTTTCCCGCCTCCCCCGCTCCTCTCCCCCTCACTTCCGGTTTCCGCCTCCCACTTCCGGGTTTCCGACTCCCACTTCCGGGTTCCAACAAATCCCCTCCCCGCCCTCCCCAAACACTTTTTTACACCGTTTCTCCCCCTCGCGCGCCTTTTCCCGCCTCCCTCGCTCCTCTCCCCCTCACTTCCGGTTTCCGCCTCCCACTTCCGGGTTTCCGACTCCCACTTCCGGGTTCCAACAAATCCCCTCCCCGCCCTCCCCAAACACTTTTTTACGCCGTTTCACCCCCTCGCGCGCCTTTTCCCGCCTCCCCCGCTCCTCTCCCCCTCACTTCCGGTTTCCGCCTCCCACTTCCGGGTTTACGACTCCCACTTCCGGGTTCCAACAAATCCCCTCACTGCCCTCCCCAAACACTTTTTTATACCGTTTCCCCCCCTCGCACGCCTTTTCCCGCCTCCCTCGCTCCTCTCCCCCTCACTTCCGGTTTCCGCCTCCCACTTCCGGGTTTCCGACTCCCACTTCCGGGTTCCAACAAATCCCCTCCCCGCCCTCCCCAAACACTTTTTTACACCCTTTCTCCCCCTCGCACGCCTTTTCCCGCCTCCCCCGCTCCTCTCCCCCTCACTTCCGGTTTCCGCCTCCCACTTCCGGGTTTACGACTCCCACTTCCGGGTTCCAACAAATCCCCTCCCCGCCCTCCCCAAACACTTTTTTACGCCGTTTCACCCCCTCGGACGCCTTTTCCCGCCTCCCCCGCTCCTCTCCCCCTCACTTCCGGTTTCCGCCTCCCACTTCCGGGTTTACGACTCCCACTTCCGGGTTCCAACAAATCCCCTCCCCGCCCTCCCCAAACACTTTTTTACGCCGTTTCACCCCCTCGCACGCCTTTTCCCGCCTCCCCCGCTCCTCTCCCCCTCACTTCCGGTTTCCGCCTCCCACTTCCGGGTTTCCGCCTCCCACTTCCGGGTTCCAACAAATCCCCTCCCCGCCCTCCCCAAACACTTTTTTACACCGTTTCACCCCCTCGCACGCCTTTTCCCGCCTCCCCCGCTCCTCTCCCCCTCACTTCCGGTTTCCGCCTCCCACTTCCGGGTTTACGACTCCCACTTCCGGGTTCCAACAAATCCCCTCCCCCGCCCTCCCCAAACACTTTTTTACACCGTTTCTCCCCCTCGCGCGCCTTTTCCCGCCTCCCCCGCTCCTCTCCCCCTCACTTCCGGTTTCCGCCTCCCACTTCCGGGTTTACGACTCCCACTTCCGGGTTCCAACAAATCCCCTCCCCGCCCTCCCCAAACACTTTTTTACGCCGTTTCACCCCCTCGGGCGCCTTTTCCCGCCTCCCCCGCTCCTCTCCCCCTCACTTCCGGTTTCCGCCTCCCACTTCCGGGTTTCCGACTCCCACTTCCGGGTTCCAACAAATCCCCTCCCCGCCCTCCCCAAACACTTTTTTACACCGTTTCACCCCCTCGGGCGCCTTTTCCCGCCTCCCCCGCTCCTCTCCCCCTCACTTCCGGTTTCCGCCTCCCACTTCCGGGTTTACGACTCCCACTTCCGGGTTCCAACAAATCCCCTCCCCGCCCTCCCCAAACACTTTTTGACACCGTTTCTCCCCCTCGGACGCCTTTTCCCGCCTCCCCCGCTCCTCTCCCCCTCACTTCCGGTTTCCGCCTCCCACTTCCGGGTTTCCGACTCCCACTTCCGGGTTCCAACAAATCCCCTCCCCGCCCTCCCCAAACACTTTTTTACACCGTTTCTCCCCCTCGCACGCCTTTTCCCGCCTCCCCCGCTCCTCTCCCCCTCACTTCCGGTTTCCGCCTCCCACTTCCGGGTTTCCGACTCCCACTTCCGGGTTCCAACAAATCCCCTCCCCGCCCTCCCCAAACACTTTTTTACACCCTTTCACCCCCTCGCACGCCTTTTCCCGCCTCCCCCGCTCCTCTCCCCCTCACTTCCGGTTTCCGCCTCCCACTTCCGGGTTTACGACTCCCACTTCCGGGTTCCAACAAATCCCCTCCCCGCCCTCCCCAAACACTTTTTTACACCCTTTCACCCCCTCGGACGCCTTTTCCCGCCTCCCCCGCTCCTCTCCCCCTCACTTCCGGTTTCCGCCTCCCACTTCCGGGTTTACGACTCCCACTTCCGGGTTCCAACAAATCCCCTCCCCGCCCTCCCCAAACACTTTTTGACACCGTTTCTCCCCCTCGGACGCCTTTTCCCGCCTCCCCCGCTCCTCTCCCCCTCACTTCCGGTTTCCGCCTCCCACTTCCGGGTTTCCGACTCCCACTTCCGGGTTCCAACAAATCCCCTCCCCGCCCTCCCCAAACACTTTTTTACACCCTTTCACCCCCTCGCGCGCCTTTTCCCGCCTCCCCCGCTCCTCTCCCCCTCACTTCCGGTTTCCGCCTCCCACTTCCGGGTTTACGACTCCCACTTCCGGGTTCCAACAAATCCCCTCCCCGCCCTCCCCAAACACTTTTTTACGCCGTTTCACCCCCTCGCGCGCCTTTTCCCGCCTCCCCCGCTCCTCTCCCCCTCACTTCCGGTTTCCGCCTCCCACTTCCGGGTTTCCGACTCCCACTTCCGGGTTCCAACAAATCCCCTCCCCGCCCTCCCCAAACACTTTTTTACACCGTTTCACCCCCTCGCACGCCTTTTCCCGCCTCCCCCGCTCCTCTCCCCCTCACTTCCGGTTTCCGCCTCCCACTTCCGGGTTTCCGACTCCCACTTCCGGGTTCCAACAAATCCCCTCCCCGCCCTCCCCAAACACTTTTTGACACCCTTTCACCCCCTCGGGCGCCTTTTCCCGCCTCCCCCGCTCCTCTCCCCCTCACTTCCGGTTTCCGCCTCCCACTTCCGGGTTTCCGACTCCCACTTCCGGGTTCCAACAAATCCCCTCCCCGCCCTCCCCAAACACTTTTTGACACCGTTTCTCCCCCTCGGACGCCTTTTCCCGCCTCCCCCGCTCCTCTCCCCCTCACTTCCGGTTTCCGCCTCCCACTTCCGGGTTTACGACTCCCACTTCCGGGTTCCAACAAATCCCCTCCCCGCCCTCCCCAAACACTTTTTTACACCCTTTCACCCCCTCGGACGCCTTTTCCCGCCTCCCCCGCTCCTCTCCCCCTCACTTCCGGTTTCCGCCTCCCACTTCCGGGTTTACGACTCCCACTTCCGGCTTCCAACAAATCCCCTCCCCGCCCTCCCCAAACACTTTTTTACACCCTTTCACCCCCTCGGGCGCCTTTTCCCGCCTCCCCCGCTCCTCTCCCCCTCACTTCCGGTTTCCGCCTCCCACTTCCGGGTTTCCGACTCCCACTTCCGGGTTCCAACAAATCCCCTCCCCGCCCTCCCCAAACACTTTTTTACACCCTTTCACCCCCTCGGGCGCCTTTTCCCGCCTCCCCCGCTCCTCTCCCCCTCACTTCCGGTTTCCGCCTCCCACTTCCGGGTTTACGACTCCCACTTCCGGGTTCCAACAAATCCCCTCCCCGCCCTCCCCAAACACTTTTTGACACCCTTTCTCCCCCTCGGACGCCTTTTCCCGCCTCCCCCGCTCCTCTCCCCCTCACTTCCGGTTTCCGCCTCCCACTTCCGGGTTTCCGACTCCCACTTCCGGGTTCCAACAAATCCCCTCCCCGCCCTCCCCAAACACTTTTTGACACCGTTTCTCCCCCTCGGACGCCTTTTCCCGCCTCCCCCGCTCCTCTCCCCCTCACTTCCGGTTTCCGCCTCCCACTTCCGGGTTTACGACTCCCACTTCCGGGTTCCAACAAATCCCCTCCCCGCCCTCCCCAAACACTTTTTTACACCCTTTCACCCCCTCGGACGCCTTTTCCCGCCTCCCCCGCTCCTCTCCCCCTCACTTCCGGTTTCCGCCTCCCACTTCCGGGTTTCCGACTCCCACTTCCGGGTTCCAACAAATCCCCTCCCCCGCCCTCCCCAAACACTTTTTTACACCGTTTCACCCCCTCGCGCGCCTTTTCCCGCCTCCCCCGCTCCTCTCCCCCTCACTTCCGGTTTCCGCCTCCCACTTCCGGGTTTACGACTCCCACTTCCGGGTTCCAACAAATCCCCTCCCCGCCCTCCCCAAACACTTTTTTACGCCGTTTCACCCCCTCGCGCGCCTTTTCCCGCCTCCCCCGCTCCTCTCCCCCTCACTTCCGGTTTCCGCCTCCCACTTCCGGGTTTCCGCCTCCCACTTCCGGGTTCCAACAAATCCCCTCCCCGCCCTCCCCAAACACTTTTTTACACCGTTTCACCCCCTCGCACGCCTTTTCCCGCCTCCCCCGCTCCTCTCCCCCTCACTTCCGGTTTCCGCCTCCCACTTCCGGGTTTCCGCCTCCCACTTCCGGGTTCCAACAAATCCCCTCCCCGCCCTCCCCAAACACTTTTTTACACCCTTTCACCCCCTCGGGCGCCTTTTCCCGCCTCCCCCGCTCCTCTCCCCCTCACTTCCGGTTTCCGCCTCCCACTTCCGGGTTTCCGACTCCCACTTCCGGGTTCCAACAAATCCCCTCCCCGCCCTCCCCAAACACTTTTTTACACCCTTTCACCCCCTCGGACGCCTTTTCCCGCCTCCCCCGCTCCTCTCCCCCTCACTTCCGGTTTCCGCCTCCCACTTCCGGGTTTCCGACTCCCACTTCCGGGTTCCAACAAATCCCCTCCCCGCCCTCCCCAAACACTTTTTTACACCGTTTCTCCCCCTCGCACGCCTTTTCCCGCCTCCCCCGCTCCTCTCCCCCTCACTTCCGGTTTCCGCCTCCCACTTCCGGGTTTCCGACTCCCACTTCCGGGTTCCAACAAATCCCCTCCCCGCCCTCCCCAAACACTTTTTTACACCCTTTCACCCCCTCGCGCGCCTTTTCCCGCCTCCCCCGCTCCTCTCCCCCTCACTTCCGGTTTCCGCCTCCCACTTCCGGGTTTACGACTCCCACTTCCGGGTTCCAACAAATCCCCTCCCCGCCCTCCCCAAACACTTTTTTACGCCGTTTCACCCCCTCGCGCACCTTTTCCCGCCTCCCCCGCTCCTCTCCCCCTCACTTCCGGTTTCCGCCTCCCACTTCCGGGTTTCCGACTCCCACTTCCGGGTTCCAACAAATCCCCTCCCCGCCCTCCCCAAACACTTTTTTACACCGTTTCACCCCCTCGCACGCCTTTTCCCGCCTCCCCCGCTCCTCTCCCCCTCACTTCCGGTTTCCGCCTCCCACTTCCGGGTTTACGACTCCCACTTCCGGGTTCCAACAAATCCCCTCCCCGCCCTCCCCAAACACTTTTTTACACCCTTTCACCCCCTCGGGCGCCTTTTCCCGCCTCCCCCGCTCCTCTCCCCCTCACTTCCGGTTTCCGCCTCCCACTTCCGGGTTTACGACTCCCACTTCCGGGTTCCAACAAATCCCCTCCCCGCCCTCCCCAAACACTTTTTTACACCCTTTCACCCCCTCGCACGCCTTTTCCCGCCTCCCCCGCTCCTCTCCCCCTCACTTCCGGTTTCCGCCTCCCACTTCCGGGTTTCCGCCTCCCACTTCCGGGTTCCAACAAATCCCCTCCCCGCCCTCCCCAAACACTTTTTTACACCCTTTCACCCCCTCGGGCGCCTTTTCCCGCCTCCCCCGCTCCTCTCCCCCTCACTTCCGGTTTCCGCCTCCCACTTCCGGGTTTACGACTCCCACTTCCGGGTTCCAACAAATCCCCTCCCCCGCCCTCCCCAAACACTTTTTTACACCCTTTCACCCCCTCGGACGCCTTTTCCCGCCTCCCCCGCTCCTCTCCCCCTCACTTCCGGTTTCCGCCTCCCACTTCCGGGTTTACGACTCCCACTTCCGGGTTCCAACAAATCCCCTCCCCGCCCTCCCCAAACACTTTTTTACACCGTTTCACCCCCTCGGACGCCTTTTCCCGCCTCCCCCGCTCCTCTCCCCCTCACTTCCGGTTTCCGCCTCCCACTTCCGGGTTTCCGACTCCCACTTCCGGGTTCCAACAAATCCCCTCCCCGCCCTCCCCAAACACTTTTTTACACCCTTTCACCCCCTCGCGCGCCTTTTCCCGCCTCCCCCGCTCCTCTCCCCCTCACTTCCGGTTTCCGCCTCCCACTTCCGGGTTTCCGCCTCCCACTTCCGGGTTCCAACAAATCCCCTCCCCGCCCTCCCCAAACACTTTTTTACACCCTTTCACCCCCTCGCACGCCTTTTCCCGCCTCCCCCGCTCCTCTCCCCCTCACTTCCGGTTTCCGCCTCCCACTTCCGGGTTTACGACTCCCACTTCCGGGTTCCAACAAATCCCCTCCCCGCCCTCCCCAAACACTTTTTTACACCCTTTCACCCCCTCGCACGCCTTTTCCCGCCTCCCCCGCTCCTCTCCCCCTCACTTCCGGTTTCCGCCTCCCACTTCCGGGTTTCCGCCTCCCACTTCCGGGTTCCAACAAATCCCCTCCCCGCCCTCCCCAAACACTTTTTTACACCGTTTCTCCCCCTCGGGCGCCTTTTCCCGCCTCCCCCGCTCCTCTCCCCCTCACTTCCGGTTTCCGCCTCCCACTTCCGGGTTTCCGACTCCCACTTCCGGGTTCCAACAAATCCCCTCCCCGCCCTCCCCAAACACTTTTTGACACCGTTTCTCCCCCTCGGACGCCTTTTCCCGCCTCCCCCGCTCCTCTCCCCCTCACTTCCGGTTTCCGCCTCCCACTTCCGGGTTTACGACTCCCACTTCCGGGTTCCAACAAATCCCCTCCCCGCCCTCCCCAAACACTTTTTTACACCCTTTCACCCCCTCGGACGCCTTTTCCCGCCTCCCCCGCTCCTCTCCCCCTCACTTCCGGTTTCCGCCTCCCACTTCCGGGTTTCCGACTCCCACTTCCGGGTTCCAACAAATCCCCTCCCCGCCCTCCCCAAACACTTTTTTACACCCTTTCACCCCCTCGGGCGCCTTTTCCCGCCTCCCCCGCTCCTCTCCCCCTCACTTCCGGTTTCCGCCTCCCACTTCCGGGTTTACGACTCCCACTTCCGGGTTCCAACAAATCCCCTCCCCGCCCTCCCCAAACACTTTTTTACACCCTTTCTCCCCCTCGGACGCCTTTTCCCGCCTCCCCCGCTCCTCTCCCCCTCACTTCCGGTTTCCGCCTCCCACTTCCGGGTTTCCGACTCCCACTTCCGGGTTCCAACAAATCCCCTCCCCGCCCTCCCCAAACACTTTTTGACACCGTTTCTCCCCCTCGGACGCCTTTTCCCGCCTCCCCCGCTCCTCTCCCCCTCACTTCCGGTTTCCGCCTCCCACTTCCTGGTTTACGACTCCCACTTCCGGGTTCCAACAAATCCCCTCCCCGCCCTCCCCAAACACTTTTTTACACCCTTTCACCCCCTCGCGCGCCTTTTCCCGCCTCCCCCGCTCCTCTCCCCCTCACTTCCGGTTTCCGCCTCCCACTTCCGGGTTTCCGACTCCCACTTCCGGGTTCCAACAAATCCCCTCCCCGCCCTCCCCAAACACTTTTTTACACCCTTTCACCCCCTCGCGCGCCTTTTCCCGCCTCCCCCGCTCCTCTCCCCCTCACTTCCGGTTTCCGCCTCCCACTTCCGGGTTTACGACTCCCACTTCCGGGTTCCAACAAATCCCCTCCCCGCCCTCCCCAAACACTTTTTTACGCCGTTTCACCCCCTCGCGCGCCTTTTCCCGCCTCCCCCGCTCCTCTCCCCCTCACTTCCGGTTTCCGCCTCCCACTTCCGGGTTTCCGACTCCCACTTCCGGGTTCCAACAAATCCCCTCCCCGCCCTCCCCAAACACTTTTTTACACCCTTTCACCCCCTCGCACGCCTTTTCCCGCCTCCCCCGCTCCTCTCCCCCTCACTTCCGGTTTCCGCCTCCCACTTCCGGGTTTACGACTCCCACTTCCGGGTTCCAACAAATCCCCTCCCCGCCCTCCCCAAACACTTTTTTACACCGTTTCACCCCCTCGGACGCCTTTTCCCGCCTCCCCCGCTCCTCTCCCCCTCACTTCCGGTTTCCGCCTCCCACTTCCGGGTTTCCGACTCCCACTTCCGGGTTCCAACAAATCCCCTCCCCGCCCTCCCCAAACACTTTTTGACACCCTTTCACCCCCTCGCACGCCTTTTCCCGCCTCCCCCGCTCCTCTCCCCCTCACTTCCGGTTTCCGCCTCCCACTTCCGGGTTTCCGCCTCCCACTTCCGGGTTCCAACAAATCCCCTCCCCGCCCTCCCCAAACACTTTTTTACACCGTTTCACCCCCTCGGACGCCTTTTCCCGCCTCCCCCGCTCCTCTCCCCCTCACTTCCGGTTTCCGCCTCCCACTTCCGGGTTTACGACTCCCACTTCCGGGTTCCAACAAATCCCCTCCCCGCCCTCCCCAAACACTTTTTTACACCGTTTCTCCCCCTCGGGCGCCTTTTCCCGCCTCCCCCGCTCCTCTCCCCCTCACTTCCGGTTTCCGCCTCCCACTTCCGGGTTTACGACTCCCACTTCCGGGTTCCAACAAATCCCCTCCCCGCCCTCCCCAAACACTTTTTGACACCGTTTCTCCCCCTCGGACGCCTTTTCCCGCCTCCCCCGCTCCTCTCCCCCTCACTTCCGGTTTCCGCCTCCCACTTCCGGGTTTCCGACTCCCACTTCCGGGTTCCAACAAATCCCCTCCCCGCCCTCCCCAAACACTTTTTTACACCCTTTCACCCCCTCGCGCGCCTTTTCCCGCCTCCCCCGCTCCTCTCCCCCTCACTTCCGGTTTCCGCCTCCCACTTCCGGGTTTACGACTCCCACTTCCGGGTTCCAACAAATCCCCTCCCCGCCCTCCCCAAACACTTTTTTACACCCTTTCACCCCCTCGCGCGCCTTTTCCCGCCTCCCCCGCTCCTCTCCCCCTCACTTCCGGTTTCCGCCTCCCACTTCCGGGTTTACGACTCCCACTTCCGGGTTCCAACAAATCCCCTCCCCGCCCTCCCCAAACACTTTTTTACACCGTTTCTCCCCCTCGCGCGCCTTTTCCCGCCTCCCCCGCTCCTCTCCCCCTCACTTCCGGTTTCCGCCTCCCACTTCCGGGTTTCCGACTCCCACTTCCGGGTTCCAACAAATCCCCTCCCCGCCCTCCCCAAACACTTTTTTACACCCTTTCACCCCCTCGCGCGCCTTTTCCCGCCTCCCCCGCTCCTCTCCCCCTCACTTCCGGTTTCCGCCTCCCACTTCCGGGTTTACGACTCCCACTTCCGGGTTCCAACAAATCCCCTCCCCGCCCTCCCCAAACACTTTTTTACACCGTTTCACCCCCTCGCACGCCTTTTCCCGCCTCCCCCGCTCCTCTCCCCCTCACTTCCGGTTTCCGCCTCCCACTTCCGGGTTTACGACTCCCACTTCCGGGTTCCAACAAATCCCCTCCCCCGCCCTCCCCAAACACTTTTTTACACCCTTTCACCCCCTCGGGCGCCTTTTCCCGCCTCCCCCGCTCCTCTCCCCCTCACTTCCGGTTTCCGCCTCCCACTTCCGGGTTTACGACTCCCACTTCCGGGTTCCACCCAATCCCCTCCCCCGCCCTCCCCAAACACTTTTTGACACCGTTCCACCCCCTCGGACGCCTTTTCCCGCCTCCCCCGCTCCTCTCCCCCTCACTTCCGGTTTCCGCCTCCCACTTCCGGGTTTACGACTCCCACTTCCGGGTTCCAACAAATCCCCTCCCCGCCCTCCCCAAACACTTTTTTACACCCTTTCACCCCCTCGCACGCCTTTTCCCGCCTCCCCCGCTCCTCTCCCCCTCACTTCCGGTTTCCGCCTCCCACTTCCGGGTTTCCGACTCCCACTTCCGGGTTCCAACAAATCCCCTCCCCGCCCTCCCCAAACACTTTTTTACACCCTTTCACCCCCTCGCACGCCTTTTTCCGCCTCCCCCGCTCCTCTCCCCCTCACTTCCGGTTTCCGCCTCCCACTTCCGGGTTTACGACTCCCACTTCCGGGTTCCAACAAATCCCCTCCCCGCCCTCCCCAAACACTTTTTTACACCGTTTCTCCCCCTCGCGCGCCTTTTCCCGCCTCCCCCGCTCCTCTCCCCCTCACTTCCGGTTTCCGCCTCCCACTTCCGGGTTTACGACTCCCACTTCCGGGTTCCAACAAATCCCCTCCCCGCCCTCCCCAAACACTTTTTTACACCGTTTCACCCCCTCGGACGCCTTTTCCCGCCTCCCCCGCTCCTCTCCCCCTCACTTCCGGTTTCCGCCTCCCACTTCCGGGTTTACGACTCCCACTTCCGGGTTCCAACAAATCCCCTCCCCGCCCTCCCCAAACACTTTTTTACACCGTTTCTCCCCCTCGCGCGCCTTTTCCCGCCTCCCTCGCTCCTCTCCCCCTCACTTCCGGTTTCCGCCTCCCACTTCCGGGTTTACGACTCCCACTTCCGGCTTCCAACAAATCCCCTCCCCGCCCTCCCCAAACACTTTTTTACGCCGTTTCACCCCCTCGCGCGCCTTTTCCCGCCTCCCCCGCTCCTCTCCCCCTCACTTCCGGTTTCCGCCTCCCACTTCCGGGTTTCCGACTCCCACTTCCGGGTTCCAACAAATCCCCTCACTGCCCTCCCCAAACACTTTTTTATACCGTTTCCGCCCCTCGCACGCCTTTTCCCGCCTCCCCCGCTCCTCTCCCCCTCACTTCCGGTTTCCGCCTCCCACTTCCGGGTTTCCGACTCCCACTTCCGGGTTCCAACAAATCCCCTCCCCGCCCTCCCCAAACACTTTTTTACACCCTTTCTCCCCCTCGCACGCCTTTTCCCGCCTCCCCCGCTCCTCTCCCCCTCACTTCCGGTTTCCGCCTCCCACTTCCGGGTTTACGACTCCCACTTCCGGGTTCCAACAAATCCCCTCCCCGCCCTCCCCAAACACTTTTTTACGCCGTTTCACCCCCTCGGACGCCTTTTCCCGCCTCCCCCGCTCCTCTCCCCCTCACTTCCGGTTTCCGCCTCCCACTTCCGGGTTTCCGACTCCCACTTCCGGGTTCCAACAAATCCCCTCCCCGCCCTCCCCAAACACTTTTTTACGCCGTTTCACCCCCTCGCACGCCTTTTCCCGCCTCCCCCGCTCCTCTCCCCCTCACTTCCGGTTTCCGCCTCCCACTTCCGGGTTTCCGCCTCCCACTTCCGGGTTCCAACAAATCCCCTCCCCGCCCTCCCCAAACACTTTTTTACACCGTTTCACCCCCTCGCACGCCTTTTCCCGCCTCCCCCGCTCCTCTCCCCCTCACTTCCGGTTTCCGCCTCCCACTTCCGGGTTTACGACTCCCACTTCCGGGTTCCAACAAATCCCCTCCCCCGCCCTCCCCAAACACTTTTTTACACCGTTTCTCCCCCTCGCGCGCCTTTTCCCGCCTCCCCCGCTCCTCTCCCCCTCACTTCCGGTTTCCGCCTCCCACTTCCGGGTTTCCGACTCCCACTTCCGGGTTCCAACAAATCCCCTCCCCGCCCTCCCCAAACACTTTTTTACGCCGTTTCACCCCCTCGGGCGCCTTTTCCCGCCTCCCCCGCTCCTCTCCCCCTCACTTCCGGTTTCCGCCTCCCACTTCCGGGTTTCCGACTCCCACTTCCGGGTTCCAACAAATCCCCTCCCCGCCCTCCCCAAACACTTTTTTACACCGTTTCACCCCCTCGGGCGCCTTTTCCCGCCTCCCCCGCTCCTCTCCCCCTCACTTCCGGTTTCCGCCTCCCACTTCCGGGTTTACGACTCCCACTTCCGGGTTCCAACAAATCCCCTCCCCGCCCTCCCCAAACACTTTTTGACACCGTTTCTCCCCCTCGGACGCCTTTTCCCGCCTCCCCCGCTCCTCTCCCCCTCACTTCCGGTTTCCGCCTCCCACTTCCGGGTTTCCGCCTCCCACTTCCGGGTTCCAACAAATCCCCTCCCCGCCCTCCCCAAACACTTTTTTACACCCTTTCACCCCCTCGGGCGCCTTTTCCCGCCTCCCCCGCTCCTCTCCCCCTCACTTCCGGTTTCCGCCTCCCACTTCCGGGTTTACGACTCCCACTTCCGGGTTCCAACAAATCCCCTCCCCCGCCCTCCCCAAACACTTTTTTACACCCTTTCACCCCCTCGGACGCCTTTTCCCGCCTCCCCCGCTCCTCTCCCCCTCACTTCCGGTTTCCGCCTCCCACTTCCGGGTTTACGACTCCCACTTCCGGGTTCCAACAAATCCCCTCCCCGCCCTCCCCAAACACTTTTTGACACCGTTTCTCCCCCTCGGACGCCTTTTCCCGCCTCCCCCGCTCCTCTCCCCCTCACTTCCGGTTTCCGCCTCCCACTTCCGGGTTTCCGACTCCCACTTCCGGGTTCCAACAAATCCCCTCCCCCGCCCTCCCCAAACACTTTTTTACACCGTTTCACCCCCTCGGACGCCTTTTCCCGCCTCCCCCGCTCCTCTCCCCCTCACTTCCGGTTTCCGCCTCCCACTTCCGGGTTTCCGCCTCCCACTTCCGGGTTCCAACAAATCCCCTCCCCGCCCTCCCCAAACACTTTTTGACACCCTTTCACCCCCTCGCACGCCTTTTCCCGCCTCCCCCGCTCCTCTCCCCCTCACTTCCGGTTTCCGCCTCCCACTTCCGGGTTTCCGCCTCCCACTTCCGGGTTCCAACAAATCCCCTCCCCGCCCTCCCCAAACACTTTTTTACACCGTTTCACCCCCTCGGACGCCTTTTCCCGCCTCCCCCGCTCCTCTCCCCCTCACTTCCGGTTTCCGCCTCCCACTTCCGGGTTTCCGACTCCCACTTCCGGGTTCCAACAAATCCCCTCCCCGCCCTCCCCAAACACTTTTTTACACCGTTTCTCCCCCTCGGGCGCCTTTTCCCGCCTCCCCCGCTCCTCTCCCCCTCACTTCCGGTTTCCGCCTCCCACTTCCGGGTTTCCGCCTCCCACTTCCGGGTTCCAACAAATCCCCTCCCCGCCCTCCCCAAACACTTTTTGACACCGTTTCTCCCCCTCGCACGCCTTTTCCCGCCTCCCCCGCTCCTCTCCCCCTCACTTCCGGTTTCCGCCTCCCACTTCCGGGTTTCCGACTCCCACTTCCGGGTTCCAACAAATCCCCTCCCCGCCCTCCCCAAACACTTTTTTACACCCTTTCACCCCCTCGGGCGCCTTTTCCCGCCTCCCCCGCTCCTCTCCCCCTCACTTCCGGTTTCCGCCTCCCACTTCCGGGTTTACGACTCCCACTTCCGGGTTCCAACAAATCCCCTCCCCGCCCTCCCCAAACACTTTTTTACACCCTTTCTCCCCCTCGGACGCCTTTTCCCGCCTCCCCCGCTCCTCTCCCCCTCACTTCCGGTTTCCGCCTCCCACTTCCGGGTTTCCGACTCCCACTTCCGGGTTCCAACAAATCCCCTCCCCGCCCTCCCCAAACACTTTTTGACACCGTTTCTCCCCCTCGGACGCCTTTTCCCGCCTCCCCCGCTCCTCTCCCCCTCACTTCCGGTTTCCGCCTCCCACTTCCGGGTTTACGACTCCCACTTCCGGGTTCCAACAAATGCCCTCCCCGCCCTCCCCAAACACTTTTTTACACCCTTTCACCCCCTCGGACGCCTTTTCCCGCCTCCCCCGCTCCTCTCCCCCTCACTTCCGGTTTCCGCCTCCCACTTCCGGGTTTCCGACTCCCACTTCCGGGTTCCAACAAATCCCCTCCCCCGCCCTCCCCAAACACTTTTTTACACCGTTTCACCCCCTCGCGCGCCTTTTCCCGCCTCCCCCGCTCCTCTCCCCCTCACTTCCGGTTTCCGCCTCCCACTTCCGGGTTTACGACTCCCACTTCCGGGTTCCAACAAATCCCCTCCCCGCCCTCCCCAAACACTTTTTTACGCCGTTTCACCCCCTCACGCGCCTTTTCCCGCCTCCCCCGCTCCTCTCCCCCTCACTTCCGGTTTCCGCCTCCCACTTCCGGGTTTCCGACTCCCACTTCCGGGTTCCAACAAATCCCCTCCCCGCCCTCCCCAAACACTTTTTTACACCCTTTCACCCCCTCGGGCGCCTTTTCCCGCCTCCCCCGCTCCTCTCCCCCTCACTTCCGGTTTCCGCCTCCCACTTCCGGGTTTACGACTCCCACTTCCGGGTTCCAACAAATCCCCTCCCCGCCCTCCCCAAACACTTTTTGACACCCTTTCTCCCCCTCGGACGCCTTTTCCCGCCTCCCCCGCTCCTCTCCCCCTCACTTCCGGTTTCCGCCTCCCACTTCCGGGTTTCCGACTCCCACTTCCGGGTTCCAACAAATCCCCTCCCCGCCCTCCCCAAACACTTTTTGACACCGTTTCTCCCCCTCGGACGCCTTTTCCCGCCTCCCCCGCTCCTCTCCCCCTCACTTCCGGTTTCCGCCTCCCACTTCCGGGTTTACGACTCCCACTTCCGGGTTCCAACAAATCCCCTCCCCGCCCTCCCCAAACACTTTTTTACACCCTTTCACCCCCTCGGACGCCTTTTCCCGCCTCCCCCGCTCCTCTCCCCCTCACTTCCGGTTTCCGCCTCCCACTTCCGGGTTTCCGACTCCCACTTCCGGGTTCCAACAAATCCCCTCCCCCGCCCTCCCCAAACACTTTTTTACACCGTTTCACCCCCTCGCGCGCCTTTTCCCGCCTCCCCCGCTCCTCTCCCCCTCACTTCCGGTTTCCGCCTCCCACTTCCGGGTTTACGACTCCCACTTCCGGGTTCCAACAAATCCCCTCCCCGCCCTCCCCAAACACTTTTTTACGCCGTTTCACCCCCTCACGCGCCTTTTCCCGCCTCCCCCGCTCCTCTCCCCCTCACTTCCGGTTTCCGCCTCCCACTTCCGGGTTTCCGACTCCCACTTCCGGGTTCCAACAAATCCCCTCCCCGCCCTCCCCAAACACTTTTTTACGCCGTTTCACCCCCTCGCACGCCTTTTCCCGCCTCCCCCGCTCCTCTCCCCCTCACTTCCGGTTTCCGCCTCCCACTTCCGGGTTTCCGCCTCCCACTTCCGGGTTCCAACAAATCCCCTCCCCGCCCTCCCCAAACACTTTTTTACACCGTTTCACCCCCTCGCACGCCTTTTCCCGCCTCCCCCGCTCCTCTCCCCCTCACTTCCGGTTTCCGCCTCCCACTTCCGGGTTTCCGCCTCCCACTTCCGGGTTCCAACAAATCCCCTCCCCGCCCTCCCCAAACACTTTTTTACACCCTTTCACCCCCTCGGGCGCCTTTTCCCGCCTCCCCCGCTCCTCTCCCCCTCACTTCCGGTTTCCGCCTCCCACTTCCGGGTTTCCGACTCCCACTTCCGGGTTCCAACAAATCCCCTCCCCGCCCTCCCCAAACACTTTTTTACACCCTTTCACCCCCTCGCACGCCTTTTCCCGCCTCCCCCGCTCCTCTCCCCCTCACTTCCGGTTTCCGCCTCCCACTTCCGGGTTTCCGACTCCCACTTCCGGGTTCCAACAAATCCCCTCCCCGCCCTCCCCAAACACTTTTTTACACCGTTTCTCCCCCTCGCACGCCTTTTCCCGCCTCCCCCGCTCCTCTCCCCCTCACTTCCGGTTTCCGCCTCCCACTTCCGGGTTTACGACTCCCACTTCCGGGTTCCAACAAATCCCCTCCCCGCCCTCCCCAAACACTTTTTTACACCCTTTCACCCCCTCGCGCGCCTTTTCCCGCCTCCCCCGCTCCTCTCCCCCTCACTTCCGGTTTCCGCCTCCCACTTCCGGGTTTACGACTCCCACTTCCGGGTTCCAACAAATCCCCTCCCCGCCCTCCCCAAACACTTTTTGACACCGTTTCACCCCCTCGCGCACCTTTTCCCGCCTCCCCCGCTCCTCTCCCCCTCACTTCCGGTTTCCGCCTCCCACTTCCGGGTTTCCGACTCCCACTTCCGGGTTCCAACAAATCCCCTCCCCGCCCTCCCCAAACACTTTTTTACGCCGTTTCACCCCCTCGCGCGCCTTTTCCCGCCTCCCCCGCTCCTCTCCCCCTCACTTCCGGTTTCCGCCTCCCACTTCCGGGTTTCCGACTCCCACTTCCGGGTTCCAACAAATCCCCTCCCCGCCCTCCCCAAACACTTTTTTACACCCTTTCACCCCCTCGCGCGCCTTTTCCCGCCTCCCCCGCTCCTCTCCCCCTCACTTCCGGTTTCCGCCTCCCACTTCCGGGTTTCCGCCTCCCACTTCCGGGTTCCAACAAATCCCCTCCCCGCCCTCCCCAAACACTTTTTTACACCCTTTCACCCCCTCGCACGCCTTTTCCCGCCTCCCCCGCTCCTCTCCCCCTCACTTCCGGTTTCCGCCTCCCACTTCCGGGTTTCCGCCTCCCACTTCCGGGTTCCAACAAATCCCCTCCCCGCCCTCCCCAAACACTTTTTTACACCCTTTCACCCCCTCGGGCGCCTTTTCCCGCCTCCCCCGCTCCTCTCCCCCTCACTTCCGGTTTCCGCCTCCCACTTCCGGGTTTACGACTCCCACTTCCGGGTTCCAACAAATCCCCTCCCCCGCCCTCCCCAAACACTTTTTTACACCCTTTCACCCCCTCGCACGCCTTTTCCCGCCTCCCCCGCTCCTCTCCCCCTCACTTCCGGTTTCCGCCTCCCACTTCCGGGTTTACGACTCCCACTTCCGGGTTCCAACAAATCCCCTCCCCGCCCTCCCCAAACACTTTTTTACACCGTTTCACCCCCTCGGACGCCTTTTCCCGCCTCCCCCGCTCCTCTCCCCCTCACTTCCGGTTTCCGCCTCCCACTTCCGGGTTTCCGACTCCCACTTCCGGGTTCCAACAAATCCCCTCCCCGCCCTCCCCAAACACTTTTTTACACCCTTTCACCCCCTCGCGCGCCTTTTCCCGCCTCCCCCGCTCCTCTCCCCCTCACTTCCGGTTTCCGCCTCCCACTTCCGGGTTTCCGACTCCCACTTCCGGGTTCCAACAAATCCCCTCCCCGCCCTCCCCAAACACTTTTTTACACCCTTTCACCCCCTCGCACGCCTTTTCCCGCCTCCCCCGCTCCTCTCCCCCTCACTTCCGGTTTCCGCCTCCCACTTCCGGGTTTACGACTCCCACTTCCGGGTTCCAACAAATCCCCTCCCCGCCCTCCCCAAACACTTTTTTACACCCTTTCACCCCCTCGGGCGCCTTTTCCCGCCTCCCCCGCTCCTCTCCCCCTCACTTCCGGTTTCCGCCTCCCACTTCCGGGTTTCCGCCTCCCACTTCCGGGTTCCAACAAATCCCCTCCCCGCCCTCCCCAAACACTTTTTTACACCCTTTCTCCCCCTCGGGCGCCTTTTCCCGCCTCCCCCGCTCCTCTCCCCCTCACTTCCGGTTTCCGCCTCCCACTTCCGGGTTTCCGACTCCCACTTCCGGGTTCCAACAAATCCCCTCCCCGCCCTCCCCAAACACTTTTTGACACCGTTTCTCCCCCTCGGACGCCTTTTCCCGCCTCCCCCGCTCCTCTCCCCCTCACTTCCGGTTTCCGCCTCCCACTTCCGGGTTTACGACTCCCACTTCCGGGTTCCAACAAATCCCCTCCCCGCCCTCCCCAAACACTTTTTTACACCCTTTCACCCCCTCGGACGCCTTTTCCCGCCTCCCCCGCTCCTCTCCCCCTCACTTCCGGTTTCCGCCTCCCACTTCCGGGTTTACGACTCCCACTTCCGGCTTCCAACAAATCCCCTCCCCGCCCTCCCCAAACACTTTTTTACACCGTTTCTCCCCCTCGGGCGCCTTTTCCCGCCTCCCCCGCTCCTCTCCCCCTCACTTCCGGTTTCCGCCTCCCACTTCCGGGTTTCCGACTCCCACTTCCGGGTTCCAACAAATCCCCTCCCCGCCCTCCCCAAACACTTTTTTACACCCTTTCACCCCCTCGGGCGCCTTTTCCCGCCTCCCCCGCTCCTCTCCCCCTCACTTCCGGTTTCCGCCTCCCACTTCCGGGTTTACGACTCCCACTTCCGGGTTCCAACAAATCCCCTCCCCGCCCTCCCCAAACACTTTTTTACACCCTTTCTCCCCCTCGGACGCCTTTTCCCGCCTCCCCCGCTCCTCTCCCCCTCACTTCCGGTTTCCGCCTCCCACTTCCGGGTTTCCGACTCCCACTTCCGGGTTCCAACAAATCCCCTCCCCGCCCTCCCCAAACACTTTTTTACACCGTTTCACCCCCTCGGACGCCTTTTCCCGCCTCCCCCGCTCCTCTCCCCCTCACTTCCGGTTTCCGCCTCCCACTTCCGGGTTTACGACTCCCACTTCCGGGTTCCAACAAATCCCCTCCCCGCCCTCCCCAAACACTTTTTTACACCCTTTCACCCCCTCGGACGCCTTTTCCCGCCTCCCCCGCTCCTCTCCCCCTCACTTCCGGTTTCCGCCTCCCACTTCCGGGTTTCCGACTCCCACTTCCGGGTTCCAACAAATCCCCTCCCCCGCCCTCCCCAAACACTTTTTTACACCGTTTCACCCCCTCGGGCGCCTTTTCCCGCCTCCCTCGCTCCTCTCCCCCTCACTTCCGGTTTCCGCCTCCCACTTCCGGGTTTCCGCCTCCCACTTCCGGGTTCCAACAAATCCCCTCCCCGCCCTCCCCAAACACTTTTTTACGCCGTTTCACCCCCTCGGACGCCTTTTCCCGCCTCCCCCGCTCCTCTCCCCCTCACTTCCGGTTTCCGCCTCCCACTTCCGGGTTTCCGACTCCCACTTCCGGGTTCCAACAAATCCCCTCCCCGCCCTCCCCAAACACTTTTTTACGCCGTTTCACCCCCTCGCGCGCCTTTTCCCGCCTCCCCCGCTCCTCTCCCCCTCACTTCCGGTTTCCGCCTCCCACTTCCGGGTTTCCGCCTCCCACTTCCGGGTTCCAACAAATCCCCTCCCCGCCCTCCCCAAACACTTTTTTACACCGTTTCACCCCCTCGCACGCCTTTTCCCGCCTCCCCCGCTCCTCTCCCCCTCACTTCCGGTTTCCGCCTCCCACTTCCGGGTTTCCGCCTCCCACTTCCGGGTTCCAACAAATCCCCTCCCCGCCCTCCCCAAACACTTTTTTACACCCTTTCACCCCCTCGGGCGCCTTTTCCCGCCTCCCCCGCTCCTCTCCCCCTCACTTCCGGTTTCCGCCTCCCACTTCCGGGTTTCCGACTCCCACTTCCGGGTTCCAACAAATCCCCTCCCCGCCCTCCCCAAACACTTTTTTACACCCTTTCACCCCCTCGGACGCCTTTTCCCGCCTCCCCCGCTCCTCTCCCCCTCACTTCCGGTTTCCGCCTCCCACTTCCGGGTTTCCGACTCCCACTTCCGGGTTCCAACAAATCCCCTCCCCGCCCTCCCCAAACACTTTTTTACACCGTTTCTCCCCCTCGGGCGCCTTTTCCCGCCTCCCCCGCTCCTCTCCCCCTCACTTCCGGTTTCCGCCTCCCACTTCCGGGTTTCCGACTCCCACTTCCGGGTTCCAACAAATCCCCTCCCCGCCCTCCCCAAACACTTTTTTACACCCTTTCACCCCCTCGCGCGCCTTTTCCCGCCTCCCCCGCTCCTCTCCCCCTCACTTCCGGTTTCCGCCTCCCACTTCCGGGTTTACGACTCCCACTTCCGGGTTCCAACAAATCCCCTCCCCGCCCTCCCCAAACACTTTTTGACACCGTTTCACCCCCTCGCGCACCTTTTCCCGCCTCCCCCGCTCCTCTCCCCCTCACTTCCGGTTTCCGCCTCCCACTTCCGGGTTTCCGCCTCCCACTTCCGGGTTCCAACAAATCCCCTCCCCGCCCTCCCCAAACACTTTTTTACACCCTTTCACCCCCTCGCACGCCTTTTCCCGCCTCCCCCGCTCCTCTCCCCCTCACTTCCGGTTTCCGCCTCCCACTTCCGGGTTTACGACTCCCACTTCCGGGTTCCAACAAATCCCCTCCCCGCCCTCCCCAAACACTTTTTTACACCCTTTCACCCCCTCGGGCGCCTTTTCCCGCCTCCCCCGCTCCTCTCCCCCTCACTTCCGGTTTCCGCCTCCCACTTCCGGGTTTACGACTCCCACTTCCGGGTTCCAACAAATCCCCTCCCCCGCCCTCCCCAAACACTTTTTTACACCCTTTCACCCCCTCGCACGCCTTTTCCCGCCTCCCCCGCTCCTCTCCCCCTCACTTCCGGTTTCCGCCTCCCACTTCCGGGTTTCCGCCTCCCACTTCCGGGTTCCAACAAATCCCCTCCCCGCCCTCCCCAAACACTTTTTTACACCCTTTCACCCCCTCGCGCGCCTTTTCCCGCCTCCCCCGCTCCTCTCCCCCTCACTTCCGGTTTCCGCCTCCCACTTCCGGGTTTACGACTCCCACTTCCGGGTTCCAACAAATCCCCTCCCCCGCCCTCCCCAAACACTTTTTTACACCCTTTCACCCCCTCGCACGCCTTTTCCCGCCTCCCCCGCTCCTCTCCCCCTCACTTCCGGTTTCCGCCTCCCACTTCCGGGTTTACGACTCCCACTTCCGGGTTCCAACAAATCCCCTCCCCCGCCCTCCCCAAACACTTTTTTACACCGTTTCACCCCCTCGGACGCCTTTTCCCGCCTCCCCCGCTCCTCTCCCCCTCACTTCCGGTTTCCGCCTCCCACTTCCGGGTTTCCGACTCCCACTTCCGGGTTCCAACAAATCCCCTCCCCGCCCTCCCCAAACACTTTTTTACACCGTTTCTCCCCCTCGCGCGCCTTTTCCCGCCTCCCCCGCTCCTCTCCCCCTCACTTCCGGTTTCCGCCTCCCACTTCCGGGTTTCCGACTCCCACTTCCGGGTTCCAACAAATCCCCTCCCCGCCCTCCCCAAACACTTTTTTACACCCTTTCACCCCCTCGGACGCCTTTTCCCGCCTCCCCCGCTCCTCTCCCCCTCACTTCCGGTTTCCGCCTCCCACTTCCGGGTTTCCGACTCCCACTTCCGGGTTCCAACAAATCCCCTCCCCGCCCTCCCCAAACACTTTTTTACACCCTTTCACCCCCTCGCACGCCTTTTCCCGCCTCCCCCGCTCCTCTCCCCCTCACTTCCGGTTTCCGCCTCCCACTTCCGGGTTTCCGCCTCCCACTTCCGGGTTCCAACAAATCCCCTCCCCGCCCTCCCCAAACACTTTTTTACACCGTTTCTCCCCCTCGGGCGCCTTTTCCCGCCTCCCCCGCTCCTCTCCCCCTCACTTCCGGTTTCCGCCTCCCACTTCCGGGTTTCCGACTCCCACTTCCGGGTTCCAACAAATCCCCTCCCCGCCCTCCCCAAACACTTTTTTACACCCTTTCACCCCCTCGGGCGCCTTTTCCCGCCTCCCCCGCTCCTCTCCCCCTCACTTCCGGTTTCCGCCTCCCACTTCCGGGTTTACGACTCCCACTTCCGGGTTCCAACAAATCCCCTCCCCGCCCTCCCCAAACACTTTTTGACACCGTTTCTCCCCCTCGGACGCCTTTTCCCGCCTCCCCCGCTCCTCTCCCCCTCACTTCCGGTTTCCGCCTCCCACTTCCGGGTTTCCGACTCCCACTTCCGGGTTCCAACAAATCCCCTCCCCGCCCTCCCCAAACACTTTTTTACACCCTTTCACCCCCTCGCACGCCTTTTCCCGCCTCCCCCGCTCCTCTCCCCCTCACTTCCGGTTTCCGCCTCCCACTTCCGGGTTTACGACTCCCACTTCCGGGTTCCAACAAATCCCCTCCCCGCCCTCCCCAAACACTTTTTTACACCCTTTCACCCCCTCGGACGCCTTTTCCCGCCTCCCCCGCTCCTCTCCCCCTCACTTCCGGTTTCCGCCTCCCACTTCCGGGTTTACGACTCCCACTTCCGGGTTCCAACAAATCCCCTCCCCGCCCTCCCCAAACACTTTTTGACACCGTTTCTCCCCCTCGGACGCCTTTTCCCGCCTCCCCCGCTCCTCTCCCCCTCACTTCCGGTTTCCGCCTCCCACTTCCGGGTTTCCGACTCCCACTTCCGGGTTCCAACAAATCCCCTCCCCCGCCCTCCCCAAACACTTTTTTACACCGTTTCACCCCCTCGGACGCCTTTTCCCGCCTCCCCCGCTCCTCTCCCCCTCACTTCCGGTTTCCGCCTCCCACTTCCGGGTTTCCGCCTCCCACTTCCGGGTTCCACCCAATCCCCTCCCCGCCCTCCCCAAACACTTTTTGACACCCTTTCACCCCCTCGCACGCCTTTTCCCGCCTCCCCCGCTCCTCTCCCCCTCACTTCCGGTTTCCGCCTCCCACTTCCGGGTTTCCGCCTCCCACTTCCGGGTTCCAACAAATCCCCTCCCCGCCCTCCCCAAACACTTTTTTACACCCTTTCTCCCCCCCTCGGACGCCTTTTCCCGCCTCCCCCGCTCCTCTCCCCCTCACTTCCGGTTTCCGCCTCCCACTTCCGGGTTTCCGACTCCCACTTCCGGGTTCCAACAAATCCCCTCCCCGCCCTCCCCAAACACTTTTTTACACCGTTTCTCCCCCTCGGGCGCCTTTTCCCGCCTCCCCCGCTCCTCTCCCCCTCACTTCCGGTTTCCGCCTCCCACTTCCGGGTTTCCGCCTCCCACTTCCGGGTTCCAACAAATCCCCTCCCCGCCCTCCCCAAACACTTTTTGACACCGTTTCTCCCCCTCGCACGCCTTTTCCCGCCTCCCCCGCTCCTCTCCCCCTCACTTCCGGTTTCCGCCTCCCACTTCCGGGTTTCCGACTCCCACTTCCGGGTTCCAACAAATCCCCTCCCCGCCCTCCCCAAACACTTTTTTACACCCTTTCACCCCCTCGGGCGCCTTTTCCCGCCTCCCCCGCTCCTCTCCCCCTCACTTCCGGTTTCCGCCTCCCACTTCCGGGTTTACGACTCCCACTTCCGGGTTCCAACAAATCCCCTCCCCGCCCTCCCCAAACACTTTTTTACACCCTTTCTCCCCCTCGGACGCCTTTTCCCGCCTCCCCCGCTCCTCTCCCCCTCACTTCCGGTTTCCGCCTCCCACTTCCGGGTTTCCGACTCCCACTTCCGGGTTCCAACAAATCCCCTCCCCGCCCTCCCCAAACACTTTTTGACACCGTTTCTCCCCCTCGGACGCCTTTTCCCGCCTCCCCCGCTCCTCTCCCCCTCACTTCCGGTTTCCGCCTCCCACTTCCGGGTTTACGACTCCCACTTCCGGGTTCCAACAAATCCCCTCCCCGCCCTCCCCAAACACTTTTTTACACCCTTTCACCCCCTCGGACGCCTTTTCCCGCCTCCCCCGCTCCTCTCCCCCTCACTTCCGGTTTCCGCCTCCCACTTCCGGGTTTCCGACTCCCACTTCCGGGTTCCAACAAATCCCCTCCCCCGCCCTCCCCAAACACTTTTTTACACCGTTTCACCCCCTCGCGCGCCTTTTCCCGCCTCCCCCGCTCCTCTCCCCCTCACTTCCGGTTTCCGCCTCCCACTTCCGGGTTTACGACTCCCACTTCCGGGTTCCAACAAATCCCCTCCCCGCCCTCCCCAAACACTTTTTTACGCCGTTTCACCCCCTCACGCGCCTTTTCCCGCCTCCCCCGCTCCTCTCCCCCTCACTTCCGGTTTCCGCCTCCCACTTCCGGGTTTCCGACTCCCACTTCCGGGTTCCAACAAATCCCCTCCCCGCCCTCCCCAAACACTTTTTTACACCCTTTCACCCCCTCGGGCGCCTTTTCCCGCCTCCCCCGCTCCTCTCCCCCTCACTTCCGGTTTCCGCCTCCCACTTCCGGGTTTACGACTCCCACTTCCGGGTTCCAACAAATCCCCTCCCCGCCCTCCCCAAACACTTTTTTACACCCTTTCTCCCCCTCGGACGCCTTTTCCCGCCTCCCCCGCTCCTCTCCCCCTCACTTCCGGTTTCCGCCTCCCACTTCCGGGTTTCCGACTCCCACTTCCGGGTTCCAACAAATCCCCTCCCCGCCCTCCCCAAACACTTTTTTACACCCTTTCACCCCCTCGCACGCCTTTTCCCGCCTCCCCCGCTCCTCTCCCCCTCACTTCCGGTTTCCGCCTCCCACTTCCGGGTTTCCGCCTCCCACTTCCGGGTTCCAACAAATCCCCTCCCCGCCCTCCCCAAACACTTTTTTACACCGTTTCACCCCCTCGGACGCCTTTTCCCGCCTCCCCCGCTCCTCTCCCCCTCACTTCCGGTTACCGCCTCCCACTTCCGGGTTTCCGACTCCCACTTCCGGGTTCCAACAAATCCCCTCACTGCCCTCCCCAAACACTTTTTTACACCCTTTCACCCCCTCGGGCGCCTTTTCCCGCCTCCCCCGCTCCTCTCCCCCTCACTTCCGGTTTCCGACTCCCACTTCCGGGTTTCCGCCTCCCACTTCCGGGTTCCAACAAATCCCCTCCCCGCCCTCCCCAAACACTTTTTTACGCCGTTTCACCCCCTCGCACGCCTTTTCCCGCCTCCCCCGCTCCTCTCCCCCTCACTTCCGGTTTCCGCCTCCCACTTCCGGGTTTCCGCCTCCCACTTCCGGGTTCCAACAAATCCCCTCCCCGCCCTCCCCAAACACTTTTTTACACCGTTTCACCCCCTCGCACGCCTTTTCCCGCCTCCCCCGCTCCTCTCCCCCTCACTTCCGGTTTCCGCCTCCCACTTCCGGGTTTCCGCCTCCCACTTCCGGGTTCCAACAAATCCCCTCCCCGCCCTCCCCAAACACTTTTTTACACCCTTTCACCCCCTCGGGCGCCTTTTCCCGCCTCCCCCGCTCCTCTCCCCCTCACTTCCGGTTTCCGCCTCCCACTTCCGGGTTTCCGACTCCCACTTCCGGGTTCCAACAAATCCCCTCCCCGCCCTCCCCAAACACTTTTTTACACCCTTTCACCCCCTCGCACGCCTTTTCCCGCCTCCCCCGCTCCTCTCCCCCTCACTTCCGGTTTCCGCCTCCCACTTCCGGGTTTCCGACTCCCACTTCCGGGTTCCAACAAATCCCCTCCCCGCCCTCCCCAAACACTTTTTTACACCGTTTCTCCCCCTCGCACGCCTTTTCCCGCCTCCCCCGCTCCTCTCCCCCTCACTTCCGGTTTCCGCCTCCCACTTCCGGGTTTACGACTCCCACTTCCGGGTTCCAACAAATCCCCTCCCCGCCCTCCCCAAACACTTTTTTACACCCTTTCACCCCCTCGCGCGCCTTTTCCCGCCTCCCCCGCTCCTCTCCCCCTCACTTCCGGTTTCCGCCTCCCACTTCCGGGTTTACGACTCCCACTTCCGGGTTCCAACAAATCCCCTCCCCGCCCTCCCCAAACACTTTTTGACACCGTTTCACCCCCTCGCGCACCTTTTCCCGCCTCCCCCGCTCCTCTCCCCCTCACTTCCGGTTTCCGCCTCCCACTTCCGGGTTTCCGACTCCCACTTCCGGGTTCCAACAAATCCCCTCCCCGCCCTCCCCAAACACTTTTTTACGCCGTTTCACCCCCTCGCGCGCCTTTTCCCGCCTCCCCCGCTCCTCTCCCCCTCACTTCCGGTTTCCGCCTCCCACTTCCGGGTTTCCGACTCCCACTTCCGGGTTCCAACAAATCCCCTCCCCGCCCTCCCCAAACACTTTTTTACACCCTTTCACCCCCTCGCGCGCCTTTTCCCGCCTCCCCCGCTCCTCTCCCCCTCACTTCCGGTTTCCGCCTCCCACTTCCGGGTTTCCGCCTCCCACTTCCGGGTTCCAACAAATCCCCTCCCCGCCCTCCCCAAACACTTTTTTACACCCTTTCACCCCCTCGCGCGCCTTTTCCCGCCTCCCCCGCTCCTCTCCCCCTCACTTCCGGTTTCCGCCTCCCACTTCCGGGTTTCCGCCTCCCACTTCCGGGTTCCAACAAATCCCCTCCCCGCCCTCCCCAAACACTTTTTTACACCCTTTCACCCCCTCGGGCGCCTTTTCCCGCCTCCCCCGCTCCTCTCCCCCTCACTTCCGGTTTCCGCCTCCCACTTCCGGGTTTACGACTCCCACTTCCGGGTTCCAACAAATCCCCTCCCCCGCCCTCCCCAAACACTTTTTTACACCCTTTCACCCCCTCGCACGCCTTTTCCCGCCTCCCCCGCTCCTCTCCCCCTCACTTCCGGTTTCCGCCTCCCACTTCCGGGTTTACGACTCCCACTTCCGGGTTCCAACAAATCCCCTCCCCGCCCTCCCCAAACACTTTTTTACACCGTTTCACCCCCTCGGACGCCTTTTCCCGCCTCCCCCGCTCCTCTCCCCCTCACTTCCGGTTTCCGCCTCCCACTTCCGGGTTTCCGACTCCCACTTCCGGGTTCCAACAAATCCCCTCCCCGCCCTCCCCAAACACTTTTTTACACCCTTTCACCCCCTCGCGCGCCTTTTCCCGCCTCCCCCGCTCCTCTCCCCCTCACTTCCGGTTTCCGCCTCCCACTTCCGGGTTTCCGACTCCCACTTCCGGGTTCCAACAAATCCCCTCCCCGCCCTCCCCAAACACTTTTTTACACCCTTTCACCCCCTCGCACGCCTTTTCCCGCCTCCCCCGCTCCTCTCCCCCTCACTTCCGGTTTCCGCCTCCCACTTCCGGGTTTACGACTCCCACTTCCGGGTTCCAACAAATCCCCTCCCCGCCCTCCCCAAACACTTTTTTACACCCTTTCACCCCCTCGGGCGCCTTTTCCCGCCTCCCCCGCTCCTCTCCCCCTCACTTCCGGTTTCCGCCTCCCACTTCCGGGTTTCCGCCTCCCACTTCCGGGTTCCAACAAATCCCCTCCCCGCCCTCCCCAAACACTTTTTTACACCCTTTCTCCCCCTCGGGCGCCTTTTCCCGCCTCCCCCGCTCCTCTCCCCCTCACTTCCGGTTTCCGCCTCCCACTTCCGGGTTTCCGACTCCCACTTCCGGGTTCCAACAAATCCCCTCCCCGCCCTCCCCAAACACTTTTTGACACCGTTTCTCCCCCTCGGACGCCTTTTCCCGCCTCCCCCGCTCCTCTCCCCCTCACTTCCGGTTTCCGCCTCCCACTTCCGGGTTTACGACTCCCACTTCCGGGTTCCAACAAATCCCCTCCCCGCCCTCCCCAAACACTTTTTTACACCCTTTCACCCCCTCGGACGCCTTTTCCCGCCTCCCCCGCTCCTCTCCCCCTCACTTCCGGTTTCCGCCTCCCACTTCCGGGTTTACGACTCCCACTTCCGGCTTCCAACAAATCCCCTCCCCGCCCTCCCCAAACACTTTTTTACACCGTTTCTCCCCCTCGGGCGCCTTTTCCCGCCTCCCCCGCTCCTCTCCCCCTCACTTCCGGTTTCCGCCTCCCACTTCCGGGTTTCCGACTCCCACTTCCGGGTTCCAACAAATCCCCTCCCCGCCCTCCCCAAACACTTTTTTACACCCTTTCACCCCCTCGGGCGCCTTTTCCCGCCTCCCCCGCTCCTCTCCCCCTCACTTCCGGTTTCCGCCTCCCACTTCCGGGTTTACGACTCCCACTTCCGGGTTCCAACAAATCCCCTCCCCGCCCTCCCCAAACACTTTTTTACACCCTTTCTCCCCCTCGGACGCCTTTTCCCGCCTCCCCCGCTCCTCTCCCCCTCACTTCCGGTTTCCGCCTCCCACTTCCGGGTTTCCGACTCCCACTTCCGGGTTCCAACAAATCCCCTCCCCGCCCTCCCCAAACACTTTTTTACACCGTTTCACCCCCTCGGACGCCTTTTCCCGCCTCCCCCGCTCCTCTCCCCCTCACTTCCGGTTTCCGCCTCCCACTTCCGGGTTTACGACTCCCACTTCCGGGTTCCAACAAATCCCCTCCCCGCCCTCCCCAAACACTTTTTTACACCCTTTCACCCCCTCGGACGCCTTTTCCCGCCTCCCCCGCTCCTCTCCCCCTCACTTCCGGTTTCCGCCTCCCACTTCCGGGTTTCCGACTCCCACTTCCGGGTTCCAACAAATCCCCTCCCCCGCCCTCCCCAAACACTTTTTTACACCGTTTCACCCCCTCGGGCGCCTTTTCCCGCCTCCCTCGCTCCTCTCCCCCTCACTTCCGGTTTCCGCCTCCCACTTCCGGGTTTCCGCCTCCCACTTCCGGGTTCCAACAAATCCCCTCCCCGCCCTCCCCAAACACTTTTTTACGCCGTTTCACCCCCTCGGACGCCTTTTCCCGCCTCCCCCGCTCCTCTCCCCCTCACTTCCGGTTTCCGCCTCCCACTTCCGGGTTTCCGACTCCCACTTCCGGGTTCCAACAAATCCCCTCCCCGCCCTCCCCAAACACTTTTTTACGCCGTTTCACCCCCTCGCGCGCCTTTTCCCGCCTCCCCCGCTCCTCTCCCCCTCACTTCCGGTTTCCGCCTCCCACTTCCGGGTTTCCGCCTCCCACTTCCGGGTTCCAACAAATCCCCTCCCCGCCCTCCCCAAACACTTTTTTACACCGTTTCACCCCCTCGCACGCCTTTTCCCGCCTCCCCCGCTCCTCTCCCCCTCACTTCCGGTTTCCGCCTCCCACTTCCGGGTTTCCGCCTCCCACTTCCGGGTTCCAACAAATCCCCTCCCCGCCCTCCCCAAACACTTTTTTACACCCTTTCACCCCCTCGGGCGCCTTTTCCCGCCTCCCCCGCTCCTCTCCCCCTCACTTCCGGTTTCCGCCTCCCACTTCCGGGTTTCCGCCTCCCACTTCCGGGTTCCAACAAATCCCCTCCCCGCCCTCCCCAAACACTTTTTTACACCCTTTCACCCCCTCGGACGCCTTTTCCCGCCTCCCCCGCTCCTCTCCCCCTCACTTCCGGTTTCCGCCTCCCACTTCCGGGTTTCCGACTCCCACTTCCGGGTTCCAACAAATCCCCTCCCCGCCCTCCCCAAACACTTTTTTACACCGTTTCTCCCCCTCGGGCGCCTTTTCCCGCCTCCCCCGCTCCTCTCCCCCTCACTTCCGGTTTCCGCCTCCCACTTCCGGGTTTCCGACTCCCACTTCCGGGTTCCAACAAATCCCCTCCCCGCCCTCCCCAAACACTTTTTTACACCCTTTCACCCCCTCGCGCGCCTTTTCCCGCCTCCCCCGCTCCTCTCCCCCTCACTTCCGGTTTCCGCCTCCCACTTCCGGGTTTACGACTCCCACTTCCGGGTTCCAACAAATCCCCTCCCCGCCCTCCCCAAACACTTTTTGACACCGTTTCACCCCCTCGCGCACCTTTTCCCGCCTCCCCCGCTCCTCTCCCCCTCACTTCCGGTTTCCGCCTCCCACTTCCGGGTTTCCGCCTCCCACTTCCGGGTTCCAACAAATCCCCTCCCCGCCCTCCCCAAACACTTTTTTACACCCTTTCACCCCCTCGCACGCCTTTTCCCGCCTCCCCCGCTCCTCTCCCCCTCACTTCCGGTTTCCGCCTCCCACTTCCGGGTTTACGACTCCCACTTCCGGGTTCCAACAAATCCCCTCCCCGCCCTCCCCAAACACTTTTTTACACCCTTTCACCCCCTCGGGCGCCTTTTCCCGCCTCCCCCGCTCCTCTCCCCCTCACTTCCGGTTTCCGCCTCCCACTTCCGGGTTTACGACTCCCACTTCCGGGTTCCAACAAATCCCCTCCCCCGCCCTCCCCAAACACTTTTTTACACCCTTTCACCCCCTCGCACGCCTTTTCCCGCCTCCCCCGCTCCTCTCCCCCTCACTTCCGGTTTCCGCCTCCCACTTCCGGGTTTCCGCCTCCCACTTCCGGGTTCCAACAAATCCCCTCCCCGCCCTCCCCAAACACTTTTTTACACCCTTTCACCCCCTCGCGCGCCTTTTCCCGCCTCCCCCGCTCCTCTCCCCCTCACTTCCGGTTTCCGCCTCCCACTTCCGGGTTTACGACTCCCACTTCCGGGTTCCAACAAATCCCCTCCCCCGCCCTCCCCAAACACTTTTTTACACCCTTTCACCCCCTCGCACGCCTTTTCCCGCCTCCCCCGCTCCTCTCCCCCTCACTTCCGGTTTCCGCCTCCCACTTCCGGGTTTACGACTCCCACTTCCGGGTTCCAACAAATCCCCTCCCCCGCCCTCCCCAAACACTTTTTTACACCGTTTCACCCCCTCGGACGCCTTTTCCCGCCTCCCCCGCTCCTCTCCCCCTCACTTCCGGTTTCCGCCTCCCACTTCCGGGTTTCCGACTCCCACTTCCGGGTTCCAACAAATCCCCTCCCCGCCCTCCCCAAACACTTTTTTACACCGTTTCTCCCCCTCGCGCGCCTTTTCCCGCCTCCCCCGCTCCTCTCCCCCTCACTTCCGGTTTCCGCCTCCCACTTCCGGGTTTCCGACTCCCACTTCCGGGTTCCAACAAATCCCCTCCCCGCCCTCCCCAAACACTTTTTTACACCCTTTCACCCCCTCGGACGCCTTTTCCCGCCTCCCCCGCTCCTCTCCCCCTCACTTCCGGTTTCCGCCTCCCACTTCCGGGTTTCCGACTCCCACTTCCGGGTTCCAACAAATCCCCTCCCCGCCCTCCCCAAACACTTTTTTACACCCTTTCACCCCCTCGCACGCCTTTTCCCGCCTCCCCCGCTCCTCTCCCCCTCACTTCCGGTTTCCGCCTCCCACTTCCGGGTTTCCGCCTCCCACTTCCGGGTTCCAACAAATCCCCTCCCCGCCCTCCCCAAACACTTTTTTACACCGTTTCTCCCCCTCGGGCGCCTTTTCCCGCCTCCCCCGCTCCTCTCCCCCTCACTTCCGGTTTCCGCCTCCCACTTCCGGGTTTCCGACTCCCACTTCCGGGTTCCAACAAATCCCCTCCCCGCCCTCCCCAAACACTTTTTTACACCCTTTCACCCCCTCGGGCGCCTTTTCCCGCCTCCCCCGCTCCTCTCCCCCTCACTTCCGGTTTCCGCCTCCCACTTCCGGGTTTACGACTCCCACTTCCGGGTTCCAACAAATCCCCTCCCCGCCCTCCCCAAACACTTTTTGACACCGTTTCTCCCCCTCGGACGCCTTTTCCCGCCTCCCCCGCTCCTCTCCCCCTCACTTCCGGTTTCCGCCTCCCACTTCCGGGTTTCCGACTCCCACTTCCGGGTTCCAACAAATCCCCTCCCCGCCCTCCCCAAACACTTTTTTACACCCTTTCACCCCCTCGCACGCCTTTTCCCGCCTCCCCCGCTCCTCTCCCCCTCACTTCCGGTTTCCGCCTCCCACTTCCGGGTTTACGACTCCCACTTCCGGGTTCCAACAAATCCCCTCCCCGCCCTCCCCAAACACTTTTTTACACCCTTTCACCCCCTCGGACGCCTTTTCCCGCCTCCCCCGCTCCTCTCCCCCTCACTTCCGGTTTCCGCCTCCCACTTCCGGGTTTACGACTCCCACTTCCGGGTTCCAACAAATCCCCTCCCCGCCCTCCCCAAACACTTTTTGACACCGTTTCTCCCCCTCGGACGCCTTTTCCCGCCTCCCCCGCTCCTCTCCCCCTCACTTCCGGTTTCCGCCTCCCACTTCCGGGTTTCCGACTCCCACTTCCGGGTTCCAACAAATCCCCTCCCCCGCCCTCCCCAAACACTTTTTTACACCGTTTCACCCCCTCGGACGCCTTTTCCCGCCTCCCCCGCTCCTCTCCCCCTCACTTCCGGTTTCCGCCTCCCACTTCCGGGTTTCCGCCTCCCACTTCCGGGTTCCACCCAATCCCCTCCCCGCCCTCCCCAAACACTTTTTGACACCCTTTCACCCCCTCGCACGCCTTTTCCCGCCTCCCCCGCTCCTCTCCCCCTCACTTCCGGTTTCCGCCTCCCACTTCCGGGTTTCCGCCTCCCACTTCCGGGTTCCAACAAATCCCCTCCCCGCCCTCCCCAAACACTTTTTTACACCCTTTCTCCCCCCCTCGGGCGCCTTTTCCCGCCTCCCCCGCTCCTCTCCCCCTCACTTCCGGTTTCCGCCTCCCACTTCCGGGTTTCCGACTCCCACTTCCGGGTTCCAACAAATCCCCTCCCCGCCCTCCCCAAACACTTTTTTACACCGTTTCTCCCCCTCGGGCGCCTTTTCCCGCCTCCCCCGCTCCTCTCCCCCTCACTTCCGGTTTCCGCCTCCCACTTCCGGGTTTCCGCCTCCCACTTCCGGGTTCCAACAAATCCCCTCCCCGCCCTCCCCAAACACTTTTTGACACCGTTTCTCCCCCTCGCACGCCTTTTCCCGCCTCCCCCGCTCCTCTCCCCCTCACTTCCGGTTTCCGCCTCCCACTTCCGGGTTTCCGACTCCCACTTCCGGGTTCCAACAAATCCCCTCCCCGCCCTCCCCAAACACTTTTTTACACCCTTTCACCCCCTCGGGCGCCTTTTCCCGCCTCCCCCGCTCCTCTCCCCCTCACTTCCGGTTTCCGCCTCCCACTTCCGGGTTTACGACTCCCACTTCCGGGTTCCAACAAATCCCCTCCCCGCCCTCCCCAAACACTTTTTTACACCCTTTCTCCCCCTCGGACGCCTTTTCCCGCCTCCCCCGCTCCTCTCCCCCTCACTTCCGGTTTCCGCCTCCCACTTCCGGGTTTCCGACTCCCACTTCCGGGTTCCAACAAATCCCCTCCCCGCCCTCCCCAAACACTTTTTGACACCGTTTCTCCCCCTCGGACGCCTTTTCCCGCCTCCCCCGCTCCTCTCCCCCTCACTTCCGGTTTCCGCCTCCCACTTCCGGGTTTACGACTCCCACTTCCGGGTTCCAACAAATCCCCTCCCCGCCCTCCCCAAACACTTTTTTACACCCTTTCACCCCCTCGGGCGCCTTTTCCCGCCTCCCCCGCTCCTCTCCCCCTCACTTCCGGTTTCCGCCTCCCACTTCCGGGTTTCCGACTCCCACTTCCGGGTTCCAACAAATCCCCTCCCCCGCCCTCCCCAAACACTTTTTTACACCGTTTCACCCCCTCGCGCGCCTTTTCCCGCCTCCCCCGCTCCTCTCCCCCTCACTTCCGGTTTCCGCCTCCCACTTCCGGGTTTACGACTCCCACTTCCGGGTTCCAACAAATCCCCTCCCCGCCCTCCCCAAACACTTTTTTACGCCGTTTCACCCCCTCACGCGCCTTTTCCCGCCTCCCCCGCTCCTCTCCCCCTCACTTCCGGTTTCCGCCTCCCACTTCCGGGTTTCCGACTCCCACTTCCGGGTTCCAACAAATCCCCTCCCCGCCCTCCCCAAACACTTTTTTACACCCTTTCACCCCCTCGGGCGCCTTTTCCCGCCTCCCCCGCTCCTCTCCCCCTCACTTCCGGTTTCCGCCTCCCACTTCCGGGTTTACGACTCCCACTTCCGGGTTCCAACAAATCCCCTCCCCGCCCTCCCCAAACACTTTTTTACACCCTTTCTCCCCCTCGGACGCCTTTTCCCGCCTCCCCCGCTCCTCTCCCCCTCACTTCCGGTTTCCGCCTCCCACTTCCGGGTTTCCGACTCCCACTTCCGGGTTCCAACAAATCCCCTCCCCGCCCTCCCCAAACACTTTTTTACACCCTTTCACCCCCTCGCACGCCTTTTCCCGCCTCCCCCGCTCCTCTCCCCCTCACTTCCGGTTTCCGCCTCCCACTTCCGGGTTTCCGCCTCCCACTTCCGGGTTCCAACAAATCCCCTCCCCGCCCTCCCCAAACACTTTTTTACACCGTTTCACCCCCTCGGACGCCTTTTCCCGCCTCCCCCGCTCCTCTCCCCCTCACTTCCGGTTTCCGCCTCCCACTTCCGGGTTTCCGACTCCCACTTCCGGGTTCCAACAAATCCCCTCCCCGCCCTCCCCAAACACTTTTTTACACCGTTTCTCCCCCTCGGGCGCCTTTTCCCGCCTCCCCCGCTCCTCTCCCCCTCACTTCCGGTTTCCGCCTCCCACTTCCGGGTTTCCGCCTCCCACTTCCGGGTTCCAACAAATCCCCTCCCCGCCCTCCCCAAACACTTTTTGACACCGTTTCTCCCCCTCGCACGCCTTTTCCCGCCTCCCCCGCTCCTCTCCCCCTCACTTCCGGTTTCCGCCTCCCACTTCCGGGTTTCCGACTCCCACTTCCGGGTTCCAACAAATCCCCTCCCCGCCCTCCCCAAACACTTTTTTACACCCTTTCACCCCCTCGCACGCCTTTTCCCGCCTCCCCCGCTCCTCTCCCCCTCACTTCCGGTTTCCGCCTCCCACTTCCGGGTTTACGACTCCCACTTCCGGGTTCCAACAAATCCCCTCCCCGCCCTCCCCAAACACTTTTTTACACCGTTTCACCCCCTCGCACGCCTTTTCCCGCCTCCCCCGCTCCTCTCCCCCTCACTTCCGGTTTCCGCCTCCCACTTCCGGGTTTCCGCCTCCCACTTCCGGGTTCCAACAAATCCCCTCCCCGCCCTCCCCAAACACTTTTTTACACCCTTTCACCCCCTCGGGCGCCTTTTCCCGCCTCCCCCGCTCCTCTCCCCCTCACTTCCGGTTTCCGCCTCCCACTTCCGGGTTTCCGACTCCCACTTCCGGGTTCCAACAAATCCCCTCCCCGCCCTCCCCAAACACTTTTTTACACCCTTTCACCCCCTCGCACGCCTTTTCCCGCCTCCCCCGCTCCTCTCCCCCTCACTTCCGGTTTCCGCCTCCCACTTCCGGGTTTCCGACTCCCACTTCCGGGTTCCAACAAATCCCCTCCCCGCCCTCCCCAAACACTTTTTTACACCGTTTCTCCCCCTCGCACGCCTTTTCCCGCCTCCCCCGCTCCTCTCCCCCTCACTTCCGGTTTCCGCCTCCCACTTCCGGGTTTACGACTCCCACTTCCGGGTTCCAACAAATCCCCTCCCCGCCCTCCCCAAACACTTTTTTACACCCTTTCACCCCCTCGCGCGCCTTTTCCCGCCTCCCCCGCTCCTCTCCCCCTCACTTCCGGTTTCCGCCTCCCACTTCCGGGTTTACGACTCCCACTTCCGGGTTCCAACAAATCCCCTCCCCGCCCTCCCCAAACACTTTTTGACACCGTTTCACCCCCTCGCGCACCTTTTCCCGCCTCCCCCGCTCCTCTCCCCCTCACTTCCGGTTTCCGCCTCCCACTTCCGGGTTTCCGACTCCCACTTCCGGGTTCCAACAAATCCCCTCCCCGCCCTCCCCAAACACTTTTTTACGCCGTTTCACCCCCTCGCGCGCCTTTTCCCGCCTCCCCCGCTCCTCTCCCCCTCACTTCCGGTTTCCGCCTCCCACTTCCGGGTTTCCGACTCCCACTTCCGGGTTCCAACAAATCCCCTCCCCGCCCTCCCCAAACACTTTTTTACACCCTTTCACCCCCTCGGGCGCCTTTTCCCGCCTCCCCCGCTCCTCTCCCCCTCACTTCCGGTTTCCGCCTCCCACTTCCGGGTTTCCGCCTCCCACTTCCGGGTTCCAACAAATCCCCTCCCCGCCCTCCCCAAACACTTTTTTACACCCTTTCACCCCCTCGCACGCCTTTTCCCGCCTCCCCCGCTCCTCTCCCCCTCACTTCCGGTTTCCGCCTCCCACTTCCGGGTTTCCGCCTCCCACTTCCGGGTTCCAACAAATCCCCTCCCCGCCCTCCCCAAACACTTTTTTACACCCTTTCACCCCCTCGGGCGCCTTTTCCCGCCTCCCCCGCTCCTCTCCCCCTCACTTCCGGTTTCCGCCTCCCACTTCCGGGTTTACGACTCCCACTTCCGGGTTCCAACAAATCCCCTCCCCCGCCCTCCCCAAACACTTTTTTACACCCTTTCACCCCCTCGCACGCCTTTTCCCGCCTCCCCCGCTCCTCTCCCCCTCACTTCCGGTTTCCGCCTCCCACTTCCGGGTTTACGACTCCCACTTCCGGGTTCCAACAAATCCCCTCCCCGCCCTCCCCAAACACTTTTTTACACCGTTTCACCCCCTCGGACGCCTTTTCCCGCCTCCCCCGCTCCTCTCCCCCTCACTTCCGGTTTCCGCCTCCCACTTCCGGGTTTCCGACTCCCACTTCCGGGTTCCAACAAATCCCCTCCCCGCCCTCCCCAAACACTTTTTGACACCGTTTCACCCCCTCGGGCGCCTTTTCCCGCCTCCCCCGCTCCTCTCCCCCTCACTTCCGGTTTCCGCCTCCCACTTCCGGGTTTACGACTCCCACTTCCGGGTTCCAACAAATCCCCTCCCCGCCCTCCCCAAACACTTTTTTACGCCGTTTCACCCCCTCGCGCGCCTTTTCCCGCCTCCCCCGCTCCTCTCCCCCTCACTTCCGGTTTCCGCCTCCCACTTCCGGGTTTCCGACTCCCACTTCCGGGTTCCAACAAATCCCCTCCCCGCCCTCCCCAAACACTTTTTTACACCCTTTCACCCCCTCGGACGCCTTTTCCCGCCTCCCCCGCTCCTCTCCCCCTCACTTCCGGTTTCCGCCTCCCACTTCCGGGTTTACGACTCCCACTTCCGGCTTCCAACAAATCCCCTCCCCGCCCTCCCCAAACACTTTTTTACACCCTTTCACCCCCTCGGGCGCCTTTTCCCGCCTCCCCCGCTCCTCTCCCCCTCACTTCCGGTTTCCGCCTCCCACTTCCGGGTTTCCGACTCCCACTTCCGGGTTCCAACAAATCCCCTCCCCGCCCTCCCCAAACACTTTTTGACACCGTTTCACCCCCTCGCGCGCCTTTTCCCGCCTCCCCCGCTCCTCTCCCCCTCACTTCCGGTTTCCGCCTCCCACTTCCGGGTTTCGGCCTCCCACTTCCGGGTTCCAACAAATCCCCTCCCCGCCCTCCCCAAACACTTTTTTACACCGTTTCTCCCCCTCGCGCGCCTTTTCCCGCCTCCCCCGCTCCTCTCCCCCTCACTTCCGGTTTCCGCCTCCCACTTCCGGGTTTCCGACTCCCACTTCCGGGTTCCAACAAATCCCCTCCCCGCCCTCCCCAAGCACTTTTTGACACCGTTTCACCCCCTCGGGCGCCTTTTCCCGCCTCCCCCGCTCCTCTCCCCCTCACTTCCGGTTTCCGCCTCCCACTTCCGGGTTTCCGCCTCCCACTTCCGGGTTCCAACAAATCCCCTCCCCGCCCTCCCCAAACACTTTTTTACACCCTTTCACCCCCTCGCACGCCTTTTCCCGCCTCCCCCGCTCCTCTCCCCCTCACTTCCGGTTTCCGCCTCCCACTTCCGGGTTTCCGACTCCCACTTCCGGGTTCCAACAAATCCCCTCCCCCGCCCTCCCCAAACACTTTTTTACACCGTTTCACCCCCTCGCGCGCCTTTTCCCGCCTCCCCCGCTCCTCTCCCCCTCACTTCCGGTTTCCGCCTCCCACTTCCGGGTTTACGACTCCCACTTCCGGGTTCCAACAAATCCCCTCCCCGCCCTCCCCAAACACTTTTTTACGCCGTTTCACCCCCTCGCGCGCCTTTTCCCGCCTCCCCCGCTCCTCTCCCCCTCACTTCCGGTTTCCGCCTCCCACTTCCGGGTTTCCGACTCCCACTTCCGGGTTCCAACAAATCCCCTCCCCGCCCTCCCCAAACACTTTTTTACGCCGTTTCACCCCCTCGCGCGCCTTTTCCCGCCTCCCCCGCTCCTCTCCCCCTCACTTCCGGTTTCCGCCTCCCACTTCCGGGTTTCCGACTCCCACTTCCGGGTTCCAACAAATCCCCTCCCCCGCCCTCCCCAAACACTTTTTTACACCGTTTCACCCCCTCGCACGCCTTTTCCCGCCTCCCCCGCTCCTCTCCCCCTCACTTCCGGTTTCCGCCTCCCACTTCCGGGTTTCCGCCTCCCACTTCCGGGTTCCAACAAATCCCCTCCCCGCCCTCCCCAAACACTTTTTTACACCCTTTCACCCCCTCGGGCGCCTTTTCCCGCCTCCCCCGCTCCTTTCCCCCTCACTTCCGGTTTCCGCCTCCCACTTCCGGGTTTCCGACTCCCACTTCCGGGTTCCAACAAATCCCCTCCCCGCCCTCCCCAAACACTTTTTTACACCCTTTCACCCCCTCGGACGCCTTTTCCCGCCTCCCCCGCTCCTCTCCCCCTCACTTCCGGTTTCCGCCTCCCACTTCCGGGTTTCCGACTCCCACTTCCGGGTTCCAACAAATCCCCTCCCCGCCCTCCCCAAACACTTTTTTACACCGTTTCTCCCCCTCGCACGCCTTTTCCCGCCTCCCCCGCTCCTCTCCCCCTCACTTCCGGTTTCCGCCTCCCACTTCCGGGTTTCCGACTCCCACTTCCGGGTTCCAACAAATCCCCTCCCCGCCCTCCCCAAACACTTTTTTACACCCTTTCACCCCCTCGCGCGCCTTTTCCCGCCTCCCCCGCTCCTCTCCCCCTCACTTCCGGTTTCCGCCTCCCACTTCCGGGTTTACGACTCCCACTTCCGGGTTCCAACAAATCCCCTCCCCGCCCTCCCCAAACACTTTTTGACACCGTTTCACCCCCTCGCGCACCTTTTCCCGCCTCCCCCGCTCCTCTCCCCCTCACTTCCGGTTTCCGCCTCCCACTTCCGGGTTTCCGACTCCCACTTCCGGGTTCCAACAAATCCCCTCCCCGCCCTCCCCAAACACTTTTTTACGCCGTTTCACCCCCTCGCGCGCCTTTTCCCGCCTCCCCCGCTCCTCTCCCCCTCACTTCCGGTTTCCGCCTCCCACTTCCGGGTTTCCGACTCCCACTTCCGGGTTCCAACAAATCCCCTCCCCGCCCTCCCCAAACACTTTTTTACACCGTTTCTCCCCCTCGCACGCCTTTTCCCGCCTCCCCCGCTCCTCTCCCCCTCACTTCCGGTTTCCGCCTCCCACTTCCGGGTTTACGCCTCCCACTTCCGGGTTCCAACAAATCCCCTCCCCGCCCTCCCCAAACACTTTTTTACACCCTTTCACCCCCTCGCACGCCTTTTCCCGCCTCCCCCGCTCCTCTCCCCCTCACTTCCGGTTTCCGCCTCCCACTTCCGGGTTTCCGCCTCCCACTTCCGGGTTCCAACAAATCCCCTCCCCGCCCTCCCCAAACACTTTTTTACACCCTTTCACCCCCTCGGGCGCCTTTTCCCGCCTCCCCCGCTCCTCTCCCCCTCACTTCCGGTTTCCGCCTCCCACTTCCGGGTTTACGACTCCCACTTCCGGGTTCCAACAAATCCCCTCCCCCGCCCTCCCCAAACACTTTTTTACACCCTTTCACCCCCTCGGACGCCTTTTCCCGCCTCCCCCGCTCCTCTCCCCCTCACTTCCGGTTTCCGCCTCCCACTTCCGGGTTTACGACTCCCACTTCCGGGTTCCAACAAATCCCCTCCCCGCCCTCCCCAAACACTTTTTTACACCGTTTCACCCCCTCGGGCGCCTTTTCCCGCCTCCCCCGCTCCTCTCCCCCTCACTTCCGGTTTCCGCCTCCCACTTCCGGGTTTCCGACTCCCACTTCCGGGTTCCAACAAATCCCCTCCCCGCCCTCCCCAAACACTTTTTTACACCCTTTCACCCCCTCGCGCGCCTTTTCCCGCCTCCCCCGCTCCTCTCCCCCTCACTTCCGGTTTCCGCCTCCCACTTCCGGGTTTCCGACTCCCACTTCCGGGTTCCAACAAATCCCCTCCCCGCCCTCCCCAAACACTTTTTTACACCCTTTCACCCCCTCGCACGCCTTTTCCCGCCTCCCCCGCTCCTCTCCCCCTCACTTCCGGTTTCCGCCTCCCACTTCCGGGTTTACGACTCCCACTTCCGGGTTCCAACAAATCCCCTCCCCGCCCTCCCCAAACACTTTTTTACACCCTTTCACCCCCTCGCACGCCTTTTCCCGCCTCCCCCGCTCCTCTCCCCCTCACTTCCGGTTTCCGCCTCCCACTTCCGGGTTTCCGCCTCCCACTTCCGGGTTCCAACAAATCCCCTCCCCGCCCTCCCCAAACACTTTTTTACACCGTTTCTCCCCCTCGGGCGCCTTTTCCCGCCTCCCCCGCTCCTCTCCCCCTCACTTCCGGTTTCCGCCTCCCACTTCCGGGTTTCCGACTCCCACTTCCGGGTTCCAACAAATCCCCTCCCCGCCCTCCCCAAACACTTTTTGACACCGTTTCTCCCCCTCGGACGCCTTTTCCCGCCTCCCCCGCTCCTCTCCCCCTCACTTCCGGTTTCCGCCTCCCACTTCCGGGTTTACGACTCCCACTTCCGGGTTCCAACAAATCCCCTCCCCGCCCTCCCCAAACACTTTTTTACACCCTTTCACCCCCTCGGACGCCTTTTCCCGCCTCCCCCGCTCCTCTCCCCCTCACTTCCGGTTTCCGCCTCCCACTTCCGGGTTTACGACTCCCACTTCCGGCTTCCAACAAATCCCCTCCCCGCCCTCCCCAAACACTTTTTTACACCGTTTCTCCCCCTCGGGCGCCTTTTCCCGCCTCCCCCGCTCCTCTCCCCCTCACTTCCGGTTTCCGCCTCCCACTTCCGGGTTTCCGACTCCCACTTCCGGGTTCCAACAAATCCCCTCCCCGCCCTCCCCAAACACTTTTTTACACCCTTTCACCCCCTCGGGCGCCTTTTCCCGCCTCCCCCGCTCCTCTCCCCCTCACTTCCGGTTTCCGCCTCCCACTTCCGGGTTTCCGACTCCCACTTCCGGGTTCCAACAAATCCCCTCCCCGCCCTCCCCAAACACTTTTTTACGCCGTTTCACCCCCTCGCGCGCCTTTTCCCGCCTCCCCCGCTCCTCTCCCCCTCACTTCCGGTTTCCGCCTCCCACTTCCGGGTTTCCGACTCCCACTTCCGGGTTCCAACAAATCCCCTCCCCGCCCTCCCCAAACACTTTTTTACACCGTTTCTCCCCCTCGCACGCCTTTTCCCGCCTCCCCCGCTCCTCTCCCCCTCACTTCCGGTTTCCGCCTCCCACTTCCGGGTTTACGACTCCCACTTCCGGGTTCCAACAAATCCCCTCCCCGCCCTCCCCAAACACTTTTTTACACCGTTTCACCCCCTCGGGCGCCTTTTCCCGCCTCCCCCGCTCCTCTCCCCCTCACTTCCGGTTTCCGCCTCCCACTTCCGGGTTTCCGACTCCCACTTCCGGGTTCCAACAAATCCCCTCCCCGCCCTCCCCAAACACTTTTTTACACCCTTTCACCCCCTCGCGCGCCTTTTCCCGCCTCCCCCGCTCCTCTCCCCCTCACTTCCGGTTTCCGCCTCCCACTTCCGGGTTTCCGACTCCCACTTCCGGGTTCCAACAAATCCCCTCCCCGCCCTCCCCAAACACTTTTTTACACCCTTTCACCCCCTCGCACGCCTTTTCCCGCCTCCCCCGCTCCTCTCCCCCTCACTTCCGGTTTCCGCCTCCCACTTCCGGGTTTACGACTCCCACTTCCGGGTTCCAACAAATCCCCTCCCCGCCCTCCCCAAACACTTTTTTACACCCTTTCACCCCCTCGCACGCCTTTTCCCGCCTCCCCCGCTCCTCTCCCCCTCACTTCCGGTTTCCGCCTCCCACTTCCGGGTTTCCGCCTCCCACTTCCGGGTTCCAACAAATCCCCTCCCCGCCCTCCCCAAACACTTTTTTACACCGTTTCTCCCCCTCGGGCGCCTTTTCCCGCCTCCCCCGCTCCTCTCCCCCTCACTTCCGGTTTCCGCCTCCCACTTCCGGGTTTCCGACTCCCACTTCCGGGTTCCAACAAATCCCCTCCCCGCCCTCCCCAAACACTTTTTGACACCGTTTCTCCCCCTCGGACGCCTTTTCCCGCCTCCCCCGCTCCTCTCCCCCTCACTTCCGGTTTCCGCCTCCCACTTCCGGGTTTACGACTCCCACTTCCGGGTTCCAACAAATCCCCTCCCCGCCCTCCCCAAACACTTTTTTACACCCTTTCACCCCCTCGGACGCCTTTTCCCGCCTCCCCCGCTCCTCTCCCCCTCACTTCCGGTTTCCGCCTCCCACTTCCGGGTTTACGACTCCCACTTCCGGCTTCCAACAAATCCCCTCCCCGCCCTCCCCAAACACTTTTTTACACCGTTTCTCCCCCTCGGGCGCCTTTTCCCGCCTCCCCCGCTCCTCTCCCCCTCACTTCCGGTTTCCGCCTCCCACTTCCGGGTTTCCGACTCCCACTTCCGGGTTCCAACAAATCCCCTCCCCGCCCTCCCCAAACACTTTTTTACACCCTTTCACCCCCTCGGGCGCCTTTTCCCGCCTCCCCCGCTCCTCTCCCCCTCACTTCCGGTTTCCGCCTCCCACTTCCGGGTTTCCGACTCCCACTTCCGGGTTCCAACAAATCCCCTCCCCGCCCTCCCCAAACACTTTTTTACGCCGTTTCACCCCCTCGCGCGCCTTTTCCCGCCTCCCCCGCTCCTCTCCCCCTCACTTCCGGTTTCCGCCTCCCACTTCCGGGTTTCCGACTCCCACTTCCGGGTTCCAACAAATCCCCTCCCCGCCCTCCCCAAACACTTTTTTACACCCTTTCTCCCCCTCGCACGCCTTTTCCCGCCTCCCCCGCTCCTCTCCCCCTCACTTCCGGTTTCCGCCTCCCACTTCCGGGTTTACGACTCCCACTTCCGGGTTCCAACAAATCCCCTCCCCGCCCTCCCCAAACACTTTTTTACACCGTTTCACCCCCTCGGGCGCCTTTTCCCGCCTCCCCCGCTCCTCTCCCCCTCACTTCCGGTTTCCGCCTCCCACTTCCGGGTTTCCGACTCCCACTTCCGGGTTCCAACAAATCCCCTCCCCGCCCTCCCCAAACACTTTTTTACACCCTTTCACCCCCTCGGGCGCCTTTTCCCGCCTCCCCCGCTCCTCTCCCCCTCACTTCCGGTTTCCGCCTCCCACTTCCGGGTTTCCGACTCCCACTTCCGGGTTCCAACAAATCCCCTCCCCGCCCTCCCCAAACACTTTTTTACACCCTTTCACCCCCTCGCACGCCTTTTCCCGCCTCCCCCGCTCCTCTCCCCCTCACTTCCGGTTTCCGCCTCCCACTTCCGGGTTTACGACTCCCACTTCCGGGTTCCAACAAATCCCCTCCCCGCCCTCCCCAAACACTTTTTTACACCCTTTCACCCCCTCGCACGCCTTTTCCCGCCTCCCCCGCTCCTCTCCCCCTCACTTCCGGTTTCCGCCTCCCACTTCCGGGTTTCCGCCTCCCACTTCCGGGTTCCAACAAATCCCCTCCCCGCCCTCCCCAAACACTTTTTTACACCGTTTCTCCCCCTCGGGCGCCTTTTCCCGCCTCCCCCGCTCCTCTCCCCCTCACTTCCGGTTTCCGCCTCCCACTTCCGGGTTTCCGACTCCCACTTCCGGGTTCCAACAAATCCCCTCCCCGCCCTCCCCAAACACTTTTTGACACCGTTTCTCCCCCTCGGACGCCTTTTCCCGCCTCCCCCGCTCCTCTCCCCCTCACTTCCGGTTTCCGCCTCCCACTTCCGGGTTTACGACTCCCACTTCCGGGTTCCAACAAATCCCCTCCCCGCCCTCCCCAAACACTTTTTTACACCCTTTCACCCCCTCGGACGCCTTTTCCCGCCTCCCCCGCTCCTCTCCCCCTCACTTCCGGTTTCCGCCTCCCACTTCCGGGTTTACGACTCCCACTTCCGGCTTCCAACAAATCCCCTCCCCGCCCTCCCCAAACACTTTTTTACACCGTTTCTCCCCCTCGGGCGCCTTTTCCCGCCTCCCCCGCTCCTCTCCCCCTCACTTCCGGTTTCCGCCTCCCACTTCCGGGTTTACGACTCCCACTTCCGGGTTCCAACAAATCCCCTCCCCGCCCTCCCCAAACACTTTTTGACACCGTTTCTCCCCCTCGCACGCCTTTTCCCGCCTCCCCCGCTCCTCTCCCCCTCACTTCCGGTTTCCGCCTCCCACTTCCGGGTTTCCGACTCCCACTTCCGGGTTCCAACAAATCCCCTCCCCGCCCTCCCCAAACACTTTTTTACACCCTTTCACCCCCTCGGGCGCCTTTTCCCGCCTCCCCCGCTCCTCTCCCCCTCACTTCCGGTTTCCGCCTCCCACTTCCGGGTTTACGACTCCCACTTCCGGGTTCCAACAAATCCCCTCCCCGCCCTCCCCAAACACTTTTTTACACCCTTTCACCCCCTCGCGCGCCTTTTCCCGCCTCCCCCGCTCCTCTCCCCCTCACTTCCGGTTTCCGCCTCCCACTTCCGGGTTTCCGACTCCCACTTCCGGGTTCCAACAAATCCCCTCCCCGCCCTCCCCAAACACTTTTTTACGCCGTTTCACCCCCTCGCGCGCCTTTTCCCGCCTCCCCCGCTCCTCTCCCCCTCACTTCCGGTTTCCGCCTCCCACTTCCGGGTTTCCGACTCCCACTTCCGGGTTCCAACAAATCCCCTCCCCGCCCTCCCCAAACACTTTTTTACACCCTTTCACCCCCTCGCACGCCTTTTCCCGCCTCCCCCGCTCCTCTCCCCCTCACTTCCGGTTTCCGCCTCCCACTTCCGGGTTTCCGCCTCCCACTTCCGGGTTCCAACAAATCCCCTCCCCGCCCTCCCCAAACACTTTTTTACACCGTTTCACCCCCTCGCACGCCTTTTCCCGCCTCCCCCGCTCCTCTCCCCCTCACTTCCGGTTTCCGCCTCCCACTTCCGGGTTTCCGACTCCCACTTCCGGGTTCCAACAAATCCCCTCCCCCGCCCTCCCCAAACACTTTTTTACACCCTTTCACCCCCTCGCACGCCTTTTCCCGCCTCCCCCGCTCCTCTCCCCCTCACTTCCGGTTTCCGCCTCCCACTTCCGGGTTTACGACTCCCACTTCCGGGTTCCAACAAATCCCCTCCCCGCCCTCCCCAAACACTTTTTTACACCCTTTCACCCCCTCGCACGCCTTTTCCCGCCTCCCCCGCTCCTCTCCCCCTCACTTCCGGTTTCCGCCTCCCACTTCCGGGTTTACGACTCCCACTTCCGGGTTCCAACAAATCCCCTCCCCGCCCTCCCCAAACACTTTTTTACACCCTTTCACCCCCTCGCGCGCCTTTTCCCGCCTCCCCCGCTCCTCTCCCCCTCACTTCCGGTTTCCGCCTCCCACTTCCGGGTTTACGACTCCCACTTCCGGGTTCCAACAAATCCCCTCCCCGCCCTCCCAAAACACTTTTTTACACCCTTTCACCCCCTCGCGCGCCTTTTCCCGCCTCCCCCGCTCCTCTCCCCCTCACTTCCGGTTTCCGCCTCCCACTTCCGGGTTTCCGCCTCCCACTTCCGGGTTCCAACAAATCCCCTCCCCGCCCTCCCCAAACACTTTTTTACACCCTTTCACCCCCTCGCACGCCTTTTCCCGCCTCCCCCGCTCCTCTCCCCCTCACTTCCGGTTTCCGCCTCCCACTTCCGGGTTTCCGACTCCCACTTCCGGGTTCCAACAAATCCCCTCCCCGCCCTCCCCAAACACTTTTTTACACCGTTTCACCCCCTCGGGCGCCTTTTCCCGCCTCCCCCGCTCCTCTCCCCCTCACTTCCGGTTTCCGCCTCCCACTTCCGGGTTTCCGACTCCCACTTCCGGGTTCCAACAAATCCCCTCCCCGCCCTCCCCAAACACTTTTTTACACCCTTTCACCCCCTCGGGCGCCTTTTCCCGCCTCCCCCGCTCCTCTCCCCCTCACTTCCGGTTTCCGCCTCCCACTTCCGGGTTTACGACTCCCACTTCCGGGTTCCAACAAATCCCCTCCCCCGCCCTCCCCAAACACTTTTTTACACCGTTTCACCCCCTCGCACGCCTTTTCCCGCCTCCCCCGCTCCTCTCCCCCTCACTTCCGGTTTCCGCCTCCCACTTCCGGGTTTCCGACTCCCACTTCCGGGTTCCAACAAATCCCCTCCCCGCCCTCCCCAAACACTTTTTTACGCCGTTTCACCCCCTCGCGCGCCTTTTCCCGCCTCCCCCGCTCCTCTCCCCCTCACTTCCGGTTTCCGCCTCCCACTTCCGGGTTTCCGCCTCCCACTTCCGGGTTCCAACAAATCCCCTCCCCCGCCCTCCCCAAACACTTTTTTACACCCTTTCACCCCCTCGCACGCCTTTTCCCGCCTCCCCCGCTCCTCTCCCCCTCACTTCCGGTTTCCGCCTCCCACTTCCGGGTTTCCGACTCCCACTTCCGGGTTCCAACAAATCCCCTCCCCGCCCTCCCCAAACACTTTTTTACACCGTTTCACCCCCTCGCACGCCTTTTCCCGCCTCCCCCGCTCCTCTCCCCCTCACTTCCGGTTTCCGCCTCCCACTTCCGGGTTTCCGACTCCCACTTCCGGGTTCCAACAAATCCCCTCCCCGCCCTCCCCAAACACTTTTTTACACCCTTTCACCCCCTCGGGCGCCTTTTCCCGCCTCCCCCGCTCCTCTCCCCCTCACTTCCGGTTTCCGCCTCCCACTTCCGGGTTTACGACTCCCACTTCCGGGTTCCAACAAATCCCCTCCCCGCCCTCCCCAAACACTTTTTTACACCCTTTCACCCCCTCGGGCGCCTTTTCCCGCCTCCCCCGCTCCTCTCCCCCTCACTTCCGGTTTCCGCCTCCCACTTCCGGGTTTCCGACTCCCACTTCCGGGTTCCAACAAATCCCCTCCCCGCCCTCCCCAAACACTTTTTTACGCCGTTTCACCCCCTCGCGCGCCTTTTCCCGCCTCCCCCGCTCCTCTCCCCCTCACTTCCGGTTTCCGCCTCCCACTTCCGGGTTTACGACTCCCACTTCCGGGTTCCAACAAATCCCCTCCCCGCCCTCCCCAAACACTTTTTTACGCCCTTTCACCCCCTCGCGCGCCTTTTCCCGCCTCCCCCGCTCCTCTCCCCCTCACTTCCGGTTTCCGCCTCCCACTTCCGGGTTTACGACTCCCACTTCCGGGTTCCAACAAATCCCCTCCCCGCCCTCCCCAAACACTTTTTTACACCGTTTCTCCCCCTCGCACGCCTTTTCCCGCCTCCCCCGCTCCTCTCCCCCTCACTTCCGGTTTCCGCCTCCCACTTCCGGGTTTACGACTCCCACTTCCGGGTTCCAACAAATCCCCTCCCCCGCCCTCCCCAAACACTTTTTTACACCCTTTCACCCCCTCGCACGCCTTTTCCCGCCTCCCCCGCTCCTCTCCCCCTCACTTCCGGTTTCCGCCTCCCACTTCCGGGTTTCCGACTCCCACTTCCGGGTTCCAACAAATCCCCTCCCCGCCCTCCCCAAACACTTTTTTTCGCCGTTTCACCCCCTCGCGCGCCTTTTCCCGCCTCCCCCGCTCCTCTCCCCCTCACTTCCGGTTTCCGCCTCCCATTTCCGGGTTTCCGACTCCCACTTCCGGGTTCCAACAAATCCCCTCCCCGCCCTCCCCAAACACTTTTTTACACCCTTTCACCCCCTCGCGCGCCTTTTCCCGCCTCCCCCGCTCCTCTCCCCCTCACTTCCGGTTTCCGCCTCCCACTTCCGGGTTTCCGACTCCCACTTCCGGGTTCCAACAAATCCCCTCCCCGCCCTCCCCAAACACTTTTTTACACCCTTTCACCCCCTCGCGCGCCTTTTCCCGCCTCCCCCGCTCCTCTCCCCCTCACTTCCGGTTTCCGCCTCCCACTTCCGGGTTTCCGACTCCCACTTCCGGGTTCCAACAAATCCCCTCCCCGCCCTCCCCAAACACTTTTTTACACCGTTTCTCCCCCTCGCACGCCTTTTCCCGCCTCCCCCGCTCCTCTCCCCCTCACTTCCGGTTTCCGCCTCCCACTTCCGGGTTTCCACCTCCCACTTCCGGGTTCCAACAAATCCCCTCCCCGCCCTCCCCAAACACTTTTTTACACCCTTTCACCCCCTCGCACGCCTTTTCCCGCCTCCCCCGCTCCTCTCCCCCTCACTTCCGGTTTCCGCCTCCCACTTCCGGGTTTCCGACTCCCACTTCCGGGTTCCAACAAATCCCCTCCCCGCCCTCCCCAAACACTTTTTTACACCCTTTCACCCCCTCGGGCGCCTTTTCCCGCCTCCCCCGCTCCTCTCCCCCTCACTTCCGGTTTCCGCCTCCCACTTCCGGGTTTACGACTCCCACTTCCGGGTTCCAACAAATCCCCTCCCCGCCCTCCCCAAACACTTTTTTACACCCTTTCTCCCCCTCGGACGCCTTTTCCCGCCTCCCCCGCTCCTCTCCCCCTCACTTCCGGTTTCCGCCTCCCACTTCCGGGTTTCCGACTCCCACTTCCGGGTTCCAACAAATCCCCTCCCCGCCCTCCCCAAACACTTTTTTACACCCTTTCACCCCCTCGCACGCCTTTTCCCGCCTCCCCCGCTCCTCTCCCCCTCACTTCCGGTTTCCGCCTCCCACTTCCGGGTTTCCGCCTCCCACTTCCGGGTTCCAACAAATCCCCTCCCCGCCCTCCCCAAACACTTTTTTACACCGTTTCACCCCCTCGGACGCCTTTTCCCGCCTCCCCCGCTCCTCTCCCCCTCACTTCCGGTTTCCGCCTCCCACTTCCGGGTTTCCGACTCCCACTTCCGGGTTCCAACAAATCCCCTCCCCGCCCTCCCCAAACACTTTTTTACACCGTTTCTCCCCCTCGGGCGCCTTTTCCCGCCTCCCCCGCTCCTCTCCCCCTCACTTCCGGTTTCCGCCTCCCACTTCCGGGTTTCCGCCTCCCACTTCCGGGTTCCAACAAATCCCCTCCCCGCCCTCCCCAAACACTTTTTGACACCGTTTCTCCCCCTCGCACGCCTTTTCCCGCCTCCCCCGCTCCTCTCCCCCTCACTTCCGGTTTCCGCCTCCCACTTCCGGGTTTCCGACTCCCACTTCCGGGTTCCAACAAATCCCCTCCCCGCCCTCCCCAAACACTTTTTTACACCCTTTCACCCCCTCGCACGCCTTTTCCCGCCTCCCCCGCTCCTCTCCCCCTCACTTCCGGTTTCCGCCTCCCACTTCCGGGTTTACGACTCCCACTTCCGGGTTCCAACAAATCCCCTCCCCGCCCTCCCCAAACACTTTTTTACACCGTTTCACCCCCTCGCACGCCTTTTCCCGCCTCCCCCGCTCCTCTCCCCCTCACTTCCGGTTTCCGCCTCCCACTTCCGGGTTTCCGCCTCCCACTTCCGGGTTCCAACAAATCCCCTCCCCGCCCTCCCCAAACACTTTTTTACACCCTTTCACCCCCTCGGGCGCCTTTTCCCGCCTCCCCCGCTCCTCTCCCCCTCACTTCCGGTTTCCGCCTCCCACTTCCGGGTTTCCGACTCCCACTTCCGGGTTCCAACAAATCCCCTCCCCGCCCTCCCCAAACACTTTTTTACACCCTTTCACCCCCTCGCACGCCTTTTCCCGCCTCCCCCGCTCCTCTCCCCCTCACTTCCGGTTTCCGCCTCCCACTTCCGGGTTTCCGACTCCCACTTCCGGGTTCCAACAAATCCCCTCCCCGCCCTCCCCAAACACTTTTTTACACCGTTTCTCCCCCTCGCACGCCTTTTCCCGCCTCCCCCGCTCCTCTCCCCCTCACTTCCGGTTTCCGCCTCCCACTTCCGGGTTTACGACTCCCACTTCCGGGTTCCAACAAATCCCCTCCCCGCCCTCCCCAAACACTTTTTTACACCCTTTCACCCCCTCGCGCGCCTTTTCCCGCCTCCCCCGCTCCTCTCCCCCTCACTTCCGGTTTCCGCCTCCCACTTCCGGGTTTACGACTCCCACTTCCGGGTTCCAACAAATCCCCTCCCCGCCCTCCCCAAACACTTTTTGACACCGTTTCACCCCCTCGCGCACCTTTTCCCGCCTCCCCCGCTCCTCTCCCCCTCACTTCCGGTTTCCGCCTCCCACTTCCGGGTTTCCGACTCCCACTTCCGGGTTCCAACAAATCCCCTCCCCGCCCTCCCCAAACACTTTTTTACGCCGTTTCACCCCCTCGCGCGCCTTTTCCCGCCTCCCCCGCTCCTCTCCCCCTCACTTCCGGTTTCCGCCTCCCACTTCCGGGTTTCCGACTCCCACTTCCGGGTTCCAACAAATCCCCTCCCCGCCCTCCCCAAACACTTTTTTACACCCTTTCACCCCCTCGGGCGCCTTTTCCCGCCTCCCCCGCTCCTCTCCCCCTCACTTCCGGTTTCCGCCTCCCACTTCCGGGTTTCCGCCTCCCACTTCCGGGTTCCAACAAATCCCCTCCCCGCCCTCCCCAAACACTTTTTTACACCCTTTCACCCCCTCGCACGCCTTTTCCCGCCTCCCCCGCTCCTCTCCCCCTCACTTCCGGTTTCCGCCTCCCACTTCCGGGTTTCCGCCTCCCACTTCCGGGTTCCAACAAATCCCCTCCCCGCCCTCCCCAAACACTTTTTTACACCCTTTCACCCCCTCGGGCGCCTTTTCCCGCCTCCCCCGCTCCTCTCCCCCTCACTTCCGGTTTCCGCCTCCCACTTCCGGGTTTACGACTCCCACTTCCGGGTTCCAACAAATCCCCTCCCCCGCCCTCCCCAAACACTTTTTTACACCCTTTCACCCCCTCGCACGCCTTTTCCCGCCTCCCCCGCTCCTCTCCCCCTCACTTCCGGTTTCCGCCTCCCACTTCCGGGTTTACGACTCCCACTTCCGGGTTCCAACAAATCCCCTCCCCGCCCTCCCCAAACACTTTTTTACACCGTTTCACCCCCTCGGACGCCTTTTCCCGCCTCCCCCGCTCCTCTCCCCCTCACTTCCGGTTTCCGCCTCCCACTTCCGGGTTTCCGACTCCCACTTCCGGGTTCCAACAAATCCCCTCCCCGCCCTCCCCAAACACTTTTTGACACCGTTTCACCCCCTCGGGCGCCTTTTCCCGCCTCCCCCGCTCCTCTCCCCCTCACTTCCGGTTTCCGCCTCCCACTTCCGGGTTTACGACTCCCACTTCCGGGTTCCAACAAATCCCCTCCCCGCCCTCCCCAAACACTTTTTTACGCCGTTTCACCCCCTCGCGCGCCTTTTCCCGCCTCCCCCGCTCCTCTCCCCCTCACTTCCGGTTTCCGCCTCCCACTTCCGGGTTTCCGACTCCCACTTCCGGGTTCCAACAAATCCCCTCCCCGCCCTCCCCAAACACTTTTTTACACCCTTTCACCCCCTCGGACGCCTTTTCCCGCCTCCCCCGCTCCTCTCCCCCTCACTTCCGGTTTCCGCCTCCCACTTCCGGGTTTACGACTCCCACTTCCGGCTTCCAACAAATCCCCTCCCCGCCCTCCCCAAACACTTTTTTACACCCTTTCACCCCCTCGGGCGCCTTTTCCCGCCTCCCCCGCTCCTCTCCCCCTCACTTCCGGTTTCCGCCTCCCACTTCCGGGTTTCCGACTCCCACTTCCGGGTTCCAACAAATCCCCTCCCCGCCCTCCCCAAACACTTTTTGACACCGTTTCACCCCCTCGCGCGCCTTTTCCCGCCTCCCCCGCTCCTCTCCCCCTCACTTCCGGTTTCCGCCTCCCACTTCCGGGTTTCGGCCTCCCACTTCCGGGTTCCAACAAATCCCCTCCCCGCCCTCCCCAAACACTTTTTTACACCGTTTCTCCCCCTCGCGCGCCTTTTCCCGCCTCCCCCGCTCCTCTCCCCCTCACTTCCGGTTTCCGCCTCCCACTTCCGGGTTTCCGACTCCCACTTCCGGGTTCCAACAAATCCCCTCCCCGCCCTCCCCAAGCACTTTTTGACACCGTTTCACCCCCTCGGGCGCCTTTTCCCGCCTCCCCCGCTCCTCTCCCCCTCACTTCCGGTTTCCGCCTCCCACTTCCGGGTTTCCGCCTCCCACTTCCGGGTTCCAACAAATCCCCTCCCCGCCCTCCCCAAACACTTTTTTACACCCTTTCACCCCCTCGCACGCCTTTTCCCGCCTCCCCCGCTCCTCTCCCCCTCACTTCCGGTTTCCGCCTCCCACTTCCGGGTTTCCGACTCCCACTTCCGGGTTCCAACAAATCCCCTCCCCCGCCCTCCCCAAACACTTTTTTACACCGTTTCACCCCCTCGCGCGCCTTTTCCCGCCTCCCCCGCTCCTCTCCCCCTCACTTCCGGTTTCCGCCTCCCACTTCCGGGTTTACGACTCCCACTTCCGGGTTCCAACAAATCCCCTCCCCGCCCTCCCCAAACACTTTTTTACGCCGTTTCACCCCCTCGCGCGCCTTTTCCCGCCTCCCCCGCTCCTCTCCCCCTCACTTCCGGTTTCCGCCTCCCACTTCCGGGTTTCCGACTCCCACTTCCGGGTTCCAACAAATCCCCTCCCCGCCCTCCCCAAACACTTTTTTACGCCGTTTCACCCCCTCGCGCGCCTTTTCCCGCCTCCCCCGCTCCTCTCCCCCTCACTTCCGGTTTCCGCCTCCCACTTCCGGGTTTCCGACTCCCACTTCCGGGTTCCAACAAATCCCCTCCCCCGCCCTCCCCAAACACTTTTTTACACCGTTTCACCCCCTCGCACGCCTTTTCCCGCCTCCCCCGCTCCTCTCCCCCTCACTTCCGGTTTCCGCCTCCCACTTCCGGGTTTCCGCCTCCCACTTCCGGGTTCCAACAAATCCCCTCCCCGCCCTCCCCAAACACTTTTTTACACCCTTTCACCCCCTCGGGCGCCTTTTCCCGCCTCCCCCGCTCCTTTCCCCCTCACTTCCGGTTTCCGCCTCCCACTTCCGGGTTTCCGACTCCCACTTCCGGGTTCCAACAAATCCCCTCCCCGCCCTCCCCAAACACTTTTTTACACCCTTTCACCCCCTCGGACGCCTTTTCCCGCCTCCCCCGCTCCTCTCCCCCTCACTTCCGGTTTCCGCCTCCCACTTCCGGGTTTCCGACTCCCACTTCCGGGTTCCAACAAATCCCCTCCCCGCCCTCCCCAAACACTTTTTTACACCGTTTCTCCCCCTCGCACGCCTTTTCCCGCCTCCCCCGCTCCTCTCCCCCTCACTTCCGGTTTCCGCCTCCCACTTCCGGGTTTCCGACTCCCACTTCCGGGTTCCAACAAATCCCCTCCCCGCCCTCCCCAAACACTTTTTTACACCCTTTCACCCCCTCGCGCGCCTTTTCCCGCCTCCCCCGCTCCTCTCCCCCTCACTTCCGGTTTCCGCCTCCCACTTCCGGGTTTACGACTCCCACTTCCGGGTTCCAACAAATCCCCTCCCCGCCCTCCCCAAACACTTTTTGACACCGTTTCACCCCCTCGCGCACCTTTTCCCGCCTCCCCCGCTCCTCTCCCCCTCACTTCCGGTTTCCGCCTCCCACTTCCGGGTTTCCGACTCCCACTTCCGGGTTCCAACAAATCCCCTCCCCGCCCTCCCCAAACACTTTTTTACGCCGTTTCACCCCCTCGCGCGCCTTTTCCCGCCTCCCCCGCTCCTCTCCCCCTCACTTCCGGTTTCCGCCTCCCACTTCCGGGTTTCCGACTCCCACTTCCGGGTTCCAACAAATCCCCTCCCCGCCCTCCCCAAACACTTTTTTACACCGTTTCTCCCCCTCGCACGCCTTTTCCCGCCTCCCCCGCTCCTCTCCCCCTCACTTCCGGTTTCCGCCTCCCACTTCCGGGTTTACGCCTCCCACTTCCGGGTTCCAACAAATCCCCTCCCCGCCCTCCCCAAACACTTTTTTACACCCTTTCACCCCCTCGCACGCCTTTTCCCGCCTCCCCCGCTCCTCTCCCCCTCACTTCCGGTTTCCGCCTCCCACTTCCGGGTTTCCGCCTCCCACTTCCGGGTTCCAACAAATCCCCTCCCCGCCCTCCCCAAACACTTTTTTACACCCTTTCACCCCCTCGGGCGCCTTTTCCCGCCTCCCCCGCTCCTCTCCCCCTCACTTCCGGTTTCCGCCTCCCACTTCCGGGTTTACGACTCCCACTTCCGGGTTCCAACAAATCCCCTCCCCCGCCCTCCCCAAACACTTTTTTACACCCTTTCACCCCCTCGGACGCCTTTTCCCGCCTCCCCCGCTCCTCTCCCCCTCACTTCCGGTTTCCGCCTCCCACTTCCGGGTTTACGACTCCCACTTCCGGGTTCCAACAAATCCCCTCCCCGCCCTCCCCAAACACTTTTTTACACCGTTTCACCCCCTCGGGCGCCTTTTCCCGCCTCCCCCGCTCCTCTCCCCCTCACTTCCGGTTTCCGCCTCCCACTTCCGGGTTTCCGACTCCCACTTCCGGGTTCCAACAAATCCCCTCCCCGCCCTCCCCAAACACTTTTTTACACCCTTTCACCCCCTCGCGCGCCTTTTCCCGCCTCCCCCGCTCCTCTCCCCCTCACTTCCGGTTTCCGCCTCCCACTTCCGGGTTTCCGACTCCCACTTCCGGGTTCCAACAAATCCCCTCCCCGCCCTCCCCAAACACTTTTTTACACCCTTTCACCCCCTCGCACGCCTTTTCCCGCCTCCCCCGCTCCTCTCCCCCTCACTTCCGGTTTCCGCCTCCCACTTCCGGGTTTACGACTCCCACTTCCGGGTTCCAACAAATCCCCTCCCCGCCCTCCCCAAACACTTTTTTACACCCTTTCACCCCCTCGCACGCCTTTTCCCGCCTCCCCCGCTCCTCTCCCCCTCACTTCCGGTTTCCGCCTCCCACTTCCGGGTTTCCGCCTCCCACTTCCGGGTTCCAACAAATCCCCTCCCCGCCCTCCCCAAACACTTTTTTACACCGTTTCTCCCCCTCGGGCGCCTTTTCCCGCCTCCCCCGCTCCTCTCCCCCTCACTTCCGGTTTCCGCCTCCCACTTCCGGGTTTCCGACTCCCACTTCCGGGTTCCAACAAATCCCCTCCCCGCCCTCCCCAAACACTTTTTGACACCGTTTCTCCCCCTCGGACGCCTTTTCCCGCCTCCCCCGCTCCTCTCCCCCTCACTTCCGGTTTCCGCCTCCCACTTCCGGGTTTACGACTCCCACTTCCGGGTTCCAACAAATCCCCTCCCCGCCCTCCCCAAACACTTTTTTACACCCTTTCACCCCCTCGGACGCCTTTTCCCGCCTCCCCCGCTCCTCTCCCCCTCACTTCCGGTTTCCGCCTCCCACTTCCGGGTTTACGACTCCCACTTCCGGCTTCCAACAAATCCCCTCCCCGCCCTCCCCAAACACTTTTTTACACCGTTTCTCCCCCTCGGGCGCCTTTTCCCGCCTCCCCCGCTCCTCTCCCCCTCACTTCCGGTTTCCGCCTCCCACTTCCGGGTTTCCGACTCCCACTTCCGGGTTCCAACAAATCCCCTCCCCGCCCTCCCCAAACACTTTTTTACACCCTTTCACCCCCTCGGGCGCCTTTTCCCGCCTCCCCCGCTCCTCTCCCCCTCACTTCCGGTTTCCGCCTCCCACTTCCGGGTTTCCGACTCCCACTTCCGGGTTCCAACAAATCCCCTCCCCGCCCTCCCCAAACACTTTTTTACGCCGTTTCACCCCCTCGCGCGCCTTTTCCCGCCTCCCCCGCTCCTCTCCCCCTCACTTCCGGTTTCCGCCTCCCACTTCCGGGTTTCCGACTCCCACTTCCGGGTTCCAACAAATCCCCTCCCCGCCCTCCCCAAACACTTTTTTACACCGTTTCTCCCCCTCGCACGCCTTTTCCCGCCTCCCCCGCTCCTCTCCCCCTCACTTCCGGTTTCCGCCTCCCACTTCCGGGTTTACGACTCCCACTTCCGGGTTCCAACAAATCCCCTCCCCGCCCTCCCCAAACACTTTTTTACACCGTTTCACCCCCTCGGGCGCCTTTTCCCGCCTCCCCCGCTCCTCTCCCCCTCACTTCCGGTTTCCGCCTCCCACTTCCGGGTTTCCGACTCCCACTTCCGGGTTCCAACAAATCCCCTCCCCGCCCTCCCCAAACACTTTTTTACACCCTTTCACCCCCTCGCGCGCCTTTTCCCGCCTCCCCCGCTCCTCTCCCCCTCACTTCCGGTTTCCGCCTCCCACTTCCGGGTTTCCGACTCCCACTTCCGGGTTCCAACAAATCCCCTCCCCGCCCTCCCCAAACACTTTTTTACACCCTTTCACCCCCTCGCACGCCTTTTCCCGCCTCCCCCGCTCCTCTCCCCCTCACTTCCGGTTTCCGCCTCCCACTTCCGGGTTTACGACTCCCACTTCCGGGTTCCAACAAATCCCCTCCCCGCCCTCCCCAAACACTTTTTTACACCCTTTCACCCCCTCGCACGCCTTTTCCCGCCTCCCCCGCTCCTCTCCCCCTCACTTCCGGTTTCCGCCTCCCACTTCCGGGTTTCCGCCTCCCACTTCCGGGTTCCAACAAATCCCCTCCCCGCCCTCCCCAAACACTTTTTTACACCGTTTCTCCCCCTCGGGCGCCTTTTCCCGCCTCCCCCGCTCCTCTCCCCCTCACTTCCGGTTTCCGCCTCCCACTTCCGGGTTTCCGACTCCCACTTCCGGGTTCCAACAAATCCCCTCCCCGCCCTCCCCAAACACTTTTTGACACCGTTTCTCCCCCTCGGACGCCTTTTCCCGCCTCCCCCGCTCCTCTCCCCCTCACTTCCGGTTTCCGCCTCCCACTTCCGGGTTTACGACTCCCACTTCCGGGTTCCAACAAATCCCCTCCCCGCCCTCCCCAAACACTTTTTTACACCCTTTCACCCCCTCGGACGCCTTTTCCCGCCTCCCCCGCTCCTCTCCCCCTCACTTCCGGTTTCCGCCTCCCACTTCCGGGTTTACGACTCCCACTTCCGGCTTCCAACAAATCCCCTCCCCGCCCTCCCCAAACACTTTTTTACACCGTTTCTCCCCCTCGGGCGCCTTTTCCCGCCTCCCCCGCTCCTCTCCCCCTCACTTCCGGTTTCCGCCTCCCACTTCCGGGTTTCCGACTCCCACTTCCGGGTTCCAACAAATCCCCTCCCCGCCCTCCCCAAACACTTTTTTACACCCTTTCACCCCCTCGGGCGCCTTTTCCCGCCTCCCCCGCTCCTCTCCCCCTCACTTCCGGTTTCCGCCTCCCACTTCCGGGTTTCCGACTCCCACTTCCGGGTTCCAACAAATCCCCTCCCCGCCCTCCCCAAACACTTTTTTACGCCGTTTCACCCCCTCGCGCGCCTTTTCCCGCCTCCCCCGCTCCTCTCCCCCTCACTTCCGGTTTCCGCCTCCCACTTCCGGGTTTCCGACTCCCACTTCCGGGTTCCAACAAATCCCCTCCCCGCCCTCCCCAAACACTTTTTTACACCCTTTCTCCCCCTCGCACGCCTTTTCCCGCCTCCCCCGCTCCTCTCCCCCTCACTTCCGGTTTCCGCCTCCCACTTCCGGGTTTACGACTCCCACTTCCGGGTTCCAACAAATCCCCTCCCCGCCCTCCCCAAACACTTTTTTACACCGTTTCACCCCCTCGGGCGCCTTTTCCCGCCTCCCCCGCTCCTCTCCCCCTCACTTCCGGTTTCCGCCTCCCACTTCCGGGTTTCCGACTCCCACTTCCGGGTTCCAACAAATCCCCTCCCCGCCCTCCCCAAACACTTTTTTACACCCTTTCACCCCCTCGGGCGCCTTTTCCCGCCTCCCCCGCTCCTCTCCCCCTCACTTCCGGTTTCCGCCTCCCACTTCCGGGTTTCCGACTCCCACTTCCGGGTTCCAACAAATCCCCTCCCCGCCCTCCCCAAACACTTTTTTACACCCTTTCACCCCCTCGCACGCCTTTTCCCGCCTCCCCCGCTCCTCTCCCCCTCACTTCCGGTTTCCGCCTCCCACTTCCGGGTTTACGACTCCCACTTCCGGGTTCCAACAAATCCCCTCCCCGCCCTCCCCAAACACTTTTTTACACCCTTTCACCCCCTCGCACGCCTTTTCCCGCCTCCCCCGCTCCTCTCCCCCTCACTTCCGGTTTCCGCCTCCCACTTCCGGGTTTCCGCCTCCCACTTCCGGGTTCCAACAAATCCCCTCCCCGCCCTCCCCAAACACTTTTTTACACCGTTTCTCCCCCTCGGGCGCCTTTTCCCGCCTCCCCCGCTCCTCTCCCCCTCACTTCCGGTTTCCGCCTCCCACTTCCGGGTTTCCGACTCCCACTTCCGGGTTCCAACAAATCCCCTCCCCGCCCTCCCCAAACACTTTTTGACACCGTTTCTCCCCCTCGGACGCCTTTTCCCGCCTCCCCCGCTCCTCTCCCCCTCACTTCCGGTTTCCGCCTCCCACTTCCGGGTTTACGACTCCCACTTCCGGGTTCCAACAAATCCCCTCCCCGCCCTCCCCAAACACTTTTTTACACCCTTTCACCCCCTCGGACGCCTTTTCCCGCCTCCCCCGCTCCTCTCCCCCTCACTTCCGGTTTCCGCCTCCCACTTCCGGGTTTACGACTCCCACTTCCGGCTTCCAACAAATCCCCTCCCCGCCCTCCCCAAACACTTTTTTACACCGTTTCTCCCCCTCGGGCGCCTTTTCCCGCCTCCCCCGCTCCTCTCCCCCTCACTTCCGGTTTCCGCCTCCCACTTCCGGGTTTACGACTCCCACTTCCGGGTTCCAACAAATCCCCTCCCCGCCCTCCCCAAACACTTTTTGACACCGTTTCTCCCCCTCGCACGCCTTTTCCCGCCTCCCCCGCTCCTCTCCCCCTCACTTCCGGTTTCCGCCTCCCACTTCCGGGTTTCCGACTCCCACTTCCGGGTTCCAACAAATCCCCTCCCCGCCCTCCCCAAACACTTTTTTACACCCTTTCACCCCCTCGGGCGCCTTTTCCCGCCTCCCCCGCTCCTCTCCCCCTCACTTCCGGTTTCCGCCTCCCACTTCCGGGTTTACGACTCCCACTTCCGGGTTCCAACAAATCCCCTCCCCGCCCTCCCCAAACACTTTTTTACACCCTTTCACCCCCTCGCGCGCCTTTTCCCGCCTCCCCCGCTCCTCTCCCCCTCACTTCCGGTTTCCGCCTCCCACTTCCGGGTTTCCGACTCCCACTTCCGGGTTCCAACAAATCCCCTCCCCGCCCTCCCCAAACACTTTTTTACGCCGTTTCACCCCCTCGCGCGCCTTTTCCCGCCTCCCCCGCTCCTCTCCCCCTCACTTCCGGTTTCCGCCTCCCACTTCCGGGTTTCCGACTCCCACTTCCGGGTTCCAACAAATCCCCTCCCCGCCCTCCCCAAACACTTTTTTACACCCTTTCACCCCCTCGCACGCCTTTTCCCGCCTCCCCCGCTCCTCTCCCCCTCACTTCCGGTTTCCGCCTCCCACTTCCGGGTTTCCGCCTCCCACTTCCGGGTTCCAACAAATCCCCTCCCCGCCCTCCCCAAACACTTTTTTACACCGTTTCACCCCCTCGCACGCCTTTTCCCGCCTCCCCCGCTCCTCTCCCCCTCACTTCCGGTTTCCGCCTCCCACTTCCGGGTTTCCGACTCCCACTTCCGGGTTCCAACAAATCCCCTCCCCCGCCCTCCCCAAACACTTTTTTACACCCTTTCACCCCCTCGCACGCCTTTTCCCGCCTCCCCCGCTCCTCTCCCCCTCACTTCCGGTTTCCGCCTCCCACTTCCGGGTTTACGACTCCCACTTCCGGGTTCCAACAAATCCCCTCCCCGCCCTCCCCAAACACTTTTTTACACCCTTTCACCCCCTCGCACGCCTTTTCCCGCCTCCCCCGCTCCTCTCCCCCTCACTTCCGGTTTCCGCCTCCCACTTCCGGGTTTACGACTCCCACTTCCGGGTTCCAACAAATCCCCTCCCCGCCCTCCCCAAACACTTTTTTACACCCTTTCACCCCCTCGCGCGCCTTTTCCCGCCTCCCCCGCTCCTCTCCCCCTCACTTCCGGTTTCCGCCTCCCACTTCCGGGTTTACGACTCCCACTTCCGGGTTCCAACAAATCCCCTCCCCGCCCTCCCAAAACACTTTTTTACACCCTTTCACCCCCTCGCGCGCCTTTTCCCGCCTCCCCCGCTCCTCTCCCCCTCACTTCCGGTTTCCGCCTCCCACTTCCGGGTTTCCGCCTCCCACTTCCGGGTTCCAACAAATCCCCTCCCCGCCCTCCCCAAACACTTTTTTACACCCTTTCACCCCCTCGCACGCCTTTTCCCGCCTCCCCCGCTCCTCTCCCCCTCACTTCCGGTTTCCGCCTCCCACTTCCGGGTTTCCGACTCCCACTTCCGGGTTCCAACAAATCCCCTCCCCGCCCTCCCCAAACACTTTTTTACACCGTTTCACCCCCTCGGGCGCCTTTTCCCGCCTCCCCCGCTCCTCTCCCCCTCACTTCCGGTTTCCGCCTCCCACTTCCGGGTTTCCGACTCCCACTTCCGGGTTCCAACAAATCCCCTCCCCGCCCTCCCCAAACACTTTTTTACACCCTTTCACCCCCTCGGGCGCCTTTTCCCGCCTCCCCCGCTCCTCTCCCCCTCACTTCCGGTTTCCGCCTCCCACTTCCGGGTTTACGACTCCCACTTCCGGGTTCCAACAAATCCCCTCCCCCGCCCTCCCCAAACACTTTTTTACACCGTTTCACCCCCTCGCACGCCTTTTCCCGCCTCCCCCGCTCCTCTCCCCCTCACTTCCGGTTTCCGCCTCCCACTTCCGGGTTTCCGACTCCCACTTCCGGGTTCCAACAAATCCCCTCCCCGCCCTCCCCAAACACTTTTTTACGCCGTTTCACCCCCTCGCGCGCCTTTTCCCGCCTCCCCCGCTCCTCTCCCCCTCACTTCCGGTTTCCGCCTCCCACTTCCGGGTTTCCGCCTCCCACTTCCGGGTTCCAACAAATCCCCTCCCCCGCCCTCCCCAAACACTTTTTTACACCCTTTCACCCCCTCGCACGCCTTTTCCCGCCTCCCCCGCTCCTCTCCCCCTCACTTCCGGTTTCCGCCTCCCACTTCCGGGTTTCCGACTCCCACTTCCGGGTTCCAACAAATCCCCTCCCCGCCCTCCCCAAACACTTTTTTACACCGTTTCACCCCCTCGCACGCCTTTTCCCGCCTCCCCCGCTCCTCTCCCCCTCACTTCCGGTTTCCGCCTCCCACTTCCGGGTTTCCGACTCCCACTTCCGGGTTCCAACAAATCCCCTCCCCGCCCTCCCCAAACACTTTTTTACACCCTTTCACCCCCTCGGGCGCCTTTTCCCGCCTCCCCCGCTCCTCTCCCCCTCACTTCCGGTTTCCGCCTCCCACTTCCGGGTTTACGACTCCCACTTCCGGGTTCCAACAAATCCCCTCCCCGCCCTCCCCAAACACTTTTTTACACCCTTTCACCCCCTCGGGCGCCTTTTCCCGCCTCCCCCGCTCCTCTCCCCCTCACTTCCGGTTTCCGCCTCCCACTTCCGGGTTTCCGACTCCCACTTCCGGGTTCCAACAAATCCCCTCCCCGCCCTCCCCAAACACTTTTTTACGCCGTTTCACCCCCTCGCGCGCCTTTTCCCGCCTCCCCCGCTCCTCTCCCCCTCACTTCCGGTTTCCGCCTCCCACTTCCGGGTTTACGACTCCCACTTCCGGGTTCCAACAAATCCCCTCCCCGCCCTCCCCAAACACTTTTTTACGCCCTTTCACCCCCTCGCGCGCCTTTTCCCGCCTCCCCCGCTCCTCTCCCCCTCACTTCCGGTTTCCGCCTCCCACTTCCGGGTTTACGACTCCCACTTCCGGGTTCCAACAAATCCCCTCCCCGCCCTCCCCAAACACTTTTTTACACCGTTTCTCCCCCTCGCACGCCTTTTCCCGCCTCCCCCGCTCCTCTCCCCCTCACTTCCGGTTTCCGCCTCCCACTTCCGGGTTTACGACTCCCACTTCCGGGTTCCAACAAATCCCCTCCCCCGCCCTCCCCAAACACTTTTTTACACCCTTTCACCCCCTCGCACGCCTTTTCCCGCCTCCCCCGCTCCTCTCCCCCTCACTTCCGGTTTCCGCCTCCCACTTCCGGGTTTCCGACTCCCACTTCCGGGTTCCAACAAATCCCCTCCCCGCCCTCCCCAAACACTTTTTTTCGCCGTTTCACCCCCTCGCGCGCCTTTTCCCGCCTCCCCCGCTCCTCTCCCCCTCACTTCCGGTTTCCGCCTCCCATTTCCGGGTTTCCGACTCCCACTTCCGGGTTCCAACAAATCCCCTCCCCGCCCTCCCCAAACACTTTTTTACACCCTTTCACCCCCTCGCGCGCCTTTTCCCGCCTCCCCCGCTCCTCTCCCCCTCACTTCCGGTTTCCGCCTCCCACTTCCGGGTTTCCGACTCCCACTTCCGGGTTCCAACAAATCCCCTCCCCGCCCTCCCCAAACACTTTTTTACACCGTTTCTCCCCCTCGCACGCCTTTTCCCGCCTCCCCCGCTCCTCTCCCCCTCACTTCCGGTTTCCGCCTCCCACTTCCGGGTTTCCACCTCCCACTTCCGGGTTCCAACAAATCCCCTCCCCGCCCTCCCCAAACACTTTTTTACACCCTTTCACCCCCTCGCACGCCTTTTCCCGCCTCCCCCGCTCCTCTCCCCCTCACTTCCGGTTTCCGCCTCCCACTTCCGGGTTTCCGACTCCCACTTCCGGGTTCCAACAAATCCCCTCCCCGCCCTCCCCAAACACTTTTTTACACCCTTTCACCCCCTCGCACGCCTTTTCCCGCCTCCCCCGCTCCTCTCCCCCTCACTTCCGGTTTCCGCCTCCCACTTCCGGGTTTCCGACTCCCACTTCCGGGTTCCAACAAATCCCCTCCCCCGCCCTCCCCAAACACTTTTTTACACCCTTTCACCCCCTCGCACGCCTTTTCCCGCCTCCCCCGCTCCTCTCCCCCTCACTTCCGGTTTCCGCCTCCCACTTCCGGGTTTACGACTCCCACTTCCGGGTTCCAACAAATCCCCTCCCCGCCCTCCCCAAACACTTTTTTACACCGTTTCACCCCCTCGCGCGCCTTTTCCCGCCTCCCTCGCTCCTCTCCCCCTCACTTCCGGTTTCCGCCTCCCACTTCCGGGTTTCCGACTCCCACTTCCGGGTTCCAACAAATCCCCTCCCCGCCCTCCCCAAACACTTTTTTACGCCGTTTCACCCCCTCGCGCGCCTTTTCCCGCCTCCCCCGCTCCTCTCCCCCTCACTTCCGGTTTCCGCCTCCCACTTCCGGGTTTCCGACTCCCACTTCCGGGTTCCAACAAATCCCCTCCCCGCCCTCCCCAAACACTTTTTTACACCGTTTCACCCCCTCGCGCGCCTTTTCCCGCCTCCCCCGCTCCTCTCCCCCTCACTTCCGGTTTCCGCCTCCCACTTCCGGGTTTCCGACTCCCACTTCCGGGTTCCAACAAATCCCCTCCCCGCCCTCCCCAAACACTTTTTTACACCCTTTCACCCCCTCGCGCGCCTTTTCCCGCCTCCCCCGCTCCTCTCCCCCTCACTTCCGGTTTCCGCCTCCCACTTCCGGGTTTACGACTCCCACTTCCGGGTTCCAACAAATCCCCTCCCCGCCCTCCCCAAACACTTTTTTACACCCTTTCTCCCCCTCGGGCGCCTTTTCCCGCCTCCCCCGCTCCTCTCCCCCTCACTTCCGGTTTCCGCCTCCCACTTCCGGGTTTCCGCCTCCCACTTCCGGGTTCCAACAAATCCCCTCCCCGCCCTCCCCAAACACTTTTTTACACCCTTTCACCCCCTCGGACGCCTTTTCCCGCCTCCCCCGCTCCTCTCCCCCTCACTTCCGGTTTCCGCCTCCCACTTCCGGGTTTCCGACTCCCACTTCCGGGTTCCAACAAATCCCCTCCCCGCCCTCCCCAAACACTTTTTTACACCGTTTCTCCCCCTCGGGCGCCTTTTCCCGCCTCCCCCGCTCCTCTCCCCCTCACTTCCGGTTTCCGCCTCCCACTTCCGGGTTTCCGCCTCCCACTTCCGGGTTCCAACAAATCCCCTCCCCGCCCTCCCCAAACACTTTTTTACACCCTTTCACCCCCTCGCGCGCCTTTTCCCGCCTCCCCCGCTCCTCTCCCCCTCACTTCCGGTTTCCGACTCCCACTTCCGGGTTTACGACTCCCACTTCCGGGTTCCAACAAATCCCCTCCCCCGCCCTCCCCAAACACTTTTTTACACCCTTTCACCCCCTCGCACGCCTTTTCCCGCCTCCCCCGCTCCTCTCCCCCTCACTTCCGGTTTCCGCCTCCCACTTCCGGGTTCCAACAAATCCCCTCCCCGCCCTCCCCAAACACTTTTTTACACCCTTTCACCCCCTCGCGCGCCTTTTCCCGCCTCCCCCGCTCCTCTCCCCCTCACTTCCGGTTTCCGCCTCCCACTTCCGGGTTTCCGACTCCCACTTCCGGGTTCCAACAAATCCCCTCCCCGCCCTCCCCAAACACTTTTTTACACCGTTTCTCCCCCTCGGGCGCCTTTTCCCGCCTCCCCCGCTCCTCTCCCCCTCACTTCCGGTTTCCGCCTCCCACTTCCGGGTTTCCGACTCCCACTTCCGGGTTCCAACAAATCCCCTCCCCGCCCTCCCCAAACACTTTTTTACACCCTTTCACCCCCTCGCGCGCCTTTTCCCGCCTCCCCCGCTCCTCTCCCCCTCACTTCCGGTTTCCGCCTCCCACTTCCGGGTTTCCGCCTCCCACTTCCGGGTTCCAACAAATCCCCTCCCCCGCCCTCCCCAAACACTTTTTTACACCCTTTCACCCCCTCGCACGCCTTTTCCCGCCTCCCCCGCTCCTCTCCCCCTCACTTCCGGTTTCCGCCTCCCACTTCCGGGTTTACGACTCCCACTTCCGGGTTCCAACAAATCCCCTCCCCGCCCTCCCCAAACACTTTTTTACACCCTTTCACCCCCTCGCACGCCTTTTCCCGCCTCCCCCGCTCCTCTCCCCCTCACTTCCGGTTTCCGCCTCCCACTTCCGGGTTTACGACTCCCACTTCCGGGTTCCAACAAATCCCCTCCCCGCCCTCCCCAAACACTTTTTTACACCCTTTCACCCCCTCGCGCGCCTTTTCCCGCCTCCCCCGCTCCTCTCCCCCTCACTTCCGGTTTCCGCCTCCCACTTCCGGGTTTCCGCCTCCCACTTCCGGGTTCCAACAAATCCCCTCCCCGCCCTCCCCAAACACTTTTTTACACCCTTTCACCCCCTCGCACGCCTTTTCCCGCCTCCCCCGCTCCTCTCCCCCTCACTTCCGGTTTCCGCCTCCCACTTCCGGGTTTCCGACTCCCACTTCCGGGTTCCAACAAATCCCCTCCCCGCCCTCCCCAAACACTTTTTTACACCGTTTCTCCCCCTCGGGCGCCTTTTCCCGCCTCCCCCGCTCCTCTCCCCCTCACTTCCGGTTTCCGCCTCCCACTTCCGGGTTTCCGACTCCCACTTCCGGGTTCCAACAAATCCCCTCCCCGCCCTCCCCAAACACTTTTTTACGCCGTTTCACCCCCTCGCGCGCCTTTTCCCGCCTCCCCCGCTCCTCTCCCCCTCACTTCCGGTTTCCGCCTCCCACTTCCGGGTTTACGACTCCCACTTCCGGGTTCCAACAAATCCCCTCCCCGCCCTCCCCAAACACTTTTTTACACCCTTTCACCCCCTCGCGCGCCTTTTCCCGCCTCCCCCGCTCCTCTCCCCCTCACTTCCGGTTTCCGCCTCCCACTTCCGGGTTTACGACTCCCACTTCCGGGTTCCAACAAATCCCCTCCCCCGCCCTCCCCAAACACTTTTTTACACCCTTTCACCCCCTCGCACGCCTTTTCCCGCCTCCCCCGCTCCTCTCCCCCTCACTTCCGGTTTCCGCCTCCCACTTCCGGGTTTACGACTCCCACTTCCGGGTTCCAACAAATCCCCTCCCCCGCCCTCCCCAAACACTTTTTTACACCCTTTCACCCCCTCGCACGCCTTTTCCCGCCTCCCCCGCTCCTCTCCCCCTCACTTCCGGTTTCCGCCTCCCACTTCCGGGTTTACGACTCCCACTTCCGGGTTCCAACAAATCCCCTCCCCGCCCTCCCCAAACACTTTTTTACACCCTTTCACCCCCTCGCACGCCTTTTCCCGCCTCCCCCGCTCCTCTCCCCCTCACTTCCGGTTTCCGCCTCCCACTTCCGGGTTTACGACTCCCACTTCCGGGTTCCAACAAATCCCCTCCCCGCCCTCCCCAAACACTTTTTTACACCCTTTCACCCCCTCGCGCGCCTTTTCCCGCCTCCCCCGCTCCTCTCCCCCTCACTTCCGGTTTCCGCCTCCCACTTCCGGGTTTACGACTCCCACTTCCGGGTTCCAACAAATCCCCTCCCCGCCCTCCCCAAACACTTTTTTACACCCTTTCACCCCCTCGCGCGCCTTTTCCCGCCTCCCCCGCTCCTCTCCCCCTCACTTCCGGTTTCCGCCTCCCACTTCCGGGTTTCCGACTCCCACTTCCGGGTTCCAACAAATCCCCTCCCCGCCCTCCCCAAACACTTTTTTACACCCTTTCACCCCCTCGCACGCCTTTTCCCGCCTCCCCCGCTCCTCTCCCCCTCACTTCCGGTTTCCGCCTCCCACTTCCGGGTTTCCGACTCCCACTTCCGGGTTCCAACAAATCCCCTCCCCGCCCTCCCCAAACACTTTTTTACACCCTTTCACCCCCTCGCGCGCCTTTTCCCGCCTCCCCCGCTCCTCTCCCCCTCACTTCCGGTTTCCGCCTCCCACTTCCGGGTTTACGACTCCCACTTCCGGGTTCCAACAAATCCCCTCCCCGCCCTCCCCAAACACTTTTTTACGCCGTTTCACCCCCTCGCACGCCTTTTCCCGCCTCCCCCGCTCCTCTCCCCCTCACTTCCGGTTTCCGCCTCCCACTTCCGGGTTTACGACTCCCACTTCCGGGTTCCAACAAATCCCCTCCCCGCCCTCCCCAAACACTTTTTTACACCCTTTCACCCCCTCGCGCGCCTTTTCCCGCCTCCCCCGCTCCTCTCCCCCTCACTTCCGGTTTCCGCCTCCCACTTCCGGGTTTACGACTCCCACTTCCGGGTTCCAACAAATCCCCTCCCCCGCCCTCCCCAAACACTTTTTTACACCCTTTCACCCCCTCGCACGCCTTTTCCCGCCTCCCCCGCTCCTCTCCCCCTCACTTCCGGTTTCCGCCTCCCACTTCCGGGTTTACGACTCCCACTTCCGGGTTCCAACAAATCCCCTCCCCCGCCCTCCCCAAACACTTTTTTACACCCTTTCACCCCCTCGCACGCCTTTTCCCGCCTCCCCCGCTCCTCTCCCCCTCACTTCCGGTTTCCGCCTCCCACTTCCGGGTTTACGACTCCCACTTCCGGGTTCCAACAAATCCCCTCCCCGCCCTCCCCAAACACTTTTTTACACCCTTTCACCCCCTCGCACGCCTTTTCCCGCCTCCCCCGCTCCTCTCCCCCTCACTTCCGGTTTCCGCCTCCCACTTCCGGGTTTACGACTCCCACTTCCGGGTTCCAACAAATCCCCTCCCCGCCCTCCCCAAACACTTTTTTACACCCTTTCACCCCCTCGCGCGCCTTTTCCCGCCTCCCCCGCTCCTCTCCCCCTCACTTCCGGTTTCCGCCTCCCACTTCCGGGTTTACGACTCCCACTTCCGGGTTCCAACAAATCCCCTCCCCGCCCTCCCCAAACACTTTTTTACACCCTTTCACCCCCTCGCGCGCCTTTTCCCGCCTCCCCCGCTCCTCTCCCCCTCACTTCCGGTTTCCGCCTCCCACTTCCGGGTTTCCGCCTCCCACTTCCGGGTTCCAACAAATCCCCTCCCCGCCCTCCCCAAACACTTTTTTACACCCTTTCACCCCCTCGCACGCCTTTTCCCGCCTCCCCCGCTCCTCTCCCCCTCACTTCCGGTTTCCGCCTCCCACTTCCGGGTTTCCGACTCCCACTTCCGGGTTCCAACAAATCCCCTCCCCGCCCTCCCCAAACACTTTTTTACACCCTTTCACCCCCTCGCGCGCCTTTTCCCGCCTCCCCCGCTCCTCTCCCCCTCACTTCCGGTTTCCGACTCCCACTTCCGGGTTTACGACTCCCACTTCCGGGTTCCAACAAATCCCCTCCCCCGCCCTCCCCAAACACTTTTTTACACCCTTTCACCCCCTCGCACGCCTTTTCCCGCCTCCCCCGCTCCTCTCCCCCTCACTTCCGGTTTCCGCCTCCCACTTCCGGGTTCCAACAAATCCCCTCCCCGCCCTCCCCAAACACTTTTTTACACCCTTTCACCCCCTCGCGCGCCTTTTCCCGCCTCCCCCGCTCCTCTCCCCCTCACTTCCGGTTTCCGCCTCCCACTTCCGGGTTTCCGACTCCCACTTCCGGGTTCCAACAAATCCCCTCCCCGCCCTCCCCAAACACTTTTTTACACCGTTTCTCCCCCTCGGGCGCCTTTTCCCGCCTCCCCCGCTCCTCTCCCCCTCACTTCCGGTTTCCGCCTCCCACTTCCGGGTTTCCGACTCCCACTTCCGGGTTCCAACAAATCCCCTCCCCGCCCTCCCCAAACACTTTTTTACACCCTTTCACCCCCTCGCGCGCCTTTTCCCGCCTCCCCCGCTCCTCTCCCCCTCACTTCCGGTTTCCGCCTCCCACTTCCGGGTTTCCGCCTCCCACTTCCGGGTTCCAACAAATCCCCTCCCCCGCCCTCCCCAAACACTTTTTTACACCCTTTCACCCCCTCGCACGCCTTTTCCCGCCTCCCCCGCTCCTCTCCCCCTCACTTCCGGTTTCCGCCTCCCACTTCCGGGTTTCCGACTCCCACTTCCGGGTTCCAACAAATCCCCTCCCCGCCCTCCCCAAACACTTTTTTACACCCTTTCACCCCCTCGCACGCCTTTTCCCGCCTCCCCCGCTCCTCTCCCCCTCACTTCCGGTTTCCGCCTCCCACTTCCGGGTTTACGACTCCCACTTCCGGGTTCCAACAAATCCCCTCCCCGCCCTCCCCAAACACTTTTTTACACCCTTTCACCCCCTCGCGCGCCTTTTCCCGCCTCCCCCGCTCCTCTCCCCCTCACTTCCGGTTTCCGCCTCCCACTTCCGGGTTTCCGCCTCCCACTTCCGGGTTCCAACAAATCCCCTCCCCGCCCTCCCCAAACACTTTTTTACACCCTTTCACCCCCTCGCACGCCTTTTCCCGCCTCCCCCGCTCCTCTCCCCCTCACTTCCGGTTTCCGCCTCCCACTTCCGGGTTTACGACTCCCACTTCCGGGTTCCAACAAATCCCCTCCCCGCCCTCCCCAAACACTTTTTTACACCGTTTCTCCCCCTCGGGCGCCTTTTCCCGCCTCCCCCGCTCCTCTCCCCCTCACTTCCGGTTTCCGCCTCCCACTTCCGGGTTTCCGACTCCCACTTCCGGGTTCCAACAAATCCCCTCCCCGCCCTCCCCAAACACTTTTTTACGCCGTTTCACCCCCTCGCACGCCTTTTCCCGCCTCCCCCGCTCCTCTCCCCCTCACTTCCGGTTTCCGCCTCCCACTTCCGGGTTTACGACTCCCACTTCCGGGTTCCAACAAATCCCCTCCCCGCCCTCCCCAAACACTTTTTTACACCCTTTCACCCCCTCGCGCGCCTTTTCCCGCCTCCCCCGCTCCTCTCCCCCTCACTTCCGGTTTCCGCCTCCCACTTCCGGGTTTACGACTCCCACTTCCGGGTTCCAACAAATCCCCTCCCCGCCCTCCCCAAACACTTTTTTACACCCTTTCACCCCCTCGCACGCCTTTTCCCGCCTCCCCCGCTCCTCTCCCCCTCACTTCCGGTTTCCGCCTCCCACTTCCGGGTTTACGACTCCCACTTCCGGGTTCCAACAAATCCCCTCCCCCGCCCTCCCCAAACACTTTTTTACACCCTTTCACCCCCTCGCACGCCTTTTCCCGCCTCCCCCGCTCCTCTCCCCCTCACTTCCGGTTTCCGCCTCCCACTTCCGGGTTTACGACTCCCACTTCCGGGTTCCAACAAATCCCCTCCCCGCCCTCCCCAAACACTTTTTTACACCCTTTCACCCCCTCGCACGCCTTTTCCCGCCTCCCCCGCTCCTCTCCCCCTCACTTCCGGTTTCCGCCTCCCACTTCCGGGTTTACGACTCCCACTTCCGGGTTCCAACAAATCCCCTCCCCGCCCTCCCCAAACACTTTTTTACACCCTTTCACCCCCTCGCGCGCCTTTTCCCGCCTCCCCCGCTCCTCTCCCCCTCACTTCCGGTTTCCGCCTCCCACTTCCGGGTTTACGACTCCCACTTCCGGGTTCCAACAAATCCCCTCCCCGCCCTCCCCAAACACTTTTTTACACCCTTTCACCCCCTCGCGCGCCTTTTCCCGCCTCCCCCGCTCCTCTCCCCCTCACTTCCGGTTTCCGCCTCCCACTTCCGGGTTTCCGCCTCCCACTTCCGGGTTCCAACAAATCCCCTCCCCGCCCTCCCCAAACACTTTTTTACACCCTTTCACCCCCTCGCACGCCTTTTCCCGCCTCCCCCGCTCCTCTCCCCCTCACTTCCGGTTTCCGCCTCCCACTTCCGGGTTTCCGACTCCCACTTCCGGGTTCCAACAAATCCCCTCCCCGCCCTCCCCAAACACTTTTTTACACCCTTTCACCCCCTCGGACGCCTTTTCCCGCCTCCCCCGCTCCTCTCCCCCTCACTTCCGGTTTCCGCCTCCCACTTCCGGGTTTCCGACTCCCACTTCCGGGTTCCAACAAATCCCCTCCCCGCCCTCCCCAAACACTTTTTTACACCCTTTCACCCCCTCGGGCGCCTTTTCCCGCCTCCCCCGCTCCTCTCCCCCTCACTTCCGGTTTCCGCCTCCCACTTCCGGGTTTACGACTCCCACTTCCGGGTTCCAACAAATCCCCTCCCCCGCCCTCCCCAAACACTTTTTTACACCGTTTCACCCCCTCGCACGCCTTTTCCCGCCTCCCTCGCTCCTCTCCCCCTCACTTCCGGTTTCCGCCTCCCACTTCCGGGTTTCCGACTCCCACTTCCGGGTTCCAACAAATCCCCTCCCCGCCCTCCCCAAACACTTTTTTACGCCGTTTCACCCCCTCGCGCGCCTTTTCCCGCCTCCCCCGCTCCTCTCCCCCTCACTTCCGGTTTCCGCCTCCCACTTCCGGGTTTCCGACTCCCACTTCCGGGTTCCACCCAATCCCCTCCCCGCCCTCCCCAAACACTTTTTGACACCGTTCCACCCCCTCGGACGCCTTTTCCCGCCTCCCCCGCTCCTCTCCCCCTCACTTCCGGTTTCCGCCTCCCACTTCCGGGTTTCCGACTCCCACTTCCGGGTTCCAACAAATCCCCTCCCCGCCCTCCCCAAACACTTTTTTACACCCTTTCACCCCCTCGCGCGCCTTTTCCCGCCTCCCCCGCTCCTCTCCCCCTCACTTCCGGTTTCCGCCTCCCACTTCCGGGTTTACGACTCCCACTTCCGGGTTCCAACAAATCCCCTCCCCGCCCTCCCCAAACACTTTTTTACACCCTTTCTCCCCCTCGGGCGCCTTTTCCCGCCTCCCCCGCTCCTCTCCCCCTCACTTCCGGTTTCCGCCTCCCACTTCCGGGTTTCCGCCTCCCACTTCCGGGTTCCAACAAATCCCCTCCCCGCCCTCCCCAAACACTTTTTTACACCCTTTCACCCCCTCGGACGCCTTTTCCCGCCTCCCCCGCTCCTCTCCCCCTCACTTCCGGTTTCCGCCTCCCACTTCCGGGTTTCCGACTCCCACTTCCGGGTTCCAACAAATCCCCTCCCCGCCCTCCCCAAACACTTTTTTACACCGTTTCTCCCCCTCGGGCGCCTTTTCCCGCCTCCCCCGCTCCTCTCCCCCTCACTTCCGGTTTCCGCCTCCCACTTCCGGGTTTCCGCCTCCCACTTCCGGGTTCCAACAAATCCCCTCCCCGCCCTCCCCAAACACTTTTTTACACCCTTTCACCCCCTCGCGCGCCTTTTCCCGCCTCCCCCGCTCCTCTCCCCCTCACTTCCGGTTTCCGACTCCCACTTCCGGGTTTACGACTCCCACTTCCGGGTTCCAACAAATCCCCTCCCCCGCCCTCCCCAAACACTTTTTTACACCCTTTCACCCCCTCGCACGCCTTTTCCCGCCTCCCCCGCTCCTCTCCCCCTCACTTCCGGTTTCCGCCTCCCACTTCCGGGTTCCAACAAATCCCCTCCCCGCCCTCCCCAAACACTTTTTTACACCCTTTCACCCCCTCGCGCGCCTTTTCCCGCCTCCCCCGCTCCTCTCCCCCTCACTTCCGGTTTCCGCCTCCCACTTCCGGGTTTACGACTCCCACTTCCGGGTTCCAACAAATCCCCTCCCCGCCCTCCCCAAACACTTTTTTACACCGTTTCTCCCCCTCGGGCGCCTTTTCCCGCCTCCCCCGCTCCTCTCCCCCTCACTTCCGGTTTCCGCCTCCCACTTCCGGGTTTCCGACTCCCACTTCCGGGTTCCAACAAATCCCCTCCCCGCCCTCCCCAAACACTTTTTTACACCCTTTCACCCCCTCGCGCGCCTTTTCCCGCCTCCCCCGCTCCTCTCCCCCTCACTTCCGGTTTCCGCCTCCCACTTCCGGGTTTCCGCCTCCCACTTCCGGGTTCCAACAAATCCCCTCCCCCGCCCTCCCCAAACACTTTTTTACACCGTTTCACCCCCTCGGACGCCTTTTCCCGCCTCCCCCGCTCCTCTCCCCCTCACTTCCGGTTTCCGCCTCCCACTTCCGGGTTTCCGCCTCCCACTTCCGGGTTCCACCCAATCCCCTCCCCCGCCCTCCCCAAACACTTTTTTGAAACCGTTTCCCCCCCTCGGACGCCTTGTCCCGCCTCCCCCGCTCCTCTCCCCCTCACTTCCGGTTTCGGCCTCCCACTTCCGGGTTTCCGCCTCCCACTTCCGGGTTCCAACAAATCCCCTCCCCCGCCCTCCCCAAACACTTTTTGACACCCTTTCACCCCCTCGGACGCCTTTTCCCGCCTCCCCCGCTCCTCTCCCCCTCACTTCCGGTTTCCGCCTCCCACTTCCGGGTTTCCGCCTCCCACTTCCGGGTTCCAACAAATCCCCTCCCCCGCCCTCCCCAAACACTTTTTTACACCCTTTCACCCCCTCGGGCGCCTTTTCCCGCCTCCCCCGCTCCTCTCCCCCTCACTTCCGGTTTCCGCCTCCCACTTCCGGGTTTACGACTCCCACTTCCGGGTTCCACCCAATCCCCTCCCCCGCCCTCCCCAAACACTTTTTGACACCGTTCCACCCCCTCGGACGCCTTTTCCCGCCTCCCCCGCTCCTCTCCCCCTCACTTCCGGTTTCCGCCTCCCACTTCCGGGTTTACGACTCCCACTTCCGGGTTCCAACAAATCCCCTCCCCGCCCTCCCCAAACACTTTTTTACACCCTTTCACCCCCTCGCACGCCTTTTCCCGCCTCCCCCGCTCCTCTCCCCCTCACTTCCGGTTTCCGCCTCCCACTTCCGGGTTTCCGACTCCCACTTCCGGGTTCCAACAAATCCCCTCCCCGCCCTCCCCAAACACTTTTTTACACCCTTTCACCCCCTCGCACGCCTTTTTCCGCCTCCCCCGCTCCTCTCCCCCTCACTTCCGGTTTCCGCCTCCCACTTCCGGGTTTACGACTCCCACTTCCGGGTTCCAACAAATCCCCTCCCCGCCCTCCCCAAACACTTTTTTACACCGTTTCTCCCCCTCGCGCGCCTTTTCCCGCCTCCCCCGCTCCTCTCCCCCTCACTTCCGGTTTCCGCCTCCCACTTCCGGGTTTACGACTCCCACTTCCGGGTTCCAACAAATCCCCTCCCCGCCCTCCCCAAACACTTTTTTACACCGTTTCACCCCCTCGGACGCCTTTTCCCGCCTCCCCCGCTCCTCTCCCCCTCACTTCCGGTTTCCGCCTCCCACTTCCGGGTTTACGACTCCCACTTCCGGGTTCCAACAAATCCCCTCCCCGCCCTCCCCAAACACTTTTTTACACCGTTTCTCCCCCTCGCGCGCCTTTTCCCGCCTCCCTCGCTCCTCTCCCCCTCACTTCCGGTTTCCGCCTCCCACTTCCGGGTTTCCGACTCCCACTTCCGGGTTCCAACAAATCCCCTCCCCGCCCTCCCCAAACACTTTTTTACGCCGTTTCCGCCCCTCGCACGCCTTTTCCCGCCTCCCCCGCTCCTCTCCCCCTCACTTCCGGTTTCCGCCTCCCACTTCCGGGTTTCCGACTCCCACTTCCGGGTTCCAACAAATCCCCTCCCCGCCCTCCCCAAACACTTTTTTACACCCTTTCTCCCCCTCGCACGCCTTTTCCCGCCTCCCCCGCTCCTCTCCCCCTCACTTCCGGTTTCCGCCTCCCACTTCCGGGTTTACGACTCCCACTTCCGGGTTCCAACAAATCCCCTCCCCGCCCTCCCCAAACACTTTTTTACGCCGTTTCACCCCCTCGGACGCCTTTTCCCGCCTCCCCCGCTCCTCTCCCCCTCACTTCCGGTTTCCGCCTCCCACTTCCGGGTTTCCGACTCCCACTTCCGGGTTCCAACAAATCCCCTCCCCGCCCTCCCCAAACACTTTTTTACGCCGTTTCACCCCCTCGCACGCCTTTTCCCGCCTCCCCCGCTCCTCTCCCCCTCACTTCCGGTTTCCGCCTCCCACTTCCGGGTTTCCGCCTCCCACTTCCGGGTTCCAACAAATCCCCTCCCCGCCCTCCCCAAACACTTTTTTACACCGTTTCACCCCCTCGCACGCCTTTTCCCGCCTCCCCCGCTCCTCTCCCCCTCACTTCCGGTTTCCGCCTCCCACTTCCGGGTTTACGACTCCCACTTCCGGGTTCCAACAAATCCCCTCCCCCGCCCTCCCCAAACACTTTTTTACACCGTTTCTCCCCCTCGCGCGCCTTTTCCCGCCTCCCCCGCTCCTCTCCCCCTCACTTCCGGTTTCCGCCTCCCACTTCCGGGTTTCCGACTCCCACTTCCGGGTTCCAACAAATCCCCTCCCCGCCCTCCCCAAACACTTTTTTACGCCGTTTCACCCCCTCGGGCGCCTTTTCCCGCCTCCCCCGCTCCTCTCCCCCTCACTTCCGGTTTCCGCCTCCCACTTCCGGGTTTCCGACTCCCACTTCCGGGTTCCAACAAATCCCCTCCCCGCCCTCCCCAAACACTTTTTTACACCCTTTCACCCCCTCGGGCGCCTTTTCCCGCCTCCCCCGCTCCTCTCCCCCTCACTTCCGGTTTCCGCCTCCCACTTCCGGGTTTCCGCCTCCCACTTCCGGGTTCCAACAAATCCCCTCCCCGCCCTCCCCAAACACTTTTTTACACCGTTTCTCCCCCTCGGACGCCTTTTCCCGCCTCCCCCGCTCCTCTCCCCCTCACTTCCGGTTTCCGCCTCCCACTTCCGGGTTTCCGACTCCCACTTCCGGGTTCCAACAAATCCCCTCCCCGCCCTCCCCAAACACTTTTTTACACCGTTTCTCCCCCTCGGACGCCTTTTCCCGCCTCCCCCGCTCCTCTCCCCCTCACTTCCGGTTTCCGCCTCCCACTTCCGGGTTTCCGACTCCCACTTCCGGGTTCCAACAAATCCCCTCCCCGCCCTCCCCAAACACTTTTTGACACCGTTTCTCCCCCTCGGACGCCTTTTCCCGCCTCCCCCGCTCCTCTCCCCCTCACTTCCGGTTTCCGCCTCCCACTTCCGGGTTTCCGACTCCCACTTCCGGGTTCCAACAAATCCCCTCCCCGCCCTCCCCAAACACTTTTTTACACCGTTTCTCCCCCTCGGACGCCTTTTCCCGCCTCCCCCGCTCCTCTCCCCCTCACTTCCGGTTTCCGCCTCCCACTTCCGGGTTTCCGACTCCCACTTCCGGGTTCCAACAAATCCCCTCCCCGCCCTCCCCAAACACTTTTTTACACCCTTTCACCCCCTCGCACGCCTTTTCCCGCCTCCCCCGCTCCTCTCCCCCTCACTTCCGGTTTCCGCCTCCCACTTCCGGGTTTACGACTCCCACTTCCGGGTTCCAACAAATCCCCTCCCCGCCCTCCCCAAACACTTTTTTACACCCTTTCACCCCCTCGGACGTCTTTTCCCGCCTCCCCCGCTCCTCTCCCCCTCACTTCCGGTTTCCGCCTCCCACTTCCGGGTTTACGACTCCCACTTCCGGGTTCCAACAAATCCCCTCCCCGCCCTCCCCAAACACTTTTTGACACCGTTTCTCCCCCTCGGACGCCTTTTCCCGCCTCCCCCGCTCCTCTCCCCCTCACTTCCGGTTTCCGCCTCCCACTTCCGGGTTTCCGACTCCCACTTCCGGGTTCCAACAAATCCCCTCCCCCGCCCTCCCCAAACACTTTTTTACACCGTTTCACCCCCTCGGACGCCTTTTCCCGCCTCCCCCGCTCCTCTCCCCCTCACTTCCGGTTTCCGCCTCCCACTTCCGGGTTTCCGACTCCCACTTCCGGGTTCCAACAAATCCCCTCCCCGCCCTCCCCAAACACTTTTTGACACCCTTTCACCCCCTCGCACGCCTTTTCCCGCCTCCCCCGCTCCTCTCCCCCTCACTTCCGGTTTCCGCCTCCCACTTCCGGGTTTCCGCCTCCCACTTCCGGGTTCCAACAAATCCCCTCCCCGCCCTCCCCAAACACTTTTTTACACCGTTTCACCCCCTCGGACGCCTTTTCCCGCCTCCCCCGCTCCTCTCCCCCTCACTTCCGGTTTCCGCCTCCCACTTCCGGGTTTCCGACTCCCACTTCCGGGTTCCAACAAATCCCCTCCCCGCCCTCCCCAAACACTTTTTTACACCGTTTCTCCCCCTCGGGCGCCTTTTCCCGCCTCCCCCGCTCCTCTCCCCCTCACTTCCGGTTTCCGCCTCCCACTTCCGGGTTTCCGCCTCCCACTTCCGGGTTCCAACAAATCCCCTCCCCGCCCTCCCCAAACACTTTTTGACACCGTTTCTCCCCCTCGCACGCCTTTTCCCGCCTCCCCCGCTCCTCTCCCCCTCACTTCCGGTTTCCGCCTCCCACTTCCGGGTTTCCGACTCCCACTTCCGGGTTCCAACAAATCCCCTCCCCGCCCTCCCCAAACACTTTTTTACACCCTTTCACCCCCTCGCGCGCCTTTTCCCGCCTCCCCCGCTCCTCTCCCCCTCACTTCCGGTTTCCGCCTCCCACTTCCGGGTTTACGACTCCCACTTCCGGGTTCCAACAAATCCCCTCCCCGCCCTCCCCAAACACTTTTTTACACCCTTTCACCCCCTCGCGCGCCTTTTCCCGCCTCCCCCGCTCCTCTCCCCCTCACTTCCGGTTTCCGCCTCCCACTTCCGGGTTTACGACTCCCACTTCCGGGTTCCAACAAATCCCCTCCCCGCCCTCCCCAAACACTTTTTTACACCGTTTCTCCCCCTCGCGCGCCTTTTCCCGCCTCCCCCGCTCCTCTCCCCCTCACTTCCGGTTTCCGCCTCCCACTTCCGGGTTTCCGACTCCCACTTCCGGGTTCCAACAAATCCCCTCCCCGCCCTCCCCAAACACTTTTTTACACCCTTTCACCCCCTCGCGCGCCTTTTCCCGCCTCCCCCGCTCCTCTCCCCCTCACTTCCGGTTTCCGCCTCCCACTTCCGGGTTTACGACTCCCACTTCCGGGTTCCAACAAATCCCCTCCCCGCCCTCCCCAAACACTTTTTTACGCCGTTTCACCCCCTCGGACGCCTTTTCCCGCCTCCCCCGCTCCTCTCCCCCTCACTTCCGGTTTCCGCCTCCCACTTCCGGGTTTACGACTCCCACTTCCGGGTTCCAACAAATCCCCTCCCCGCCCTCCCCAAACACTTTTTTACGCCGTTTCACCCCCTCGCACGCCTTTTCCCGCCTCCCCCGCTCCTCTCCCCCTCACTTCCGGTTTCCGCCTCCCACTTCCGGGTTTCCGCCTCCCACTTCCGGGTTCCAACAAATCCCCTCCCCGCCCTCCCCAAACACTTTTTTACACCGTTTCACCCCCTCGCACGCCTTTTCCCGCCTCCCCCGCTCCTCTCCCCCTCACTTCCGGTTTCCGCCTCCCACTTCCGGGTTTACGACTCCCACTTCCGGGTTCCAACAAATCCCCTCCCCCGCCCTCCCCAAACACTTTTTTACACCGTTTCTCCCCCTCGCGCGCCTTTTCCCGCCTCCCCCGCTCCTCTCCCCCTCACTTCCGGTTTCCGCCTCCCACTTCCGGGTTTACGACTCCCACTTCCGGGTTCCAACAAATCCCCTCCCCGCCCTCCCCAAACACTTTTTTACGCCGTTTCACCCCCTCGGGCGCCTTTTCCCGCCTCCCCCGCTCCTCTCCCCCTCACTTCCGGTTTCCGCCTCCCACTTCCGGGTTTCCGACTCCCACTTCCGGGTTCCAACAAATCCCCTCCCCGCCCTCCCCAAACACTTTTTTACACCGTTTCACCCCCTCGGGCGCCTTTTCCCGCCTCCCCCGCTCCTCTCCCCCTCACTTCCGGTTTCCGCCTCCCACTTCCGGGTTTACGACTCCCACTTCCGGGTTCCAACAAATCCCCTCCCCGCCCTCCCCAAACACTTTTTGACACCGTTTCTCCCCCTCGGACGCCTTTTCCCGCCTCCCCCGCTCCTCTCCCCCTCACTTCCGGTTTCCGCCTCCCACTTCCGGGTTTCCGACTCCCACTTCCGGGTTCCAACAAATCCCCTCCCCGCCCTCCCCAAACACTTTTTTACACCGTTTCTCCCCCTCGGACGCCTTTTCCCGCCTCCCCCGCTCCTCTCCCCCTCACTTCCGGTTTCCGCCTCCCACTTCCGGGTTTCCGACTCCCACTTCCGGGTTCCAACAAATCCCCTCCCCGCCCTCCCCAAACACTTTTTTACACCCTTTCACCCCCTCGCACGCCTTTTCCCGCCTCCCCCGCTCCTCTCCCCCTCACTTCCGGTTTCCGCCTCCCACTTCCGGGTTTACGACTCCCACTTCCGGGTTCCAACAAATCCCCTCCCCGCCCTCCCCAAACACTTTTTTACACCCTTTCACCCCCTCGGACGCCTTTTCCCGCCTCCCCCGCTCCTCTCCCCCTCACTTCCGGTTTCCGCCTCCCACTTCCGGGTTTACGACTCCCACTTCCGGGTTCCAACAAATCCCCTCCCCGCCCTCCCCAAACACTTTTTGACACCGTTTCTCCCCCTCGGACGCCTTTTCCCGCCTCCCCCGCTCCTCTCCCCCTCACTTCCGGTTTCCGCCTCCCACTTCCGGGTTTCCGACTCCCACTTCCGGGTTCCAACAAATCCCCTCCCCGCCCTCCCCAAACACTTTTTTACACCCTTTCACCCCCTCGCGCGCCTTTTCCCGCCTCCCCCGCTCCTCTCCCCCTCACTTCCGGTTTCCGCCTCCCACTTCCGGGTTTACGACTCCCACTTCCGGGTTCCAACAAATCCCCTCCCCGCCCTCCCCAAACACTTTTTTACGCCGTTTCACCCCCTCGCGCGCCTTTTCCCGCCTCCCCCGCTCCTCTCCCCCTCACTTCCGGTTTCCGCCTCCCACTTCCGGGTTTCCGACTCCCACTTCCGGGTTCCAACAAATCCCCTCCCCGCCCTCCCCAAACACTTTTTTACACCCTTTCACCCCCTCGCACGCCTTTTCCCGCCTCCCCCGCTCCTCTCCCCCTCACTTCCGGTTTCCGCCTCCCACTTCCGGGTTTCCGACTCCCACTTCCGGGTTCCAACAAATCCCCTCCCCGCCCTCCCCAAACACTTTTTTACACCCTTTCACCCCCTCGGGCGCCTTTTCCCGCCTCCCCCGCTCCTCTCCCCCTCACTTCCGGTTTCCGCCTCCCACTTCCGGGTTTACGACTCCCACTTCCGGGTTCCAACAAATCCCCTCCCCGCCCTCCCCAAACACTTTTTGACACCGTTTCTCCCCCTCGGACGCCTTTTCCCGCCTCCCCCGCTCCTCTCCCCCTCACTTCCGGTTTCCGCCTCCCACTTCCGGGTTTACGACTCCCACTTCCGGGTTCCAACAAATCCCCTCCCCGCCCTCCCCAAACACTTTTTTACACCCTTTCACCCCCTCGGACGCCTTTTCCCGCCTCCCCCGCTCCTCTCCCCCTCACTTCCGGTTTCCGCCTCCCACTTCCGGGTTTACGACTCCCACTTCCGGCTTCCAACAAATCCCCTCCCCGCCCTCCCCAAACACTTTTTTACACCCTTTCACCCCCTCGGGCGCCTTTTCCCGCCTCCCCCGCTCCTCTCCCCCTCACTTCCGGTTTCCGCCTCCCACTTCCGGGTTTCCGACTCCCACTTCCGGGTTCCAACAAATCCCCTCCCCGCCCTCCCCAAACACTTTTTTACACCCTTTCACCCCCTCGGGCGCCTTTTCCCGCCTCCCCCGCTCCTCTCCCCCTCACTTCCGGTTTCCGCCTCCCACTTCCGGGTTTACGACTCCCACTTCCGGGTTCCAACAAATCCCCTCCCCGCCCTCCCCAAACACTTTTTTACACCCTTTCTCCCCCTCGGACGCCTTTTCCCGCCTCCCCCGCTCCTCTCCCCCTCACTTCCGGTTTCCGCCTCCCACTTCCGGGTTTCCGACTCCCACTTCCGGGTTCCAACAAATCCCCTCCCCGCCCTCCCCAAACACTTTTTGACACCGTTTCTCCCCCTCGGACGCCTTTTCCCGCCTCCCCCGCTCCTCTCCCCCTCACTTCCGGTTTCCGCCTCCCACTTCCGGGTTTACGACTCCCACTTCCGGGTTCCAACAAATCCCCTCCCCGCCCTCCCCAAACACTTTTTTACACCCTTTCACCCCCTCGGACGCCTTTTCCCGCCTCCCCCGCTCCTCTCCCCCTCACTTCCGGTTTCCGCCTCCCACTTCCGGGTTTCCGACTCCCACTTCCGGGTTCCAACAAATCCCCTCCCCCGCCCTCCCCAAACACTTTTTTACACCGTTTCACCCCCTCGCGCGCCTTTTCCCGCCTCCCCCGCTCCTCTCCCCCTCACTTCCGGTTTCCGCCTCCCACTTCCGGGTTTACGACTCCCACTTCCGGGTTCCAACAAATCCCCTCCCCGCCCTCCCCAAACACTTTTTTACGCCGTTTCACCCCCTCGCGCGCCTTTTCCCGCCTCCCCCGCTCCTCTCCCCCTCACTTCCGGTTTCCGCCTCCCACTTCCGGGTTTCCGCCTCCCACTTCCGGGTTCCAACAAATCCCCTCCCCGCCCTCCCCAAACACTTTTTTACACCGTTTCACCCCCTCGCACGCCTTTTCCCGCCTCCCCCGCTCCTCTCCCCCTCACTTCCGGTTTCCGCCTCCCACTTCCGGGTTTCCGCCTCCCACTTCCGGGTTCCAACAAATCCCCTCCCCGCCCTCCCCAAACACTTTTTTACACCCTTTCACCCCCTCGGGCGCCTTTTCCCGCCTCCCCCGCTCCTCTCCCCCTCACTTCCGGTTTCCGCCTCCCACTTCCGGGTTTACGACTCCCACTTCCGGGTTCCAACAAATCCCCTCCCCGCCCTCCCCAAACACTTTTTGACACCGTTTCTCCCCCTCGGACGCCTTTTCCCGCCTCCCCCGCTCCTCTCCCCCTCACTTCCGGTTTCCGCCTCCCACTTCCGGGTTTCCGACTCCCACTTCCGGGTTCCAACAAATCCCCTCCCCGCCCTCCCCAAACACTTTTTTACACCGTTTCTCCCCCTCGCACGCCTTTTCCCGCCTCCCCCGCTCCTCTCCCCCTCACTTCCGGTTTCCGCCTCCCACTTCCGGGTTTCCGACTCCCACTTCCGGGTTCCAACAAATCCCCTCCCCGCCCTCCCCAAACACTTTTTTACACCCTTTCACCCCCTCGCACGCCTTTTCCCGCCTCCCCCGCTCCTCTCCCCCTCACTTCCGGTTTCCGCCTCCCACTTCCGGGTTTACGACTCCCACTTCCGGGTTCCAACAAATCCCCTCCCCGCCCTCCCCAAACACTTTTTTACACCCTTTCACCCCCTCGGACGCCTTTTCCCGCCTCCCCCGCTCCTCTCCCCCTCACTTCCGGTTTCCGCCTCCCACTTCCGGGTTTACGACTCCCACTTCCGGGTTCCAACAAATCCCCTCCCCGCCCTCCCCAAACACTTTTTGACACCGTTTCTCCCCCTCGGACGCCTTTTCCCGCCTCCCCCGCTCCTCTCCCCCTCACTTCCGGTTTCCGCCTCCCACTTCCGGGTTTCCGACTCCCACTTCCGGGTTCCAACAAATCCCCTCCCCGCCCTCCCCAAACACTTTTTTACACCCTTTCACCCCCTCGCGCGCCTTTTCCCGCCTCCCCCGCTCCTCTCCCCCTCACTTCCGGTTTCCGCCTCCCACTTCCGGGTTTACGACTCCCACTTCCGGGTTCCAACAAATCCCCTCCCCGCCCTCCCCAAACACTTTTTTACGCCGTTTCACCCCCTCGCGCGCCTTTTCCCGCCTCCCCCGCTCCTCTCCCCCTCACTTCCGGTTTCCGCCTCCCACTTCCGGGTTTCCGACTCCCACTTCCGGGTTCCAACAAATCCCCTCCCCGCCCTCCCCAAACACTTTTTTACACCGTTTCACCCCCTCGCACGCCTTTTCCCGCCTCCCCCGCTCCTCTCCCCCTCACTTCCGGTTTCCGCCTCCCACTTCCGGGTTTCCGACTCCCACTTCCGGGTTCCAACAAATCCCCTCCCCGCCCTCCCCAAACACTTTTTTACACCCTTTCACCCCCTCGGGCGCCTTTTCCCGCCTCCCCCGCTCCTCTCCCCCTCACTTCCGGTTTCCGCCTCCCACTTCCGGGTTTCCGACTCCCACTTCCGGGTTCCAACAAATCCCCTCCCCGCCCTCCCCAAACACTTTTTGACACCGTTTCTCCCCCTCGGACGCCTTTTCCCGCCTCCCCCGCTCCTCTCCCCCTCACTTCCGGTTTCCGCCTCCCACTTCCGGGTTTACGACTCCCACTTCCGGGTTCCAACAAATCCCCTCCCCGCCCTCCCCAAACACTTTTTTACACCCTTTCACCCCCTCGGACGCCTTTTCCCGCCTCCCCCGCTCCTCTCCCCCTCACTTCCGGTTTCCGCCTCCCACTTCCGGGTTTACGACTCCCACTTCCGGCTTCCAACAAATCCCCTCCCCGCCCTCCCCAAACACTTTTTTACACCCTTTCACCCCCTCGGGCGCCTTTTCCCGCCTCCCCCGCTCCTCTCCCCCTCACTTCCGGTTTCCGCCTCCCACTTCCGGGTTTACGACTCCCACTTCCGGGTTCCAACAAATCCCCTCCCCGCCCTCCCCAAACACTTTTTTACACCCTTTCACCCCCTCGGACGCCTTTTCCCGCCTCCCCCGCTCCTCTCCCCCTCACTTCCGGTTTCCGCCTCCCACTTCCGGGTTTACGACTCCCACTTCCGGCTTCCAACAAATCCCCTCCCCGCCCTCCCCAAACACTTTTTTACACCCTTTCACCCCCTCGGGCGCCTTTTCCCGCCTCCCCCGCTCCTCTCCCCCTCACTTCCGGTTTCCGCCTCCCACTTCCGGGTTTCCGACTCCCACTTCCGGGTTCCAACAAATCCCCTCCCCGCCCTCCCCAAACACTTTTTTACACCCTTTCACCCCCTCGGGCGCCTTTTCCCGCCTCCCCCGCTCCTCTCCCCCTCACTTCCGGTTTCCGCCTCCCACTTCCGGGTTTACGACTCCCACTTCCGGGTTCCAACAAATCCCCTCCCCGCCCTCCCCAAACACTTTTTGACACCGTTTCTCCCCCTCGGACGCCTTTTCCCGCCTCCCCCGCTCCTCTCCCCCTCACTTCCGGTTTCCGCCTCCCACTTCCGGGTTTACGACTCCCACTTCCGGGTTCCAACAAATCCCCTCCCCGCCCTCCCCAAACACTTTTTTACACCCTTTCACCCCCTCGGACGCCTTTTCCCGCCTCCCCCGCTCCTCTCCCCCTCACTTCCGGTTTCCGCCTCCCACTTCCGGGTTTACGACTCCCACTTCCGGCTTCCAACAAATCCCCTCCCCGCCCTCCCCAAACACTTTTTTACACCCTTTCACCCCCTCGGGCGCCTTTTCCCGCCTCCCCCGCTCCTCTCCCCCTCACTTCCGGTTTCCGCCTCCCACTTCCGGGTTTCCGACTCCCACTTCCGGGTTCCAACAAATCCCCTCCCCGCCCTCCCCAAACACTTTTTTACACCCTTTCACCCCCTCGGGCGCCTTTTCCCGCCTCCCCCGCTCCTCTCCCCCTCACTTCCGGTTTCCGCCTCCCACTTCCGGGTTTACGACTCCCACTTCCGGGTTCCAACAAATCCCCTCCCCGCCCTCCCCAAACACTTTTTTACACCCTTTCTCCCCCTCGGACGCCTTTTCCCGCCTCCCCCGCTCCTCTCCCCCTCACTTCCGGTTTCCGCCTCCCACTTCCGGGTTTCCGACTCCCACTTCCGGGTTCCAACAAATCCCCTCCCCGCCCTCCCCAAACACTTTTTGACACCGTTTCTCCCCCTCGGACGCCTTTTCCCGCCTCCCCCGCTCCTCTCCCCCTCACTTCCGGTTTCCGCCTCCCACTTCCGGGTTTACGACTCCCACTTCCGGGTTCCAACAAATCCCCTCCCCGCCCTCCCCAAACACTTTTTTACACCCTTTCACCCCCTCGGACGCCTTTTCCCGCCTCCCCCGCTCCTCTCCCCCTCACTTCCGGTTTCCGCCTCCCACTTCCGGGTTTCCGACTCCCACTTCCGGGTTCCAACAAATCCCCTCCCCCGCCCTCCCCAAACACTTTTTTACACCGTTTCACCCCCTCGCGCGCCTTTTCCCGCCTCCCCCGCTCCTCTCCCCCTCACTTCCGGTTTCCGCCTCCCACTTCCGGGTTTACGACTCCCACTTCCGGGTTCCAACAAATCCCCTCCCCGCCCTCCCCAAACACTTTTTTACGCCGTTTCACCCCCTCGCGCGCCTTTTCCCGCCTCCCCCGCTCCTCTCCCCCTCACTTCCGGTTTCCGCCTCCCACTTCCGGGTTTCCGCCTCCCACTTCCGGGTTCCAACAAATCCCCTCCCCGCCCTCCCCAAACACTTTTTTACACCGTTTCACCCCCTCGCACGCCTTTTCCCGCCTCCCCCGCTCCTCTCCCCCTCACTTCCGGTTTCCGCCTCCCACTTCCGGGTTTCCGCCTCCCACTTCCGGGTTCCAACAAATCCCCTCCCCGCCCTCCCCAAACACTTTTTTACACCCTTTCACCCCCTCGGGCGCCTTTTCCCGCCTCCCCCGCTCCTCTCCCCCTCACTTCCGGTTTCCGCCTCCCACTTCCGGGTTTACGACTCCCACTTCCGGGTTCCAACAAATCCCCTCCCCGCCCTCCCCAAACACTTTTTGACACCGTTTCTCCCCCTCGGACGCCTTTTCCCGCCTCCCCCGCTCCTCTCCCCCTCACTTCCGGTTTCCGCCTCCCACTTCCGGGTTTCCGACTCCCACTTCCGGGTTCCAACAAATCCCCTCCCCGCCCTCCCCAAACACTTTTTTACACCGTTTCTCCCCCTCGGACGCCTTTTCCCGCCTCCCCCGCTCCTCTCCCCCTCACTTCCGGTTTCCGCCTCCCACTTCCGGGTTTCCGACTCCCACTTCCGGGTTCCAACAAATCCCCTCCCCGCCCTCCCCAAACACTTTTTTACACCCTTTCACCCCCTCGCACGCCTTTTCCCGCCTCCCCCGCTCCTCTCCCCCTCACTTCCGGTTTCCGCCTCCCACTTCCGGGTTTACGACTCCCACTTCCGGGTTCCAACAAATCCCCTCCCCGCCCTCCCCAAACACTTTTTTACACCCTTTCACCCCCTCGGACGCCTTTTCCCGCCTCCCCCGCTCCTCTCCCCCTCACTTCCGGTTTCCGCCTCCCACTTCCGGGTTTACGACTCCCACTTCCGGGTTCCAACAAATCCCCTCCCCGCCCTCCCCAAACACTTTTTGACACCGTTTCTCCCCCTCGGACGCCTTTTCCCGCCTCCCCCGCTCCTCTCCCCCTCACTTCCGGTTTCCGCCTCCCACTTCCGGGTTTCCGACTCCCACTTCCGGGTTCCAACAAATCCCCTCCCCGCCCTCCCCAAACACTTTTTTACACCCTTTCACCCCCTCGCGCGCCTTTTCCCGCCTCCCCCGCTCCTCTCCCCCTCACTTCCGGTTTCCGCCTCCCACTTCCGGGTTTACGACTCCCACTTCCGGGTTCCAACAAATCCCCTCCCCGCCCTCCCCAAACACTTTTTTACGCCGTTTCACCCCCTCGCGCGCCTTTTCCCGCCTCCCCCGCTCCTCTCCCCCTCACTTCCGGTTTCCGCCTCCCACTTCCGGGTTTCCGACTCCCACTTCCGGGTTCCAACAAATCCCCTCCCCGCCCTCCCCAAACACTTTTTTACACCGTTTCACCCCCTCGCACGCCTTTTCCCGCCTCCCCCGCTCCTCTCCCCCTCACTTCCGGTTTCCGCCTCCCACTTCCGGGTTTCCGACTCCCACTTCCGGGTTCCAACAAATCCCCTCCCCGCCCTCCCCAAACACTTTTTTACACCCTTTCACCCCCTCGGGCGCCTTTTCCCGCCTCCCCCGCTCCTCTCCCCCTCACTTCCGGTTTCCGCCTCCCACTTCCGGGTTTCCGACTCCCACTTCCGGGTTCCAACAAATCCCCTCCCCGCCCTCCCCAAACACTTTTTGACACCGTTTCTCCCCCTCGGACGCCTTTTCCCGCCTCCCCCGCTCCTCTCCCCCTCACTTCCGGTTTCCGCCTCCCACTTCCGGGTTTACGACTCCCACTTCCGGGTTCCAACAAATCCCCTCCCCGCCCTCCCCAAACACTTTTTTACACCCTTTCACCCCCTCGGACGCCTTTTCCCGCCTCCCCCGCTCCTCTCCCCCTCACTTCCGGTTTCCGCCTCCCACTTCCGGGTTTACGACTCCCACTTCCGGCTTCCAACAAATCCCCTCCCCGCCCTCCCCAAACACTTTTTTACACCCTTTCACCCCCTCGGGCGCCTTTTCCCGCCTCCCCCGCTCCTCTCCCCCTCACTTCCGGTTTCCGCCTCCCACTTCCGGGTTTCCGACTCCCACTTCCGGGTTCCAACAAATCCCCTCCCCGCCCTCCCCAAACACTTTTTTACACCCTTTCACCCCCTCGGGCGCCTTTTCCCGCCTCCCCCGCTCCTCTCCCCCTCACTTCCGGTTTCCGCCTCCCACTTCCGGGTTTACGACTCCCACTTCCGGGTTCCAACAAATCCCCTCCCCGCCCTCCCCAAACACTTTTTTACACCCTTTCTCCCCCTCGGACGCCTTTTCCCGCCTCCCCCGCTCCTCTCCCCCTCACTTCCGGTTTCCGCCTCCCACTTCCGGGTTTCCGACTCCCACTTCCGGGTTCCAACAAATCCCCTCCCCGCCCTCCCCAAACACTTTTTGACACCGTTTCTCCCCCTCGGACGCCTTTTCCCGCCTCCCCCGCTCCTCTCCCCCTCACTTCCGGTTTCCGCCTCCCACTTCCGGGTTTACGACTCCCACTTCCGGGTTCCAACAAATCCCCTCCCCGCCCTCCCCAAACACTTTTTTACACCCTTTCACCCCCTCGGACGCCTTTTCCCGCCTCCCCCGCTCCTCTCCCCCTCACTTCCGGTTTCCGCCTCCCACTTCCGGGTTTCCGACTCCCACTTCCGGGTTCCAACAAATCCCCTCCCCCGCCCTCCCCAAACACTTTTTTACACCGTTTCACCCCCTCGCGCGCCTTTTCCCGCCTCCCCCGCTCCTCTCCCCCTCACTTCCGGTTTCCGCCTCCCACTTCCGGGTTTACGACTCCCACTTCCGGGTTCCAACAAATCCCCTCCCCGCCCTCCCCAAACACTTTTTTACGCCGTTTCACCCCCTCGCGCGCCTTTTCCCGCCTCCCCCGCTCCTCTCCCCCTCACTTCCGGTTTCCGCCTCCCACTTCCGGGTTTCCGCCTCCCACTTCCGGGTTCCAACAAATCCCCTCCCCGCCCTCCCCAAACACTTTTTTACACCGTTTCACCCCCTCGCACGCCTTTTCCCGCCTCCCCCGCTCCTCTCCCCCTCACTTCCGGTTTCCGCCTCCCACTTCCGGGTTTCCGCCTCCCACTTCCGGGTTCCAACAAATCCCCTCCCCGCCCTCCCCAAACACTTTTTTACACCCTTTCACCCCCTCGGGCGCCTTTTCCCGCCTCCCCCGCTCCTCTCCCCCTCACTTCCGGTTTCCGCCTCCCACTTCCGGGTTTACGACTCCCACTTCCGGGTTCCAACAAATCCCCTCCCCGCCCTCCCCAAACACTTTTTGACACCGTTTCTCCCCCTCGGACGCCTTTTCCCGCCTCCCCCGCTCCTCTCCCCCTCACTTCCGGTTTCCGCCTCCCACTTCCGGGTTTCCGACTCCCACTTCCGGGTTCCAACAAATCCCCTCCCCGCCCTCCCCAAACACTTTTTTACACCGTTTCTCCCCCTCGGACGCCTTTTCCCGCCTCCCCCGCTCCTCTCCCCCTCACTTCCGGTTTCCGCCTCCCACTTCCGGGTTTCCGACTCCCACTTCCGGGTTCCAACAAATCCCCTCCCCGCCCTCCCCAAACACTTTTTTACACCCTTTCACCCCCTCGCACGCCTTTTCCCGCCTCCCCCGCTCCTCTCCCCCTCACTTCCGGTTTCCGCCTCCCACTTCCGGGTTTACGACTCCCACTTCCGGGTTCCAACAAATCCCCTCCCCGCCCTCCCCAAACACTTTTTTACACCCTTTCACCCCCTCGGACGCCTTTTCCCGCCTCCCCCGCTCCTCTCCCCCTCACTTCCGGTTTCCGCCTCCCACTTCCGGGTTTACGACTCCCACTTCCGGGTTCCAACAAATCCCCTCCCCGCCCTCCCCAAACACTTTTTGACACCGTTTCTCCCCCTCGGACGCCTTTTCCCGCCTCCCCCGCTCCTCTCCCCCTCACTTCCGGTTTCCGCCTCCCACTTCCGGGTTTCCGACTCCCACTTCCGGGTTCCAACAAATCCCCTCCCCGCCCTCCCCAAACACTTTTTTACACCCTTTCACCCCCTCGCGCGCCTTTTCCCGCCTCCCCCGCTCCTCTCCCCCTCACTTCCGGTTTCCGCCTCCCACTTCCGGGTTTACGACTCCCACTTCCGGGTTCCAACAAATCCCCTCCCCGCCCTCCCCAAACACTTTTTTACGCCGTTTCACCCCCTCGCGCGCCTTTTCCCGCCTCCCCCGCTCCTCTCCCCCTCACTTCCGGTTTCCGCCTCCCACTTCCGGGTTTCCGACTCCCACTTCCGGGTTCCAACAAATCCCCTCCCCGCCCTCCCCAAACACTTTTTTACACCGTTTCACCCCCTCGCACGCCTTTTCCCGCCTCCCCCGCTCCTCTCCCCCTCACTTCCGGTTTCCGCCTCCCACTTCCGGGTTTCCGACTCCCACTTCCGGGTTCCAACAAATCCCCTCCCCGCCCTCCCCAAACACTTTTTTACACCCTTTCACCCCCTCGGGCGCCTTTTCCCGCCTCCCCCGCTCCTCTCCCCCTCACTTCCGGTTTCCGCCTCCCACTTCCGGGTTTCCGACTCCCACTTCCGGGTTCCAACAAATCCCCTCCCCGCCCTCCCCAAACACTTTTTGACACCGTTTCTCCCCCTCGGACGCCTTTTCCCGCCTCCCCCGCTCCTCTCCCCCTCACTTCCGGTTTCCGCCTCCCACTTCCGGGTTTACGACTCCCACTTCCGGGTTCCAACAAATCCCCTCCCCGCCCTCCCCAAACACTTTTTTACACCCTTTCACCCCCTCGGACGCCTTTTCCCGCCTCCCCCGCTCCTCTCCCCCTCACTTCCGGTTTCCGCCTCCCACTTCCGGGTTTACGACTCCCACTTCCGGCTTCCAACAAATCCCCTCCCCGCCCTCCCCAAACACTTTTTTACACCCTTTCACCCCCTCGGGCGCCTTTTCCCGCCTCCCCCGCTCCTCTCCCCCTCACTTCCGGTTTCCGCCTCCCACTTCCGGGTTTCCGACTCCCACTTCCGGGTTCCAACAAATCCCCTCCCCGCCCTCCCCAAACACTTTTTTACACCCTTTCACCCCCTCGGGCGCCTTTTCCCGCCTCCCCCGCTCCTCTCCCCCTCACTTCCGGTTTCCGCCTCCCACTTCCGGGTTTACGACTCCCACTTCCGGGTTCCAACAAATCCCCTCCCCGCCCTCCCCAAACACTTTTTTACACCCTTTCTCCCCCTCGGACGCCTTTTCCCGCCTCCCCCGCTCCTCTCCCCCTCACTTCCGGTTTCCGCCTCCCACTTCCGGGTTTCCGACTCCCACTTCCGGGTTCCAACAAATCCCCTCCCCGCCCTCCCCAAACACTTTTTGACACCGTTTCTCCCCCTCGGACGCCTTTTCCCGCCTCCCCCGCTCCTCTCCCCCTCACTTCCGGTTTCCGCCTCCCACTTCCGGGTTTACGACTCCCACTTCCGGGTTCCAACAAATCCCCTCCCCGCCCTCCCCAAACACTTTTTTACACCCTTTCACCCCCTCGGACGCCTTTTCCCGCCTCCCCCGCTCCTCTCCCCCTCACTTCCGGTTTCCGCCTCCCACTTCCGGGTTTCCGACTCCCACTTCCGGGTTCCAACAAATCCCCTCCCCCGCCCTCCCCAAACACTTTTTTACACCGTTTCACCCCCTCGCGCGCCTTTTCCCGCCTCCCCCGCTCCTCTCCCCCTCACTTCCGGTTTCCGCCTCCCACTTCCGGGTTTACGACTCCCACTTCCGGGTTCCAACAAATCCCCTCCCCGCCCTCCCCAAACACTTTTTTACGCCGTTTCACCCCCTCGCGCGCCTTTTCCCGCCTCCCCCGCTCCTCTCCCCCTCACTTCCGGTTTCCGCCTCCCACTTCCGGGTTTCCGCCTCCCACTTCCGGGTTCCAACAAATCCCCTCCCCGCCCTCCCCAAACACTTTTTTACACCGTTTCACCCCCTCGCACGCCTTTTCCCGCCTCCCCCGCTCCTCTCCCCCTCACTTCCGGTTTCCGCCTCCCACTTCCGGGTTTCCGACTCCCACTTCCGGGTTCCAACAAATCCCCTCCCCGCCCTCCCCAAACACTTTTTTACACCCTTTCACCCCCTCGGGCGCCTTTTCCCGCCTCCCCCGCTCCTCTCCCCCTCACTTCCGGTTTCCGCCTCCCACTTCCGGGTTTACGACTCCCACTTCCGGGTTCCAACAAATCCCCTCCCCGCCCTCCCCAAACACTTTTTGACACCGTTTCTCCCCCTCGGACGCCTTTTCCCGCCTCCCCCGCTCCTCTCCCCCTCACTTCCGGTTTCCGCCTCCCACTTCCGGGTTTCCGACTCCCACTTCCGGGTTCCAACAAATCCCCTCCCCGCCCTCCCCAAACACTTTTTTACACCGTTTCTCCCCCTCGGACGCCTTTTCCCGCCTCCCCCGCTCCTCTCCCCCTCACTTCCGGTTTCCGCCTCCCACTTCCGGGTTTCCGACTCCCACTTCCGGGTTCCAACAAATCCCCTCCCCGCCCTCCCCAAACACTTTTTTACACCCTTTCACCCCCTCGCACGCCTTTTCCCGCCTCCCCCGCTCCTCTCCCCCTCACTTCCGGTTTCCGCCTCCCACTTCCGGGTTTACGACTCCCACTTCCGGGTTCCAACAAATCCCCTCCCCGCCCTCCCCAAACACTTTTTTACACCCTTTCACCCCCTCGCACGCCTTTTCCCGCCTCCCCCGCTCCTCTCCCCCTCACTTCCGGTTTCCGCCTCCCACTTCCGGGTTTCCGACTCCCACTTCCGGGTTCCAACAAATCCCCTCCCCGCCCTCCCCAAACACTTTTTTACACCCTTTCACCCCCTCGGGCGCCTTTTCCCGCCTCCCCCGCTCCTCTCCCCCTCACTTCCGGTTTCCGCCTCCCACTTCCGGGTTTCCGACTCCCACTTCCGGGTTCCAACAAATCCCCTCCCCGCCCTCCCCAAACACTTTTTGACACCGTTTCTCCCCCTCGGACGCCTTTTCCCGCCTCCCCCGCTCCTCTCCCCCTCACTTCCGGTTTCCGCCTCCCACTTCCGGGTTTACGACTCCCACTTCCGGGTTCCAACAAATCCCCTCCCCGCCCTCCCCAAACACTTTTTTACACCCTTTCACCCCCTCGGACGCCTTTTCCCGCCTCCCCCGCTCCTCTCCCCCTCACTTCCGGTTTCCGCCTCCCACTTCCGGGTTTACGACTCCCACTTCCGGCTTCCAACAAATCCCCTCCCCGCCCTCCCCAAACACTTTTTTACACCCTTTCACCCCCTCGGGCGCCTTTTCCCGCCTCCCCCGCTCCTCTCCCCCTCACTTCCGGTTTCCGCCTCCCACTTCCGGGTTTCCGACTCCCACTTCCGGGTTCCAACAAATCCCCTCCCCGCCCTCCCCAAACACTTTTTTACACCCTTTCACCCCCTCGGGCGCCTTTTCCCGCCTCCCCCGCTCCTCTCCCCCTCACTTCCGGTTTCCGCCTCCCACTTCCGGGTTTACGACTCCCACTTCCGGGTTCCAACAAATCCCCTCCCCGCCCTCCCCAAACACTTTTTTACACCCTTTCTCCCCCTCGGACGCCTTTTCCCGCCTCCCCCGCTCCTCTCCCCCTCACTTCCGGTTTCCGCCTCCCACTTCCGGGTTTCCGACTCCCACTTCCGGGTTCCAACAAATCCCCTCCCCGCCCTCCCCAAACACTTTTTGACACCGTTTCTCCCCCTCGGACGCCTTTTCCCGCCTCCCCCGCTCCTCTCCCCCTCACTTCCGGTTTCCGCCTCCCACTTCCGGGTTTACGACTCCCACTTCCGGGTTCCAACAAATCCCCTCCCCGCCCTCCCCAAACACTTTTTTACACCCTTTCACCCCCTCGGACGCCTTTTCCCGCCTCCCCCGCTCCTCTCCCCCTCACTTCCGGTTTCCGCCTCCCACTTCCGGGTTTCCGACTCCCACTTCCGGGTTCCAACAAATCCCCTCCCCCGCCCTCCCCAAACACTTTTTTACACCGTTTCACCCCCTCGCGCGCCTTTTCCCGCCTCCCCCGCTCCTCTCCCCCTCACTTCCGGTTTCCGCCTCCCACTTCCGGGTTTACGACTCCCACTTCCGGGTTCCAACAAATCCCCTCCCCGCCCTCCCCAAACACTTTTTTACGCCGTTTCACCCCCTCGCGCGCCTTTTCCCGCCTCCCCCGCTCCTCTCCCCCTCACTTCCGGTTTCCGCCTCCCACTTCCGGGTTTCCGCCTCCCACTTCCGGGTTCCAACAAATCCCCTCCCCGCCCTCCCCAAACACTTTTTTACACCGTTTCACCCCCTCGCACGCCTTTTCCCGCCTCCCCCGCTCCTCTCCCCCTCACTTCCGGTTTCCGCCTCCCACTTCCGGGTTTCCGACTCCCACTTCCGGGTTCCAACAAATCCCCTCCCCGCCCTCCCCAAACACTTTTTTACACCCTTTCACCCCCTCGGGCGCCTTTTCCCGCCTCCCCCGCTCCTCTCCCCCTCACTTCCGGTTTCCGCCTCCCACTTCCGGGTTTACGACTCCCACTTCCGGGTTCCAACAAATCCCCTCCCCGCCCTCCCCAAACACTTTTTGACACCGTTTCTCCCCCTCGGACGCCTTTTCCCGCCTCCCCCGCTCCTCTCCCCCTCACTTCCGGTTTCCGCCTCCCACTTCCGGGTTTCCGACTCCCACTTCCGGGTTCCAACAAATCCCCTCCCCGCCCTCCCCAAACACTTTTTTACACCGTTTCTCCCCCTCGGACGCCTTTTCCCGCCTCCCCCGCTCCTCTCCCCCTCACTTCCGGTTTCCGCCTCCCACTTCCGGGTTTCCGACTCCCACTTCCGGGTTCCAACAAATCCCCTCCCCGCCCTCCCCAAACACTTTTTTACACCCTTTCACCCCCTCGCACGCCTTTTCCCGCCTCCCCCGCTCCTCTCCCCCTCACTTCCGGTTTCCGCCTCCCACTTCCGGGTTTACGACTCCCACTTCCGGGTTCCAACAAATCCCCTCCCCGCCCTCCCCAAACACTTTTTTACACCCTTTCACCCCCTCGGACGCCTTTTCCCGCCTCCCCCGCTCCTCTCCCCCTCACTTCCGGTTTCCGCCTCCCACTTCCGGGTTTACGACTCCCACTTCCGGGTTCCAACAAATCCCCTCCCCGCCCTCCCCAAACACTTTTTGACACCGTTTCTCCCCCTCGGACGCCTTTTCCCGCCTCCCCCGCTCCTCTCCCCCTCACTTCCGGTTTCCGCCTCCCACTTCCGGGTTTCCGACTCCCACTTCCGGGTTCCAACAAATCCCCTCCCCGCCCTCCCCAAACACTTTTTTACACCCTTTCACCCCCTCGCGCGCCTTTTCCCGCCTCCCCCGCTCCTCTCCCCCTCACTTCCGGTTTCCGCCTCCCACTTCCGGGTTTACGACTCCCACTTCCGGGTTCCAACAAATCCCCTCCCCGCCCTCCCCAAACACTTTTTTACGCCGTTTCACCCCCTCGCGCGCCTTTTCCCGCCTCCCCCGCTCCTCTCCCCCTCACTTCCGGTTTCCGCCTCCCACTTCCGGGTTTCCGACTCCCACTTCCGGGTTCCAACAAATCCCCTCCCCGCCCTCCCCAAACACTTTTTTACACCGTTTCACCCCCTCGCACGCCTTTTCCCGCCTCCCCCGCTCCTCTCCCCCTCACTTCCGGTTTCCGCCTCCCACTTCCGGGTTTCCGACTCCCACTTCCGGGTTCCAACAAATCCCCTCCCCGCCCTCCCCAAACACTTTTTTACACCCTTTCACCCCCTCGGGCGCCTTTTCCCGCCTCCCCCGCTCCTCTCCCCCTCACTTCCGGTTTCCGCCTCCCACTTCCGGGTTTCCGACTCCCACTTCCGGGTTCCAACAAATCCCCTCCCCGCCCTCCCCAAACACTTTTTGACACCGTTTCTCCCCCTCGGACGCCTTTTCCCGCCTCCCCCGCTCCTCTCCCCCTCACTTCCGGTTTCCGCCTCCCACTTCCGGGTTTACGACTCCCACTTCCGGGTTCCAACAAATCCCCTCCCCGCCCTCCCCAAACACTTTTTTACACCCTTTCACCCCCTCGGACGCCTTTTCCCGCCTCCCCCGCTCCTCTCCCCCTCACTTCCGGTTTCCGCCTCCCACTTCCGGGTTTACGACTCCCACTTCCGGCTTCCAACAAATCCCCTCCCCGCCCTCCCCAAACACTTTTTTACACCCTTTCACCCCCTCGGGCGCCTTTTCCCGCCTCCCCCGCTCCTCTCCCCCTCACTTCCGGTTTCCGCCTCCCACTTCCGGGTTTCCGACTCCCACTTCCGGGTTCCAACAAATCCCCTCCCCGCCCTCCCCAAACACTTTTTTACACCCTTTCACCCCCTCGCGCGCCTTTTCCCGCCTCCCCCGCTCCTCTCCCCCTCACTTCCGGTTTCCGCCTCCCACTTCCGGGTTTACGACTCCCACTTCCGGGTTCCAACAAATCCCCTCCCCGCCCTCCCCAAACACTTTTTTACGCCGTTTCACCCCCTCGCGCACCTTTTCCCGCCTCCCCCGCTCCTCTCCCCCTCACTTCCGGTTTCCGCCTCCCACTTCCGGGTTTCCGACTCCCACTTCCGGGTTCCAACAAATCCCCTCCCCGCCCTCCCCAAACACTTTTTTACGCCGTTTCACCCCCTCGCGCGCCTTTTCCCGCCTCCCCCGCTCCTCTCCCCCTCACTTCCGGTTTCCGCCTCCCACTTCCGGGTTTCCGACTCCCACTTCCGGGTTCCAACAAATCCCCTCCCCGCCCTCCCCAAACACTTTTTTACACCGTTTCTCCCCCTCGCACGCCTTTTCCCGCCTCCCCCGCTCCTCTCCCCCTCACTTCCGGTTTCCGCCTCCCACTTCCGGGTTTCCACCTCCCACTTCCGGGTTCCAACAAATCCCCTCCCCGCCCTCCCCAAACACTTTTTTACACCCTTTCACCCCCTCGCACGCCTTTTCCCGCCTCCCCCGCTCCTCTCCCCCTCACTTCCGGTTTCCGCCTCCCACTTCCGGGTTTCCGCCTCCCACTTCCGGGTTCCAACAAATCCCCTCCCCGCCCTCCCCAAACACTTTTTTACACCCTTTCACCCCCTCGGGCGCCTTTTCCCGCCTCCCCCGCTCCTCTCCCCCTCACTTCCGGTTTCCGCCTCCCACTTCCGGGTTTACGACTCCCACTTCCGGGTTCCAACAAATCCCCTCCCCCGCCCTCCCCAAACACTTTTTTACACCCTTTCACCCCCTCGGACGCCTTTTCCCGCCTCCCCCGCTCCTCTCCCCCTCACTTCCGGTTTCCGCCTCCCACTTCCGGGTTTACGACTCCCACTTCCGGGTTCCAACAAATCCCCTCCCCGCCCTCCCCAAACACTTTTTTACACCGTTTCACCCCCTCGGACGCCTTTTCCCGCCTCCCCCGCTCCTCTCCCCCTCACTTCCGGTTTCCGCCTCCCACTTCCGGGTTTCCGACTCCCACTTCCGGGTTCCAACAAATCCCCTCCCCGCCCTCCCCAAACACTTTTTTACACCCTTTCACCCCCTCGCGCGCCTTTTCCCGCCTCCCCCGCTCCTCTCCCCCTCACTTCCGGTTTCCGCCTCCCACTTCCGGGTTTCCGACTCCCACTTCCGGGTTCCAACAAATCCCCTCCCCGCCCTCCCCAAACACTTTTTTACACCCTTTCACCCCCTCGCGCGCCTTTTCCCGCCTCCCCCGCTCCTCTCCCCCTCACTTCCGGTTTCCGCCTCCCACTTCCGGGTTTACGACTCCCACTTCCGGGTTCCAACAAATCCCCTCCCCGCCCTCCCCAAACACTTTTTTACACCCTTTCACCCCCTCGCACGCCTTTTCCCGCCTCCCCCGCTCCTCTCCCCCTCACTTCCGGTTTCCGCCTCCCACTTCCGGGTTTCCGCCTCCCACTTCCGGGTTCCAACAAATCCCCTCCCCGCCCTCCCCAAACACTTTTTTACACCGTTTCTCCCCCTCGGGCGCCTTTTCCCGCCTCCCCCGCTCCTCTCCCCCTCACTTCCGGTTTCCGCCTCCCACTTCCGGGTTTCCGACTCCCACTTCCGGGTTCCAACAAATCCCCTCCCCGCCCTCCCCAAACACTTTTTGACACCGTTTCTCCCCCTCGGACGCCTTTTCCCGCCTCCCCCGCTCCTCTCCCCCTCACTTCCGGTTTCCGCCTCCCACTTCCGGGTTTACGACTCCCACTTCCGGGTTCCAACAAATCCCCTCCCCGCCCTCCCCAAACACTTTTTTACACCCTTTCACCCCCTCGGACGCCTTTTCCCGCCTCCCCCGCTCCTCTCCCCCTCACTTCCGGTTTCCGCCTCCCACTTCCGGGTTTACGACTCCCACTTCCGGCTTCCAACAAATCCCCTCCCCGCCCTCCCCAAACACTTTTTTACACCGTTTCTCCCCCTCGGGCGCCTTTTCCCGCCTCCCCCGCTCCTCTCCCCCTCACTTCCGGTTTCCGCCTCCCACTTCCGGGTTTCCGACTCCCACTTCCGGGTTCCAACAAATCCCCTCCCCGCCCTCCCCAAACACTTTTTTACACCCTTTCACCCCCTCGGGCGCCTTTTCCCGCCTCCCCCGCTCCTCTCCCCCTCACTTCCGGTTTCCGCCTCCCACTTCCGGGTTTACGACTCCCACTTCCGGGTTCCAACAAATCCCCTCCCCGCCCTCCCCAAACACTTTTTTACACCCTTTCTCCCCCTCGGACGCCTTTTCCCGCCTCCCCCGCTCCTCTCCCCCTCACTTCCGGTTTCCGCCTCCCACTTCCGGGTTTCCGACTCCCACTTCCGGGTTCCAACAAATCCCCTCCCCGCCCTCCCCAAACACTTTTTTACACCGTTTCTCCCCCTCGGACGCCTTTTCCCGCCTCCCCCGCTCCTCTCCCCCTCACTTCCGGTTTCCGCCTCCCACTTCCTGGTTTACGACTCCCACTTCCGGGTTCCAACAAATCCCCTCCCCGCCCTCCCCAAACACTTTTTTACACCCTTTCACCCCCTCGCGCGCCTTTTCCCGCCTCCCCCGCTCCTCTCCCCCTCACTTCCGGTTTCCGCCTCCCACTTCCGGGTTTCCGACTCCCACTTCCGGGTTCCAACAAATCCCCTCCCCGCCCTCCCCAAACACTTTTTTACACCCTTTCACCCCCTCGCGCGCCTTTTCCCGCCTCCCCCGCTCCTCTCCCCCTCACTTCCGGTTTCCGCCTCCCACTTCCGGGTTTACGACTCCCACTTCCGGGTTCCAACAAATCCCCTCCCCGCCCTCCCCAAACACTTTTTTACGCCGTTTCACCCCCTCGCGCGCCTTTTCCCGCCTCCCCCGCTCCTCTCCCCCTCACTTCCGGTTTCCGCCTCCCACTTCCGGGTTTCCGACTCCCACTTCCGGGTTCCAACAAATCCCCTCCCCGCCCTCCCCAAACACTTTTTTACACCCTTTCACCCCCTCGCACGCCTTTTCCCGCCTCCCCCGCTCCTCTCCCCCTCACTTCCGGTTTCCGCCTCCCACTTCCGGGTTTACGACTCCCACTTCCGGGTTCCAACAAATCCCCTCCCCGCCCTCCCCAAACACTTTTTTACACCGTTTCACCCCCTCGGACGCCTTTTCCCGCCTCCCCCGCTCCTCTCCCCCTCACTTCCGGTTTCCGCCTCCCACTTCCGGGTTTCCGACTCCCACTTCCGGGTTCCAACAAATCCCCTCCCCGCCCTCCCCAAACACTTTTTGACACCCTTTCACCCCCTCGCACGCCTTTTCCCGCCTCCCCCGCTCCTCTCCCCCTCACTTCCGGTTTCCGCCTCCCACTTCCGGGTTTCCGCCTCCCACTTCCGGGTTCCAACAAATCCCCTCCCCGCCCTCCCCAAACACTTTTTTACACCGTTTCACCCCCTCGGACGCCTTTTCCCGCCTCCCCCGCTCCTCTCCCCCTCACTTCCGGTTTCCGCCTCCCACTTCCGGGTTTCCGACTCCCACTTCCGGGTTCCAACAAATCCCCTCCCCGCCCTCCCCAAACACTTTTTTACACCGTTTCTCCCCCTCGGGCGCCTTTTCCCGCCTCCCCCGCTCCTCTCCCCCTCACTTCCGGTTTCCGCCTCCCACTTCCGGGTTTACGACTCCCACTTCCGGGTTCCAACAAATCCCCTCCCCGCCCTCCCCAAACACTTTTTGACACCGTTTCTCCCCCTCGGACGCCTTTTCCCGCCTCCCCCGCTCCTCTCCCCCTCACTTCCGGTTTCCGCCTCCCACTTCCGGGTTTCCGACTCCCACTTCCGGGTTCCAACAAATCCCCTCCCCGCCCTCCCCAAACACTTTTTTACACCCTTTCACCCCCTCGCGCGCCTTTTCCCGCCTCCCCCGCTCCTCTCCCCCTCACTTCCGGTTTCCGCCTCCCACTTCCGGGTTTACGACTCCCACTTCCGGGTTCCAACAAATCCCCTCCCCGCCCTCCCCAAACACTTTTTTACACCCTTTCACCCCCTCGCGCGCCTTTTCCCGCCTCCCCCGCTCCTCTCCCCCTCACTTCCGGTTTCCGCCTCCCACTTCCGGGTTTACGACTCCCACTTCCGGGTTCCAACAAATCCCCTCCCCGCCCTCCCCAAACACTTTTTTACACCGTTTCTCCCCCTCGCGCGCCTTTTCCCGCCTCCCCCGCTCCTCTCCCCCTCACTTCCGGTTTCCGCCTCCCACTTCCGGGTTTCCGACTCCCACTTCCGGGTTCCAACAAATCCCCTCCCCGCCCTCCCCAAACACTTTTTTACACCCTTTCACCCCCTCGCGCGCCTTTTCCCGCCTCCCCCGCTCCTCTCCCCCTCACTTCCGGTTTCCGCCTCCCACTTCCGGGTTTACGACTCCCACTTCCGGCTTCCAACAAATCCCCTCCCCGCCCTCCCCAAACACTTTTTTACACCGTTTCACCCCCTCGCACGCCTTTTCCCGCCTCCCCCGCTCCTCTCCCCCTCACTTCCGGTTTCCGCCTCCCACTTCCGGGTTTCCGCCTCCCACTTCCGGGTTCCAACAAATCCCCTCCCCCGCCCTCCCCAAACACTTTTTTACACCCTTTCACCCCCTCGGGCGCCTTTTCCCGCCTCCCCCGCTCCTCTCCCCCTCACTTCCGGTTTCCGCCTCCCACTTCCGGGTTTACGACTCCCACTTCCGGGTTCCACCCAATCCCCTCCCCCGCCCTCCCCAAACACTTTTTGACACCGTTCCACCCCCTCGGACGCCTTTTCCCGCCTCCCCCGCTCCTCTCCCCCTCACTTCCGGTTTCCGCCTCCCACTTCCGGGTTTACGACTCCCACTTCCGGGTTCCAACAAATCCCCTCCCCGCCCTCCCCAAACACTTTTTTACACCCTTTCACCCCCTCGCACGCCTTTTCCCGCCTCCCCCGCTCCTCTCCCCCTCACTTCCGGTTTCCGCCTCCCACTTCCGGGTTTCCGACTCCCACTTCCGGGTTCCAACAAATCCCCTCCCCGCCCTCCCCAAACACTTTTTTACACCCTTTCACCCCCTCGCACGCCTTTTTCCGCCTCCCCCGCTCCTCTCCCCCTCACTTCCGGTTTCCGCCTCCCACTTCCGGGTTTACGACTCCCACTTCCGGGTTCCAACAAATCCCCTCCCCGCCCTCCCCAAACACTTTTTTACACCGTTTCTCCCCCTCGCGCGCCTTTTCCCGCCTCCCCCGCTCCTCTCCCCCTCACTTCCGGTTTCCGCCTCCCACTTCCGGGTTTACGACTCCCACTTCCGGGTTCCAACAAATCCCCTCCCCGCCCTCCCCAAACACTTTTTTACACCGTTTCACCCCCTCGCACGCCTTTTCCCGCCTCCCCCGCTCCTCTCCCCCTCACTTCCGGTTTCCGCCTCCCACTTCCGGGTTTCCGCCTCCCACTTCCGGGTTCCAACAAATCCCCTCCCCCGCCCTCCCCAAACACTTTTTTACACCCTTTCACCCCCTCGGGCGCCTTTTCCCGCCTCCCCCGCTCCTCTCCCCCTCACTTCCGGTTTCCGCCTCCCACTTCCGGGTTTACGACTCCCACTTCCGGGTTCCACCCAATCCCCTCCCCCGCCCTCCCCAAACACTTTTTGACACCGTTCCACCCCCTCGGACGCCTTTTCCCGCCTCCCCCGCTCCTCTCCCCCTCACTTCCGGTTTCCGCCTCCCACTTCCGGGTTTACGACTCCCACTTCCGGGTTCCAACAAATCCCCTCCCCGCCCTCCCCAAACACTTTTTTACACCCTTTCACCCCCTCGCACGCCTTTTCCCGCCTCCCCCGCTCCTCTCCCCCTCACTTCCGGTTTCCGCCTCCCACTTCCGGGTTTCCGACTCCCACTTCCGGGTTCCAACAAATCCCCTCCCCGCCCTCCCCAAACACTTTTTTACACCCTTTCACCCCCTCGCACGCCTTTTTCCGCCTCCCCCGCTCCTCTCCCCCTCACTTCCGGTTTCCGCCTCCCACTTCCGGGTTTACGACTCCCACTTCCGGGTTCCAACAAATCCCCTCCCCGCCCTCCCCAAACACTTTTTTACACCGTTTCTCCCCCTCGCGCGCCTTTTCCCGCCTCCCCCGCTCCTCTCCCCCTCACTTCCGGTTTCCGCCTCCCACTTCCGGGTTTACGACTCCCACTTCCGGGTTCCAACAAATCCCCTCCCCGCCCTCCCCAAACACTTTTTTACACCGTTTCACCCCCTCGGACGCCTTTTCCCGCCTCCCCCGCTCCTCTCCCCCTCACTTCCGGTTTCCGCCTCCCACTTCCGGGTTTACGACTCCCACTTCCGGGTTCCAACAAATCCCCTCCCCGCCCTCCCCAAACACTTTTTTACACCGTTTCTCCCCCTCGCGCGCCTTTTCCCGCCTCCCTCGCTCCTCTCCCCCTCACTTCCGGTTTCCGCCTCCCACTTCCGGGTTTCCGACTCCCACTTCCGGGTTCCAACAAATCCCCTCCCCGCCCTCCCCAAACACTTTTTTACGCCGTTTCACCCCCTCGCGCGCCTTTTCCCGCCTCCCCCGCTCCTCTCCCCCTCACTTCCGGTTTCCGCCTCCCACTTCCGGGTTTCCGACTCCCACTTCCGGGTTCCAACAAATCCCCTCACTGCCCTCCCCAAACACTTTTTTATACCGTTTCCGCCCCTCGCACGCCTTTTCCCGCCTCCCCCGCTCCTCTCCCCCTCACTTCCGGTTTCCGCCTCCCACTTCCGGGTTTCCGACTCCCACTTCCGGGTTCCAACAAATCCCCTCCCCGCCCTCCCCAAACACTTTTTTACACCCTTTCTCCCCCTCGCACGCCTTTTCCCGCCTCCCCCGCTCCTCTCCCCCTCACTTCCGGTTTCCGCCTCCCACTTCCGGGTTTACGACTCCCACTTCCGGGTTCCAACAAATCCCCTCCCCGCCCTCCCCAAACACTTTTTTACGCCGTTTCACCCCCTCGGACGCCTTTTCCCGCCTCCCCCGCTCCTCTCCCCCTCACTTCCGGTTTCCGCCTCCCACTTCCGGGTTTCCGACTCCCACTTCCGGGTTCCAACAAATCCCCTCCCCGCCCTCCCCAAACACTTTTTTACGCCGTTTCACCCCCTCGCACGCCTTTTCCCGCCTCCCCCGCTCCTCTCCCCCTCACTTCCGGTTTCCGCCTCCCACTTCCGGGTTTCCGCCTCCCACTTCCGGGTTCCAACAAATCCCCTCCCCGCCCTCCCCAAACACTTTTTTACACCGTTTCACCCCCTCGCACGCCTTTTCCCGCCTCCCCCGCTCCTCTCCCCCTCACTTCCGGTTTCCGCCTCCCACTTCCGGGTTTACGACTCCCACTTCCGGGTTCCAACAAATCCCCTCCCCCGCCCTCCCCAAACACTTTTTTACACCGTTTCTCCCCCTCGCGCGCCTTTTCCCGCCTCCCCCGCTCCTCTCCCCCTCACTTCCGGTTTCCGACTCCCACTTCCGGGTTCCAACAAATCCCCTCCCCGCCCTCCCCAAACACTTTTTTACGCCGTTTCACCCCCTCGGGCGCCTTTTCCCGCCTCCCCCGCTCCTCTCCCCCTCACTTCCGGTTTCCGCCTCCCACTTCCGGGTTTCCGACTCCCACTTCCGGGTTCCAACAAATCCCCTCCCCGCCCTCCCCAAACACTTTTTTACACCGTTTCACCCCCTCGGGCGCCTTTTCCCGCCTCCCCCGCTCCTCTCCCCCTCACTTCCGGTTTCCGCCTCCCACTTCCGGGTTTACGACTCCCACTTCCGGGTTCCAACAAATCCCCTCCCCGCCCTCCCCAAACACTTTTTGACACCGTTTCTCCCCCTCGGACGCCTTTTCCCGCCTCCCCCGCTCCTCTCCCCCTCACTTCCGGTTTCCGCCTCCCACTTCCGGGTTTCCGCCTCCCACTTCCGGGTTCCAACAAATCCCCTCCCCGCCCTCCCCAAACACTTTTTTACACCCTTTCACCCCCTCGGGCGCCTTTTCCCGCCTCCCCCGCTCCTCTCCCCCTCACTTCCGGTTTCCGCCTCCCACTTCCGGGTTTACGACTCCCACTTCCGGGTTCCAACAAATCCCCTCCCCGCCCTCCCCAAACACTTTTTGACACCGTTTCTCCCCCTCGGACGCCTTTTCCCGCCTCCCCCGCTCCTCTCCCCCTCACTTCCGGTTTCCGCCTCCCACTTCCGGGTTTCCGCCTCCCACTTCCGGGTTCCAACAAATCCCCTCCCCGCCCTCCCCAAACACTTTTTTACACCCTTTCACCCCCTCGGGCGCCTTTTCCCGCCTCCCCCGCTCCTCTCCCCCTCACTTCCGGTTTCCGCCTCCCACTTCCGGGTTTACGACTCCCACTTCCGGGTTCCAACAAATCCCCTCCCCCGCCCTCCCCAAACACTTTTTTACACCCTTTCACCCCCTCGGACGCCTTTTCCCGCCTCCCCCGCTCCTCTCCCCCTCACTTCCGGTTTCCGCCTCCCACTTCCGGGTTTACGACTCCCACTTCCGGGTTCCAACAAATCCCCTCCCCGCCCTCCCCAAACACTTTTTTACACCGTTTCACCCCCTCGGACGCCTTTTCCCGCCTCCCCCGCTCCTCTCCCCCTCACTTCCGGTTTCCGCCTCCCACTTCCGGGTTTCCGACTCCCACTTCCGGGTTCCAACAAATCCCCTCCCCGCCCTCCCCAAACACTTTTTTACACCCTTTCACCCCCTCGCACGCCTTTTCCCGCCTCCCCCGCTCCTCTCCCCCTCACTTCCGGTTTCCGCCTCCCACTTCCGGGTTTACGACTCCCACTTCCGGGTTCCAACAAATCCCCTCCCCGCCCTCCCCAAACACTTTTTTACACCCTTTCACCCCCTCGGACGCCTTTTCCCGCCTCCCCCGCTCCTCTCCCCCTCACTTCCGGTTTCCGCCTCCCACTTCCGGGTTTACGACTCCCACTTCCGGGTTCCAACAAATCCCCTCCCCGCCCTCCCCAAACACTTTTTGACACCGTTTCTCCCCCTCGGACGCCTTTTCCCGCCTCCCCCGCTCCTCTCCCCCTCACTTCCGGTTTCCGCCTCCCACTTCCGGGTTTACGACTCCCACTTCCGGGTTCCAACAAATCCCCTCCCCCGCCCTCCCCAAACACTTTTTTACACCGTTTCACCCCCTCGGACGCCTTTTCCCGCCTCCCCCGCTCCTCTCCCCCTCACTTCCGGTTTCCGCCTCCCACTTCCGGGTTTCCGCCTCCCACTTCCGGGTTCCAACAAATCCCCTCCCCGCCCTCCCCAAACACTTTTTGACACCCTTTCACCCCCTCGCACGCCTTTTCCCGCCTCCCCCGCTCCTCTCCCCCTCACTTCCGGTTTCCGCCTCCCACTTCCGGGTTTCCGCCTCCCACTTCCGGGTTCCAACAAATCCCCTCCCCGCCCTCCCCAAACACTTTTTTACACCGTTTCACCCCCTCGGACGCCTTTTCCCGCCTCCCCCGCTCCTCTCCCCCTCACTTCCGGTTTCCGCCTCCCACTTCCGGGTTTCCGACTCCCACTTCCGGGTTCCAACAAATCCCCTCCCCGCCCTCCCCAAACACTTTTTTACACCGTTTCTCCCCCTCGGGCGCCTTTTCCCGCCTCCCCCGCTCCTCTCCCCCTCACTTCCGGTTTCCGCCTCCCACTTCCGGGTTTCCGCCTCCCACTTCCGGGTTCCAACAAATCCCCTCCCCGCCCTCCCCAAACACTTTTTGACACCGTTTCTCCCCCTCGCACGCCTTTTCCCGCCTCCCCCGCTCCTCTCCCCCTCACTTCCGGTTTCCGCCTCCCACTTCCGGGTTTCCGACTCCCACTTCCGGGTTCCAACAAATCCCCTCCCCGCCCTCCCCAAACACTTTTTTACACCCTTTCACCCCCTCGGGCGCCTTTTCCCGCCTCCCCCGCTCCTCTCCCCCTCACTTCCGGTTTCCGCCTCCCACTTCCGGGTTTACGACTCCCACTTCCGGGTTCCAACAAATCCCCTCCCCGCCCTCCCCAAACACTTTTTTACACCCTTTCTCCCCCTCGGACGCCTTTTCCCGCCTCCCCCGCTCCTCTCCCCCTCACTTCCGGTTTCCGCCTCCCACTTCCGGGTTTCCGACTCCCACTTCCGGGTTCCAACAAATCCCCTCCCCGCCCTCCCCAAACACTTTTTGACACCGTTTCTCCCCCTCGGACGCCTTTTCCCGCCTCCCCCGCTCCTCTCCCCCTCACTTCCGGTTTCCGCCTCCCACTTCCGGGTTTACGACTCCCACTTCCGGGTTCCAACAAATCCCCTCCCCGCCCTCCCCAAACACTTTTTTACACCCTTTCACCCCCTCGGACGCCTTTTCCCGCCTCCCCCGCTCCTCTCCCCCTCACTTCCGGTTTCCGCCTCCCACTTCCGGGTTTCCGACTCCCACTTCCGGGTTCCAACAAATCCCCTCCCCCGCCCTCCCCAAACACTTTTTTACACCGTTTCACCCCCTCGCGCGCCTTTTCCCGCCTCCCCCGCTCCTCTCCCCCTCACTTCCGGTTTCCGCCTCCCACTTCCGGGTTTACGACTCCCACTTCCGGGTTCCAACAAATCCCCTCCCCGCCCTCCCCAAACACTTTTTTACGCCGTTTCACCCCCTCACGCGCCTTTTCCCGCCTCCCCCGCTCCTCTCCCCCTCACTTCCGGTTTCCGCCTCCCACTTCCGGGTTTCCGACTCCCACTTCCGGGTTCCAACAAATCCCCTCCCCGCCCTCCCCAAACACTTTTTTACGCCGTTTCACCCCCTCGGGCGCCTTTTCCCGCCTCCCCCGCTCCTCTCCCCCTCACTTCCGGTTTCCGCCTCCCACTTCCGGGTTTACGACTCCCACTTCCGGGTTCCAACAAATCCCCTCCCCGCCCTCCCCAAACACTTTTTGACACCCTTTCTCCCCCTCGGACGCCTTTTCCCGCCTCCCCCGCTCCTCTCCCCCTCACTTCCGGTTTCCGCCTCCCACTTCCGGGTTTCCGACTCCCACTTCCGGGTTCCAACAAATCCCCTCCCCGCCCTCCCCAAACACTTTTTGACACCGTTTCTCCCCCTCGGACGCCTTTTCCCGCCTCCCCCGCTCCTCTCCCCCTCACTTCCGGTTTCCGCCTCCCACTTCCGGGTTTACGACTCCCACTTCCGGGTTCCAACAAATCCCCTCCCCGCCCTCCCCAAACACTTTTTTACACCCTTTCACCCCCTCGGACGCCTTTTCCCGCCTCCCCCGCTCCTCTCCCCCTCACTTCCGGTTTCCGCCTCCCACTTCCGGGTTTCCGACTCCCACTTCCGGGTTCCAACAAATCCCCTCCCCCGCCCTCCCCAAACACTTTTTTACACCGTTTCACCCCCTCGCGCGCCTTTTCCCGCCTCCCCCGCTCCTCTCCCCCTCACTTCCGGTTTCCGCCTCCCACTTCCGGGTTTACGACTCCCACTTCCGGGTTCCAACAAATCCCCTCCCCGCCCTCCCCAAACACTTTTTTACGCCGTTTCACCCCCTCACGCGCCTTTTCCCGCCTCCCCCGCTCCTCTCCCCCTCACTTCCGGTTTCCGCCTCCCACTTCCGGGTTTCCGACTCCCACTTCCGGGTTCCAACAAATCCCCTCCCCGCCCTCCCCAAACACTTTTTTACGCCGTTTCACCCCCTCGCACGCCTTTTCCCGCCTCCCCCGCTCCTCTCCCCCTCACTTCCGGTTTCCGCCTCCCACTTCCGGGTTTCCGCCTCCCACTTCCGGGTTCCAACAAATCCCCTCCCCGCCCTCCCCAAACACTTTTTTACACCGTTTCACCCCCTCGCACGCCTTTTCCCGCCTCCCCCGCTCCTCTCCCCCTCACTTCCGGTTTCCGCCTCCCACTTCCGGGTTTCCGCCTCCCACTTCCGGGTTCCAACAAATCCCCTCCCCGCCCTCCCCAAACACTTTTTTACACCCTTTCACCCCCTCGGGCGCCTTTTCCCGCCTCCCCCGCTCCTCTCCCCCTCACTTCCGGTTTCCGCCTCCCACTTCCGGGTTTCCGACTCCCACTTCCGGGTTCCAACAAATCCCCTCCCCGCCCTCCCCAAACACTTTTTTACACCCTTTCACCCCCTCGCACGCCTTTTCCCGCCTCCCCCGCTCCTCTCCCCCTCACTTCCGGTTTCCGCCTCCCACTTCCGGGTTTCCGACTCCCACTTCCGGGTTCCAACAAATCCCCTCCCCGCCCTCCCCAAACACTTTTTTACACCGTTTCTCCCCCTCGCACGCCTTTTCCCGCCTCCCCCGCTCCTCTCCCCCTCACTTCCGGTTTCCGCCTCCCACTTCCGGGTTTCCGACTCCCACTTCCGGGTTCCAACAAATCCCCTCCCCGCCCTCCCCAAACACTTTTTTACACCCTTTCACCCCCTCGCGCGCCTTTTCCCGCCTCCCCCGCTCCTCTCCCCCTCACTTCCGGTTTCCGCCTCCCACTTCCGGGTTTACGACTCCCACTTCCGGGTTCCAACAAATCCCCTCCCCGCCCTCCCCAAACACTTTTTGACACCGTTTCACCCCCTCGCGCACCTTTTCCCGCCTCCCCCGCTCCTCTCCCCCTCACTTCCGGTTTCCGCCTCCCACTTCCGGGTTTCCGACTCCCACTTCCGGGTTCCAACAAATCCCCTCCCCGCCCTCCCCAAACACTTTTTTACGCCGTTTCACCCCCTCGCGCGCCTTTTCCCGCCTCCCCCGCTCCTCTCCCCCTCACTTCCGGTTTCCGCCTCCCACTTCCGGGTTTCCGACTCCCACTTCCGGGTTCCAACAAATCCCCTCCCCGCCCTCCCCAAACACTTTTTTACACCCTTTCACCCCCTCGCGCGCCTTTTCCCGCCTCCCCCGCTCCTCTCCCCCTCACTTCCGGTTTCCGCCTCCCACTTCCGGGTTTCCGCCTCCCACTTCCGGGTTCCAACAAATCCCCTCCCCGCCCTCCCCAAACACTTTTTTACACCCTTTCACCCCCTCGCACGCCTTTTCCCGCCTCCCCCGCTCCTCTCCCCCTCACTTCCGGTTTCCGCCTCCCACTTCCGGGTTTCCGCCTCCCACTTCCGGGTTCCAACAAATCCCCTCCCCGCCCTCCCCAAACACTTTTTTACACCCTTTCACCCCCTCGGGCGCCTTTTCCCGCCTCCCCCGCTCCTCTCCCCCTCACTTCCGGTTTCCGCCTCCCACTTCCGGGTTTACGACTCCCACTTCCGGGTTCCAACAAATCCCCTCCCCCGCCCTCCCCAAACACTTTTTTACACCCTTTCACCCCCTCGCACGCCTTTTCCCGCCTCCCCCGCTCCTCTCCCCCTCACTTCCGGTTTCCGCCTCCCACTTCCGGGTTTACGACTCCCACTTCCGGGTTCCAACAAATCCCCTCCCCGCCCTCCCCAAACACTTTTTTACACCGTTTCACCCCCTCGGACGCCTTTTCCCGCCTCCCCCGCTCCTCTCCCCCTCACTTCCGGTTTCCGCCTCCCACTTCCGGGTTTCCGACTCCCACTTCCGGGTTCCAACAAATCCCCTCCCCGCCCTCCCCAAACACTTTTTTACACCCTTTCACCCCCTCGCGCGCCTTTTCCCGCCTCCCCCGCTCCTCTCCCCCTCACTTCCGGTTTCCGCCTCCCACTTCCGGGTTTCCGACTCCCACTTCCGGGTTCCAACAAATCCCCTCCCCGCCCTCCCCAAACACTTTTTTACACCCTTTCACCCCCTCGCACGCCTTTTCCCGCCTCCCCCGCTCCTCTCCCCCTCACTTCCGGTTTCCGCCTCCCACTTCCGGGTTTACGACTCCCACTTCCGGGTTCCAACAAATCCCCTCCCCGCCCTCCCCAAACACTTTTTTACACCCTTTCACCCCCTCGGGCGCCTTTTCCCGCCTCCCCCGCTCCTCTCCCCCTCACTTCCGGTTTCCGCCTCCCACTTCCGGGTTTCCGCCTCCCACTTCCGGGTTCCAACAAATCCCCTCCCCGCCCTCCCCAAACACTTTTTTACACCCTTTCTCCCCCTCGGGCGCCTTTTCCCGCCTCCCCCGCTCCTCTCCCCCTCACTTCCGGTTTCCGCCTCCCACTTCCGGGTTTCCGACTCCCACTTCCGGGTTCCAACAAATCCCCTCCCCGCCCTCCCCAAACACTTTTTGACACCGTTTCTCCCCCTCGGACGCCTTTTCCCGCCTCCCCCGCTCCTCTCCCCCTCACTTCCGGTTTCCGCCTCCCACTTCCGGGTTTACGACTCCCACTTCCGGGTTCCAACAAATCCCCTCCCCGCCCTCCCCAAACACTTTTTTACACCCTTTCACCCCCTCGCACGCCTTTTCCCGCCTCCCCCGCTCCTCTCCCCCTCACTTCCGGTTTCCGCCTCCCACTTCCGGGTTTACGACTCCCACTTCCGGCTTCCAACAAATCCCCTCCCCGCCCTCCCCAAACACTTTTTTACACCGTTTCTCCCCCTCGGGCGCCTTTTCCCGCCTCCCCCGCTCCTCTCCCCCTCACTTCCGGTTTCCGCCTCCCACTTCCGGGTTTCCGACTCCCACTTCCGGGTTCCAACAAATCCCCTCCCCGCCCTCCCCAAACACTTTTTTACACCCTTTCACCCCCTCGGGCGCCTTTTCCCGCCTCCCCCGCTCCTCTCCCCCTCACTTCCGGTTTCCGCCTCCCACTTCCGGGTTTACGACTCCCACTTCCGGGTTCCAACAAATCCCCTCCCCGCCCTCCCCAAACACTTTTTTACACCCTTTCTCCCCCTCGGACGCCTTTTCCCGCCTCCCCCGCTCCTCTCCCCCTCACTTCCGGTTTCCGCCTCCCACTTCCGGGTTTACGACTCCCACTTCCGGGTTCCAACAAATCCCCTCCCCGCCCTCCCCAAACACTTTTTTACACCGTTTCACCCCCTCGGACGCCTTTTCCCGCCTCCCCCGCTCCTCTCCCCCTCACTTCCGGTTTCCGCCTCCCACTTCCGGGTTTACGACTCCCACTTCCGGGTTCCAACAAATCCCCTCCCCGCCCTCCCCAAACACTTTTTTACACCCTTTCACCCCCTCGGACGCCTTTTCCCGCCTCCCCCGCTCCTCTCCCCCTCACTTCCGGTTTCCGCCTCCCACTTCCGGGTTTCCGACTCCCACTTCCGGGTTCCAACAAATCCCCTCCCCCGCCCTCCCCAAACACTTTTTTACACCGTTTCACCCCCTCGGGCGCCTTTTCCCGCCTCCCTCGCTCCTCTCCCCCTCACTTCCGGTTTCCGCCTCCCACTTCCGGGTTTCCGCCTCCCACTTCCGGGTTCCAACAAATCCCCTCCCCGCCCTCCCCAAACACTTTTTTACGCCGTTTCACCCCCTCGGACGCCTTTTCCCGCCTCCCCCGCTCCTCTCCCCCTCACTTCCGGTTTCCGCCTCCCACTTCCGGGTTTCCGACTCCCACTTCCGGGTTCCAACAAATCCCCTCCCCGCCCTCCCCAAACACTTTTTTACGCCGTTTCACCCCCTCGCGCGCCTTTTCCCGCCTCCCCCGCTCCTCTCCCCCTCACTTCCGGTTTCCGCCTCCCACTTCCGGGTTTCCGCCTCCCACTTCCGGGTTCCAACAAATCCCCTCCCCGCCCTCCCCAAACACTTTTTTACACCGTTTCACCCCCTCGCACGCCTTTTCCCGCCTCCCCCGCTCCTCTCCCCCTCACTTCCGGTTTCCGCCTCCCACTTCCGGGTTTCCGCCTCCCACTTCCGGGTTCCAACAAATCCCCTCCCCGCCCTCCCCAAACACTTTTTTACACCCTTTCACCCCCTCGGGCGCCTTTTCCCGCCTCCCCCGCTCCTCTCCCCCTCACTTCCGGTTTCCGCCTCCCACTTCCGGGTTTCCGACTCCCACTTCCGGGTTCCAACAAATCCCCTCCCCGCCCTCCCCAAACACTTTTTTACACCCTTTCACCCCCTCGGACGCCTTTTCCCGCCTCCCCCGCTCCTCTCCCCCTCACTTCCGGTTTCCGCCTCCCACTTCCGGGTTTCCGACTCCCACTTCCGGGTTCCAACAAATCCCCTCCCCGCCCTCCCCAAACACTTTTTTACACCGTTTCTCCCCCTCGGGCGCCTTTTCCCGCCTCCCCCGCTCCTCTCCCCCTCACTTCCGGTTTCCGCCTCCCACTTCCGGGTTTCCGACTCCCACTTCCGGGTTCCAACAAATCCCCTCCCCGCCCTCCCCAAACACTTTTTTACACCCTTTCACCCCCTCGCGCGCCTTTTCCCGCCTCCCCCGCTCCTCTCCCCCTCACTTCCGGTTTCCGCCTCCCACTTCCGGGTTTACGACTCCCACTTCCGGGTTCCAACAAATCCCCTCCCCGCCCTCCCCAAACACTTTTTGACACCGTTTCACCCCCTCGCGCACCTTTTCCCGCCTCCCCCGCTCCTCTCCCCCTCACTTCCGGTTTCCGCCTCCCACTTCCGGGTTTCCGCCTCCCACTTCCGGGTTCCAACAAATCCCCTCCCCGCCCTCCCCAAACACTTTTTTACACCCTTTCACCCCCTCGCACGCCTTTTCCCGCCTCCCCCGCTCCTCTCCCCCTCACTTCCGGTTTCCGCCTCCCACTTCCGGGTTTACGACTCCCACTTCCGGGTTCCAACAAATCCCCTCCCCGCCCTCCCCAAACACTTTTTTACACCCTTTCACCCCCTCGGGCGCCTTTTCCCGCCTCCCCCGCTCCTCTCCCCCTCACTTCCGGTTTCCGCCTCCCACTTCCGGGTTTACGACTCCCACTTCCGGGTTCCAACAAATCCCCTCCCCCGCCCTCCCCAAACACTTTTTTACACCCTTTCACCCCCTCGCACGCCTTTTCCCGCCTCCCCCGCTCCTCTCCCCCTCACTTCCGGTTTCCGCCTCCCACTTCCGGGTTTCCGCCTCCCACTTCCGGGTTCCAACAAATCCCCTCCCCGCCCTCCCCAAACACTTTTTTACACCCTTTCACCCCCTCGCGCGCCTTTTCCCGCCTCCCCCGCTCCTCTCCCCCTCACTTCCGGTTTCCGCCTCCCACTTCCGGGTTTACGACTCCCACTTCCGGGTTCCAACAAATCCCCTCCCCCGCCCTCCCCAAACACTTTTTTACACCCTTTCACCCCCTCGCACGCCTTTTCCCGCCTCCCCCGCTCCTCTCCCCCTCACTTCCGGTTTCCGCCTCCCACTTCCGGGTTTACGACTCCCACTTCCGGGTTCCAACAAATCCCCTCCCCCGCCCTCCCCAAACACTTTTTTACACCCTTTCACCCCCTCGGACGCCTTTTCCCGCCTCCCCCGCTCCTCTCCCCCTCACTTCCGGTTTCCGCCTCCCACTTCCGGGTTTCCGACTCCCACTTCCGGGTTCCAACAAATCCCCTCCCCGCCCTCCCCAAACACTTTTTTACACCGTTTCTCCCCCTCGCGCGCCTTTTCCCGCCTCCCCCGCTCCTCTCCCCCTCACTTCCGGTTTCCGCCTCCCACTTCCGGGTTTCCGACTCCCACTTCCGGGTTCCAACAAATCCCCTCCCCGCCCTCCCCAAACACTTTTTTACACCCTTTCACCCCCTCGGACGCCTTTTCCCGCCTCCCCCGCTCCTCTCCCCCTCACTTCCGGTTTCCGCCTCCCACTTCCGGGTTTCCGACTCCCACTTCCGGGTTCCAACAAATCCCCTCCCCGCCCTCCCCAAACACTTTTTTACACCCTTTCACCCCCTCGCACGCCTTTTCCCGCCTCCCCCGCTCCTCTCCCCCTCACTTCCGGTTTCCGCCTCCCACTTCCGGGTTTCCGCCTCCCACTTCCGGGTTCCAACAAATCCCCTCCCCGCCCTCCCCAAACACTTTTTTACACCCTTTCACCCCCTCGCACGCCTTTTCCCGCCTCCCCCGCTCCTCTCCCCCTCACTTCCGGTTTCCGCCTCCCACTTCCGGGTTTCCGACTCCCACTTCCGGGTTCCAACAAATCCCCTCCCCGCCCTCCCCAAACACTTTTTTACACCCTTTCACCCCCTCGGGCGCCTTTTCCCGCCTCCCCCGCTCCTCTCCCCCTCACTTCCGGTTTCCGCCTCCCACTTCCGGGTTTACGACTCCCACTTCCGGGTTCCAACAAATCCCCTCCCCGCCCTCCCCAAACACTTTTTGACACCGTTTCTCCCCCTCGGACGCCTTTTCCCGCCTCCCCCGCTCCTCTCCCCCTCACTTCCGGTTTCCGCCTCCCACTTCCGGGTTTCCGACTCCCACTTCCGGGTTCCAACAAATCCCCTCCCCGCCCTCCCCAAACACTTTTTTACACCCTTTCACCCCCTCGCACGCCTTTTCCCGCCTCCCCCGCTCCTCTCCCCCTCACTTCCGGTTTCCGCCTCCCACTTCCGGGTTTACGACTCCCACTTCCGGGTTCCAACAAATCCCCTCCCCGCCCTCCCCAAACACTTTTTTACACCCTTTCACCCCCTCGGACGCCTTTTCCCGCCTCCCCCGCTCCTCTCCCCCTCACTTCCGGTTTCCGCCTCCCACTTCCGGGTTTACGACTCCCACTTCCGGGTTCCAACAAATCCCCTCCCCGCCCTCCCCAAACACTTTTTGACACCGTTTCTCCCCCTCGGACGCCTTTTCCCGCCTCCCCCGCTCCTCTCCCCCTCACTTCCGGTTTCCGCCTCCCACTTCCGGGTTTCCGACTCCCACTTCCGGGTTCCAACAAATCCCCTCCCCCGCCCTCCCCAAACACTTTTTTACACCGTTTCACCCCCTCGGACGCCTTTTCCCGCCTCCCCCGCTCCTCTCCCCCTCACTTCCGGTTTCCGCCTCCCACTTCCGGGTTTCCGCCTCCCACTTCCGGGTTCCAACAAATCCCCTCCCCGCCCTCCCCAAACACTTTTTTACACCCTTTCACCCCCTCGCACGCCTTTTCCCGCCTCCCCCGCTCCTCTCCCCCTCACTTCCGGTTTCCGCCTCCCACTTCCGGGTTTCCGCCTCCCACTTCCGGGTTCCAACAAATCCCCTCCCCGCCCTCCCCAAACACTTTTTTACACCCTTTCTCCCCCCCTCGGACGCCTTTTCCCGCCTCCCCCGCTCCTCTCCCCCTCACTTCCGGTTTCCGCCTCCCACTTCCGGGTTTCCGACTCCCACTTCCGGGTTCCAACAAATCCCCTCCCCGCCCTCCCCAAACACTTTTTTACACCGTTTCTCCCCCTCGGGCGCCTTTTCCCGCCTCCCCCGCTCCTCTCCCCCTCACTTCCGGTTTCCGCCTCCCACTTCCGGGTTTCCGCCTCCCACTTCCGGGTTCCAACAAATCCCCTCCCCGCCCTCCCCAAACACTTTTTGACACCGTTTCTCCCCCTCGCACGCCTTTTCCCGCCTCCCCCGCTCCTCTCCCCCTCACTTCCGGTTTCCGCCTCCCACTTCCGGGTTTCCGACTCCCACTTCCGGGTTCCAACAAATCCCCTCCCCGCCCTCCCCAAACACTTTTTTACACCCTTTCACCCCCTCGGGCGCCTTTTCCCGCCTCCCCCGCTCCTCTCCCCCTCACTTCCGGTTTCCGCCTCCCACTTCCGGGTTTACGACTCCCACTTCCGGGTTCCAACAAATCCCCTCCCCGCCCTCCCCAAACACTTTTTTACACCCTTTCACCCCCTCGCGCGCCTTTTCCCGCCTCCCCCGCTCCTCTCCCCCTCACTTCCGGTTTCCGCCTCCCACTTCCGGGTTTCCGACTCCCACTTCCGGGTTCCAACAAATCCCCTCCCCGCCCTCCCCAAACACTTTTTGACACCGTTTCTCCCCCTCGGACGCCTTTTCCCGCCTCCCCCGCTCCTCTCCCCCTCACTTCCGGTTTCCGCCTCCCACTTCCGGGTTTACGACTCCCACTTCCGGGTTCCAACAAATCCCCTCCCCGCCCTCCCCAAACACTTTTTTACACCCTTTCACCCCCTCGGACGCCTTTTCCCGCCTCCCCCGCTCCTCTCCCCCTCACTTCCGGTTTCCGCCTCCCACTTCCGGGTTTCCGACTCCCACTTCCGGGTTCCAACAAATCCCCTCCCCCGCCCTCCCCAAACACTTTTTTACACCGTTTCACCCCCTCGCGCGCCTTTTCCCGCCTCCCCCGCTCCTCTCCCCCTCACTTCCGGTTTCCGCCTCCCACTTCCGGGTTTACGACTCCCACTTCCGGGTTCCAACAAATCCCCTCCCCGCCCTCCCCAAACACTTTTTTACGCCGTTTCACCCCCTCACGCGCCTTTTCCCGCCTCCCCCGCTCCTCTCCCCCTCACTTCCGGTTTCCGCCTCCCACTTCCGGGTTTCCGACTCCCACTTCCGGGTTCCAACAAATCCCCTCCCCGCCCTCCCCAAACACTTTTTTACACCCTTTCACCCCCTCGGGCGCCTTTTCCCGCCTCCCCCGCTCCTCTCCCCCTCACTTCCGGTTTCCGCCTCCCACTTCCGGGTTTACGACTCCCACTTCCGGGTTCCAACAAATCCCCTCCCCGCCCTCCCCAAACACTTTTTTACACCCTTTCTCCCCCTCGGACGCCTTTTCCCGCCTCCCCCGCTCCTCTCCCCCTCACTTCCGGTTTCCGCCTCCCACTTCCGGGTTTACGACTCCCACTTCCGGGTTCCAACAAATCCCCTCCCCGCCCTCCCCAAACACTTTTTTACACCCTTTCACCCCCTCGCACGCCTTTTCCCGCCTCCCCCGCTCCTCTCCCCCTCACTTCCGGTTTCCGCCTCCCACTTCCGGGTTTCCGCCTCCCACTTCCGGGTTCCAACAAATCCCCTCCCCGCCCTCCCCAAACACTTTTTTACACCGTTTCACCCCCTCGGACGCCTTTTCCCGCCTCCCCCGCTCCTCTCCCCCTCACTTCCGGTTTCCGCCTCCCACTTCCGGGTTTCCGACTCCCACTTCCGGGTTCCAACAAATCCCCTCCCCGCCCTCCCCAAACACTTTTTTACGCCGTTTCACCCCCTCGCGCGCCTTTTCCCGCCTCCCCCGCTCCTCTCCCCCTCACTTCCGGTTTCCGCCTCCCACTTCCGGGTTTCCGCCTCCCACTTCCGGGTTCCAACAAATCCCCTCCCCGCCCTCCCCAAACACTTTTTTACACCGTTTCACCCCCTCGCACGCCTTTTCCCGCCTCCCCCGCTCCTCTCCCCCTCACTTCCGGTTTCCGCCTCCCACTTCCGGGTTTCCGCCTCCCACTTCCGGGTTCCAACAAATCCCCTCCCCGCCCTCCCCAAACACTTTTTTACACCCTTTCACCCCCTCGGGCGCCTTTTCCCGCCTCCCCCGCTCCTCTCCCCCTCACTTCCGGTTTCCGCCTCCCACTTCCGGGTTTCCGACTCCCACTTCCGGGTTCCAACAAATCCCCTCCCCGCCCTCCCCAAACACTTTTTTACACCCTTTCACCCCCTCGCACGCCTTTTCCCGCCTCCCCCGCTCCTCTCCCCCTCACTTCCGGTTTCCGCCTCCCACTTCCGGGTTTCCGACTCCCACTTCCGGGTTCCAACAAATCCCCTCCCCGCCCTCCCCAAACACTTTTTTACACCGTTTCTCCCCCTCGCACGCCTTTTCCCGCCTCCCCCGCTCCTCTCCCCCTCACTTCCGGTTTCCGCCTCCCACTTCCGGGTTTACGACTCCCACTTCCGGGTTCCAACAAATCCCCTCCCCGCCCTCCCCAAACACTTTTTTACACCCTTTCACCCCCTCGCGCGCCTTTTCCCGCCTCCCCCGCTCCTCTCCCCCTCACTTCCGGTTTCCGCCTCCCACTTCCGGGTTTACGACTCCCACTTCCGGGTTCCAACAAATCCCCTCCCCGCCCTCCCCAAACACTTTTTGACACCGTTTCACCCCCTCGCGCACCTTTTCCCGCCTCCCCCGCTCCTCTCCCCCTCACTTCCGGTTTCCGCCTCCCACTTCCGGGTTTCCGACTCCCACTTCCGGGTTCCAACAAATCCCCTCCCCGCCCTCCCCAAACACTTTTTTACGCCGTTTCACCCCCTCGCGCGCCTTTTCCCGCCTCCCCCGCTCCTCTCCCCCTCACTTCCGGTTTCCGCCTCCCACTTCCGGGTTTCCGACTCCCACTTCCGGGTTCCAACAAATCCCCTCCCCGCCCTCCCCAAACACTTTTTTACACCCTTTCACCCCCTCGGGCGCCTTTTCCCGCCTCCCCCGCTCCTCTCCCCCTCACTTCCGGTTTCCGCCTCCCACTTCCGGGTTTCCGCCTCCCACTTCCGGGTTCCAACAAATCCCCTCCCCGCCCTCCCCAAACACTTTTTTACACCCTTTCACCCCCTCGCACGCCTTTTCCCGCCTCCCCCGCTCCTCTCCCCCTCACTTCCGGTTTCCGCCTCCCACTTCCGGGTTTCCGCCTCCCACTTCCGGGTTCCAACAAATCCCCTCCCCGCCCTCCCCAAACACTTTTTTACACCGTTTCTCCCCCTCGCACGCCTTTTCCCGCCTCCCCCGCTCCTCTCCCCCTCACTTCCGGTTTCCGCCTCCCACTTCCGGGTTTCCGACTCCCACTTCCGGGTTCCAACAAATCCCCTCCCCGCCCTCCCCAAACACTTTTTTACACCCTTTCACCCCCTCGGGCGCCTTTTCCCGCCTCCCCCGCTCCTCTCCCCCTCACTTCCGGTTTCCGCCTCCCACTTCCGGGTTTCCGCCTCCCACTTCCGGGTTCCAACAAATCCCCTCCCCGCCCTCCCCAAACACTTTTTTACACCGTTTCACCCCCTCGCACGCCTTTTCCCGCCTCCCCCGCTCCTCTCCCCCTCACTTCCGGTTTCCGCCTCCCACTTCCGGGTTTCCGCCTCCCACTTCCGGGTTCCAACAAATCCCCTCCCCGCCCTCCCCAAACACTTTTTTACACCCTTTCACCCCCTCGGGCGCCTTTTCCCGCCTCCCCCGCTCCTCTCCCCCTCACTTCCGGTTTCCGCCTCCCACTTCCGGGTTTCCGACTCCCACTTCCGGGTTCCAACAAATCCCCTCCCCGCCCTCCCCAAACACTTTTTTACACCCTTTCACCCCCTCGCACGCCTTTTCCCGCCTCCCCCGCTCCTCTCCCCCTCACTTCCGGTTTCCGCCTCCCACTTCCGGGTTTCCGACTCCCACTTCCGGGTTCCAACAAATCCCCTCCCCGCCCTCCCCAAACACTTTTTTACACCGTTTCTCCCCCTCGCACGCCTTTTCCCGCCTCCCCCGCTCCTCTCCCCCTCACTTCCGGTTTCCGCCTCCCACTTCCGGGTTTACGACTCCCACTTCCGGGTTCCAACAAATCCCCTCCCCGCCCTCCCCAAACACTTTTTTACACCCTTTCACCCCCTCGCGCGCCTTTTCCCGCCTCCCCCGCTCCTCTCCCCCTCACTTCCGGTTTCCGCCTCCCACTTCCGGGTTTACGACTCCCACTTCCGGGTTCCAACAAATCCCCTCCCCGCCCTCCCCAAACACTTTTTGACACCGTTTCACCCCCTCGCGCACCTTTTCCCGCCTCCCCCGCTCCTCTCCCCCTCACTTCCGGTTTCCGCCTCCCACTTCCGGGTTTCCGACTCCCACTTCCGGGTTCCAACAAATCCCCTCCCCGCCCTCCCCAAACACTTTTTTACGCCGTTTCACCCCCTCGCGCGCCTTTTCCCGCCTCCCCCGCTCCTCTCCCCCTCACTTCCGGTTTCCGCCTCCCACTTCCGGGTTTCCGACTCCCACTTCCGGGTTCCAACAAATCCCCTCCCCGCCCTCCCCAAACACTTTTTTACACCCTTTCACCCCCTCGGGCGCCTTTTCCCGCCTCCCCCGCTCCTCTCCCCCTCACTTCCGGTTTCCGCCTCCCACTTCCGGGTTTCCGCCTCCCACTTCCGGGTTCCAACAAATCCCCTCCCCGCCCTCCCCAAACACTTTTTTACACCCTTTCACCCCCTCGCACGCCTTTTCCCGCCTCCCCCGCTCCTCTCCCCCTCACTTCCGGTTTCCGCCTCCCACTTCCGGGTTTCCGACTCCCACTTCCGGGTTCCAACAAATCCCCTCCCCGCCCTCCCCAAACACTTTTTTACACCCTTTCACCCCCTCGGGCGCCTTTTCCCGCCTCCCCCGCTCCTCTCCCCCTCACTTCCGGTTTCCGCCTCCCACTTCCGGGTTTACGACTCCCACTTCCGGGTTCCAACAAATCCCCTCCCCCGCCCTCCCCAAACACTTTTTTACACCCTTTCACCCCCTCGCACGCCTTTTCCCGCCTCCCCCGCTCCTCTCCCCCTCACTTCCGGTTTCCGCCTCCCACTTCCGGGTTTACGACTCCCACTTCCGGGTTCCAACAAATCCCCTCCCCGCCCTCCCCAAACACTTTTTTACACCGTTTCACCCCCTCGCACGCCTTTTCCCGCCTCCCCCGCTCCTCTCCCCCTCACTTCCGGTTTCCGCCTCCCACTTCCGGGTTTCCGACTCCCACTTCCGGGTTCCAACAAATCCCCTCCCCGCCCTCCCCAAACACTTTTTGACACCGTTTCACCCCCTCGGGCGCCTTTTCCCGCCTCCCCCGCTCCTCTCCCCCTCACTTCCGGTTTCCGCCTCCCACTTCCGGGTTTACGACTCCCACTTCCGGGTTCCAACAAATCCCCTCCCCGCCCTCCCCAAACACTTTTTTACGCCGTTTCACCCCCTCGCGCGCCTTTTCCCGCCTCCCCCGCTCCTCTCCCCCTCACTTCCGGTTTCCGCCTCCCACTTCCGGGTTTCCGACTCCCACTTCCGGGTTCCAACAAATCCCCTCCCCGCCCTCCCCAAACACTTTTTTACACCCTTTCACCCCCTCGGACGCCTTTTCCCGCCTCCCCCGCTCCTCTCCCCCTCACTTCCGGTTTCCGCCTCCCACTTCCGGGTTTACGACTCCCACTTCCGGCTTCCAACAAATCCCCTCCCCGCCCTCCCCAAACACTTTTTTACACCCTTTCACCCCCTCGGGCGCCTTTTCCCGCCTCCCCCGCTCCTCTCCCCCTCACTTCCGGTTTCCGCCTCCCACTTCCGGGTTTCCGACTCCCACTTCCGGGTTCCAACAAATCCCCTCCCCGCCCTCCCCAAACACTTTTTTACACCCTTTCACCCCCTCGGGCGCCTTTTCCCGCCTCCCCCGCTCCTCTCCCCCTCACTTCCGGTTTCCGCCTCCCACTTCCGGGTTTACGACTCCCACTTCCGGGTTCCAACAAATCCCCTCCCCGCCCTCCCCAAACACTTTTTTACACCCTTTCTCCCCCTCGGACGCCTTTTCCCGCCTCCCCCGCTCCTCTCCCCCTCACTTCCGGTTTCCGCCTCCCACTTCCGGGTTTCCGACTCCCACTTCCGGGTTCCAACAAATCCCCTCCCCGCCCTCCCCAAACACTTTTTTACACCGTTTCTCCCCCTCGCACGCCTTTTCCCGCCTCCCCCGCTCCTCTCCCCCTCACTTCCGGTTTCCGCCTCCCACTTCCGGGTTTCCGCCTCCCACTTCCGGGTTCCAACAAATCCCCTCCCCGCCCTCCCCAAACACTTTTTTACACCCTTTCACCCCCTCGCACGCCTTTTCCCGCCTCCCCCGCTCCTCTCCCCCTCACTTCCGGTTTCCGCCTCCCACTTCCGGGTTTCCGACTCCCACTTCCGGGTTCCAACAAATCCCCTCCCCCGCCCTCCCCAAACACTTTTTTACACCGTTTCACCCCCTCGCGCGCCTTTTCCCGCCTCCCCCGCTCCTCTCCCCCTCACTTCCGGTTTCCGCCTCCCACTTCCGGGTTTACGACTCCCACTTCCGGGTTCCAACAAATCCCCTCCCCGCCCTCCCCAAACACTTTTTTACGCCGTTTCACCCCCTCGCGCGCCTTTTCCCGCCTCCCCCGCTCCTCTCCCCCTCACTTCCGGTTTCCGCCTCCCACTTCCGGGTTTCCGACTCCCACTTCCGGGTTCCAACAAATCCCCTCCCCGCCCTCCCCAAACACTTTTTTACGCCGTTTCACCCCCTCGCGCGCCTTTTCCCGCCTCCCCCGCTCCTCTCCCCCTCACTTCCGGTTTCCGCCTCCCACTTCCGGGTTTCCGCCTCCCACTTCCGGGTTCCAACAAATCCCCTCCCCGCCCTCCCCAAACACTTTTTTACACCGTTTCACCCCCTCGCACGCCTTTTCCCGCCTCCCCCGCTCCTCTCCCCCTCACTTCCGGTTTCCGCCTCCCACTTCCGGGTTTCCGCCTCCCACTTCCGGGTTCCAACAAATCCCCTCCCCGCCCTCCCCAAACACTTTTTTACACCCTTTCACCCCCTCGCACGCCTTTTCCCGCCTCCCCCGCTCCTCTCCCCCTCACTTCCGGTTTCCGCCTCCCACTTCCGGGTTTACGACTCCCACTTCCGGGTTCCAACAAATCCCCTCCCCGCCCTCCCCAAACACTTTTTTACACCCTTTCACCCCCTCGGACGCCTTTTCCCGCCTCCCCCGCTCCTCTCCCCCTCACTTCCGGTTTCCGCCTCCCACTTCCGGGTTTACGACTCCCACTTCCGGGTTCCAACAAATCCCCTCCCCGCCCTCCCCAAACACTTTTTTACACCGTTTCTCCCCCTCGCACGCCTTTTCCCGCCTCCCCCGCTCCTCTCCCCCTCACTTCCGGTTTCCGCCTCCCACTTCCGGGTTTCCGACTCCCACTTCCGGGTTCCAACAAATCCCCTCCCCGCCCTCCCCAAACACTTTTTTACACCCTTTCACCCCCTCGCGCGCCTTTTCCCGCCTCCCCCGCTCCTCTCCCCCTCACTTCCGGTTTCCGCCTCCCACTTCCGGGTTTACGACTCCCACTTCCGGGTTCCAACAAATCCCCTCCCCGCCCTCCCCAAACACTTTTTGACACCGTTTCACCCCCTCGCGCACCTTTTCCCGCCTCCCCCGCTCCTCTCCCCCTCACTTCCGGTTTCCGCCTCCCACTTCCGGGTTTCCGACTCCCACTTCCGGGTTCCAACAAATCCCCTCCCCGCCCTCCCCAAACACTTTTTTACGCCGTTTCACCCCCTCGCGCGCCTTTTCCCGCCTCCCCCGCTCCTCTCCCCCTCACTTCCGGTTTCCGCCTCCCACTTCCGGGTTTCCGACTCCCACTTCCGGGTTCCAACAAATCCCCTCCCCGCCCTCCCCAAACACTTTTTTACACCGTTTCTCCCCCTCGCACGCCTTTTCCCGCCTCCCCCGCTCCTCTCCCCCTCACTTCCGGTTTCCGCCTCCCACTTCCGGGTTTACGCCTCCCACTTCCGGGTTCCAACAAATCCCCTCCCCGCCCTCCCCAAACACTTTTTTACACCCTTTCACCCCCTCGCACGCCTTTTCCCGCCTCCCCCGCTCCTCTCCCCCTCACTTCCGGTTTCCGCCTCCCACTTCCGGGTTTCCGCCTCCCACTTCCGGGTTCCAACAAATCCCCTCCCCGCCCTCCCCAAACACTTTTTTACACCCTTTCACCCCCTCGGGCGCCTTTTCCCGCCTCCCCCGCTCCTCTCCCCCTCACTTCCGGTTTCCGCCTCCCACTTCCGGGTTTACGACTCCCACTTCCGGGTTCCAACAAATCCCCTCCCCCGCCCTCCCCAAACACTTTTTTACACCCTTTCACCCCCTCGGACGCCTTTTCCCGCCTCCCCCGCTCCTCTCCCCCTCACTTCCGGTTTCCGCCTCCCACTTCCGGGTTTACGACTCCCACTTCCGGGTTCCAACAAATCCCCTCCCCGCCCTCCCCAAACACTTTTTTACACCGTTTCACCCCCTCGGGCGCCTTTTCCCGCCTCCCCCGCTCCTCTCCCCCTCACTTCCGGTTTCCGCCTCCCACTTCCGGGTTTCCGACTCCCACTTCCGGGTTCCAACAAATCCCCTCCCCGCCCTCCCCAAACACTTTTTTACACCCTTTCACCCCCTCGCGCGCCTTTTCCCGCCTCCCCCGCTCCTCTCCCCCTCACTTCCGGTTTCCGCCTCCCACTTCCGGGTTTCCGACTCCCACTTCCGGGTTCCAACAAATCCCCTCCCCGCCCTCCCCAAACACTTTTTTACACCCTTTCACCCCCTCGCACGCCTTTTCCCGCCTCCCCCGCTCCTCTCCCCCTCACTTCCGGTTTCCGCCTCCCACTTCCGGGTTTACGACTCCCACTTCCGGGTTCCAACAAATCCCCTCCCCGCCCTCCCCAAACACTTTTTTACACCCTTTCACCCCCTCGCACGCCTTTTCCCGCCTCCCCCGCTCCTCTCCCCCTCACTTCCGGTTTCCGCCTCCCACTTCCGGGTTTCCGCCTCCCACTTCCGGGTTCCAACAAATCCCCTCCCCGCCCTCCCCAAACACTTTTTTACACCGTTTCTCCCCCTCGGGCGCCTTTTCCCGCCTCCCCCGCTCCTCTCCCCCTCACTTCCGGTTTCCGCCTCCCACTTCCGGGTTTCCGACTCCCACTTCCGGGTTCCAACAAATCCCCTCCCCGCCCTCCCCAAACACTTTTTGACACCGTTTCTCCCCCTCGGACGCCTTTTCCCGCCTCCCCCGCTCCTCTCCCCCTCACTTCCGGTTTCCGCCTCCCACTTCCGGGTTTACGACTCCCACTTCCGGGTTCCAACAAATCCCCTCCCCGCCCTCCCCAAACACTTTTTTACACCCTTTCACCCCCTCGGACGCCTTTTCCCGCCTCCCCCGCTCCTCTCCCCCTCACTTCCGGTTTCCGCCTCCCACTTCCGGGTTTACGACTCCCACTTCCGGCTTCCAACAAATCCCCTCCCCGCCCTCCCCAAACACTTTTTTACACCGTTTCTCCCCCTCGGGCGCCTTTTCCCGCCTCCCCCGCTCCTCTCCCCCTCACTTCCGGTTTCCGCCTCCCACTTCCGGGTTTCCGACTCCCACTTCCGGGTTCCAACAAATCCCCTCCCCGCCCTCCCCAAACACTTTTTTACACCGTTTCTCCCCCTCGCACGCCTTTTCCCGCCTCCCCCGCTCCTCTCCCCCTCACTTCCGGTTTCCGCCTCCCACTTCCGGGTTTACGACTCCCACTTCCGGGTTCCAACAAATCCCCTCCCCGCCCTCCCCAAACACTTTTTTACACCGTTTCACCCCCTCGGGCGCCTTTTCCCGCCTCCCCCGCTCCTCTCCCCCTCACTTCCGGTTTCCGCCTCCCACTTCCGGGTTTCCGACTCCCACTTCCGGGTTCCAACAAATCCCCTCCCCGCCCTCCCCAAACACTTTTTTACACCCTTTCACCCCCTCGCGCGCCTTTTCCCGCCTCCCCCGCTCCTCTCCCCCTCACTTCCGGTTTCCGCCTCCCACTTCCGGGTTTCCGACTCCCACTTCCGGGTTCCAACAAATCCCCTCCCCGCCCTCCCCAAACACTTTTTTACACCCTTTCACCCCCTCGCACGCCTTTTCCCGCCTCCCCCGCTCCTCTCCCCCTCACTTCCGGTTTCCGCCTCCCACTTCCGGGTTTACGACTCCCACTTCCGGGTTCCAACAAATCCCCTCCCCGCCCTCCCCAAACACTTTTTTACACCCTTTCACCCCCTCGCACGCCTTTTCCCGCCTCCCCCGCTCCTCTCCCCCTCACTTCCGGTTTCCGCCTCCCACTTCCGGGTTTCCGCCTCCCACTTCCGGGTTCCAACAAATCCCCTCCCCGCCCTCCCCAAACACTTTTTTACACCGTTTCTCCCCCTCGGGCGCCTTTTCCCGCCTCCCCCGCTCCTCTCCCCCTCACTTCCGGTTTCCGCCTCCCACTTCCGGGTTTCCGACTCCCACTTCCGGGTTCCAACAAATCCCCTCCCCGCCCTCCCCAAACACTTTTTGACACCGTTTCTCCCCCTCGGACGCCTTTTCCCGCCTCCCCCGCTCCTCTCCCCCTCACTTCCGGTTTCCGCCTCCCACTTCCGGGTTTACGACTCCCACTTCCGGGTTCCAACAAATCCCCTCCCCCGCCCTCCCCAAACACTTTTTTACACCCTTTCACCCCCTCGGACGCCTTTTCCCGCCTCCCCCGCTCCTCTCCCCCTCACTTCCGGTTTCCGCCTCCCACTTCCGGGTTTACGACTCCCACTTCCGGGTTCCAACAAATCCCCTCCCCGCCCTCCCCAAACACTTTTTTACACCGTTTCACCCCCTCGGGCGCCTTTTCCCGCCTCCCCCGCTCCTCTCCCCCTCACTTCCGGTTTCCGCCTCCCACTTCCGGGTTTCCGACTCCCACTTCCGGGTTCCAACAAATCCCCTCCCCGCCCTCCCCAAACACTTTTTTACACCCTTTCACCCCCTCGCGCGCCTTTTCCCGCCTCCCCCGCTCCTCTCCCCCTCACTTCCGGTTTCCGCCTCCCACTTCCGGGTTTACGACTCCCACTTCCGGGTTCCAACAAATCCCCTCCCCGCCCTCCCCAAACACTTTTTTACGCCGTTTCACCCCCTCGCGCGCCTTTTCCCGCCTCCCCCGCTCCTCTCCCCCTCACTTCCGGTTTCCGCCTCCCACTTCCGGGTTTCCGACTCCCACTTCCGGGTTCCAACAAATCCCCTCCCCGCCCTCCCCAAACACTTTTTTACACCGTTTCTCCCCCTCGCACGCCTTTTCCCGCCTCCCCCGCTCCTCTCCCCCTCACTTCCGGTTTCCGCCTCCCACTTCCGGGTTTACGACTCCCACTTCCGGGTTCCAACAAATCCCCTCCCCGCCCTCCCCAAACACTTTTTTACACCGTTTCACCCCCTCGGGCGCCTTTTCCCGCCTCCCCCGCTCCTCTCCCCCTCACTTCCGGTTTCCGCCTCCCACTTCCGGGTTTCCGACTCCCACTTCCGGGTTCCAACAAATCCCCTCCCCGCCCTCCCCAAACACTTTTTTACACCCTTTCACCCCCTCGCGCGCCTTTTCCCGCCTCCCCCGCTCCTCTCCCCCTCACTTCCGGTTTCCGCCTCCCACTTCCGGGTTTCCGACTCCCACTTCCGGGTTCCAACAAATCCCCTCCCCGCCCTCCCCAAACACTTTTTTACACCCTTTCACCCCCTCGCACGCCTTTTCCCGCCTCCCCCGCTCCTCTCCCCCTCACTTCCGGTTTCCGCCTCCCACTTCCGGGTTTACGACTCCCACTTCCGGGTTCCAACAAATCCCCTCCCCGCCCTCCCCAAACACTTTTTTACACCCTTTCACCCCCTCGCACGCCTTTTCCCGCCTCCCCCGCTCCTCTCCCCCTCACTTCCGGTTTCCGCCTCCCACTTCCGGGTTTCCGCCTCCCACTTCCGGGTTCCAACAAATCCCCTCCCCGCCCTCCCCAAACACTTTTTTACACCGTTTCTCCCCCTCGGGCGCCTTTTCCCGCCTCCCCCGCTCCTCTCCCCCTCACTTCCGGTTTCCGCCTCCCACTTCCGGGTTTCCGACTCCCACTTCCGGGTTCCAACAAATCCCCTCCCCGCCCTCCCCAAACACTTTTTGACACCGTTTCTCCCCCTCGGACGCCTTTTCCCGCCTCCCCCGCTCCTCTCCCCCTCACTTCCGGTTTCCGCCTCCCACTTCCGGGTTTACGACTCCCACTTCCGGGTTCCAACAAATCCCCTCCCCGCCCTCCCCAAACACTTTTTTACACCCTTTCACCCCCTCGGACGCCTTTTCCCGCCTCCCCCGCTCCTCTCCCCCTCACTTCCGGTTTCCGCCTCCCACTTCCGGGTTTACGACTCCCACTTCCGGCTTCCAACAAATCCCCTCCCCGCCCTCCCCAAACACTTTTTTACACCGTTTCTCCCCCTCGGGCGCCTTTTCCCGCCTCCCCCGCTCCTCTCCCCCTCACTTCCGGTTTCCGCCTCCCACTTCCGGGTTTCCGACTCCCACTTCCGGGTTCCAACAAATCCCCTCCCCGCCCTCCCCAAACACTTTTTTACACCCTTTCACCCCCTCGGGCGCCTTTTCCCGCCTCCCCCGCTCCTCTCCCCCTCACTTCCGGTTTCCGCCTCCCACTTCCGGGTTTCCGACTCCCACTTCCGGGTTCCAACAAATCCCCTCCCCGCCCTCCCCAAACACTTTTTTACGCCGTTTCACCCCCTCGCGCGCCTTTTCCCGCCTCCCCCGCTCCTCTCCCCCTCACTTCCGGTTTCCGCCTCCCACTTCCGGGTTTCCGACTCCCACTTCCGGGTTCCAACAAATCCCCTCCCCGCCCTCCCCAAACACTTTTTTACACCGTTTCTCCCCCTCGCACGCCTTTTCCCGCCTCCCCCGCTCCTCTCCCCCTCACTTCCGGTTTCCGCCTCCCACTTCCGGGTTTACGACTCCCACTTCCGGGTTCCAACAAATCCCCTCCCCGCCCTCCCCAAACACTTTTTTACACCGTTTCACCCCCTCGGGCGCCTTTTCCCGCCTCCCCCGCTCCTCTCCCCCTCACTTCCGGTTTCCGCCTCCCACTTCCGGGTTTCCGACTCCCACTTCCGGGTTCCAACAAATCCCCTCCCCGCCCTCCCCAAACACTTTTTTACACCCTTTCACCCCCTCGCGCGCCTTTTCCCGCCTCCCCCGCTCCTCTCCCCCTCACTTCCGGTTTCCGCCTCCCACTTCCGGGTTTCCGACTCCCACTTCCGGGTTCCAACAAATCCCCTCCCCGCCCTCCCCAAACACTTTTTTACACCCTTTCACCCCCTCGCACGCCTTTTCCCGCCTCCCCCGCTCCTCTCCCCCTCACTTCCGGTTTCCGCCTCCCACTTCCGGGTTTACGACTCCCACTTCCGGGTTCCAACAAATCCCCTCCCCGCCCTCCCCAAACACTTTTTTACACCCTTTCACCCCCTCGCACGCCTTTTCCCGCCTCCCCCGCTCCTCTCCCCCTCACTTCCGGTTTCCGCCTCCCACTTCCGGGTTTCCGCCTCCCACTTCCGGGTTCCAACAAATCCCCTCCCCGCCCTCCCCAAACACTTTTTTACACCGTTTCTCCCCCTCGGGCGCCTTTTCCCGCCTCCCCCGCTCCTCTCCCCCTCACTTCCGGTTTCCGCCTCCCACTTCCGGGTTTCCGACTCCCACTTCCGGGTTCCAACAAATCCCCTCCCCGCCCTCCCCAAACACTTTTTGACACCGTTTCTCCCCCTCGGACGCCTTTTCCCGCCTCCCCCGCTCCTCTCCCCCTCACTTCCGGTTTCCGCCTCCCACTTCCGGGTTTACGACTCCCACTTCCGGGTTCCAACAAATCCCCTCCCCGCCCTCCCCAAACACTTTTTTACACCGTTTCACCCCCTCGGACGCCTTTTCCCGCCTCCCCCGCTCCTCTCCCCCTCACTTCCGGTTTCCGCCTCCCACTTCCGGGTTTACGACTCCCACTTCCGGCTTCCAACAAATCCCCTCCCCGCCCTCCCCAAACACTTTTTTACACCGTTTCTCCCCCTCGGGCGCCTTTTCCCGCCTCCCCCGCTCCTCTCCCCCTCACTTCCGGTTTCCGCCTCCCACTTCCGGGTTTCCGACTCCCACTTCCGGGTTCCAACAAATCCCCTCCCCGCCCTCCCCAAACACTTTTTGACACCGTTTCTCCCCCTCGGACGCCTTTTCCCGCCTCCCCCGCTCCTCTCCCCCTCACTTCCGGTTTCCGCCTCCCACTTCCGGGTTTCCGACTCCCACTTCCGGGTTCCAACAAATCCCCTCCCCGCCCTCCCCAAACACTTTTTTACACCCTTTCACCCCCTCGGGCGCCTTTTCCCGCCTCCCCCGCTCCTCTCCCCCTCACTTCCGGTTTCCGCCTCCCACTTCCGGGTTTACGACTCCCACTTCCGGGTTCCAACAAATCCCCTCCCCGCCCTCCCCAAACACTTTTTTACACCCTTTCACCCCCTCGCGCGCCTTTTCCCGCCTCCCCCGCTCCTCTCCCCCTCACTTCCGGTTTCCGCCTCCCACTTCCGGGTTTCCGACTCCCACTTCCGGGTTCCAACAAATCCCCTCCCCGCCCTCCCCAAACACTTTTTTACGCCGTTTCACCCCCTCGCGCGCCTTTTCCCGCCTCCCCCGCTCCTCTCCCCCTCACTTCCGGTTTCCGCCTCCCACTTCCGGGTTTCCGACTCCCACTTCCGGGTTCCAACAAATCCCCTCCCCGCCCTCCCCAAACACTTTTTTACACCCTTTCACCCCCTCGCACGCCTTTTCCCGCCTCCCCCGCTCCTCTCCCCCTCACTTCCGGTTTCCGCCTCCCACTTCCGGGTTTCCGCCTCCCACTTCCGGGTTCCAACAAATCCCCTCCCCGCCCTCCCCAAACACTTTTTTACACCGTTTCACCCCCTCGCACGCCTTTTCCCGCCTCCCCCGCTCCTCTCCCCCTCACTTCCGGTTTCCGCCTCCCACTTCCGGGTTTCCGACTCCCACTTCCGGGTTCCAACAAATCCCCTCCCCCGCCCTCCCCAAACACTTTTTTACACCCTTTCACCCCCTCGCACGCCTTTTCCCGCCTCCCCCGCTCCTCTCCCCCTCACTTCCGGTTTCCGCCTCCCACTTCCGGGTTTACGACTCCCACTTCCGGGTTCCAACAAATCCCCTCCCCGCCCTCCCCAAACACTTTTTTACACCCTTTCACCCCCTCGGGCGCCTTTTCCCGCCTCCCCCGCTCCTCTCCCCCTCACTTCCGGTTTCCGCCTCCCACTTCCGGGTTTACGACTCCCACTTCCGGGTTCCAACAAATCCCCTCCCCGCCCTCCCCAAACACTTTTTTACACCCTTTCACCCCCTCGCGCGCCTTTTCCCGCCTCCCCCGCTCCTCTCCCCCTCACTTCCGGTTTCCGCCTCCCACTTCCGGGTTTACGACTCCCACTTCCGGGTTCCAACAAATCCCCTCCCCGCCCTCCCAAAACACTTTTTTACACCCTTTCACCCCCTCGCGCGCCTTTTCCCGCCTCCCCCGCTCCTCTCCCCCTCACTTCCGGTTTCCGCCTCCCACTTCCGGGTTTCCGCCTCCCACTTCCGGGTTCCAACAAATCCCCTCCCCGCCCTCCCCAAACACTTTTTTACACCCTTTCACCCCCTCGCACGCCTTTTCCCGCCTCCCCCGCTCCTCTCCCCCTCACTTCCGGTTTCCGCCTCCCACTTCCGGGTTTCCGACTCCCACTTCCGGGTTCCAACAAATCCCCTCCCCGCCCTCCCCAAACACTTTTTTACACCGTTTCACCCCCTCGCACGCCTTTTCCCGCCTCCCCCGCTCCTCTCCCCCTCACTTCCGGTTTCCGCCTCCCACTTCCGGGTTTACGACTCCCACTTCCGGGTTCCAACAAATCCCCTCCCCGCCCTCCCCAAACACTTTTTTACACCCTTTCACCCCCTCGCACGCCTTTTCCCGCCTCCCCCGCTCCTCTCCCCCTCACTTCCGGTTTCCGCCTCCCACTTCCGGGTTTCCGCCTCCCACTTCCGGGTTCCAACAAATCCCCTCCCCGCCCTCCCCAAACACTTTTTTACACCGTTTCTCCCCCTCGGGCGCCTTTTCCCGCCTCCCCCGCTCCTCTCCCCCTCACTTCCGGTTTCCGCCTCCCACTTCCGGGTTTACGACTCCCACTTCCGGGTTCCAACAAATCCCCTCCCCGCCCTCCCCAAACACTTTTTGACACCGTTTCTCCCCCTCGGACGCCTTTTCCCGCCTCCCCCGCTCCTCTCCCCCTCACTTCCGGTTTCCGCCTCCCACTTCCGGGTTTACGACTCCCACTTCCGGGTTCCAACAAATCCCCTCCCCGCCCTCCCCAAACACTTTTTTACACCCTTTCACCCCCTCGGACGCCTTTTCCCGCCTCCCCCGCTCCTCTCCCCCTCACTTCCGGTTTCCGCCTCCCACTTCCGGGTTTACGACTCCCACTTCCGGCTTCCAACAAATCCCCTCCCCGCCCTCCCCAAACACTTTTTTACACCGTTTCTCCCCCTCGGGCGCCTTTTCCCGCCTCCCCCGCTCCTCTCCCCCTCACTTCCGGTTTCCGCCTCCCACTTCCGGGTTTCCGACTCCCACTTCCGGGTTCCAACAAATCCCCTCCCCGCCCTCCCCAAACACTTTTTTACACCCTTTCACCCCCTCGGGCGCCTTTTCCCGCCTCCCCCGCTCCTCTCCCCCTCACTTCCGGTTTCCGCCTCCCACTTCCGGGTTTCCGACTCCCACTTCCGGGTTCCAACAAATCCCCTCCCCGCCCTCCCCAAACACTTTTTTACGCCGTTTCACCCCCTCGCGCGCCTTTTCCCGCCTCCCCCGCTCCTCTCCCCCTCACTTCCGGTTTCCGCCTCCCACTTCCGGGTTTCCGACTCCCACTTCCGGGTTCCAACAAATCCCCTCCCCGCCCTCCCCAAACACTTTTTTACACCGTTTCTCCCCCTCGCACGCCTTTTCCCGCCTCCCCCGCTCCTCTCCCCCTCACTTCCGGTTTCCGCCTCCCACTTCCGGGTTTACGACTCCCACTTCCGGGTTCCAACAAATCCCCTCCCCGCCCTCCCCAAACACTTTTTTACACCGTTTCACCCCCTCGGGCGCCTTTTCCCGCCTCCCCCGCTCCTCTCCCCCTCACTTCCGGTTTCCGCCTCCCACTTCCGGGTTTCCGACTCCCACTTCCGGGTTCCAACAAATCCCCTCCCCGCCCTCCCCAAACACTTTTTTACACCCTTTCACCCCCTCGCGCGCCTTTTCCCGCCTCCCCCGCTCCTCTCCCCCTCACTTCCGGTTTCCGCCTCCCACTTCCGGGTTTCCGACTCCCACTTCCGGGTTCCAACAAATCCCCTCCCCGCCCTCCCCAAACACTTTTTTACACCCTTTCACCCCCTCGCACGCCTTTTCCCGCCTCCCCCGCTCCTCTCCCCCTCACTTCCGGTTTCCGCCTCCCACTTCCGGGTTTACGACTCCCACTTCCGGGTTCCAACAAATCCCCTCCCCGCCCTCCCCAAACACTTTTTTACACCCTTTCACCCCCTCGCACGCCTTTTCCCGCCTCCCCCGCTCCTCTCCCCCTCACTTCCGGTTTCCGCCTCCCACTTCCGGGTTTCCGCCTCCCACTTCCGGGTTCCAACAAATCCCCTCCCCGCCCTCCCCAAACACTTTTTTACACCGTTTCTCCCCCTCGGGCGCCTTTTCCCGCCTCCCCCGCTCCTCTCCCCCTCACTTCCGGTTTCCGCCTCCCACTTCCGGGTTTCCGACTCCCACTTCCGGGTTCCAACAAATCCCCTCCCCGCCCTCCCCAAACACTTTTTGACACCGTTTCTCCCCCTCGGACGCCTTTTCCCGCCTCCCCCGCTCCTCTCCCCCTCACTTCCGGTTTCCGCCTCCCACTTCCGGGTTTACGACTCCCACTTCCGGGTTCCAACAAATCCCCTCCCCGCCCTCCCCAAACACTTTTTTACACCCTTTCACCCCCTCGGACGCCTTTTCCCGCCTCCCCCGCTCCTCTCCCCCTCACTTCCGGTTTCCGCCTCCCACTTCCGGGTTTACGACTCCCACTTCCGGCTTCCAACAAATCCCCTCCCCGCCCTCCCCAAACACTTTTTTACACCGTTTCTCCCCCTCGGGCGCCTTTTCCCGCCTCCCCCGCTCCTCTCCCCCTCACTTCCGGTTTCCGCCTCCCACTTCCGGGTTTCCGACTCCCACTTCCGGGTTCCAACAAATCCCCTCCCCGCCCTCCCCAAACACTTTTTGACACCGTTTCTCCCCCTCGGACGCCTTTTCCCGCCTCCCCCGCTCCTCTCCCCCTCACTTCCGGTTTCCGCCTCCCACTTCCGGGTTTCCGACTCCCACTTCCGGGTTCCAACAAATCCCCTCCCCGCCCTCCCCAAACACTTTTTTACACCCTTTCACCCCCTCGGGCGCCTTTTCCCGCCTCCCCCGCTCCTCTCCCCCTCACTTCCGGTTTCCGCCTCCCACTTCCGGGTTTACGACTCCCACTTCCGGGTTCCAACAAATCCCCTCCCCGCCCTCCCCAAACACTTTTTTACACCCTTTCACCCCCTCGCGCGCCTTTTCCCGCCTCCCCCGCTCCTCTCCCCCTCACTTCCGGTTTCCGCCTCCCACTTCCGGGTTTCCGACTCCCACTTCCGGGTTCCAACAAATCCCCTCCCCGCCCTCCCCAAACACTTTTTTACGCCGTTTCACCCCCTCGCGCGCCTTTTCCCGCCTCCCCCGCTCCTCTCCCCCTCACTTCCGGTTTCCGCCTCCCACTTCCGGGTTTCCGACTCCCACTTCCGGGTTCCAACAAATCCCCTCCCCGCCCTCCCCAAACACTTTTTTACACCCTTTCACCCCCTCGCACGCCTTTTCCCGCCTCCCCCGCTCCTCTCCCCCTCACTTCCGGTTTCCGCCTCCCACTTCCGGGTTTCCGCCTCCCACTTCCGGGTTCCAACAAATCCCCTCCCCGCCCTCCCCAAACACTTTTTTACACCGTTTCACCCCCTCGCACGCCTTTTCCCGCCTCCCCCGCTCCTCTCCCCCTCACTTCCGGTTTCCGCCTCCCACTTCCGGGTTTCCGACTCCCACTTCCGGGTTCCAACAAATCCCCTCCCCCGCCCTCCCCAAACACTTTTTTACACCCTTTCACCCCCTCGCACGCCTTTTCCCGCCTCCCCCGCTCCTCTCCCCCTCACTTCCGGTTTCCGCCTCCCACTTCCGGGTTTACGACTCCCACTTCCGGGTTCCAACAAATCCCCTCCCCGCCCTCCCCAAACACTTTTTTACACCCTTTCACCCCCTCGCACGCCTTTTCCCGCCTCCCCCGCTCCTCTCCCCCTCACTTCCGGTTTCCGCCTCCCACTTCCGGGTTTACGACTCCCACTTCCGGGTTCCAACAAATCCCCTCCCCGCCCTCCCCAAACACTTTTTTACACCCTTTCACCCCCTCGCGCGCCTTTTCCCGCCTCCCCCGCTCCTCTCCCCCTCACTTCCGGTTTCCGCCTCCCACTTCCGGGTTTACGACTCCCACTTCCGGGTTCCAACAAATCCCCTCCCCGCCCTCCCAAAACACTTTTTTACACCCTTTCACCCCCTCGCGCGCCTTTTCCCGCCTCCCCCGCTCCTCTCCCCCTCACTTCCGGTTTCCGCCTCCCACTTCCGGGTTTCCGCCTCCCACTTCCGGGTTCCAACAAATCCCCTCCCCGCCCTCCCCAAACACTTTTTTACACCCTTTCACCCCCTCGGGCGCCTTTTCCCGCCTCCCCCGCTCCTCTCCCCCTCACTTCCGGTTTCCGCCTCCCACTTCCGGGTTTCCGACTCCCACTTCCGGGTTCCAACAAATCCCCTCCCCGCCCTCCCCAAACACTTTTTTACACCCTTTCACCCCCTCGGACGCCTTTTCCCGCCTCCCCCGCTCCTCTCCCCCTCACTTCCGGTTTCCGCCTCCCACTTCCGGGTTTCCGACTCCCACTTCCGGGTTCCAACAAATCCCCTCCCCGCCCTCCCCAAACACTTTTTTACACCCTTTCACCCCCTCGGGCGCCTTTTCCCGCCTCCCCCGCTCCTCTCCCCCTCACTTCCGGTTTCCGCCTCCCACTTCCGGGTTTACGACTCCCACTTCCGGGTTCCAACAAATCCCCTCCCCCGCCCTCCCCAAACACTTTTTTACACCGTTTCACCCCCTCGCACGCCTTTTCCCGCCTCCCTCGCTCCTCTCCCCCTCACTTCCGGTTTCCGCCTCCCACTTCCGGGTTTCCGACTCCCACTTCCGGGTTCCAACAAATCCCCTCCCCGCCCTCCCCAAACACTTTTTTACGCCGTTTCACCCCCTCGCGCGCCTTTTCCCGCCTCCCCCGCTCCTCTCCCCCTCACTTCCGGTTTCCGCCTCCCACTTCCGGGTTTCCGACTCCCACTTCCGGGTTCCAACAAATCCCCTCCCCGCCCTCCCCAAACACTTTTTTACGCCGTTTCACCCCCTCGCGCGCCTTTTCCCGCCTCCCCCGCTCCTCTCCCCCTCACTTCCGGTTTCCGCCTCCCACTTCCGGGTTTCCGACTCCCACTTCCGGGTTCCAACAAATCCCCTCCCCGCCCTCCCCAAACACTTTTTTACACCGTTTCACCCCCTCGCACGCCTTTTCCCGCCTCCCCCGCTCCTCTCCCCCTCACTTCCGGTTTCCGCCTCCCACTTCCGGGTTTCCGACTCCCACTTCCGGGTTCCAACAAATCCCCTCACTGCCCTCCCCAAACACTTTTTTACACCCTTTCACCCCCTCGGGCGCCTTTTCCCGCCTCCCCCGCTCCTCTCCCCCTCACTTCCGGTTTCCGCCTCCCACTTCCGGGTTTACGACTCCCACTTCCGGGTTCCAACAAATCCCCTCCCCGCCCTCCCCAAACACTTTTTTACACCCTTTCACCCCCTCGCACGCCTTTTCCCGCCTCCCCCGCTCCTCTCCCCCTCACTTCCGGTTTCCGCCTCCCACTTCCGGGTTTACGACTCCCACTTCCGGGTTCCAACAAATCCCCTCCCCGCCCTCCCCAAACACTTTTTTACACCGTTTCACCCCCTCGGGCGCCTTTTCCCGCCTCCCCCGCTCCTCTCCCCCTCACTTCCGGTTTCCGCCTCCCACTTCCGGGTTTACGACTCCCACTTCCGGGTTCCAACAAATCCCCTCCCCGCCCTCCCCAAACACTTTTTTACGCCGTTTCACCCCCTCGGGCGCCTTTTCCCGCCTCCCCCGCTCCTCTCCCCCTCACTTCCGGTTTCCGCCTCCCACTTCCGGGTTTACGACTCCCACTTCCGGGTTCCAACAAATCCCCTCCCCGCCCTCCCCAAACACTTTTTTACACCGTTTCTCCCCCTCGCACGCCTTTTCCCGCCTCCCCCGCTCCTCTCCCCCTCACTTCCGGTTTCCGCCTCCCACTTCCGGGTTTCCGACTCCCACTTCCGGGTTCCAACAAATCCCCTCCCCGCCCTCCCCAAACACTTTTTTACACCCTTTCACCCCCTCGCACGCCTTTTCCCGCCTCCCCCGCTCCTCTCCCCCTCACTTCCGGTTTCCGCCTCCCACTTCCGGGTTTCCGACTCCCACTTCCGGGTTCCAACAAATCCCCTCCCCGCCCTCCCCAAACACTTTTTTTCGCCGTTTCACCCCCTCGCGCGCCTTTTCCCGCCTCCCCCGCTCCTCTCCCCCTCACTTCCGGTTTCCGCCTCCCATTTCCGGGTTTCCGACTCCCACTTCCGGGTTCCAACAAATCCCCTCCCCGCCCTCCCCAAACACTTTTTTACACCCTTTCACCCCCTCGCGCGCCTTTTCCCGCCTCCCCCGCTCCTCTCCCCCTCACTTCCGGTTTCCGCCTCCCACTTCCGGGTTTCCGACTCCCACTTCCGGGTTCCAACAAATCCCCTCCCCGCCCTCCCCAAACACTTTTTTACACCGTTTCTCCCCCTCGCACGCCTTTTCCCGCCTCCCCCGCTCCTCTCCCCCTCACTTCCGGTTTCCGCCTCCCACTTCCGGGTTTCCGACTCCCACTTCCGGGTTCCAACAAATCCCCTCCCCCGCCCTCCCCAAACACTTTTTTACACCCTTTCACCCCCTCGCACGCCTTTTCCCGCCTCCCCCGCTCCTCTCCCCCTCACTTCCGGTTTCCGCCTCCCACTTCCGGGTTTCCGACTCCCACTTCCGGGTTCCAACAAATCCCCTCCCCCGCCCTCCCCAAACACTTTTTTACACCCTTTCACCCCCTCGCACGCCTTTTCCCGCCTCCCCCGCTCCTCTCCCCCTCACTTCCGGTTTCCGCCTCCCACTTCCGGGTTTACGACTCCCACTTCCGGGTTCCAACAAATCCCCTCCCCGCCCTCCCCAAACACTTTTTTACACCCTTTCACCCCCTCGCGCGCCTTTTCCCGCCTCCCCCGCTCCTCTCCCCCTCACTTCCGGTTTCCGCCTCCCACTTCCGGGTTTCCGCCTCCCACTTCCGGGTTCCAACAAATCCCCTCCCCGCCCTCCCCAAACACTTTTTTACACCCTTTCACCCCCTCGCACGCCTTTTCCCGCCTCCCCCGCTCCTCTCCCCCTCACTTCCGGTTTCCGCCTCCCACTTCCGGGTTTACGACTCCCACTTCCGGGTTCCAACAAATCCCCTCCCCGCCCTCCCCAAACACTTTTTTACACCGTTTCTCCCCCTCGGGCGCCTTTTCCCGCCTCCCCCGCTCCTCTCCCCCTCACTTCCGGTTTCCGCCTCCCACTTCCGGGTTTCCGACTCCCACTTCCGGGTTCCAACAAATCCCCTCCCCGCCCTCCCCAAACACTTTTTTACACCCTTTCACCCCCTCGCGCGCCTTTTCCCGCCTCCCCCGCTCCTCTCCCCCTCACTTCCGGTTTCCGCCTCCCACTTCCGGGTTTACGACTCCCACTTCCGGGTTCCAACAAATCCCCTCCCCGCCCTCCCCAAACACTTTTTTACACCCTTTCTCCCCCTCGGGCGCCTTTTCCCGCCTCCCCCGCTCCTCTCCCCCTCACTTCCGGTTTCCGCCTCCCACTTCCGGGTTTCCGCCTCCCACTTCCGGGTTCCAACAAATCCCCTCCCCGCCCTCCCCAAACACTTTTTTACACCCTTTCACCCCCTCGGACGCCTTTTCCCGCCTCCCCCGCTCCTCTCCCCCTCACTTCCGGTTTCCGCCTCCCACTTCCGGGTTTCCGACTCCCACTTCCGGGTTCCAACAAATCCCCTCCCCGCCCTCCCCAAACACTTTTTTACACCGTTTCTCCCCCTCGGGCGCCTTTTCCCGCCTCCCCCGCTCCTCTCCCCCTCACTTCCGGTTTCCGCCTCCCACTTCCGGGTTTCCGCCTCCCACTTCCGGGTTCCAACAAATCCCCTCCCCGCCCTCCCCAAACACTTTTTTACACCCTTTCACCCCCTCGCGCGCCTTTTCCCGCCTCCCCCGCTCCTCTCCCCCTCACTTCCGGTTTCCGACTCCCACTTCCGGGTTTACGACTCCCACTTCCGGGTTCCAACAAATCCCCTCCCCCGCCCTCCCCAAACACTTTTTTACACCCTTTCACCCCCTCGCACGCCTTTTCCCGCCTCCCCCGCTCCTCTCCCCCTCACTTCCGGTTTCCGCCTCCCACTTCCGGGTTCCAACAAATCCCCTCCCCGCCCTCCCCAAACACTTTTTTACACCCTTTCACCCCCTCGCGCGCCTTTTCCCGCCTCCCCCGCTCCTCTCCCCCTCACTTCCGGTTTCCGCCTCCCACTTCCGGGTTTCCGACTCCCACTTCCGGGTTCCAACAAATCCCCTCCCCGCCCTCCCCAAACACTTTTTTACACCCTTTCACCCCCTCGCACGCCTTTTCCCGCCTCCCCCGCTCCTCTCCCCCTCACTTCCGGTTTCCGCCTCCCACTTCCGGGTTTCCGACTCCCACTTCCGGGTTCCAACAAATCCCCTCCCCGCCCTCCCCAAACACTTTTTTACACCCTTTCACCCCCTCGCGCGCCTTTTCCCGCCTCCCCCGCTCCTCTCCCCCTCACTTCCGGTTTCCGCCTCCCACTTCCGGGTTTCCGACTCCCACTTCCGGGTTCCAACAAATCCCCTCCCCCGCCCTCCCCAAACACTTTTTTACACCCTTTCACCCCCTCGCACGCCTTTTCCCGCCTCCCCCGCTCCTCTCCCCCTCACTTCCGGTTTCCGCCTCCCACTTCCGGGTTTACGACTCCCACTTCCGGGTTCCAACAAATCCCCTCCCCCGCCCTCCCCAAACACTTTTTTACACCCTTTCACCCCCTCGCACGCCTTTTCCCGCCTCCCCCGCTCCTCTCCCCCTCACTTCCGGTTTCCGCCTCCCACTTCCGGGTTTACGACTCCCACTTCCGGGTTCCAACAAATCCCCTCCCCGCCCTCCCCAAACACTTTTTTACACCCTTTCACCCCCTCGCGCGCCTTTTCCCGCCTCCCCCGCTCCTCTCCCCCTCACTTCCGGTTTCCGCCTCCCACTTCCGGGTTTCCGCCTCCCACTTCCGGGTTCCAACAAATCCCCTCCCCGCCCTCCCCAAACACTTTTTTACACCCTTTCACCCCCTCGCACGCCTTTTCCCGCCTCCCCCGCTCCTCTCCCCCTCACTTCCGGTTTCCGCCTCCCACTTCCGGGTTTCCGACTCCCACTTCCGGGTTCCAACAAATCCCCTCCCCGCCCTCCCCAAACACTTTTTTACACCGTTTCTCCCCCTCGGGCGCCTTTTCCCGCCTCCCCCGCTCCTCTCCCCCTCACTTCCGGTTTCCGCCTCCCACTTCCGGGTTTCCGACTCCCACTTCCGGGTTCCAACAAATCCCCTCCCCGCCCTCCCCAAACACTTTTTTACGCCGTTTCACCCCCTCGCACGCCTTTTCCCGCCTCCCCCGCTCCTCTCCCCCTCACTTCCGGTTTCCGCCTCCCACTTCCGGGTTTACGACTCCCACTTCCGGGTTCCAACAAATCCCCTCCCCGCCCTCCCCAAACACTTTTTTACACCCTTTCACCCCCTCGGGCGCCTTTTCCCGCCTCCCCCGCTCCTCTCCCCCTCACTTCCGGTTTCCGCCTCCCACTTCCGGGTTTCCGACTCCCACTTCCGGGTTCCAACAAATCCCCTCCCCGCCCTCCCCAAACACTTTTTTACACCCTTTCACCCCCTCGCGCGCCTTTTCCCGCCTCCCCCGCTCCTCTCCCCCTCACTTCCGGTTTCCGCCTCCCACTTCCGGGTTTCCGACTCCCACTTCCGGGTTCCAACAAATCCCCTCCCCCGCCCTCCCCAAACACTTTTTTACACCCTTTCACCCCCTCGCACGCCTTTTCCCGCCTCCCCCGCTCCTCTCCCCCTCACTTCCGGTTTCCGCCTCCCACTTCCGGGTTTACGACTCCCACTTCCGGGTTCCAACAAATCCCCTCCCCGCCCTCCCCAAACACTTTTTTACACCCTTTCACCCCCTCGCACGCCTTTTCCCGCCTCCCCCGCTCCTCTCCCCCTCACTTCCGGTTTCCGCCTCCCACTTCCGGGTTTACGACTCCCACTTCCGGGTTCCAACAAATCCCCTCCCCGCCCTCCCCAAACACTTTTTTACACCCTTTCACCCCCTCGCGCGCCTTTTCCCGCCTCCCCCGCTCCTCTCCCCCTCACTTCCGGTTTCCGCCTCCCACTTCCGGGTTTACGACTCCCACTTCCGGGTTCCAACAAATCCCCTCCCCGCCCTCCCCAAACACTTTTTTACACCCTTTCACCCCCTCGCGCGCCTTTTCCCGCCTCCCCCGCTCCTCTCCCCCTCACTTCCGGTTTCCGCCTCCCACTTCCGGGTTTCCGCCTCCCACTTCCGGGTTCCAACAAATCCCCTCCCCGCCCTCCCCAAACACTTTTTTACACCCTTTCACCCCCTCGCACGCCTTTTCCCGCCTCCCCCGCTCCTCTCCCCCTCACTTCCGGTTTCCGCCTCCCACTTCCGGGTTTCCGACTCCCACTTCCGGGTTCCAACAAATCCCCTCCCCGCCCTCCCCAAACACTTTTTTACACCCTTTCACCCCCTCGCGCGCCTTTTCCCGCCTCCCCCGCTCCTCTCCCCCTCACTTCCGGTTTCCGACTCCCACTTCCGGGTTTACGACTCCCACTTCCGGGTTCCAACAAATCCCCTCCCCCGCCCTCCCCAAACACTTTTTTACACCCTTTCACCCCCTCGCACGCCTTTTCCCGCCTCCCCCGCTCCTCTCCCCCTCACTTCCGGTTTCCGCCTCCCACTTCCGGGTTCCAACAAATCCCCTCCCCGCCCTCCCCAAACACTTTTTTACACCCTTTCACCCCCTCGCGCGCCTTTTCCCGCCTCCCCCGCTCCTCTCCCCCTCACTTCCGGTTTCCGCCTCCCACTTCCGGGTTTCCGACTCCCACTTCCGGGTTCCAACAAATCCCCTCCCCGCCCTCCCCAAACACTTTTTTACACCGTTTCTCCCCCTCGGGCGCCTTTTCCCGCCTCCCCCGCTCCTCTCCCCCTCACTTCCGGTTTCCGCCTCCCACTTCCGGGTTTCCGACTCCCACTTCCGGGTTCCAACAAATCCCCTCCCCGCCCTCCCCAAACACTTTTTTACACCCTTTCACCCCCTCGCGCGCCTTTTCCCGCCTCCCCCGCTCCTCTCCCCCTCACTTCCGGTTTCCGCCTCCCACTTCCGGGTTTCCGCCTCCCACTTCCGGGTTCCAACAAATCCCCTCCCCCGCCCTCCCCAAACACTTTTTTACACCCTTTCACCCCCTCGCACGCCTTTTCCCGCCTCCCCCGCTCCTCTCCCCCTCACTTCCGGTTTCCGCCTCCCACTTCCGGGTTTACGACTCCCACTTCCGGGTTCCAACAAATCCCCTCCCCGCCCTCCCCAAACACTTTTTTACACCCTTTCACCCCCTCGCACGCCTTTTCCCGCCTCCCCCGCTCCTCTCCCCCTCACTTCCGGTTTCCGCCTCCCACTTCCGGGTTTACGACTCCCACTTCCGGGTTCCAACAAATCCCCTCCCCGCCCTCCCCAAACACTTTTTTACACCCTTTCACCCCCTCGCGCGCCTTTTCCCGCCTCCCCCGCTCCTCTCCCCCTCACTTCCGGTTTCCGCCTCCCACTTCCGGGTTTCCGCCTCCCACTTCCGGGTTCCAACAAATCCCCTCCCCGCCCTCCCCAAACACTTTTTTACACCCTTTCACCCCCTCGCACGCCTTTTCCCGCCTCCCCCGCTCCTCTCCCCCTCACTTCCGGTTTCCGCCTCCCACTTCCGGGTTTACGACTCCCACTTCCGGGTTCCAACAAATCCCCTCCCCGCCCTCCCCAAACACTTTTTTACACCGTTTCTCCCCCTCGGGCGCCTTTTCCCGCCTCCCCCGCTCCTCTCCCCCTCACTTCCGGTTTCCGCCTCCCACTTCCGGGTTTCCGACTCCCACTTCCGGGTTCCAACAAATCCCCTCCCCGCCCTCCCCAAACACTTTTTTACGCCGTTTCACCCCCTCGCACGCCTTTTCCCGCCTCCCCCGCTCCTCTCCCCCTCACTTCCGGTTTCCGCCTCCCACTTCCGGGTTTACGACTCCCACTTCCGGGTTCCAACAAATCCCCTCCCCGCCCTCCCCAAACACTTTTTTACACCCTTTCACCCCCTCGCGCGCCTTTTCCCGCCTCCCCCGCTCCTCTCCCCCTCACTTCCGGTTTCCGCCTCCCACTTCCGGGTTTACGACTCCCACTTCCGGGTTCCAACAAATCCCCTCCCCGCCCTCCCCAAACACTTTTTTACACCCTTTCACCCCCTCGCACGCCTTTTCCCGCCTCCCCCGCTCCTCTCCCCCTCACTTCCGGTTTCCGCCTCCCACTTCCGGGTTTACGACTCCCACTTCCGGGTTCCAACAAATCCCCTCCCCCGCCCTCCCCAAACACTTTTTTACACCCTTTCACCCCCTCGCACGCCTTTTCCCGCCTCCCCCGCTCCTCTCCCCCTCACTTCCGGTTTCCGCCTCCCACTTCCGGGTTTACGACTCCCACTTCCGGGTTCCAACAAATCCCCTCCCCGCCCTCCCCAAACACTTTTTTACACCCTTTCACCCCCTCGCACGCCTTTTCCCGCCTCCCCCGCTCCTCTCCCCCTCACTTCCGGTTTCCGCCTCCCACTTCCGGGTTTACGACTCCCACTTCCGGGTTCCAACAAATCCCCTCCCCGCCCTCCCCAAACACTTTTTTACACCCTTTCACCCCCTCGCGCGCCTTTTCCCGCCTCCCCCGCTCCTCTCCCCCTCACTTCCGGTTTCCGCCTCCCACTTCCGGGTTTCCGACTCCCACTTCCGGGTTCCAACAAATCCCCTCCCCGCCCTCCCCAAACACTTTTTTACACCCTTTCACCCCCTCGCGCGCCTTTTCCCGCCTCCCCCGCTCCTCTCCCCCTCACTTCCGGTTTCCGCCTCCCACTTCCGGGTTTCCGCCTCCCACTTCCGGGTTCCAACAAATCCCCTCCCCGCCCTCCCCAAACACTTTTTTACACCCTTTCACCCCCTCGCACGCCTTTTCCCGCCTCCCCCGCTCCTCTCCCCCTCACTTCCGGTTTCCGCCTCCCACTTCCGGGTTTCCGACTCCCACTTCCGGGTTCCAACAAATCCCCTCCCCGCCCTCCCCAAACACTTTTTTACACCCTTTCACCCCCTCGGACGCCTTTTCCCGCCTCCCCCGCTCCTCTCCCCCTCACTTCCGGTTTCCGCCTCCCACTTCCGGGTTTCCGACTCCCACTTCCGGGTTCCAACAAATCCCCTCCCCGCCCTCCCCAAACACTTTTTTACACCCTTTCACCCCCTCGGGCGCCTTTTCCCGCCTCCCCCGCTCCTCTCCCCCTCACTTCCGGTTTCCGCCTCCCACTTCCGGGTTTACGACTCCCACTTCCGGGTTCCAACAAATCCCCTCCCCCGCCCTCCCCAAACACTTTTTTACACCGTTTCACCCCCTCGCACGCCTTTTCCCGCCTCCCTCGCTCCTCTCCCCCTCACTTCCGGTTTCCGCCTCCCACTTCCGGGTTTCCGACTCCCACTTCCGGGTTCCAACAAATCCCCTCCCCGCCCTCCCCAAACACTTTTTTACGCCGTTTCACCCCCTCGCGCGCCTTTTCCCGCCTCCCCCGCTCCTCTCCCCCTCACTTCCGGTTTCCGCCTCCCACTTCCGGGTTTCCGACTCCCACTTCCGGGTTCCAACAAATCCCCTCCCCGCCCTCCCCAAACACTTTTTTACGCCGTTTCACCCCCTCGCGCGCCTTTTCCCGCCTCCCCCGCTCCTCTCCCCCTCACTTCCGGTTTCCGCCTCCCACTTCCGGGTTTCCGACTCCCACTTCCGGGTTCCAACAAATCCCCTCCCCGCCCTCCCCAAACACTTTTTTACACCCTTTCACCCCCTCGCACGCCTTTTCCCGCCTCCCCCGCTCCTCTCCCCCTCACTTCCGGTTTCCGCCTCCCACTTCCGGGTTTCCGCCTCCCACTTCCGGGTTCCAACAAATCCCCTCACTGCCCTCCCCAAACACTTTTTTACACCCTTTCACCCCCTCGGGCGCCTTTTCCCGCCTCCCCCGCTCCTCTCCCCCTCACTTCCGGTTTCCGCCTCCCACTTCCGGGTTTACGACTCCCACTTCCGGGTTCCAACAAATCCCCTCCCCGCCCTCCCCAAACACTTTTTTACACCGTTTCACCCCCTCGGGCGCCTTTTCCCGCCTCCCCCGCTCCTCTCCCCCTCACTTCCGGTTTCCGCCTCCCACTTCCGGGTTTCCGACTCCCACTTCCGGGTTCCAACAAATCCCCTCCCCGCCCTCCCCAAACACTTTTTTACACCGTTTCTCCCCCTCGCACGCCTTTTCCCGCCTCCCCCGCTCCTCTCCCCCTCACTTCCGGTTTCCGCCTCCCACTTCCGGGTTTCCGACTCCCACTTCCGGGTTCCAACAAATCCCCTCCCCGCCCTCCCCAAACACTTTTTTACGCCGTTTCACCCCCTCGCGCGCCTTTTCCCGCCTCCCCCGCTCCTCTCCCCCTCACTTCCGGTTTCCGCCTCCCACTTCCGGGTTTACGACTCCCACTTCCGGGTTCCAACAAATCCCCTCCCCGCCCTCCCCAAACACTTTTTTACACCGTTTCTCCCCCTCGCACGCCTTTTCCCGCCTCCCCCGCTCCTCTCCCCCTCACTTCCGGTTTCCGCCTCCCACTTCCGGGTTTCCGACTCCCACTTCCGGGTTCCAACAAATCCCCTCCCCGCCCTCCCCAAACACTTTTTTACACCCTTTCACCCCCTCGCACGCCTTTTCCCGCCTCCCCCGCTCCTCTCCCCCTCACTTCCGGTTTCCGCCTCCCACTTCCGGGTTTCCGACTCCCACTTCCGGGTTCCAACAAATCCCCTCCCCGCCCTCCCCAAACACTTTTTTTCGCCGTTTCACCCCCTCGCGCGCCTTTTCCCGCCTCCCCCGCTCCTCTCCCCCTCACTTCCGGTTTCCGCCTCCCATTTCCGGGTTTCCGACTCCCACTTCCGGGTTCCAACAAATCCCCTCCCCGCCCTCCCCAAACACTTTTTTACGCCGTTTCACCCCCTCGCGTGCCTTTTCCCGCCTACCCCGCTCCTCTCCCCCTCACTTCCGGTTTCCGCCTCCCACTTCCGGGTTTCCGACTCCCACTTCCGGGTTCCAACAAATCCCCTCCCCGCCCTCCCCAAACACTTTTTTACACCGTTTCTCCCCCTCGCACGCCTTTTCCCGCCTCCCCCGCTCCTCTCCCCCTCACTTCCGGTTTCCGCCTCCCACTTCCGGGTTTCCACCTCCCACTTCCGGGTTCCAACAAATCCCCTCCCCGCCCTCCCCAAACACTTTTTTACACCGTTTCTCCCCCTCGCACGCCTTTTCCCGCCTCCCCCGCTCCTCTCCCCCTCACTTCCGGTTTCCGCCTCCCACTTCCGGGTTTCCGCCTCCCACTTCCGGGTTCCAACAAATCCCCTCCCCCGCCCTCCCCAAACACTTTTTTACACCCTTTCACCCCCTCGGACGCCTTTTCCCGCCTCCCCCGCTCCTCTCCCCCTCACTTCCGGTTTCCGCCTCCCACTTCCGGGTTTACGACTCCCACTTCCGGCTTCCAACAAATCCCCTCCCCGCCCTCCCCAAACACTTTTTTACACCCTTTCACCCCCTCGGGCGCCTTTTCCCGCCTCCCCCGCTCCTCTCCCCCTCACTTCCGGTTTCCGCCTCCCACTTCCGGGTTTACGACTCCCACTTCCGGGTTCCAACAAATCCCCTCCCCGCCCTCCCCAAACACTTTTTTACACCCTTTCACCCCCTCGGGCGCCTTTTCCCGCCTCCCCCGCTCCTCTCCCCCTCACTTCCGGTTTCCGCCTCCCACTTCCGGGTTTACGACTCCCACTTCCGGGTTCCAACAAATCCCCTCCCCGCCCTCCCCAAACACTTTTTTACACCCTTTCTCCCCCTCGGACGCCTTTTCCCGCCTCCCCCGCTCCTCTCCCCCTCACTTCCGGTTTCCGCCTCCCACTTCCGGGTTTCCGACTCCCACTTCCGGGTTCCAACAAATCCCCTCCCCGCCCTCCCCAAACACTTTTTGACACCGTTTCTCCCCCTCGGACGCCTTTTCCCGCCTCCCCCGCTCCTCTCCCCCTCACTTCCGGTTTCCGCCTCCCACTTCCGGGTTTACGACTCCCACTTCCTGGTTCCAACAAATCCCCTCCCCGCCCTCCCCAAACACTTTTTTACACCCTTTCACCCCCTCGGACGCCTTTTCCCGCCTCCCCCGCTCCTCTCCCCCTCACTTCCGGTTTCCGCCTCCCACTTCCGGGTTTCCGACTCCCACTTCCGGGTTCCAACAAATCCCCTCCCCCGCCCTCCCCAAACACTTTTTTACACCGTTTCACCCCCTCGCGCGCCTTTTCCCGCCTCCCCCGCTCCTCTCCCCCTCACTTCCGGTTTCCGCCTCCCACTTCCGGGTTTACGACTCCCACTTCCGGGTTCCAACAAATCCCCTCCCCGCCCTCCCCAAACACTTTTTTACGCCGTTTCACCCCCTCGCGCGCCTTTTCCCGCCTCCCCCGCTCCTCTCCCCCTCACTTCCGGTTTCCGCCTCCCACTTCCGGGTTTCCGCCTCCCACTTCCGGGTTCCAACAAATCCCCTCCCCGCCCTCCCCAAACACTTTTTTACACCGTTTCACCCCCTCGCACGCCTTTTCCCGCCTCCCCCGCTCCTCTCCCCCTCACTTCCGGTTTCCGCCTCCCACTTCCGGGTTTCCGCCTCCCACTTCCGGGTTCCAACAAATCCCCTCCCCGCCCTCCCCAAACACTTTTTTACACCCTTTCACCCCCTCGGGCGCCTTTTCCCGCCTCCCCCGCTCCTCTCCCCCTCACTTCCGGTTTCCGCCTCCCACTTCCGGGTTTACGACTCCCACTTCCGGGTTCCAACAAATCCCCTCCCCGCCCTCCCCAAACACTTTTTGACACCGTTTCTCCCCCTCGGACGCCTTTTCCCGCCTCCCCCGCTCCTCTCCCCCTCACTTCCGGTTTCCGCCTCCCACTTCCGGGTTTCCGACTCCCACTTCCGGGTTCCAACAAATCCCCTCCCCGCCCTCCCCAAACACTTTTTTACACCGTTTCTCCCCCTCGGACGCCTTTTCCCGCCTCCCCCGCTCCTCTCCCCCTCACTTCCGGTTTCCGCCTCCCACTTCCGGGTTTCCGACTCCCACTTCCGGGTTCCAACAAATCCCCTCCCCGCCCTCCCCAAACACTTTTTTACACCCTTTCACCCCCTCGCACGCCTTTTCCCGCCTCCCCCGCTCCTCTCCCCCTCACTTCCGGTTTCCGCCTCCCACTTCCGGGTTTACGACTCCCACTTCCGGGTTCCAACAAATCCCCTCCCCGCCCTCCCCAAACACTTTTTTACACCCTTTCACCCCCTCGGACGCCTTTTCCCGCCTCCCCCGCTCCTCTCCCCCTCACTTCCGGTTTCCGCCTCCCACTTCCGGGTTTACGACTCCCACTTCCGGGTTCCAACAAATCCCCTCCCCGCCCTCCCCAAACACTTTTTGACACCGTTTCTCCCCCTCGGACGCCTTTTCCCGCCTCCCCCGCTCCTCTCCCCCTCACTTCCGGTTTCCGCCTCCCACTTCCGGGTTTCCGACTCCCACTTCCGGGTTCCAACAAATCCCCTCCCCGCCCTCCCCAAACACTTTTTTACACCCTTTCACCCCCTCGCGCGCCTTTTCCCGCCTCCCCCGCTCCTCTCCCCCTCACTTCCGGTTTCCGCCTCCCACTTCCGGGTTTACGACTCCCACTTCCGGGTTCCAACAAATCCCCTCCCCGCCCTCCCCAAACACTTTTTTACGCCGTTTCACCCCCTCGCGCGCCTTTTCCCGCCTCCCCCGCTCCTCTCCCCCTCACTTCCGGTTTCCGCCTCCCACTTCCGGGTTTCCGACTCCCACTTCCGGGTTCCAACAAATCCCCTCCCCGCCCTCCCCAAACACTTTTTTACACCGTTTCACCCCCTCGCACGCCTTTTCCCGCCTCCCCCGCTCCTCTCCCCCTCACTTCCGGTTTCCGCCTCCCACTTCCGGGTTTCCGACTCCCACTTCCGGGTTCCAACAAATCCCCTCCCCGCCCTCCCCAAACACTTTTTTACACCCTTTCACCCCCTCGGGCGCCTTTTCCCGCCTCCCCCGCTCCTCTCCCCCTCACTTCCGGTTTCCGCCTCCCACTTCCGGGTTTCCGACTCCCACTTCCGGGTTCCAACAAATCCCCTCCCCGCCCTCCCCAAACACTTTTTGACACCGTTTCTCCCCCTCGGACGCCTTTTCCCGCCTCCCCCGCTCCTCTCCCCCTCACTTCCGGTTTCCGCCTCCCACTTCCGGGTTTACGACTCCCACTTCCGGGTTCCAACAAATCCCCTCCCCGCCCTCCCCAAACACTTTTTTACACCCTTTCACCCCCTCGGACGCCTTTTCCCGCCTCCCCCGCTCCTCTCCCCCTCACTTCCGGTTTCCGCCTCCCACTTCCGGGTTTACGACTCCCACTTCCGGCTTCCAACAAATCCCCTCCCCGCCCTCCCCAAACACTTTTTTACACCCTTTCACCCCCTCGGGCGCCTTTTCCCGCCTCCCCCGCTCCTCTCCCCCTCACTTCCGGTTTCCGCCTCCCACTTCCGGGTTTCCGACTCCCACTTCCGGGTTCCAACAAATCCCCTCCCCGCCCTCCCCAAACACTTTTTTACACCCTTTCACCCCCTCGGGCGCCTTTTCCCGCCTCCCCCGCTCCTCTCCCCCTCACTTCCGGTTTCCGCCTCCCACTTCCGGGTTTACGACTCCCACTTCCGGGTTCCAACAAATCCCCTCCCCGCCCTCCCCAAACACTTTTTTACACCCTTTCTCCCCCTCGGACGCCTTTTCCCGCCTCCCCCGCTCCTCTCCCCCTCACTTCCGGTTTCCGCCTCCCACTTCCGGGTTTCCGACTCCCACTTCCGGGTTCCAACAAATCCCCTCCCCGCCCTCCCCAAACACTTTTTGACACCGTTTCTCCCCCTCGGACGCCTTTTCCCGCCTCCCCCGCTCCTCTCCCCCTCACTTCCGGTTTCCGCCTCCCACTTCCGGGTTTACGACTCCCACTTCCGGGTTCCAACAAATCCCCTCCCCGCCCTCCCCAAACACTTTTTTACACCCTTTCACCCCCTCGGACGCCTTTTCCCGCCTCCCCCGCTCCTCTCCCCCTCACTTCCGGTTTCCGCCTCCCACTTCCGGGTTTCCGACTCCCACTTCCGGGTTCCAACAAATCCCCTCCCCCGCCCTCCCCAAACACTTTTTTACACCGTTTCACCCCCTCGCGCGCCTTTTCCCGCCTCCCCCGCTCCTCTCCCCCTCACTTCCGGTTTCCGCCTCCCACTTCCGGGTTTACGACTCCCACTTCCGGGTTCCAACAAATCCCCTCCCCGCCCTCCCCAAACACTTTTTTACGCCGTTTCACCCCCTCGCGCGCCTTTTCCCGCCTCCCCCGCTCCTCTCCCCCTCACTTCCGGTTTCCGCCTCCCACTTCCGGGTTTCCGCCTCCCACTTCCGGGTTCCAACAAATCCCCTCCCCGCCCTCCCCAAACACTTTTTTACACCGTTTCACCCCCTCGCACGCCTTTTCCCGCCTCCCCCGCTCCTCTCCCCCTCACTTCCGGTTTCCGCCTCCCACTTCCGGGTTTCCGCCTCCCACTTCCGGGTTCCAACAAATCCCCTCCCCGCCCTCCCCAAACACTTTTTTACACCCTTTCACCCCCTCGGGCGCCTTTTCCCGCCTCCCCCGCTCCTCTCCCCCTCACTTCCGGTTTCCGCCTCCCACTTCCGGGTTTACGACTCCCACTTCCGGGTTCCAACAAATCCCCTCCCCGCCCTCCCCAAACACTTTTTGACACCGTTTCTCCCCCTCGCACGCCTTTTCCCGCCTCCCCCGCTCCTCTCCCCCTCACTTCCGGTTTCCGCCTCCCACTTCCGGGTTTCCGACTCCCACTTCCGGGTTCCAACAAATCCCCTCCCCGCCCTCCCCAAACACTTTTTTACACCGTTTCTCCCCCTCGGACGCCTTTTCCCGCCTCCCCCGCTCCTCTCCCCCTCACTTCCGGTTTCCGCCTCCCACTTCCGGGTTTCCGACTCCCACTTCCGGGTTCCAACAAATCCCCTCCCCGCCCTCCCCAAACACTTTTTTACACCCTTTCACCCCCTCGCACGCCTTTTCCCGCCTCCCCCGCTCCTCTCCCCCTCACTTCCGGTTTCCGCCTCCCACTTCCGGGTTTACGACTCCCACTTCCGGGTTCCAACAAATCCCCTCCCCGCCCTCCCCAAACACTTTTTTACACCCTTTCACCCCCTCGGACGCCTTTTCCCGCCTCCCCCGCTCCTCTCCCCCTCACTTCCGGTTTCCGCCTCCCACTTCCGGGTTTACGACTCCCACTTCCGGGTTCCAACAAATCCCCTCCCCGCCCTCCCCAAACACTTTTTGACACCGTTTCTCCCCCTCGGACGCCTTTTCCCGCCTCCCCCGCTCCTCTCCCCCTCACTTCCGGTTTCCGCCTCCCACTTCCGGGTTTCCGACTCCCACTTCCGGGTTCCAACAAATCCCCTCCCCGCCCTCCCCAAACACTTTTTTACACCCTTTCACCCCCTCGCGCGCCTTTTCCCGCCTCCCCCGCTCCTCTCCCCCTCACTTCCGGTTTCCGCCTCCCACTTCCGGGTTTACGACTCCCACTTCCGGGTTCCAACAAATCCCCTCCCCGCCCTCCCCAAACACTTTTTTACGCCGTTTCACCCCCTCGCGCGCCTTTTCCCGCCTCCCCCGCTCCTCTCCCCCTCACTTCCGGTTTCCGCCTCCCACTTCCGGGTTTCCGACTCCCACTTCCGGGTTCCAACAAATCCCCTCCCCGCCCTCCCCAAACACTTTTTTACACCGTTTCACCCCCTCGCACGCCTTTTCCCGCCTCCCCCGCTCCTCTCCCCCTCACTTCCGGTTTCCGCCTCCCACTTCCGGGTTTCCGACTCCCACTTCCGGGTTCCAACAAATCCCCTCCCCGCCCTCCCCAAACACTTTTTTACACCCTTTCACCCCCTCGGGCGCCTTTTCCCGCCTCCCCCGCTCCTCTCCCCCTCACTTCCGGTTTCCGCCTCCCACTTCCGGGTTTACGACTCCCACTTCCGGGTTCCAACAAATCCCCTCCCCGCCCTCCCCAAACACTTTTTGACACCGTTTCTCCCCCTCGGACGCCTTTTCCCGCCTCCCCCGCTCCTCTCCCCCTCACTTCCGGTTTCCGCCTCCCACTTCCGGGTTTACGACTCCCACTTCCGGGTTCCAACAAATCCCCTCCCCGCCCTCCCCAAACACTTTTTTACACCCTTTCACCCCCTCGGACGCCTTTTCCCGCCTCCCCCGCTCCTCTCCCCCTCACTTCCGGTTTCCGCCTCCCACTTCCGGGTTTACGACTCCCACTTCCGGCTTCCAACAAATCCCCTCCCCGCCCTCCCCAAACACTTTTTTACACCCTTTCACCCCCTCGGGCGCCTTTTCCCGCCTCCCCCGCTCCTCTCCCCCTCACTTCCGGTTTCCGCCTCCCACTTCCGGGTTTACGACTCCCACTTCCGGGTTCCAACAAATCCCCTCCCCGCCCTCCCCAAACACTTTTTTACACCCTTTCACCCCCTCGGGCGCCTTTTCCCGCCTCCCCCGCTCCTCTCCCCCTCACTTCCGGTTTCCGCCTCCCACTTCCGGGTTTACGACTCCCACTTCCGGGTTCCAACAAATCCCCTCCCCGCCCTCCCCAAACACTTTTTTACACCCTTTCACCCCCTCGGACGCCTTTTCCCGCCTCCCCCGCTCCTCTCCCCCTCACTTCCGGTTTCCGCCTCCCACTTCCGGGTTTCCGACTCCCACTTCCGGGTTCCAACAAATCCCCTCCCCGCCCTCCCCAAACACTTTTTGACACCGTTTCTCCCCCTCGGACGCCTTTTCCCGCCTCCCCCGCTCCTCTCCCCCTCACTTCCGGTTTCCGCCTCCCACTTCCGGGTTTACGACTCCCACTTCCGGGTTCCAACAAATCCCCTCCCCGCCCTCCCCAAACACTTTTTTACACCCTTTCACCCCCTCGGACGCCTTTTCCCGCCTCCCCCGCTCCTCTCCCCCTCACTTCCGGTTTCCGCCTCCCACTTCCGGGTTTCCGACTCCCACTTCCGGGTTCCAACAAATCCCCTCCCCCGCCCTCCCCAAACACTTTTTTACACCGTTTCACCCCCTCGCGCGCCTTTTCCCGCCTCCCCCGCTCCTCTCCCCCTCACTTCCGGTTTCCGCCTCCCACTTCCGGGTTTACGACTCCCACTTCCGGGTTCCAACAAATCCCCTCCCCGCCCTCCCCAAACACTTTTTTACGCCGTTTCACCCCCTCGCGCGCCTTTTCCCGCCTCCCCCGCTCCTCTCCCCCTCACTTCCGGTTTCCGCCTCCCACTTCCGGGTTTCCGCCTCCCACTTCCGGGTTCCAACAAATCCCCTCCCCGCCCTCCCCAAACACTTTTTTACACCGTTTCACCCCCTCGCACGCCTTTTCCCGCCTCCCCCGCTCCTCTCCCCCTCACTTCCGGTTTCCGCCTCCCACTTCCGGGTTTCCGCCTCCCACTTCCGGGTTCCAACAAATCCCCTCCCCGCCCTCCCCAAACACTTTTTTACACCCTTTCACCCCCTCGGGCGCCTTTTCCCGCCTCCCCCGCTCCTCTCCCCCTCACTTCCGGTTTCCGCCTCCCACTTCCGGGTTTACGACTCCCACTTCCGGGTTCCAACAAATCCCCTCCCCGCCCTCCCCAAACACTTTTTGACACCGTTTCTCCCCCTCGGACGCCTTTTCCCGCCTCCCCCGCTCCTCTCCCCCTCACTTCCGGTTTCCGCCTCCCACTTCCGGGTTTCCGACTCCCACTTCCGGGTTCCAACAAATCCCCTCCCCGCCCTCCCCAAACACTTTTTTACACCGTTTCTCCCCCTCGGACGCCTTTTCCCGCCTCCCCCGCTCCTCTCCCCCTCACTTCCGGTTTCCGCCTCCCACTTCCGGGTTTCCGACTCCCACTTCCGGGTTCCAACAAATCCCCTCCCCGCCCTCCCCAAACACTTTTTTACACCCTTTCACCCCCTCGCACGCCTTTTCCCGCCTCCCCCGCTCCTCTCCCCCTCACTTCCGGTTTCCGCCTCCCACTTCCGGGTTTACGACTCCCACTTCCGGGTTCCAACAAATCCCCTCCCCGCCCTCCCCAAACACTTTTTTACACCCTTTCACCCCCTCGGACGCCTTTTCCCGCCTCCCCCGCTCCTCTCCCCCTCACTTCCGGTTTCCGCCTCCCACTTCCGGGTTTACGACTCCCACTTCCGGGTTCCAACAAATCCCCTCCCCGCCCTCCCCAAACACTTTTTGACACCGTTTCTCCCCCTCGCACGCCTTTTCCCGCCTCCCCCGCTCCTCTCCCCCTCACTTCCGGTTTCCGCCTCCCACTTCCGGGTTTCCGACTCCCACTTCCGGGTTCCAACAAATCCCCTCCCCGCCCTCCCCAAACACTTTTTTACACCCTTTCACCCCCTCGCGCGCCTTTTCCCGCCTCCCCCGCTCCTCTCCCCCTCACTTCCGGTTTCCGCCTCCCACTTCCGGGTTTACGACTCCCACTTCCGGGTTCCAACAAATCCCCTCCCCGCCCTCCCCAAACACTTTTTTACGCCGTTTCACCCCCTCGCGCGCCTTTTCCCGCCTCCCCCGCTCCTCTCCCCCTCACTTCCGGTTTCCGCCTCCCACTTCCGGGTTTCCGACTCCCACTTCCGGGTTCCAACAAATCCCCTCCCCGCCCTCCCCAAACACTTTTTTACACCGTTTCACCCCCTCGCACGCCTTTTCCCGCCTCCCCCGCTCCTCTCCCCCTCACTTCCGGTTTCCGCCTCCCACTTCCGGGTTTCCGACTCCCACTTCCGGGTTCCAACAAATCCCCTCCCCGCCCTCCCCAAACACTTTTTTACACCCTTTCACCCCCTCGGGCGCCTTTTCCCGCCTCCCCCGCTCCTCTCCCCCTCACTTCCGGTTTCCGCCTCCCACTTCCGGGTTTCCGACTCCCACTTCCGGGTTCCAACAAATCCCCTCCCCGCCCTCCCCAAACACTTTTTGACACCGTTTCTCCCCCTCGGACGCCTTTTCCCGCCTCCCCCGCTCCTCTCCCCCTCACTTCCGGTTTCCGCCTCCCACTTCCGGGTTTACGACTCCCACTTCCGGGTTCCAACAAATCCCCTCCCCGCCCTCCCCAAACACTTTTTTACACCCTTTCACCCCCTCGGACGCCTTTTCCCGCCTCCCCCGCTCCTCTCCCCCTCACTTCCGGTTTCCGCCTCCCACTTCCGGGTTTACGACTCCCACTTCCGGCTTCCAACAAATCCCCTCCCCGCCCTCCCCAAACACTTTTTTACACCCTTTCACCCCCTCGGGCGCCTTTTCCCGCCTCCCCCGCTCCTCTCCCCCTCACTTCCGGTTTCCGCCTCCCACTTCCGGGTTTCCGACTCCCACTTCCGGGTTCCAACAAATCCCCTCCCCGCCCTCCCCAAACACTTTTTTACACCCTTTCACCCCCTCGCGCGCCTTTTCCCGCCTCCCCCGCTCCTCTCCCCCTCACTTCCGGTTTCCGCCTCCCACTTCCGGGTTTACGACTCCCACTTCCGGGTTCCAACAAATCCCCTCCCCGCCCTCCCCAAACACTTTTTTACGCCGTTTCACCCCCTCGCGCACCTTTTCCCGCCTCCCCCGCTCCTCTCCCCCTCACTTCCGGTTTCCGCCTCCCACTTCCGGGTTTCCGACTCCCACTTCCGGGTTCCAACAAATCCCCTCCCCGCCCTCCCCAAACACTTTTTTACGCCGTTTCACCCCCTCGCGCGCCTTTTCCCGCCTCCCCCGCTCCTCTCCCCCTCACTTCCGGTTTCCGCCTCCCACTTCCGGGTTTACGACTCCCACTTCCGGGTTCCAACAAATCCCCTCCCCGCCCTCCCCAAACACTTTTTTACACCCTTTCTCCCCCTCGGACGCCTTTTCCCGCCTCCCCCGCTCCTCTCCCCCTCACTTCCGGTTTCCGCCTCCCACTTCCGGGTTTCCGACTCCCACTTCCGGGTTCCAACAAATCCCCTCCCCGCCCTCCCCAAACACTTTTTGACACCGTTTCTCCCCCTCGGACGCCTTTTCCCGCCTCCCCCGCTCCTCTCCCCCTCACTTCCGGTTTCCGCCTCCCACTTCCGGGTTTACGACTCCCACTTCCGGGTTCCAACAAATCCCCTCCCCGCCCTCCCCAAACACTTTTTTACACCCTTTCACCCCCTCGGACGCCTTTTCCCGCCTCCCCCGCTCCTCTCCCCCTCACTTCCGGTTTCCGCCTCCCACTTCCGGGTTTCCGACTCCCACTTCCGGGTTCCAACAAATCCCCTCCCCCGCCCTCCCCAAACACTTTTTTACACCGTTTCACCCCCTCGCGCGCCTTTTCCCGCCTCCCCCGCTCCTCTCCCCCTCACTTCCGGTTTCCGCCTCCCACTTCCGGGTTTACGACTCCCACTTCCGGGTTCCAACAAATCCCCTCCCCGCCCTCCCCAAACACTTTTTTACGCCGTTTCACCCCCTCGCGCGCCTTTTCCCGCCTCCCCCGCTCCTCTCCCCCTCACTTCCGGTTTCCGCCTCCCACTTCCGGGTTTCCGCCTCCCACTTCCGGGTTCCAACAAATCCCCTCCCCGCCCTCCCCAAACACTTTTTTACACCGTTTCACCCCCTCGCACGCCTTTTCCCGCCTCCCCCGCTCCTCTCCCCCTCACTTCCGGTTTCCGCCTCCCACTTCCGGGTTTCCGCCTCCCACTTCCGGGTTCCAACAAATCCCCTCCCCGCCCTCCCCAAACACTTTTTTACACCCTTTCACCCCCTCGGGCGCCTTTTCCCGCCTCCCCCGCTCCTCTCCCCCTCACTTCCGGTTTCCGCCTCCCACTTCCGGGTTTACGACTCCCACTTCCGGGTTCCAACAAATCCCCTCCCCGCCCTCCCCAAACACTTTTTGACACCGTTTCTCCCCCTCGGACGCCTTTTCCCGCCTCCCCCGCTCCTCTCCCCCTCACTTCCGGTTTCCGCCTCCCACTTCCGGGTTTCCGACTCCCACTTCCGGGTTCCAACAAATCCCCTCCCCGCCCTCCCCAAACACTTTTTTACACCGTTTCTCCCCCTCGGACGCCTTTTCCCGCCTCCCCCGCTCCTCTCCCCCTCACTTCCGGTTTCCGCCTCCCACTTCCGGGTTTCCGACTCCCACTTCCGGGTTCCAACAAATCCCCTCCCCGCCCTCCCCAAACACTTTTTTACACCCTTTCACCCCCTCGCACGCCTTTTCCCGCCTCCCCCGCTCCTCTCCCCCTCACTTCCGGTTTCCGCCTCCCACTTCCGGGTTTACGACTCCCACTTCCGGCTTCCAACAAATCCCCTCCCCGCCCTCCCCAAACACTTTTTTACACCCTTTCACCCCCTCGGACGCCTTTTCCCGCCTCCCCCGCTCCTCTCCCCCTCACTTCCGGTTTCCGCCTCCCACTTCCGGGTTTACGACTCCCACTTCCGGGTTCCAACAAATCCCCTCCCCGCCCTCCCCAAACACTTTTTGACACCGTTTCTCCCCCTCGGGCGCCTTTTCCCGCCTCCCCCGCTCCTCTCCCCCTCACTTCCGGTTTCCGCCTCCCACTTCCGGGTTTCCGACTCCCACTTCCGGGTTCCAACAAATCCCCTCCCCGCCCTCCCCAAACACTTTTTTACACCCTTTCACCCCCTCGCGCGCCTTTTCCCGCCTCCCCCGCTCCTCTCCCCCTCACTTCCGGTTTCCGCCTCCCACTTCCGGGTTTACGACTCCCACTTCCGGGTTCCAACAAATCCCCTCCCCGCCCTCCCCAAACACTTTTTTACGCCGTTTCACCCCCTCGCGCGCCTTTTCCCGCCTCCCCCGCTCCTCTCCCCCTCACTTCCGGTTTCCGCCTCCCACTTCCGGGTTTCCGACTCCCACTTCCGGGTTCCAACAAATCCCCTCCCCGCCCTCCCCAAACACTTTTTTACACCCTTTCACCCCCTCGCGCGCCTTTTCCCGCCTCCCCCGCTCCTCTCCCCCTCACTTCCGGTTTCCGCCTCCCACTTCCGGGTTTCCGACTCCCACTTCCGGGTTCCAACAAATCCCCTCCCCGCCCTCCCCAAACACTTTTTTACACCCTTTCACCCCCTCGGGCGCCTTTTCCCGCCTCCCCCGCTCCTCTCCCCCTCACTTCCGGTTTCCGCCTCCCACTTCCGGGTTTCCGACTCCCACTTCCGGGTTCCAACAAATCCCCTCCCCGCCCTCCCCAAACACTTTTTGACACCGTTTCTCCCCCTCGGACGCCTTTTCCCGCCTCCCCCGCTCCTCTCCCCCTCACTTCCGGTTTCCGCCTCCCACTTCCGGGTTTACGACTCCCACTTCCGGGTTCCAACAAATCCCCTCCCCGCCCTCCCCAAACACTTTTTTACACCCTTTCACCCCCTCGGACGCCTTTTCCCGCCTCCCCCGCTCCTCTCCCCCTCACTTCCGGTTTCCGCCTCCCACTTCCGGGTTTACGACTCCCACTTCCGGCTTCCAACAAATCCCCTCCCCGCCCTCCCCAAACACTTTTTTACACCCTTTCACCCCCTCGGGCGCCTTTTCCCGCCTCCCCCGCTCCTCTCCCCCTCACTTCCGGTTTCCGCCTCCCACTTCCGGGTTTCCGACTCCCACTTCCGGGTTCCAACAAATCCCCTCCCCGCCCTCCCCAAACACTTTTTTACACCCTTTCACCCCCTCGGGCGCCTTTTCCCGCCTCCCCCGCTCCTCTCCCCCTCACTTCCGGTTTCCGCCTCCCACTTCCGGGTTTACGACTCCCACTTCCGGGTTCCAACAAATCCCCTCCCCGCCCTCCCCAAACACTTTTTTACACCCTTTCTCCCCCTCGGACGCCTTTTCCCGCCTCCCCCGCTCCTCTCCCCCTCACTTCCGGTTTCCGCCTCCCACTTCCGGGTTTCCGACTCCCACTTCCGGGTTCCAACAAATCCCCTCCCCGCCCTCCCCAAACACTTTTTGACACCGTTTCTCCCCCTCGGACGCCTTTTCCCGCCTCCCCCGCTCCTCTCCCCCTCACTTCCGGTTTCCGCCTCCCACTTCCGGGTTTACGACTCCCACTTCCGGGTTCCAACAAATCCCCTCCCCGCCCTCCCCAAACACTTTTTTACACCCTTTCACCCCCTCGGACGCCTTTTCCCGCCTCCCCCGCTCCTCTCCCCCTCACTTCCGGTTTCCGCCTCCCACTTCCGGGTTTCCGACTCCCACTTCCGGGTTCCAACAAATCCCCTCCCCCGCCCTCCCCAAACACTTTTTTACACCGTTTCACCCCCTCGCGCGCCTTTTCCCGCCTCCCCCGCTCCTCTCCCCCTCACTTCCGGTTTCCGCCTCCCACTTCCGGGTTTACGACTCCCACTTCCGGGTTCCAACAAATCCCCTCCCCGCCCTCCCCAAACACTTTTTTACGCCGTTTCACCCCCTCGCGCGCCTTTTCCCGCCTCCCCCGCTCCTCTCCCCCTCACTTCCGGTTTCCGCCTCCCACTTCCGGGTTTCCGCCTCCCACTTCCGGGTTCCAACAAATCCCCTCCCCGCCCTCCCCAAACACTTTTTTACACCGTTTCACCCCCTCGCACGCCTTTTCCCGCCTCCCCCGCTCCTCTCCCCCTCACTTCCGGTTTCCGCCTCCCACTTCCGGGTTTCCGCCTCCCACTTCCGGGTTCCAACAAATCCCCTCCCCGCCCTCCCCAAACACTTTTTTACACCCTTTCACCCCCTCGGGCGCCTTTTCCCGCCTCCCCCGCTCCTCTCCCCCTCACTTCCGGTTTCCGCCTCCCACTTCCGGGTTTACGACTCCCACTTCCGGGTTCCAACAAATCCCCTCCCCGCCCTCCCCAAACACTTTTTGACACCGTTTCTCCCCCTCGGACGCCTTTTCCCGCCTCCCCCGCTCCTCTCCCCCTCACTTCCGGTTTCCGCCTCCCACTTCCGGGTTTCCGACTCCCACTTCCGGGTTCCAACAAATCCCCTCCCCGCCCTCCCCAAACACTTTTTTACACCGTTTCTCCCCCTCGGACGCCTTTTCCCGCCTCCCCCGCTCCTCTCCCCCTCACTTCCGGTTTCCGCCTCCCACTTCCGGGTTTCCGACTCCCACTTCCGGGTTCCAACAAATCCCCTCCCCGCCCTCCCCAAACACTTTTTTACACCCTTTCACCCCCTCGCACGCCTTTTCCCGCCTCCCCCGCTCCTCTCCCCCTCACTTCCGGTTTCCGCCTCCCACTTCCGGGTTTACGACTCCCACTTCCGGGTTCCAACAAATCCCCTCCCCGCCCTCCCCAAACACTTTTTTACACCCTTTCACCCCCTCGGACGCCTTTTCCCGCCTCCCCCGCTCCTCTCCCCCTCACTTCCGGTTTCCGCCTCCCACTTCCGGGTTTACGACTCCCACTTCCGGGTTCCAACAAATCCCCTCCCCGCCCTCCCCAAACACTTTTTGACACCGTTTCTCCCCCTCGGACGCCTTTTCCCGCCTCCCCCGCTCCTCTCCCCCTCACTTCCGGTTTCCGCCTCCCACTTCCGGGTTTACGACTCCCACTTCCGGGTTCCAACAAATCCCCTCCCCGCCCTCCCCAAACACTTTTTTACACCCTTTCACCCCCTCGCGCGCCTTTTCCCGCCTCCCCCGCTCCTCTCCCCCTCACTTCCGGTTTCCGCCTCCCACTTCCGGGTTTACGACTCCCACTTCCGGGTTCCAACAAATCCCCTCCCCGCCCTCCCCAAACACTTTTTTACGCCGTTTCACCCCCTCGCGCGCCTTTTCCCGCCTCCCCCGCTCCTCTCCCCCTCACTTCCGGTTTCCGCCTCCCACTTCCGGGTTTCCGACTCCCACTTCCGGGTTCCAACAAATCCCCTCCCCGCCCTCCCCAAACACTTTTTTACACCGTTTCACCCCCTCGCACGCCTTTTCCCGCCTCCCCCGCTCCTCTCCCCCTCACTTCCGGTTTCCGCCTCCCACTTCCGGGTTTCCGACTCCCACTTCCGGGTTCCAACAAATCCCCTCCCCGCCCTCCCCAAACACTTTTTTACACCCTTTCACCCCCTCGGGCGCCTTTTCCCGCCTCCCCCGCTCCTCTCCCCCTCACTTCCGGTTTCCGCCTCCCACTTCCGGGTTTCCGACTCCCACTTCCGGGTTCCAACAAATCCCCTCCCCGCCCTCCCCAAACACTTTTTGACACCGTTTCTCCCCCTCGGACGCCTTTTCCCGCCTCCCCCGCTCCTCTCCCCCTCACTTCCGGTTTCCGCCTCCCACTTCCGGGTTTACGACTCCCACTTCCGGGTTCCAACAAATCCCCTCCCCGCCCTCCCCAAACACTTTTTTACACCCTTTCACCCCCTCGGACGCCTTTTCCCGCCTCCCCCGCTCCTCTCCCCCTCACTTCCGGTTTCCGCCTCCCACTTCCGGGTTTACGACTCCCACTTCCGGCTTCCAACAAATCCCCTCCCCGCCCTCCCCAAACACTTTTTTACACCCTTTCACCCCCTCGGGCGCCTTTTCCCGCCTCCCCCGCTCCTCTCCCCCTCACTTCCGGTTTCCGCCTCCCACTTCCGGGTTTCCGACTCCCACTTCCGGGTTCCAACAAATCCCCTCCCCGCCCTCCCCAAACACTTTTTTACACCCTTTCACCCCCTCGGGCGCCTTTTCCCGCCTCCCCCGCTCCTCTCCCCCTCACTTCCGGTTTCCGCCTCCCACTTCCGGGTTTACGACTCCCACTTCCGGGTTCCAACAAATCCCCTCCCCGCCCTCCCCAAACACTTTTTTACACCCTTTCTCCCCCTCGGACGCCTTTTCCCGCCTCCCCCGCTCCTCTCCCCCTCACTTCCGGTTTCCGCCTCCCACTTCCGGGTTTCCGACTCCCACTTCCGGGTTCCAACAAATCCCCTCCCCGCCCTCCCCAAACACTTTTTGACACCGTTTCTCCCCCTCGGACGCCTTTTCCCGCCTCCCCCGCTCCTCTCCCCCTCACTTCCGGTTTCCGCCTCCCACTTCCGGGTTTACGACTCCCACTTCCGGGTTCCAACAAATCCCCTCCCCGCCCTCCCCAAACACTTTTTTACACCCTTTCACCCCCTCGGACGCCTTTTCCCGCCTCCCCCGCTCCTCTCCCCCTCACTTCCGGTTTCCGCCTCCCACTTCCGGGTTTCCGACTCCCACTTCCGGGTTCCAACAAATCCCCTCCCCCGCCCTCCCCAAACACTTTTTTACACCGTTTCACCCCCTCGCGCGCCTTTTCCCGCCTCCCCCGCTCCTCTCCCCCTCACTTCCGGTTTCCGCCTCCCACTTCCGGGTTTACGACTCCCACTTCCGGGTTCCAACAAATCCCCTCCCCGCCCTCCCCAAACACTTTTTTACGCCGTTTCACCCCCTCGCGCGCCTTTTCCCGCCTCCCCCGCTCCTCTCCCCCTCACTTCCGGTTTCCGCCTCCCACTTCCGGGTTTCCGCCTCCCACTTCCGGGTTCCAACAAATCCCCTCCCCGCCCTCCCCAAACACTTTTTTACACCGTTTCACCCCCTCGCACGCCTTTTCCCGCCTCCCCCGCTCCTCTCCCCCTCACTTCCGGTTTCCGCCTCCCACTTCCGGGTTTCCGCCTCCCACTTCCGGGTTCCAACAAATCCCCTCCCCGCCCTCCCCAAACACTTTTTTACACCCTTTCACCCCCTCGGGCGCCTTTTCCCGCCTCCCCCGCTCCTCTCCCCCTCACTTCCGGTTTCCGCCTCCCACTTCCGGGTTTACGACTCCCACTTCCGGGTTCCAACAAATCCCCTCCCCGCCCTCCCCAAACACTTTTTGACACCGTTTCTCCCCCTCGGACGCCTTTTCCCGCCTCCCCCGCTCCTCTCCCCCTCACTTCCGGTTTCCGCCTCCCACTTCCGGGTTTCCGACTCCCACTTCCGGGTTCCAACAAATCCCCTCCCCGCCCTCCCCAAACACTTTTTTACACCGTTTCTCCCCCTCGGACGCCTTTTCCCGCCTCCCCCGCTCCTCTCCCCCTCACTTCCGGTTTCCGCCTCCCACTTCCGGGTTTCCGACTCCCACTTCCGGGTTCCAACAAATCCCCTCCCCGCCCTCCCCAAACACTTTTTTACACCCTTTCACCCCCTCGCACGCCTTTTCCCGCCTCCCCCGCTCCTCTCCCCCTCACTTCCGGTTTCCGCCTCCCACTTCCGGGTTTACGACTCCCACTTCCGGGTTCCAACAAATCCCCTCCCCGCCCTCCCCAAACACTTTTTTACACCCTTTCACCCCCTCGGACGCCTTTTCCCGCCTCCCCCGCTCCTCTCCCCCTCACTTCCGGTTTCCGCCTCCCACTTCCGGGTTTACGACTCCCACTTCCGGGTTCCAACAAATCCCCTCCCCGCCCTCCCCAAACACTTTTTGACACCGTTTCTCCCCCTCGGACGCCTTTTCCCGCCTCCCCCGCTCCTCTCCCCCTCACTTCCGGTTTCCGCCTCCCACTTCCGGGTTTCCGACTCCCACTTCCGGGTTCCAACAAATCCCCTCCCCGCCCTCCCCAAACACTTTTTTACACCCTTTCACCCCCTCGCGCGCCTTTTCCCGCCTCCCCCGCTCCTCTCCCCCTCACTTCCGGTTTCCGCCTCCCACTTCCGGGTTTACGACTCCCACTTCCGGGTTCCAACAAATCCCCTCCCCGCCCTCCCCAAACACTTTTTTACGCCGTTTCACCCCCTCGCGCGCCTTTTCCCGCCTCCCCCGCTCCTCTCCCCCTCACTTCCGGTTTCCGCCTCCCACTTCCGGGTTTCCGACTCCCACTTCCGGGTTCCAACAAATCCCCTCCCCGCCCTCCCCAAACACTTTTTTACACCGTTTCACCCCCTCGCACGCCTTTTCCCGCCTCCCCCGCTCCTCTCCCCCTCACTTCCGGTTTCCGCCTCCCACTTCCGGGTTTCCGACTCCCACTTCCGGGTTCCAACAAATCCCCTCCCCGCCCTCCCCAAACACTTTTTTACACCCTTTCACCCCCTCGGGCGCCTTTTCCCGCCTCCCCCGCTCCTCTCCCCCTCACTTCCGGTTTCCGCCTCCCACTTCCGGGTTTCCGACTCCCACTTCCGGGTTCCAACAAATCCCCTCCCCGCCCTCCCCAAACACTTTTTGACACCGTTTCTCCCCCTCGGACGCCTTTTCCCGCCTCCCCCGCTCCTCTCCCCCTCACTTCCGGTTTCCGCCTCCCACTTCCGGGTTTACGACTCCCACTTCCGGGTTCCAACAAATCCCCTCCCCGCCCTCCCCAAACACTTTTTTACACCCTTTCACCCCCTCGGACGCCTTTTCCCGCCTCCCCCGCTCCTCTCCCCCTCACTTCCGGTTTCCGCCTCCCACTTCCGGGTTTACGACTCCCACTTCCGGCTTCCAACAAATCCCCTCCCCGCCCTCCCCAAACACTTTTTTACACCCTTTCACCCCCTCGGGCGCCTTTTCCCGCCTCCCCCGCTCCTCTCCCCCTCACTTCCGGTTTCCGCCTCCCACTTCCGGGTTTCCGACTCCCACTTCCGGGTTCCAACAAATCCCCTCCCCGCCCTCCCCAAACACTTTTTTACACCCTTTCACCCCCTCGCGCGCCTTTTCCCGCCTCCCCCGCTCCTCTCCCCCTCACTTCCGGTTTCCGCCTCCCACTTCCGGGTTTACGACTCCCACTTCCGGGTTCCAACAAATCCCCTCCCCGCCCTCCCCAAACACTTTTTTACGCCGTTTCACCCCCTCGCGCACCTTTTCCCGCCTCCCCCGCTCCTCTCCCCCTCACTTCCGGTTTCCGCCTCCCACTTCCGGGTTTCCGACTCCCACTTCCGGGTTCCAACAAATCCCCTCCCCGCCCTCCCCAAACACTTTTTTACGCCGTTTCACCCCCTCGCGCGCCTTTTCCCGCCTCCCCCGCTCCTCTCCCCCTCACTTCCGGTTTCCGCCTCCCACTTCCGGGTTTCCGACTCCCACTTCCGGGTTCCAACAAATCCCCTCCCCGCCCTCCCCAAACACTTTTTTACACCGTTTCTCCCCCTCGCACGCCTTTTCCCGCCTCCCCCGCTCCTCTCCCCCTCACTTCCGGTTTCCGCCTCCCACTTCCGGGTTTACGCCTCCCACTTCCGGGTTCCAACAAATCCCCTCCCCGCCCTCCCCAAACACTTTTTTACACCCTTTCACCCCCTCGCACGCCTTTTCCCGCCTCCCCCGCTCCTCTCCCCCTCACTTCCGGTTTCCGCCTCCCACTTCCGGGTTTCCGCCTCCCACTTCCGGGTTCCAACAAATCCCCTCCCCGCCCTCCCCAAACACTTTTTTACACCCTTTCACCCCCTCGGGCGCCTTTTCCCGCCTCCCCCGCTCCTCTCCCCCTCACTTCCGGTTTCCGCCTCCCACTTCCGGGTTTACGACTCCCACTTCCGGGTTCCAACAAATCCCCTCCCCCGCCCTCCCCAAACACTTTTTTACACCCTTTCACCCCCTCGGACGCCTTTTCCCGCCTCCCCCGCTCCTCTCCCCCTCACTTCCGGTTTCCGCCTCCCACTTCCGGGTTTACGACTCCCACTTCCGGGTTCCAACAAATCCCCTCCCCGCCCTCCCCAAACACTTTTTTACACCGTTTCACCCCCTCGGACGCCTTTTCCCGCCTCCCCCGCTCCTCTCCCCCTCACTTCCGGTTTCCGCCTCCCACTTCCGGGTTTCCGACTCCCACTTCCGGGTTCCAACAAATCCCCTCCCCGCCCTCCCCAAACACTTTTTTACACCCTTTCACCCCCTCGCGCGCCTTTTCCCGCCTCCCCCGCTCCTCTCCCCCTCACTTCCGGTTTCCGCCTCCCACTTCCGGGTTTCCGACTCCCACTTCCGGGTTCCAACAAATCCCCTCCCCGCCCTCCCCAAACACTTTTTTACACCCTTTCACCCCCTCGGGCGCCTTTTCCCGCCTCCCCCGCTCCTCTCCCCCTCACTTCCGGTTTCCGCCTCCCACTTCCGGGTTTCCGACTCCCACTTCCGGGTTCCAACAAATCCCCTCCCCGCCCTCCCCAAACACTTTTTTACACCCTTTCACCCCCTCGCGCGCCTTTTCCCGCCTCCCCCGCTCCTCTCCCCCTCACTTCCGGTTTCCGCCTCCCACTTCCGGGTTTACGACTCCCACTTCCGGGTTCCAACAAATCCCCTCCCCGCCCTCCCCAAACACTTTTTTACGCCGTTTCACCCCCTCGCGCACCTTTTCCCGCCTCCCCCGCTCCTCTCCCCCTCACTTCCGGTTTCCGCCTCCCACTTCCGGGTTTCCGACTCCCACTTCCGGGTTCCAACAAATCCCCTCCCCGCCCTCCCCAAACACTTTTTTACGCCGTTTCACCCCCTCGCGCGCCTTTTCCCGCCTCCCCCGCTCCTCTCCCCCTCACTTCCGGTTTCCGCCTCCCACTTCCGGGTTTCCGACTCCCACTTCCGGGTTCCAACAAATCCCCTCCCCGCCCTCCCCAAACACTTTTTTACACCGTTTCTCCCCCTCGCACGCCTTTTCCCGCCTCCCCCGCTCCTCTCCCCCTCACTTCCGGTTTCCGCCTCCCACTTCCGGGTTTACGCCTCCCACTTCCGGGTTCCAACAAATCCCCTCCCCGCCCTCCCCAAACACTTTTTTACACCCTTTCACCCCCTCGCACGCCTTTTCCCGCCTCCCCCGCTCCTCTCCCCCTCACTTCCGGTTTCCGCCTCCCACTTCCGGGTTTCCGCCTCCCACTTCCGGGTTCCAACAAATCCCCTCCCCGCCCTCCCCAAACACTTTTTTACACCCTTTCACCCCCTCGGGCGCCTTTTCCCGCCTCCCCCGCTCCTCTCCCCCTCACTTCCGGTTTCCGCCTCCCACTTCCGGGTTTACGACTCCCACTTCCGGGTTCCAACAAATCCCCTCCCCCGCCCTCCCCAAACACTTTTTTACACCCTTTCACCCCCTCGGACGCCTTTTCCCGCCTCCCCCGCTCCTCTCCCCCTCACTTCCGGTTTCCGCCTCCCACTTCCGGGTTTACGACTCCCACTTCCGGGTTCCAACAAATCCCCTCCCCGCCCTCCCCAAACACTTTTTTACACCGTTTCACCCCCTCGGACGCCTTTTCCCGCCTCCCCCGCTCCTCTCCCCCTCACTTCCGGTTTCCGCCTCCCACTTCCGGGTTTCCGACTCCCACTTCCGGGTTCCAACAAATCCCCTCCCCGCCCTCCCCAAACACTTTTTTACACCCTTTCACCCCCTCGCGCGCCTTTTCCCGCCTCCCCCGCTCCTCTCCCCCTCACTTCCGGTTTCCGCCTCCCACTTCCGGGTTTCCGACTCCCACTTCCGGGTTCCAACAAATCCCCTCCCCGCCCTCCCCAAACACTTTTTTACACCCTTTCACCCCCTCGCACGCCTTTTCCCGCCTCCCCCGCTCCTCTCCCCCTCACTTCCGGTTTCCGCCTCCCACTTCCGGGTTTCCGCCTCCCACTTCCGGGTTCCAACAAATCCCCTCCCCGCCCTCCCCAAACACTTTTTTACACCCTTTCACCCCCTCGCACGCCTTTTCCCGCCTCCCCCGCTCCTCTCCCCCTCACTTCCGGTTTCCGCCTCCCACTTCCGGGTTTCCGCCTCCCACTTCCGGGTTCCAACAAATCCCCTCCCCGCCCTCCCCAAACACTTTTTTACACCGTTTCTCCCCCTCGGGCGCCTTTTCCCGCCTCCCCCGCTCCTCTCCCCCTCACTTCCGGTTTCCGCCTCCCACTTCCGGGTTTCCGACTCCCACTTCCGGGTTCCAACAAATCCCCTCCCCGCCCTCCCCAAACACTTTTTGACACCGTTTCTCCCCCTCGGACGCCTTTTCCCGCCTCCCCCGCTCCTCTCCCCCTCACTTCCGGTTTCCGCCTCCCACTTCCGGGTTTACGACTCCCACTTCCGGGTTCCAACAAATCCCCTCCCCGCCCTCCCCAAACACTTTTTTACACCCTTTCACCCCCTCGGACGCCTTTTCCCGCCTCCCCCGCTCCTCTCCCCCTCACTTCCGGTTTCCGCCTCCCACTTCCGGGTTTACGACTCCCACTTCCGGCTTCCAACAAATCCCCTCCCCGCCCTCCCCAAACACTTTTTTACACCGTTTCTCCCCCTCGGGCGCCTTTTCCCGCCTCCCCCGCTCCTCTCCCCCTCACTTCCGGTTTCCGCCTCCCACTTCCGGGTTTCCGACTCCCACTTCCGGGTTCCAACAAATCCCCTCCCCGCCCTCCCCAAACACTTTTTTACACCCTTTCACCCCCTCGGGCGCCTTTTCCCGCCTCCCCCGCTCCTCTCCCCCTCACTTCCGGTTTCCGCCTCCCACTTCCGGGTTTACGACTCCCACTTCCGGGTTCCAACAAATCCCCTCCCCGCCCTCCCCAAACACTTTTTTACACCCTTTCTCCCCCTCGGACGCCTTTTCCCGCCTCCCCCGCTCCTCTCCCCCTCACTTCCGGTTTCCGCCTCCCACTTCCGGGTTTCCGACTCCCACTTCCGGGTTCCAACAAATCCCCTCCCCGCCCTCCCCAAACACTTTTTGACACCGTTTCTCCCCCTCGGACGCCTTTTCCCGCCTCCCCCGCTCCTCTCCCCCTCACTTCCGGTTTCCGCCTCCCACTTCCTGGTTTACGACTCCCACTTCCGGGTTCCAACAAATCCCCTCCCCGCCCTCCCCAAACACTTTTTTACACCCTTTCACCCCCTCGCGCGCCTTTTCCCGCCTCCCCCGCTCCTCTCCCCCTCACTTCCGGTTTCCGCCTCCCACTTCCGGGTTTCCGACTCCCACTTCCGGGTTCCAACAAATCCCCTCCCCGCCCTCCCCAAACACTTTTTTACACCCTTTCACCCCCTCGCGCGCCTTTTCCCGCCTCCCCCGCTCCTCTCCCCCTCACTTCCGGTTTCCGCCTCCCACTTCCGGGTTTACGACTCCCACTTCCGGGTTCCAACAAATCCCCTCCCCGCCCTCCCCAAACACTTTTTTACGCCGTTTCACCCCCTCGCGCGCCTTTTCCCGCCTCCCCCGCTCCTCTCCCCCTCACTTCCGGTTTCCGCCTCCCACTTCCGGGTTTCCGACTCCCACTTCCGGGTTCCAACAAATCCCCTCCCCGCCCTCCCCAAACACTTTTTTACACCCTTTCACCCCCTCGCACGCCTTTTCCCGCCTCCCCCGCTCCTCTCCCCCTCACTTCCGGTTTCCGCCTCCCACTTCCGGGTTTACGACTCCCACTTCCGGGTTCCAACAAATCCCCTCCCCGCCCTCCCCAAACACTTTTTTACACCGTTTCACCCCCTCGGACGCCTTTTCCCGCCTCCCCCGCTCCTCTCCCCCTCACTTCCGGTTTCCGCCTCCCACTTCCGGGTTTCCGACTCCCACTTCCGGGTTCCAACAAATCCCCTCCCCGCCCTCCCCAAACACTTTTTGACACCCTTTCACCCCCTCGCGCGCCTTTTCCCGCCTCCCCCGCTCCTCTCCCCCTCACTTCCGGTTTCCGCCTCCCACTTCCGGGTTTACGACTCCCACTTCCGGGTTCCAACAAATCCCCTCCCCGCCCTCCCCAAACACTTTTTTACACCGTTTCACCCCCTCGGACGCCTTTTCCCGCCTCCCCCGCTCCTCTCCCCCTCACTTCCGGTTTCCGCCTCCCACTTCCGGGTTTCCGACTCCCACTTCCGGGTTCCAACAAATCCCCTCCCCGCCCTCCCCAAACACTTTTTTACACCGTTTCTCCCCCTCGGGCGCCTTTTCCCGCCTCCCCCGCTCCTCTCCCCCTCACTTCCGGTTTCCGCCTCCCACTTCCGGGTTTACGACTCCCACTTCCGGGTTCCAACAAATCCCCTCCCCGCCCTCCCCAAACACTTTTTGACACCGTTTCTCCCCCTCGGACGCCTTTTCCCGCCTCCCCCGCTCCTCTCCCCCTCACTTCCGGTTTCCGCCTCCCACTTCCGGGTTTCCGACTCCCACTTCCGGGTTCCAACAAATCCCCTCCCCGCCCTCCCCAAACACTTTTTTACACCCTTTCACCCCCTCGCGCGCCTTTTCCCGCCTCCCCCGCTCCTCTCCCCCTCACTTCCGGTTTCCGCCTCCCACTTCCGGGTTTACGACTCCCACTTCCGGGTTCCAACAAATCCCCTCCCCGCCCTCCCCAAACACTTTTTTACACCCTTTCACCCCCTCGCGCGCCTTTTCCCGCCTCCCCCGCTCCTCTCCCCCTCACTTCCGGTTTCCGCCTCCCACTTCCGGGTTTACGACTCCCACTTCCGGGTTCCAACAAATCCCCTCCCCGCCCTCCCCAAACACTTTTTTACACCGTTTCTCCCCCTCGCGCGCCTTTTCCCGCCTCCCCCGCTCCTCTCCCCCTCACTTCCGGTTTCCGCCTCCCACTTCCGGGTTTCCGACTCCCACTTCCGGGTTCCAACAAATCCCCTCCCCGCCCTCCCCAAACACTTTTTTACACCCTTTCACCCCCTCGCGCGCCTTTTCCCGCCTCCCCCGCTCCTCTCCCCCTCACTTCCGGTTTCCGCCTCCCACTTCCGGGTTTACGACTCCCACTTCCGGCTTCCAACAAATCCCCTCCCCGCCCTCCCCAAACACTTTTTTACACCGTTTCACCCCCTCGCACGCCTTTTCCCGCCTCCCCCGCTCCTCTCCCCCTCACTTCCGGTTTCCGCCTCCCACTTCCGGGTTTCCGCCTCCCACTTCCGGGTTCCAACAAATCCCCTCCCCCGCCCTCCCCAAACACTTTTTTACACCCTTTCACCCCCTCGGGCGCCTTTTCCCGCCTCCCCCGCTCCTCTCCCCCTCACTTCCGGTTTCCGCCTCCCACTTCCGGGTTTACGACTCCCACTTCCGGGTTCCACCCAATCCCCTCCCCCGCCCTCCCCAAACACTTTTTGACACCGTTCCACCCCCTCGGACGCCTTTTCCCGCCTCCCCCGCTCCTCTCCCCCTCACTTCCGGTTTCCGCCTCCCACTTCCGGGTTTACGACTCCCACTTCCGGGTTCCAACAAATCCCCTCCCCGCCCTCCCCAAACACTTTTTTACACCCTTTCACCCCCTCGCACGCCTTTTCCCGCCTCCCCCGCTCCTCTCCCCCTCACTTCCGGTTTCGGCCTCCCACTTCCGGGTTTCCGACTCCCACTTCCGGGTTCCAACAAATCCCCTCCCCGCCCTCCCCAAACACTTTTTTACACCCTTTCACCCCCTCGCACGCCTTTTTCCGCCTCCCCCGCTCCTCTCCCCCTCACTTCCGGTTTCCGCCTCCCACTTCCGGGTTTACGACTCCCACTTCCGGGTTCCAACAAATCCCCTCCCCGCCCTCCCCAAACACTTTTTTACACCGTTTCTCCCCCTCGCGCGCCTTTTCCCGCCTCCCCCGCTCCTCTCCCCCTCACTTCCGGTTTCCGCCTCCCACTTCCGGGTTTACGACTCCCACTTCCGGGTTCCAACAAATCCCCTCCCCGCCCTCCCCAAACACTTTTTTACACCGTTTCACCCCCTCGCACGCCTTTTCCCGCCTCCCCCGCTCCTCTCCCCCTCACTTCCGGTTTCCGCCTCCCACTTCCGGGTTTCCGCCTCCCACTTCCGGGTTCCAACAAATCCCCTCCCCCGCCCTCCCCAAACACTTTTTTACACCCTTTCACCCCCTCGGGCGCCTTTTCCCGCCTCCCCCGCTCCTCTCCCCCTCACTTCCGGTTTCCGCCTCCCACTTCCGGGTTTACGACTCCCACTTCCGGGTTCCACCCAATCCCCTCCCCCGCCCTCCCCAAACACTTTTTGACACCGTTCCACCCCCTCGGACGCCTTTTCCCGCCTCCCCCGCTCCTCTCCCCCTCACTTCCGGTTTCCGCCTCCCACTTCCGGGTTTACGACTCCCACTTCCGGGTTCCAACAAATCCCCTCCCCGCCCTCCCCAAACACTTTTTTACACCCTTTCACCCCCTCGCACGCCTTTTCCCGCCTCCCCCGCTCCTCTCCCCCTCACTTCCGGTTTCCGCCTCCCACTTCCGGGTTTCCGACTCCCACTTCCGGGTTCCAACAAATCCCCTCCCCGCCCTCCCCAAACACTTTTTTACACCCTTTCACCCCCTCGCACGCCTTTTTCCGCCTCCCCCGCTCCTCTCCCCCTCACTTCCGGTTTCCGCCTCCCACTTCCGGGTTTACGACTCCCACTTCCGGGTTCCAACAAATCCCCTCCCCGCCCTCCCCAAACACTTTTTTACACCGTTTCTCCCCCTCGCGCGCCTTTTCCCGCCTCCCCCGCTCCTCTCCCCCTCACTTCCGGTTTCCGCCTCCCACTTCCGGGTTTACGACTCCCACTTCCGGGTTCCAACAAATCCCCTCCCCGCCCTCCCCAAACACTTTTTTACACCGTTTCACCCCCTCGGACGCCTTTTCCCGCCTCCCCCGCTCCTCTCCCCCTCACTTCCGGTTTCCGCCTCCCACTTCCGGGTTTACGACTCCCACTTCCGGGTTCCAACAAATCCCCTCCCCGCCCTCCCCAAACACTTTTTTACACCGTTTCTCCCCCTCGCGCGCCTTTTCCCGCCTCCCTCGCTCCTCTCCCCCTCACTTCCGGTTTCCGCCTCCCACTTCCGGGTTTCCGACTCCCACTTCCGGGTTCCAACAAATCCCCTCCCCGCCCTCCCCAAACACTTTTTTACGCCGTTTCACCCCCTCGCGCGCCTTTTCCCGCCTCCCCCGCTCCTCTCCCCCTCACTTCCGGTTTCCGCCTCCCACTTCCGGGTTTCCGACTCCCACTTCCGGGTTCCAACAAATCCCCTCACTGCCCTCCCCAAACACTTTTTTATACCGTTTCCGCCCCTCGCACGCCTTTTCCCGCCTCCCCCGCTCCTCTCCCCCTCACTTCCGGTTTCCGCCTCCCACTTCCGGGTTTCCGACTCCCACTTCCGGGTTCCAACAAATCCCCTCCCCGCCCTCCCCAAACACTTTTTGACACCCTTTCTCCCCCTCGCACGCCTTTTCCCGCCTCCCCCGCTCCTCTCCCCCTCACTTCCGGTTTCCGCCTCCCACTTCCGGGTTTACGACTCCCACTTCCGGGTTCCAACAAATCCCCTCCCCGCCCTCCCCAAACACTTTTTTACGCCGTTTCACCCCCTCGGACGCCTTTTCCCGCCTCCCCCGCTCCTCTCCCCCTCACTTCCGGTTTCCGCCTCCCACTTCCGGGTTTCCGACTCCCACTTCCGGGTTCCAACAAATCCCCTCCCCGCCCTCCCCAAACACTTTTTTACGCCGTTTCACCCCCTCGCACGCCTTTTCCCGCCTCCCCCGCTCCTCTCCCCCTCACTTCCGGTTTCCGCCTCCCACTTCCGGGTTTCCGCCTCCCACTTCCGGGTTCCAACAAATCCCCTCCCCGCCCTCCCCAAACACTTTTTTACACCGTTTCACCCCCTCGCACGCCTTTTCCCGCCTCCCCCGCTCCTCTCCCCCTCACTTCCGGTTTCCGCCTCCCACTTCCGGGTTTACGACTCCCACTTCCGGGTTCCAACAAATCCCCTCCCCCGCCCTCCCCAAACACTTTTTTACACCGTTTCTCCCCCTCGCGCGCCTTTTCCCGCCTCCCCCGCTCCTCTCCCCCTCACTTCCGGTTTCCGCCTCCCACTTCCGGGTTTCCGACTCCCACTTCCGGGTTCCAACAAATCCCCTCCCCGCCCTCCCCAAACACTTTTTTACGCCGTTTCACCCCCTCGGGCGCCTTTTCCCGCCTCCCCCGCTCCTCTCCCCCTCACTTCCGGTTTCCGCCTCCCACTTCCGGGTTTCCGACTCCCACTTCCGGGTTCCAACAAATCCCCTCCCCGCCCTCCCCAAACACTTTTTTACACCGTTTCACCCCCTCGGGCGCCTTTTCCCGCCTCCCCCGCTCCTCTCCCCCTCACTTCCGGTTTCCGCCTCCCACTTCCGGGTTTACGACTCCCACTTCCGGGTTCCAACAAATCCCCTCCCCGCCCTCCCCAAACACTTTTTGACACCGTTTCTCCCCCTCGGACGCCTTTTCCCGCCTCCCCCGCTCCTCTCCCCCTCACTTCCGGTTTCCGCCTCCCACTTCCGGGTTTCCGCCTCCCACTTCCGGGTTCCAACAAATCCCCTCCCCGCCCTCCCCAAACACTTTTTTACACCCTTTCACCCCCTCGGGCGCCTTTTCCCGCCTCCCCCGCTCCTCTCCCCCTCACTTCCGGTTTCCGCCTCCCACTTCCGGGTTTACGACTCCCACTTCCGGGTTCCAACAAATCCCCTCCCCCGCCCTCCCCAAACACTTTTTTACACCCTTTCACCCCCTCGGACGCCTTTTCCCGCCTCCCCCGCTCCTCTCCCCCTCACTTCCGGTTTCCGCCTCCCACTTCCGGGTTTACGACTCCCACTTCCGGGTTCCAACAAATCCCCTCCCCGCCCTCCCCAAACACTTTTTTACACCGTTTCACCCCCTCGGACGCCTTTTCCCGCCTCCCCCGCTCCTCTCCCCCTCACTTCCGGTTTCCGCCTCCCACTTCCGGGTTTCCGACTCCCACTTCCGGGTTCCAACAAATCCCCTCCCCGCCCTCCCCAAACACTTTTTTACACCCTTTCACCCCCTCGCACGCCTTTTCCCGCCTCCCCCGCTCCTCTCCCCCTCACTTCCGGTTTCCGCCTCCCACTTCCGGGTTTACGACTCCCACTTCCGGGTTCCAACAAATCCCCTCCCCGCCCTCCCCAAACACTTTTTTACACCCTTTCACCCCCTCGGACGCCTTTTCCCGCCTCCCCCGCTCCTCTCCCCCTCACTTCCGGTTTCCGCCTCCCACTTCCGGGTTTACGACTCCCACTTCCGGGTTCCAACAAATCCCCTCCCCGCCCTCCCCAAACACTTTTTGACACCGTTTCTCCCCCTCGGACGCCTTTTCCCGCCTCCCCCGCTCCTCTCCCCCTCACTTCCGGTTTCCGCCTCCCACTTCCGGGTTTACGACTCCCACTTCCGGGTTCCAACAAATCCCCTCCCCCGCCCTCCCCAAACACTTTTTTACACCGTTTCACCCCCTCGGACGCCTTTTCCCGCCTCCCCCGCTCCTCTCCCCCTCACTTCCGGTTTCCGCCTCCCACTTCCGGGTTTCCGCCTCCCACTTCCGGGTTCCAACAAATCCCCTCCCCGCCCTCCCCAAACACTTTTTGACACCCTTTCACCCCCTCGCACGCCTTTTCCCGCCTCCCCCGCTCCTCTCCCCCTCACTTCCGGTTTCCGCCTCCCACTTCCGGGTTTCCGCCTCCCACTTCCGGGTTCCAACAAATCCCCTCCCCGCCCTCCCCAAACACTTTTTTACACCGTTTCACCCCCTCGGACGCCTTTTCCCGCCTCCCCCGCTCCTCTCCCCCTCACTTCCGGTTTCCGCCTCCCACTTCCGGGTTTCCGACTCCCACTTCCGGGTTCCAACAAATCCCCTCCCCGCCCTCCCCAAACACTTTTTTACACCGTTTCTCCCCCTCGGGCGCCTTTTCCCGCCTCCCCCGCTCCTCTCCCCCTCACTTCCGGTTTCCGCCTCCCACTTCCGGGTTTCCGCCTCCCACTTCCGGGTTCCAACAAATCCCCTCCCCGCCCTCCCCAAACACTTTTTGACACCGTTTCTCCCCCTCGCACGCCTTTTCCCGCCTCCCCCGCTCCTCTCCCCCTCACTTCCGGTTTCCGCCTCCCACTTCCGGGTTTCCGACTCCCACTTCCGGGTTCCAACAAATCCCCTCCCCGCCCTCCCCAAACACTTTTTTACACCCTTTCACCCCCTCGGGCGCCTTTTCCCGCCTCCCCCGCTCCTCTCCCCCTCACTTCCGGTTTCCGCCTCCCACTTCCGGGTTTACGACTCCCACTTCCGGGTTCCAACAAATCCCCTCCCCGCCCTCCCCAAACACTTTTTTACACCCTTTCTCCCCCTCGGACGCCTTTTCCCGCCTCCCCCGCTCCTCTCCCCCTCACTTCCGGTTTCCGCCTCCCACTTCCGGGTTTCCGACTCCCACTTCCGGGTTCCAACAAATCCCCTCCCCGCCCTCCCCAAACACTTTTTGACACCGTTTCTCCCCCTCGGACGCCTTTTCCCGCCTCCCCCGCTCCTCTCCCCCTCACTTCCGGTTTCCGCCTCCCACTTCCGGGTTTACGACTCCCACTTCCGGGTTCCAACAAATCCCCTCCCCGCCCTCCCCAAACACTTTTTTACACCCTTTCACCCCCTCGGACGCCTTTTCCCGCCTCCCCCGCTCCTCTCCCCCTCACTTCCGGTTTCCGCCTCCCACTTCCGGGTTTCCGACTCCCACTTCCGGGTTCCAACAAATCCCCTCCCCCGCCCTCCCCAAACACTTTTTTACACCGTTTCACCCCCTCGCGCGCCTTTTCCCGCCTCCCCCGCTCCTCTCCCCCTCACTTCCGGTTTCCGCCTCCCACTTCCGGGTTTACGACTCCCACTTCCGGGTTCCAACAAATCCCCTCCCCGCCCTCCCCAAACACTTTTTTACACCCTTTCACCCCCTCGCACGCCTTTTCCCGCCTCCCCCGCTCCTCTCCCCCTCACTTCCGGTTTCCGCCTCCCACTTCCGGGTTTACGACTCCCACTTCCGGGTTCCAACAAATCCCCTCCCCGCCCTCCCCAAACACTTTTTTACACCCTTTCACCCCCTCGGGCGCCTTTTCCCGCCTCCCCCGCTCCTCTCCCCCTCACTTCCGGTTTCCGCCTCCCACTTCCGGGTTTACGACTCCCACTTCCGGGTTCCAACAAATCCCCTCCCCGCCCTCCCCAAACACTTTTTGACACCCTTTCTCCCCCTCGGACGCCTTTTCCCGCCTCCCCCGCTCCTCTCCCCCTCACTTCCGGTTTCCGCCTCCCACTTCCGGGTTTCCGACTCCCACTTCCGGGTTCCAACAAATCCCCTCCCCGCCCTCCCCAAACACTTTTTGACACCGTTTCTCCCCCTCGGACGCCTTTTCCCGCCTCCCCCGCTCCTCTCCCCCTCACTTCCGGTTTCCGCCTCCCACTTCCGGGTTTACGACTCCCACTTCCGGGTTCCAACAAATCCCCTCCCCGCCCTCCCCAAACACTTTTTTACACCCTTTCACCCCCTCGGACGCCTTTTCCCGCCTCCCCCGCTCCTCTCCCCCTCACTTCCGGTTTCCGCCTCCCACTTCCGGGTTTCCGACTCCCACTTCCGGGTTCCAACAAATCCCCTCCCCCGCCCTCCCCAAACACTTTTTTACACCGTTTCACCCCCTCGCGCGCCTTTTCCCGCCTCCCCCGCTCCTCTCCCCCTCACTTCCGGTTTCCGCCTCCCACTTCCGGGTTTACGACTCCCACTTCCGGGTTCCAACAAATCCCCTCCCCGCCCTCCCCAAACACTTTTTTACGCCGTTTCACCCCCTCACGCGCCTTTTCCCGCCTCCCCCGCTCCTCTCCCCCTCACTTCCGGTTTCCGCCTCCCACTTCCGGGTTTCCGACTCCCACTTCCGGGTTCCAACAAATCCCCTCCCCGCCCTCCCCAAACACTTTTTTACGCCGTTTCACCCCCTCGCACGCCTTTTCCCGCCTCCCCCGCTCCTCTCCCCCTCACTTCCGGTTTCCGCCTCCCACTTCCGGGTTTCCGCCTCCCACTTCCGGGTTCCAACAAATCCCCTCCCCGCCCTCCCCAAACACTTTTTTACACCGTTTCACCCCCTCGCACGCCTTTTCCCGCCTCCCCCGCTCCTCTCCCCCTCACTTCCGGTTTCCGCCTCCCACTTCCGGGTTTCCGCCTCCCACTTCCGGGTTCCAACAAATCCCCTCCCCGCCCTCCCCAAACACTTTTTTACACCCTTTCACCCCCTCGGGCGCCTTTTCCCGCCTCCCCCGCTCCTCTCCCCCTCACTTCCGGTTTCCGCCTCCCACTTCCGGGTTTCCGACTCCCACTTCCGGGTTCCAACAAATCCCCTCCCCGCCCTCCCCAAACACTTTTTTACACCCTTTCACCCCCTCGCACGCCTTTTCCCGCCTCCCCCGCTCCTCTCCCCCTCACTTCCGGTTTCCGCCTCCCACTTCCGGGTTTCCGACTCCCACTTCCGGGTTCCAACAAATCCCCTCCCCGCCCTCCCCAAACACTTTTTTACACCGTTTCTCCCCCTCGCACGCCTTTTCCCGCCTCCCCCGCTCCTCTCCCCCTCACTTCCGGTTTCCGCCTCCCACTTCCGGGTTTACGACTCCCACTTCCGGGTTCCAACAAATCCCCTCCCCGCCCTCCCCAAACACTTTTTTACACCCTTTCACCCCCTCGCGCGCCTTTTCCCGCCTCCCCCGCTCCTCTCCCCCTCACTTCCGGTTTCCGCCTCCCACTTCCGGGTTTACGACTCCCACTTCCGGGTTCCAACAAATCCCCTCCCCGCCCTCCCCAAACACTTTTTGACACCGTTTCACCCCCTCGCGCACCTTTTCCCGCCTCCCCCGCTCCTCTCCCCCTCACTTCCGGTTTCCGCCTCCCACTTCCGGGTTTCCGACTCCCACTTCCGGGTTCCAACAAATCCCCTCCCCGCCCTCCCCAAACACTTTTTTACGCCGTTTCACCCCCTCGCGCGCCTTTTCCCGCCTCCCCCGCTCCTCTCCCCCTCACTTCCGGTTTCCGCCTCCCACTTCCGGGTTTCCGACTCCCACTTCCGGGTTCCAACAAATCCCCTCCCCGCCCTCCCCAAACACTTTTTTACACCCTTTCACCCCCTCGCGCGCCTTTTCCCGCCTCCCCCGCTCCTCTCCCCCTCACTTCCGGTTTCCGCCTCCCACTTCCGGGTTTCCGCCTCCCACTTCCGGGTTCCAACAAATCCCCTCCCCGCCCTCCCCAAACACTTTTTTACACCCTTTCACCCCCTCGCACGCCTTTTCCCGCCTCCCCCGCTCCTCTCCCCCTCACTTCCGGTTTCCGCCTCCCACTTCCGGGTTTCCGCCTCCCACTTCCGGGTTCCAACAAATCCCCTCCCCGCCCTCCCCAAACACTTTTTTACACCCTTTCACCCCCTCGGGCGCCTTTTCCCGCCTCCCCCGCTCCTCTCCCCCTCACTTCCGGTTTCCGCCTCCCACTTCCGGGTTTACGACTCCCACTTCCGGGTTCCAACAAATCCCCTCCCCCGCCCTCCCCAAACACTTTTTTACACCCTTTCACCCCCTCGCACGCCTTTTCCCGCCTCCCCCGCTCCTCTCCCCCTCACTTCCGGTTTCCGCCTCCCACTTCCGGGTTTACGACTCCCACTTCCGGGTTCCAACAAATCCCCTCCCCGCCCTCCCCAAACACTTTTTTACACCGTTTCACCCCCTCGGACGCCTTTTCCCGCCTCCCCCGCTCCTCTCCCCCTCACTTCCGGTTTCCGCCTCCCACTTCCGGGTTTCCGACTCCCACTTCCGGGTTCCAACAAATCCCCTCCCCGCCCTCCCCAAACACTTTTTTACACCCTTTCACCCCCTCGCGCGCCTTTTCCCGCCTCCCCCGCTCCTCTCCCCCTCACTTCCGGTTTCCGCCTCCCACTTCCGGGTTTCCGACTCCCACTTCCGGGTTCCAACAAATCCCCTCCCCGCCCTCCCCAAACACTTTTTTACACCCTTTCACCCCCTCGCACGCCTTTTCCCGCCTCCCCCGCTCCTCTCCCCCTCACTTCCGGTTTCCGCCTCCCACTTCCGGGTTTACGACTCCCACTTCCGGGTTCCAACAAATCCCCTCCCCGCCCTCCCCAAACACTTTTTTACACCCTTTCACCCCCTCGGGCGCCTTTTCCCGCCTCCCCCGCTCCTCTCCCCCTCACTTCCGGTTTCCGCCTCCCACTTCCGGGTTTCCGCCTCCCACTTCCGGGTTCCAACAAATCCCCTCCCCGCCCTCCCCAAACACTTTTTTACACCCTTTCTCCCCCTCGGGCGCCTTTTCCCGCCTCCCCCGCTCCTCTCCCCCTCACTTCCGGTTTCCGCCTCCCACTTCCGGGTTTCCGACTCCCACTTCCGGGTTCCAACAAATCCCCTCCCCGCCCTCCCCAAACACTTTTTGACACCGTTTCTCCCCCTCGGACGCCTTTTCCCGCCTCCCCCGCTCCTCTCCCCCTCACTTCCGGTTTCCGCCTCCCACTTCCGGGTTTACGACTCCCACTTCCGGGTTCCAACAAATCCCCTCCCCGCCCTCCCCAAACACTTTTTTACACCCTTTCACCCCCTCGGACGCCTTTTCCCGCCTCCCCCGCTCCTCTCCCCCTCACTTCCGGTTTCCGCCTCCCACTTCCGGGTTTACGACTCCCACTTCCGGCTTCCAACAAATCCCCTCCCCGCCCTCCCCAAACACTTTTTTACACCGTTTCTCCCCCTCGGGCGCCTTTTCCCGCCTCCCCCGCTCCTCTCCCCCTCACTTCCGGTTTCCGCCTCCCACTTCCGGGTTTCCGACTCCCACTTCCGGGTTCCAACAAATCCCCTCCCCGCCCTCCCCAAACACTTTTTTACACCCTTTCACCCCCTCGGGCGCCTTTTCCCGCCTCCCCCGCTCCTCTCCCCCTCACTTCCGGTTTCCGCCTCCCACTTCCGGGTTTACGACTCCCACTTCCGGGTTCCAACAAATCCCCTCCCCGCCCTCCCCAAACACTTTTTTACACCCTTTCTCCCCCTCGGACGCCTTTTCCCGCCTCCCCCGCTCCTCTCCCCCTCACTTCCGGTTTCCGCCTCCCACTTCCGGGTTTACGACTCCCACTTCCGGGTTCCAACAAATCCCCTCCCCGCCCTCCCCAAACACTTTTTTACACCGTTTCACCCCCTCGGACGCCTTTTCCCGCCTCCCCCGCTCCTCTCCCCCTCACTTCCGGTTTCCGCCTCCCACTTCCGGGTTTACGACTCCCACTTCCGGGTTCCAACAAATCCCCTCCCCGCCCTCCCCAAACACTTTTTTACACCCTTTCACCCCCTCGGACGCCTTTTCCCGCCTCCCCCGCTCCTCTCCCCCTCACTTCCGGTTTCCGCCTCCCACTTCCGGGTTTCCGACTCCCACTTCCGGGTTCCAACAAATCCCCTCCCCCGCCCTCCCCAAACACTTTTTTACACCGTTTCACCCCCTCGGGCGCCTTTTCCCGCCTCCCTCGCTCCTCTCCCCCTCACTTCCGGTTTCCGCCTCCCACTTCCGGGTTTCCGCCTCCCACTTCCGGGTTCCAACAAATCCCCTCCCCGCCCTCCCCAAACACTTTTTTACGCCGTTTCACCCCCTCGGACGCCTTTTCCCGCCTCCCCCGCTCCTCTCCCCCTCACTTCCGGTTTCCGCCTCCCACTTCCGGGTTTCCGACTCCCACTTCCGGGTTCCAACAAATCCCCTCCCCGCCCTCCCCAAACACTTTTTTACGCCGTTTCACCCCCTCGCGCGCCTTTTCCCGCCTCCCCCGCTCCTCTCCCCCTCACTTCCGGTTTCCGCCTCCCACTTCCGGGTTTCCGCCTCCCACTTCCGGGTTCCAACAAATCCCCTCCCCGCCCTCCCCAAACACTTTTTTACACCGTTTCACCCCCTCGCACGCCTTTTCCCGCCTCCCCCGCTCCTCTCCCCCTCACTTCCGGTTTCCGCCTCCCACTTCCGGGTTTCCGCCTCCCACTTCCGGGTTCCAACAAATCCCCTCCCCGCCCTCCCCAAACACTTTTTTACACCCTTTCACCCCCTCGGGCGCCTTTTCCCGCCTCCCCCGCTCCTCTCCCCCTCACTTCCGGTTTCCGCCTCCCACTTCCGGGTTTCCGACTCCCACTTCCGGGTTCCAACAAATCCCCTCCCCGCCCTCCCCAAACACTTTTTTACACCCTTTCACCCCCTCGCGCGCCTTTTCCCGCCTCCCCCGCTCCTCTCCCCCTCACTTCCGGTTTCCGCCTCCCACTTCCGGGTTTACGACTCCCACTTCCGGGTTCCAACAAATCCCCTCCCCGCCCTCCCCAAACACTTTTTGACACCGTTTCACCCCCTCGCGCACCTTTTCCCGCCTCCCCCGCTCCTCTCCCCCTCACTTCCGGTTTCCGCCTCCCACTTCCGGGTTTCCGACTCCCACTTCCGGGTTCCAACAAATCCCCTCCCCGCCCTCCCCAAACACTTTTTTACGCCGTTTCACCCCCTCGCGCGCCTTTTCCCGCCTCCCCCGCTCCTCTCCCCCTCACTTCCGGTTTCCGCCTCCCACTTCCGGGTTTCCGACTCCCACTTCCGGGTTCCAACAAATCCCCTCCCCGCCCTCCCCAAACACTTTTTTACACCCTTTCACCCCCTCGCGCGCCTTTTCCCGCCTCCCCCGCTCCTCTCCCCCTCACTTCCGGTTTCCGCCTCCCACTTCCGGGTTTCCGCCTCCCACTTCCGGGTTCCAACAAATCCCCTCCCCGCCCTCCCCAAACACTTTTTTACACCCTTTCACCCCCTCGCACGCCTTTTCCCGCCTCCCCCGCTCCTCTCCCCCTCACTTCCGGTTTCCGCCTCCCACTTCCGGGTTTCCGCCTCCCACTTCCGGGTTCCAACAAATCCCCTCCCCGCCCTCCCCAAACACTTTTTTACACCCTTTCACCCCCTCGGGCGCCTTTTCCCGCCTCCCCCGCTCCTCTCCCCCTCACTTCCGGTTTCCGCCTCCCACTTCCGGGTTTACGACTCCCACTTCCGGGTTCCAACAAATCCCCTCCCCCGCCCTCCCCAAACACTTTTTTACACCCTTTCACCCCCTCGCACGCCTTTTCCCGCCTCCCCCGCTCCTCTCCCCCTCACTTCCGGTTTCCGCCTCCCACTTCCGGGTTTACGACTCCCACTTCCGGGTTCCAACAAATCCCCTCCCCGCCCTCCCCAAACACTTTTTTACACCGTTTCACCCCCTCGGACGCCTTTTCCCGCCTCCCCCGCTCCTCTCCCCCTCACTTCCGGTTTCCGCCTCCCACTTCCGGGTTTCCGACTCCCACTTCCGGGTTCCAACAAATCCCCTCCCCGCCCTCCCCAAACACTTTTTTACACCCTTTCACCCCCTCGCGCGCCTTTTCCCGCCTCCCCCGCTCCTCTCCCCCTCACTTCCGGTTTCCGCCTCCCACTTCCGGGTTTCCGACTCCCACTTCCGGGTTCCAACAAATCCCCTCCCCGCCCTCCCCAAACACTTTTTTACACCCTTTCACCCCCTCGGGCGCCTTTTCCCGCCTCCCCCGCTCCTCTCCCCCTCACTTCCGGTTTCCGCCTCCCACTTCCGGGTTTCCGCCTCCCACTTCCGGGTTCCAACAAATCCCCTCCCCGCCCTCCCCAAACACTTTTTTACACCCTTTCTCCCCCTCGGGCGCCTTTTCCCGCCTCCCCCGCTCCTCTCCCCCTCACTTCCGGTTTCCGCCTCCCACTTCCGGGTTTCCGACTCCCACTTCCGGGTTCCAACAAATCCCCTCCCCGCCCTCCCCAAACACTTTTTGACACCGTTTCTCCCCCTCGGACGCCTTTTCCCGCCTCCCCCGCTCCTCTCCCCCTCACTTCCGGTTTCCGCCTCCCACTTCCGGGTTTACGACTCCCACTTCCGGGTTCCAACAAATCCCCTCCCCGCCCTCCCCAAACACTTTTTTACACCCTTTCACCCCCTCGGACGCCTTTTCCCGCCTCCCCCGCTCCTCTCCCCCTCACTTCCGGTTTCCGCCTCCCACTTCCGGGTTTACGACTCCCACTTCCGGCTTCCAACAAATCCCCTCCCCGCCCTCCCCAAACACTTTTTTACACCGTTTCTCCCCCTCGGGCGCCTTTTCCCGCCTCCCCCGCTCCTCTCCCCCTCACTTCCGGTTTCCGCCTCCCACTTCCGGGTTTCCGACTCCCACTTCCGGGTTCCAACAAATCCCCTCCCCGCCCTCCCCAAACACTTTTTTACACCCTTTCACCCCCTCGGGCGCCTTTTCCCGCCTCCCCCGCTCCTCTCCCCCTCACTTCCGGTTTCCGCCTCCCACTTCCGGGTTTACGACTCCCACTTCCGGGTTCCAACAAATCCCCTCCCCGCCCTCCCCAAACACTTTTTTACACCCTTTCTCCCCCTCGGACGCCTTTTCCCGCCTCCCCCGCTCCTCTCCCCCTCACTTCCGGTTTCCGCCTCCCACTTCCGGGTTTACGACTCCCACTTCCGGGTTCCAACAAATCCCCTCCCCGCCCTCCCCAAACACTTTTTTACACCGTTTCACCCCCTCGGACGCCTTTTCCCGCCTCCCCCGCTCCTCTCCCCCTCACTTCCGGTTTCCGCCTCCCACTTCCGGGTTTACGACTCCCACTTCCGGGTTCCAACAAATCCCCTCCCCGCCCTCCCCAAACACTTTTTTACACCCTTTCACCCCCTCGGACGCCTTTTCCCGCCTCCCCCGCTCCTCTCCCCCTCACTTCCGGTTTCCGCCTCCCACTTCCGGGTTTCCGACTCCCACTTCCGGGTTCCAACAAATCCCCTCCCCCGCCCTCCCCAAACACTTTTTTACACCGTTTCACCCCCTCGGGCGCCTTTTCCCGCCTCCCTCGCTCCTCTCCCCCTCACTTCCGGTTTCCGCCTCCCACTTCCGGGTTTCCGCCTCCCACTTCCGGGTTCCAACAAATCCCCTCCCCGCCCTCCCCAAACACTTTTTTACGCCGTTTCACCCCCTCGGACGCCTTTTCCCGCCTCCCCCGCTCCTCTCCCCCTCACTTCCGGTTTCCGCCTCCCACTTCCGGGTTTCCGACTCCCACTTCCGGGTTCCAACAAATCCCCTCCCCGCCCTCCCCAAACACTTTTTTACGCCGTTTCACCCCCTCGCGCGCCTTTTCCCGCCTCCCCCGCTCCTCTCCCCCTCACTTCCGGTTTCCGCCTCCCACTTCCGGGTTTCCGCCTCCCACTTCCGGGTTCCAACAAATCCCCTCCCCGCCCTCCCCAAACACTTTTTTACACCGTTTCACCCCCTCGCACGCCTTTTCCCGCCTCCCCCGCTCCTCTCCCCCTCACTTCCGGTTTCCGCCTCCCACTTCCGGGTTTCCGCCTCCCACTTCCGGGTTCCAACAAATCCCCTCCCCGCCCTCCCCAAACACTTTTTTACACCCTTTCACCCCCTCGGGCGCCTTTTCCCGCCTCCCCCGCTCCTCTCCCCCTCACTTCCGGTTTCCGCCTCCCACTTCCGGGTTTCCGACTCCCACTTCCGGGTTCCAACAAATCCCCTCCCCGCCCTCCCCAAACACTTTTTTACACCCTTTCACCCCCTCGGACGCCTTTTCCCGCCTCCCCCGCTCCTCTCCCCCTCACTTCCGGTTTCCGCCTCCCACTTCCGGGTTTCCGACTCCCACTTCCGGGTTCCAACAAATCCCCTCCCCGCCCTCCCCAAACACTTTTTTACACCGTTTCTCCCCCTCGGGCGCCTTTTCCCGCCTCCCCCGCTCCTCTCCCCCTCACTTCCGGTTTCCGCCTCCCACTTCCGGGTTTCCGACTCCCACTTCCGGGTTCCAACAAATCCCCTCCCCGCCCTCCCCAAACACTTTTTTACACCCTTTCACCCCCTCGCGCGCCTTTTCCCGCCTCCCCCGCTCCTCTCCCCCTCACTTCCGGTTTCCGCCTCCCACTTCCGGGTTTACGACTCCCACTTCCGGGTTCCAACAAATCCCCTCCCCGCCCTCCCCAAACACTTTTTGACACCGTTTCACCCCCTCGCGCACCTTTTCCCGCCTCCCCCGCTCCTCTCCCCCTCACTTCCGGTTTCCGCCTCCCACTTCCGGGTTTCCGCCTCCCACTTCCGGGTTCCAACAAATCCCCTCCCCGCCCTCCCCAAACACTTTTTTACACCCTTTCACCCCCTCGCACGCCTTTTCCCGCCTCCCCCGCTCCTCTCCCCCTCACTTCCGGTTTCCGCCTCCCACTTCCGGGTTTACGACTCCCACTTCCGGGTTCCAACAAATCCCCTCCCCGCCCTCCCCAAACACTTTTTTACACCCTTTCACCCCCTCGGGCGCCTTTTCCCGCCTCCCCCGCTCCTCTCCCCCTCACTTCCGGTTTCCGCCTCCCACTTCCGGGTTTACGACTCCCACTTCCGGGTTCCAACAAATCCCCTCCCCCGCCCTCCCCAAACACTTTTTTACACCCTTTCACCCCCTCGCACGCCTTTTCCCGCCTCCCCCGCTCCTCTCCCCCTCACTTCCGGTTTCCGCCTCCCACTTCCGGGTTTCCGCCTCCCACTTCCGGGTTCCAACAAATCCCCTCCCCGCCCTCCCCAAACACTTTTTTACACCCTTTCACCCCCTCGCGCGCCTTTTCCCGCCTCCCCCGCTCCTCTCCCCCTCACTTCCGGTTTCCGCCTCCCACTTCCGGGTTTACGACTCCCACTTCCGGGTTCCAACAAATCCCCTCCCCCGCCCTCCCCAAACACTTTTTTACACCCTTTCACCCCCTCGCACGCCTTTTCCCGCCTCCCCCGCTCCTCTCCCCCTCACTTCCGGTTTCCGCCTCCCACTTCCGGGTTTACGACTCCCACTTCCGGGTTCCAACAAATCCCCTCCCCCGCCCTCCCCAAACACTTTTTTACACCGTTTCACCCCCTCGGACGCCTTTTCCCGCCTCCCCCGCTCCTCTCCCCCTCACTTCCGGTTTCCGCCTCCCACTTCCGGGTTTCCGACTCCCACTTCCGGGTTCCAACAAATCCCCTCCCCGCCCTCCCCAAACACTTTTTTACACCGTTTCTCCCCCTCGCGCGCCTTTTCCCGCCTCCCCCGCTCCTCTCCCCCTCACTTCCGGTTTCCGCCTCCCACTTCCGGGTTTCCGACTCCCACTTCCGGGTTCCAACAAATCCCCTCCCCGCCCTCCCCAAACACTTTTTTACACCCTTTCACCCCCTCGGACGCCTTTTCCCGCCTCCCCCGCTCCTCTCCCCCTCACTTCCGGTTTCCGCCTCCCACTTCCGGGTTTCCGACTCCCACTTCCGGGTTCCAACAAATCCCCTCCCCGCCCTCCCCAAACACTTTTTTACACCCTTTCACCCCCTCGCACGCCTTTTCCCGCCTCCCCCGCTCCTCTCCCCCTCACTTCCGGTTTCCGCCTCCCACTTCCGGGTTTCCGCCTCCCACTTCCGGGTTCCAACAAATCCCCTCCCCGCCCTCCCCAAACACTTTTTTACACCGTTTCTCCCCCTCGGGCGCCTTTTCCCGCCTCCCCCGCTCCTCTCCCCCTCACTTCCGGTTTCCGCCTCCCACTTCCGGGTTTCCGACTCCCACTTCCGGGTTCCAACAAATCCCCTCCCCGCCCTCCCCAAACACTTTTTTACACCCTTTCACCCCCTCGGGCGCCTTTTCCCGCCTCCCCCGCTCCTCTCCCCCTCACTTCCGGTTTCCGCCTCCCACTTCCGGGTTTACGACTCCCACTTCCGGGTTCCAACAAATCCCCTCCCCGCCCTCCCCAAACACTTTTTGACACCGTTTCTCCCCCTCGGACGCCTTTTCCCGCCTCCCCCGCTCCTCTCCCCCTCACTTCCGGTTTCCGCCTCCCACTTCCGGGTTTCCGACTCCCACTTCCGGGTTCCAACAAATCCCCTCCCCGCCCTCCCCAAACACTTTTTTACACCCTTTCACCCCCTCGCACGCCTTTTCCCGCCTCCCCCGCTCCTCTCCCCCTCACTTCCGGTTTCCGCCTCCCACTTCCGGGTTTCCGACTCCCACTTCCGGGTTCCAACAAATCCCCTCCCCGCCCTCCCCAAACACTTTTTTACACCCTTTCACCCCCTCGGACGCCTTTTCCCGCCTCCCCCGCTCCTCTCCCCCTCACTTCCGGTTTCCGCCTCCCACTTCCGGGTTTACGACTCCCACTTCCGGGTTCCAACAAATCCCCTCCCCGCCCTCCCCAAACACTTTTTGACACCGTTTCTCCCCCTCGGACGCCTTTTCCCGCCTCCCCCGCTCCTCTCCCCCTCACTTCCGGTTTCCGCCTCCCACTTCCGGGTTTCCGACTCCCACTTCCGGGTTCCAACAAATCCCCTCCCCCGCCCTCCCCAAACACTTTTTTACACCGTTTCACCCCCTCGGACGCCTTTTCCCGCCTCCCCCGCTCCTCTCCCCCTCACTTCCGGTTTCCGCCTCCCACTTCCGGGTTTCCGCCTCCCACTTCCGGGTTCCAACAAATCCCCTCCCCGCCCTCCCCAAACACTTTTTGACACCCTTTCACCCCCTCGCACGCCTTTTCCCGCCTCCCCCGCTCCTCTCCCCCTCACTTCCGGTTTCCGCCTCCCACTTCCGGGTTTCCGCCTCCCACTTCCGGGTTCCAACAAATCCCCTCCCCGCCCTCCCCAAACACTTTTTTACACCCTTTCTCCCCCCCTCGGACGCCTTTTCCCGCCTCCCCCGCTCCTCTCCCCCTCACTTCCGGTTTCCGCCTCCCACTTCCGGGTTTCCGACTCCCACTTCCGGGTTCCAACAAATCCCCTCCCCGCCCTCCCCAAACACTTTTTTACACCGTTTCTCCCCCTCGGGCGCCTTTTCCCGCCTCCCCCGCTCCTCTCCCCCTCACTTCCGGTTTCCGCCTCCCACTTCCGGGTTTCCGCCTCCCACTTCCGGGTTCCAACAAATCCCCTCCCCGCCCTCCCCAAACACTTTTTGACACCGTTTCTCCCCCTCGCACGCCTTTTCCCGCCTCCCCCGCTCCTCTCCCCCTCACTTCCGGTTTCCGCCTCCCACTTCCGGGTTTCCGACTCCCACTTCCGGGTTCCAACAAATCCCCTCCCCGCCCTCCCCAAACACTTTTTTACACCCTTTCACCCCCTCGGGCGCCTTTTCCCGCCTCCCCCGCTCCTCTCCCCCTCACTTCCGGTTTCCGCCTCCCACTTCCGGGTTTACGACTCCCACTTCCGGGTTCCAACAAATCCCCTCCCCGCCCTCCCCAAACACTTTTTTACACCCTTTCTCCCCCTCGGACGCCTTTTCCCGCCTCCCCCGCTCCTCTCCCCCTCACTTCCGGTTTCCGCCTCCCACTTCCGGGTTTCCGACTCCCACTTCCGGGTTCCAACAAATCCCCTCCCCGCCCTCCCCAAACACTTTTTGACACCGTTTCTCCCCCTCGGACGCCTTTTCCCGCCTCCCCCGCTCCTCTCCCCCTCACTTCCGGTTTCCGCCTCCCACTTCCGGGTTTACGACTCCCACTTCCGGGTTCCAACAAATCCCCTCCCCGCCCTCCCCAAACACTTTTTTACACCCTTTCACCCCCTCGGACGCCTTTTCCCGCCTCCCCCGCTCCTCTCCCCCTCACTTCCGGTTTCCGCCTCCCACTTCCGGGTTTCCGACTCCCACTTCCGGGTTCCAACAAATCCCCTCCCCCGCCCTCCCCAAACACTTTTTTACACCGTTTCACCCCCTCGCGCGCCTTTTCCCGCCTCCCCCGCTCCTCTCCCCCTCACTTCCGGTTTCCGCCTCCCACTTCCGGGTTTACGACTCCCACTTCCGGGTTCCAACAAATCCCCTCCCCGCCCTCCCCAAACACTTTTTTACGCCGTTTCACCCCCTCACGCGCCTTTTCCCGCCTCCCCCGCTCCTCTCCCCCTCACTTCCGGTTTCCGCCTCCCACTTCCGGGTTTCCGACTCCCACTTCCGGGTTCCAACAAATCCCCTCCCCGCCCTCCCCAAACACTTTTTTACACCCTTTCACCCCCTCGGGCGCCTTTTCCCGCCTCCCCCGCTCCTCTCCCCCTCACTTCCGGTTTCCGCCTCCCACTTCCGGGTTTACGACTCCCACTTCCGGGTTCCAACAAATCCCCTCCCCGCCCTCCCCAAACACTTTTTTACACCCTTTCTCCCCCTCGGACGCCTTTTCCCGCCTCCCCCGCTCCTCTCCCCCTCACTTCCGGTTTCCGCCTCCCACTTCCGGGTTTCCGACTCCCACTTCCGGGTTCCAACAAATCCCCTCCCCGCCCTCCCCAAACACTTTTTTACACCCTTTCACCCCCTCGCACGCCTTTTCCCGCCTCCCCCGCTCCTCTCCCCCTCACTTCCGGTTTCCGCCTCCCACTTCCGGGTTTCCGCCTCCCACTTCCGGGTTCCAACAAATCCCCTCCCCGCCCTCCCCAAACACTTTTTTACACCCTTTCACCCCCTCGGACGCCTTTTCCCGCCTCCCCCGCTCCTCTCCCCCTCACTTCCGGTTTCCGCCTCCCACTTCCGGGTTTCCGACTCCCACTTCCGGGTTCCAACAAATCCCCTCCCCGCCCTCCCCAAACACTTTTTTACACCGTTTCTCCCCCTCGGGCGCCTTTTCCCGCCTCCCCCGCTCCTCTCCCCCTCACTTCCGGTTTCCGCCTCCCACTTCCGGGTTTCCGCCTCCCACTTCCGGGTTCCAACAAATCCCCTCCCCGCCCTCCCCAAACACTTTTTGACACCGTTTCTCCCCCTCGCACGCCTTTTCCCGCCTCCCCCGCTCCTCTCCCCCTCACTTCCGGTTTCCGCCTCCCACTTCCGGGTTTCCGACTCCCACTTCCGGGTTCCAACAAATCCCCTCCCCGCCCTCCCCAAACACTTTTTTACACCCTTTCACCCCCTCGGGCGCCTTTTCCCGCCTCCCCCGCTCCTCTCCCCCTCACTTCCGGTTTCCGCCTCCCACTTCCGGGTTTCCGCCTCCCACTTCCGGGTTCCAACAAATCCCCTCCCCGCCCTCCCCAAACACTTTTTTACACCGTTTCACCCCCTCGCACGCCTTTTCCCGCCTCCCCCGCTCCTCTCCCCCTCACTTCCGGTTTCCGCCTCCCACTTCCGGGTTTCCGCCTCCCACTTCCGGGTTCCAACAAATCCCCTCCCCGCCCTCCCCAAACACTTTTTTACACCCTTTCACCCCCTCGGGCGCCTTTTCCCGCCTCCCCCGCTCCTCTCCCCCTCACTTCCGGTTTCCGCCTCCCACTTCCGGGTTTCCGACTCCCACTTCCGGGTTCCAACAAATCCCCTCCCCGCCCTCCCCAAACACTTTTTTACACCCTTTCACCCCCTCGCACGCCTTTTCCCGCCTCCCCCGCTCCTCTCCCCCTCACTTCCGGTTTCCGCCTCCCACTTCCGGGTTTCCGACTCCCACTTCCGGGTTCCAACAAATCCCCTCCCCGCCCTCCCCAAACACTTTTTTACACCGTTTCTCCCCCTCGCACGCCTTTTCCCGCCTCCCCCGCTCCTCTCCCCCTCACTTCCGGTTTCCGCCTCCCACTTCCGGGTTTACGACTCCCACTTCCGGGTTCCAACAAATCCCCTCCCCGCCCTCCCCAAACACTTTTTTACACCCTTTCACCCCCTCGCGCGCCTTTTCCCGCCTCCCCCGCTCCTCTCCCCCTCACTTCCGGTTTCCGCCTCCCACTTCCGGGTTTACGACTCCCACTTCCGGGTTCCAACAAATCCCCTCCCCGCCCTCCCCAAACACTTTTTGACACCGTTTCACCCCCTCGCGCACCTTTTCCCGCCTCCCCCGCTCCTCTCCCCCTCACTTCCGGTTTCCGCCTCCCACTTCCGGGTTTCCGACTCCCACTTCCGGGTTCCAACAAATCCCCTCCCCGCCCTCCCCAAACACTTTTTTACGCCGTTTCACCCCCTCGCGCGCCTTTTCCCGCCTCCCCCGCTCCTCTCCCCCTCACTTCCGGTTTCCGCCTCCCACTTCCGGGTTTCCGACTCCCACTTCCGGGTTCCAACAAATCCCCTCCCCGCCCTCCCCAAACACTTTTTTACACCCTTTCACCCCCTCGGGCGCCTTTTCCCGCCTCCCCCGCTCCTCTCCCCCTCACTTCCGGTTTCCGCCTCCCACTTCCGGGTTTCCGCCTCCCACTTCCGGGTTCCAACAAATCCCCTCCCCGCCCTCCCCAAACACTTTTTTACACCCTTTCACCCCCTCGGGCGCCTTTTCCCGCCTCCCCCGCTCCTCTCCCCCTCACTTCCGGTTTCCGCCTCCCACTTCCGGGTTTCCGCCTCCCACTTCCGGGTTCCAACAAATCCCCTCCCCGCCCTCCCCAAACACTTTTTTACACCCTTTCACCCCCTCGGGCGCCTTTTCCCGCCTCCCCCGCTCCTCTCCCCCTCACTTCCGGTTTCCGCCTCCCACTTCCGGGTTTCCGACTCCCACTTCCGGGTTCCAACAAATCCCCTCCCCCGCCCTCCCCAAACACTTTTTTACACCCTTTCACCCCCTCGCACGCCTTTTCCCGCCTCCCCCGCTCCTCTCCCCCTCACTTCCGGTTTCCGCCTCCCACTTCCGGGTTTACGACTCCCACTTCCGGGTTCCAACAAATCCCCTCCCCGCCCTCCCCAAACACTTTTTTACACCGTTTCACCCCCTCGCACGCCTTTTCCCGCCTCCCCCGCTCCTCTCCCCCTCACTTCCGGTTTCCGCCTCCCACTTCCGGGTTTCCGACTCCCACTTCCGGGTTCCAACAAATCCCCTCCCCGCCCTCCCCAAACACTTTTTGACACCGTTTCACCCCCTCGGGCGCCTTTTCCCGCCTCCCCCGCTCCTCTCCCCCTCACTTCCGGTTTCCGCCTCCCACTTCCGGGTTTACGACTCCCACTTCCGGGTTCCAACAAATCCCCTCCCCGCCCTCCCCAAACACTTTTTTACGCCGTTTCACCCCCTCGCGCGCCTTTTCCCGCCTCCCCCGCTCCTCTCCCCCTCACTTCCGGTTTCCGCCTCCCACTTCCGGGTTTCCGACTCCCACTTCCGGGTTCCAACAAATCCCCTCCCCGCCCTCCCCAAACACTTTTTTACACCCTTTCACCCCCTCGGACGCCTTTTCCCGCCTCCCCCGCTCCTCTCCCCCTCACTTCCGGTTTCCGCCTCCCACTTCCGGGTTTACGACTCCCACTTCCGGCTTCCAACAAATCCCCTCCCCGCCCTCCCCAAACACTTTTTTACACCCTTTCACCCCCTCGGGCGCCTTTTCCCGCCTCCCCCGCTCCTCTCCCCCTCACTTCCGGTTTCCGCCTCCCACTTCCGGGTTTCCGACTCCCACTTCCGGGTTCCAACAAATCCCCTCCCCGCCCTCCCCAAACACTTTTTTACACCCTTTCACCCCCTCGGGCGCCTTTTCCCGCCTCCCCCGCTCCTCTCCCCCTCACTTCCGGTTTCCGCCTCCCACTTCCGGGTTTACGACTCCCACTTCCGGGTTCCAACAAATCCCCTCCCCGCCCTCCCCAAACACTTTTTTACACCCTTTCTCCCCCTCGGACGCCTTTTCCCGCCTCCCCCGCTCCTCTCCCCCTCACTTCCGGTTTCCGCCTCCCACTTCCGGGTTTCCGACTCCCACTTCCGGGTTCCAACAAATCCCCTCCCCGCCCTCCCCAAACACTTTTTTACACCGTTTCTCCCCCTCGCACGCCTTTTCCCGCCTCCCCCGCTCCTCTCCCCCTCACTTCCGGTTTCCGCCTCCCACTTCCGGGTTTCCGCCTCCCACTTCCGGGTTCCAACAAATCCCCTCCCCGCCCTCCCCAAACACTTTTTTACACCCTTTCACCCCCTCGCACGCCTTTTCCCGCCTCCCCCGCTCCTCTCCCCCTCACTTCCGGTTTCCGCCTCCCACTTCCGGGTTTCCGACTCCCACTTCCGGGTTCCAACAAATCCCCTCCCCCGCCCTCCCCAAACACTTTTTTACACCGTTTCACCCCCTCGCGCGCCTTTTCCCGCCTCCCCCGCTCCTCTCCCCCTCACTTCCGGTTTCCGCCTCCCACTTCCGGGTTTACGACTCCCACTTCCGGGTTCCAACAAATCCCCTCCCCGCCCTCCCCAAACACTTTTTTACGCCGTTTCACCCCCTCGCGCGCCTTTTCCCGCCTCCCCCGCTCCTCTCCCCCTCACTTCCGGTTTCCGCCTCCCACTTCCGGGTTTCCGACTCCCACTTCCGGGTTCCAACAAATCCCCTCCCCGCCCTCCCCAAACACTTTTTTACGCCGTTTCACCCCCTCGCGCGCCTTTTCCCGCCTCCCCCGCTCCTCTCCCCCTCACTTCCGGTTTCCGCCTCCCACTTCCGGGTTTCCGCCTCCCACTTCCGGGTTCCAACAAATCCCCTCCCCGCCCTCCCCAAACACTTTTTTACACCGTTTCACCCCCTCGCACGCCTTTTCCCGCCTCCCCCGCTCCTCTCCCCCTCACTTCCGGTTTCCGCCTCCCACTTCCGGGTTTCCGCCTCCCACTTCCGGGTTCCAACAAATCCCCTCCCCGCCCTCCCCAAACACTTTTTTACACCCTTTCACCCCCTCGGGCGCCTTTTCCCGCCTCCCCCGCTCCTCTCCCCCTCACTTCCGGTTTCCGCCTCCCACTTCCGGGTTTCCGACTCCCACTTCCGGGTTCCAACAAATCCCCTCCCCGCCCTCCCCAAACACTTTTTTACACCCTTTCACCCCCTCGCGCGCCTTTTCCCGCCTCCCCCGCTCCTCTCCCCCTCACTTCCGGTTTCCGCCTCCCACTTCCGGGTTTACGACTCCCACTTCCGGGTTCCAACAAATCCCCTCCCCGCCCTCCCCAAACACTTTTTGACACCGTTTCACCCCCTCGCGCACCTTTTCCCGCCTCCCCCGCTCCTCTCCCCCTCACTTCCGGTTTCCGCCTCCCACTTCCGGGTTTCCGACTCCCACTTCCGGGTTCCAACAAATCCCCTCCCCGCCCTCCCCAAACACTTTTTTACGCCGTTTCACCCCCTCGCGCGCCTTTTCCCGCCTCCCCCGCTCCTCTCCCCCTCACTTCCGGTTTCCGCCTCCCACTTCCGGGTTTCCGACTCCCACTTCCGGGTTCCAACAAATCCCCTCCCCGCCCTCCCCAAACACTTTTTTACACCGTTTCTCCCCCTCGCACGCCTTTTCCCGCCTCCCCCGCTCCTCTCCCCCTCACTTCCGGTTTCCGCCTCCCACTTCCGGGTTTACGCCTCCCACTTCCGGGTTCCAACAAATCCCCTCCCCGCCCTCCCCAAACACTTTTTTACACCCTTTCACCCCCTCGCACGCCTTTTCCCGCCTCCCCCGCTCCTCTCCCCCTCACTTCCGGTTTCCGCCTCCCACTTCCGGGTTTCCGCCTCCCACTTCCGGGTTCCAACAAATCCCCTCCCCGCCCTCCCCAAACACTTTTTTACACCCTTTCACCCCCTCGGGCGCCTTTTCCCGCCTCCCCCGCTCCTCTCCCCCTCACTTCCGGTTTCCGCCTCCCACTTCCGGGTTTACGACTCCCACTTCCGGGTTCCAACAAATCCCCTCCCCCGCCCTCCCCAAACACTTTTTTACACCCTTTCACCCCCTCGGACGCCTTTTCCCGCCTCCCCCGCTCCTCTCCCCCTCACTTCCGGTTTCCGCCTCCCACTTCCGGGTTTACGACTCCCACTTCCGGGTTCCAACAAATCCCCTCCCCGCCCTCCCCAAACACTTTTTTACACCGTTTCACCCCCTCGGGCGCCTTTTCCCGCCTCCCCCGCTCCTCTCCCCCTCACTTCCGGTTTCCGCCTCCCACTTCCGGGTTTCCGACTCCCACTTCCGGGTTCCAACAAATCCCCTCCCCGCCCTCCCCAAACACTTTTTTACACCCTTTCACCCCCTCGCGCGCCTTTTCCCGCCTCCCCCGCTCCTCTCCCCCTCACTTCCGGTTTCCGCCTCCCACTTCCGGGTTTCCGACTCCCACTTCCGGGTTCCAACAAATCCCCTCCCCGCCCTCCCCAAACACTTTTTTACACCCTTTCACCCCCTCGCACGCCTTTTCCCGCCTCCCCCGCTCCTCTCCCCCTCACTTCCGGTTTCCGCCTCCCACTTCCGGGTTTACGACTCCCACTTCCGGGTTCCAACAAATCCCCTCCCCGCCCTCCCCAAACACTTTTTTACACCCTTTCACCCCCTCGCACGCCTTTTCCCGCCTCCCCCGCTCCTCTCCCCCTCACTTCCGGTTTCCGCCTCCCACTTCCGGGTTTCCGCCTCCCACTTCCGGGTTCCAACAAATCCCCTCCCCGCCCTCCCCAAACACTTTTTTACACCGTTTCTCCCCCTCGGGCGCCTTTTCCCGCCTCCCCCGCTCCTCTCCCCCTCACTTCCGGTTTCCGCCTCCCACTTCCGGGTTTCCGACTCCCACTTCCGGGTTCCAACAAATCCCCTCCCCGCCCTCCCCAAACACTTTTTGACACCGTTTCTCCCCCTCGGACGCCTTTTCCCGCCTCCCCCGCTCCTCTCCCCCTCACTTCCGGTTTCCGCCTCCCACTTCCGGGTTTACGACTCCCACTTCCGGGTTCCAACAAATCCCCTCCCCGCCCTCCCCAAACACTTTTTTACACCCTTTCACCCCCTCGGACGCCTTTTCCCGCCTCCCCCGCTCCTCTCCCCCTCACTTCCGGTTTCCGCCTCCCACTTCCGGGTTTACGACTCCCACTTCCGGCTTCCAACAAATCCCCTCCCCGCCCTCCCCAAACACTTTTTTACACCGTTTCTCCCCCTCGGGCGCCTTTTCCCGCCTCCCCCGCTCCTCTCCCCCTCACTTCCGGTTTCCGCCTCCCACTTCCGGGTTTCCGACTCCCACTTCCGGGTTCCAACAAATCCCCTCCCCGCCCTCCCCAAACACTTTTTTACACCCTTTCACCCCCTCGGGCGCCTTTTCCCGCCTCCCCCGCTCCTCTCCCCCTCACTTCCGGTTTCCGCCTCCCACTTCCGGGTTTACGACTCCCACTTCCGGGTTCCAACAAATCCCCTCCCCGCCCTCCCCAAACACTTTTTTACGCCGTTTCACCCCCTCGCGCGCCTTTTCCCGCCTCCCCCGCTCCTCTCCCCCTCACTTCCGGTTTCCGCCTCCCACTTCCGGGTTTCCGACTCCCACTTCCGGGTTCCAACAAATCCCCTCCCCGCCCTCCCCAAACACTTTTTTACACCGTTTCACCCCCTCGGGCGCCTTTTCCCGCCTCCCCCGCTCCTCTCCCCCTCACTTCCGGTTTCCGCCTCCCACTTCCGGGTTTCCGACTCCCACTTCCGGGTTCCAACAAATCCCCTCCCCGCCCTCCCCAAACACTTTTTTACACCCTTTCACCCCCTCGCGCGCCTTTTCCCGCCTCCCCCGCTCCTCTCCCCCTCACTTCCGGTTTCCGCCTCCCACTTCCGGGTTTCCGACTCCCACTTCCGGGTTCCAACAAATCCCCTCCCCGCCCTCCCCAAACACTTTTTTACACCCTTTCACCCCCTCGCACGCCTTTTCCCGCCTCCCCCGCTCCTCTCCCCCTCACTTCCGGTTTCCGCCTCCCACTTCCGGGTTTACGACTCCCACTTCCGGGTTCCAACAAATCCCCTCCCCGCCCTCCCCAAACACTTTTTTACACCCTTTCACCCCCTCGCACGCCTTTTCCCGCCTCCCCCGCTCCTCTCCCCCTCACTTCCGGTTTCCGCCTCCCACTTCCGGGTTTCCGCCTCCCACTTCCGGGTTCCAACAAATCCCCTCCCCGCCCTCCCCAAACACTTTTTTACACCGTTTCTCCCCCTCGGGCGCCTTTTCCCGCCTCCCCCGCTCCTCTCCCCCTCACTTCCGGTTTCCGCCTCCCACTTCCGGGTTTCCGACTCCCACTTCCGGGTTCCAACAAATCCCCTCCCCGCCCTCCCCAAACACTTTTTGACACCGTTTCTCCCCCTCGGACGCCTTTTCCCGCCTCCCCCGCTCCTCTCCCCCTCACTTCCGGTTTCCGCCTCCCACTTCCGGGTTTACGACTCCCACTTCCGGGTTCCAACAAATCCCCTCCCCGCCCTCCCCAAACACTTTTTTACACCCTTTCACCCCCTCGGACGCCTTTTCCCGCCTCCCCCGCTCCTCTCCCCCTCACTTCCGGTTTCCGCCTCCCACTTCCGGGTTTACGACTCCCACTTCCGGCTTCCAACAAATCCCCTCCCCGCCCTCCCCAAACACTTTTTTACACCGTTTCTCCCCCTCGGGCGCCTTTTCCCGCCTCCCCCGCTCCTCTCCCCCTCACTTCCGGTTTCCGCCTCCCACTTCCGGGTTTCCGACTCCCACTTCCGGGTTCCAACAAATCCCCTCCCCGCCCTCCCCAAACACTTTTTTACACCCTTTCACCCCCTCGGGCGCCTTTTCCCGCCTCCCCCGCTCCTCTCCCCCTCACTTCCGGTTTCCGCCTCCCACTTCCGGGTTTCCGACTCCCACTTCCGGGTTCCAACAAATCCCCTCCCCGCCCTCCCCAAACACTTTTTTACGCCGTTTCACCCCCTCGCGCGCCTTTTCCCGCCTCCCCCGCTCCTCTCCCCCTCACTTCCGGTTTCCGCCTCCCACTTCCGGGTTTCCGACTCCCACTTCCGGGTTCCAACAAATCCCCTCCCCGCCCTCCCCAAACACTTTTTTACACCGTTTCTCCCCCTCGCACGCCTTTTCCCGCCTCCCCCGCTCCTCTCCCCCTCACTTCCGGTTTCCGCCTCCCACTTCCGGGTTTACGACTCCCACTTCCGGGTTCCAACAAATCCCCTCCCCGCCCTCCCCAAACACTTTTTTACACCGTTTCACCCCCTCGGGCGCCTTTTCCCGCCTCCCCCGCTCCTCTCCCCCTCACTTCCGGTTTCCGCCTCCCACTTCCGGGTTTCCGACTCCCACTTCCGGGTTCCAACAAATCCCCTCCCCGCCCTCCCCAAACACTTTTTTACACCCTTTCACCCCCTCGCGCGCCTTTTCCCGCCTCCCCCGCTCCTCTCCCCCTCACTTCCGGTTTCCGCCTCCCACTTCCGGGTTTCCGACTCCCACTTCCGGGTTCCAACAAATCCCCTCCCCGCCCTCCCCAAACACTTTTTTACACCCTTTCACCCCCTCGCACGCCTTTTCCCGCCTCCCCCGCTCCTCTCCCCCTCACTTCCGGTTTCCGCCTCCCACTTCCGGGTTTACGACTCCCACTTCCGGGTTCCAACAAATCCCCTCCCCGCCCTCCCCAAACACTTTTTTACACCCTTTCACCCCCTCGCACGCCTTTTCCCGCCTCCCCCGCTCCTCTCCCCCTCACTTCCGGTTTCCGCCTCCCACTTCCGGGTTTCCGCCTCCCACTTCCGGGTTCCAACAAATCCCCTCCCCGCCCTCCCCAAACACTTTTTTACACCGTTTCTCCCCCTCGGGCGCCTTTTCCCGCCTCCCCCGCTCCTCTCCCCCTCACTTCCGGTTTCCGCCTCCCACTTCCGGGTTTCCGACTCCCACTTCCGGGTTCCAACAAATCCCCTCCCCGCCCTCCCCAAACACTTTTTGACACCGTTTCTCCCCCTCGGACGCCTTTTCCCGCCTCCCCCGCTCCTCTCCCCCTCACTTCCGGTTTCCGCCTCCCACTTCCGGGTTTACGACTCCCACTTCCGGGTTCCAACAAATCCCCTCCCCGCCCTCCCCAAACACTTTTTTACACCCTTTCACCCCCTCGGACGCCTTTTCCCGCCTCCCCCGCTCCTCTCCCCCTCACTTCCGGTTTCCGCCTCCCACTTCCGGGTTTACGACTCCCACTTCCGGCTTCCAACAAATCCCCTCCCCGCCCTCCCCAAACACTTTTTTACACCGTTTCTCCCCCTCGGGCGCCTTTTCCCGCCTCCCCCGCTCCTCTCCCCCTCACTTCCGGTTTCCGCCTCCCACTTCCGGGTTTCCGACTCCCACTTCCGGGTTCCAACAAATCCCCTCCCCGCCCTCCCCAAACACTTTTTGACACCGTTTCTCCCCCTCGGACGCCTTTTCCCGCCTCCCCCGCTCCTCTCCCCCTCACTTCCGGTTTCCGCCTCCCACTTCCGGGTTTCCGACTCCCACTTCCGGGTTCCAACAAATCCCCTCCCCGCCCTCCCCAAACACTTTTTTACACCCTTTCACCCCCTCGGGCGCCTTTTCCCGCCTCCCCCGCTCCTCTCCCCCTCACTTCCGGTTTCCGCCTCCCACTTCCGGGTTTACGACTCCCACTTCCGGGTTCCAACAAATCCCCTCCCCGCCCTCCCCAAACACTTTTTTACACCCTTTCACCCCCTCGCGCGCCTTTTCCCGCCTCCCCCGCTCCTCTCCCCCTCACTTCCGGTTTCCGCCTCCCACTTCCGGGTTTCCGACTCCCACTTCCGGGTTCCAACAAATCCCCTCCCCGCCCTCCCCAAACACTTTTTTACGCCGTTTCACCCCCTCGCGCGCCTTTTCCCGCCTCCCCCGCTCCTCTCCCCCTCACTTCCGGTTTCCGCCTCCCACTTCCGGGTTTCCGACTCCCACTTCCGGGTTCCAACAAATCCCCTCCCCGCCCTCCCCAAACACTTTTTTACACCCTTTCACCCCCTCGCACGCCTTTTCCCGCCTCCCCCGCTCCTCTCCCCCTCACTTCCGGTTTCCGCCTCCCACTTCCGGGTTTCCGCCTCCCACTTCCGGGTTCCAACAAATCCCCTCCCCGCCCTCCCCAAACACTTTTTTACACCGTTTCACCCCCTCGCACGCCTTTTCCCGCCTCCCCCGCTCCTCTCCCCCTCACTTCCGGTTTCCGCCTCCCACTTCCGGGTTTCCGACTCCCACTTCCGGGTTCCAACAAATCCCCTCCCCCGCCCTCCCCAAACACTTTTTTACACCCTTTCACCCCCTCGCACGCCTTTTCCCGCCTCCCCCGCTCCTCTCCCCCTCACTTCCGGTTTCCGCCTCCCACTTCCGGGTTTACGACTCCCACTTCCGGGTTCCAACAAATCCCCTCCCCGCCCTCCCCAAACACTTTTTTACACCCTTTCACCCCCTCGCACGCCTTTTCCCGCCTCCCCCGCTCCTCTCCCCCTCACTTCCGGTTTCCGCCTCCCACTTCCGGGTTTACGACTCCCACTTCCGGGTTCCAACAAATCCCCTCCCCGCCCTCCCCAAACACTTTTTTACACCCTTTCACCCCCTCGCGCGCCTTTTCCCGCCTCCCCCGCTCCTCTCCCCCTCACTTCCGGTTTCCGCCTCCCACTTCCGGGTTTACGACTCCCACTTCCGGGTTCCAACAAATCCCCTCCCCGCCCTCCCAAAACACTTTTTTACACCCTTTCACCCCCTCGCGCGCCTTTTCCCGCCTCCCCCGCTCCTCTCCCCCTCACTTCCGGTTTCCGCCTCCCACTTCCGGGTTTCCGCCTCCCACTTCCGGGTTCCAACAAATCCCCTCCCCGCCCTCCCCAAACACTTTTTTACACCCTTTCACCCCCTCGCACGCCTTTTCCCGCCTCCCCCGCTCCTCTCCCCCTCACTTCCGGTTTCCGCCTCCCACTTCCGGGTTTACGACTCCCACTTCCGGGTTCCAACAAATCCCCTCCCCGCCCTCCCCAAACACTTTTTTACACCCTTTCACCCCCTCGGACGCCTTTTCCCGCCTCCCCCGCTCCTCTCCCCCTCACTTCCGGTTTCCGCCTCCCACTTCCGGGTTTCCGACTCCCACTTCCGGGTTCCAACAAATCCCCTCCCCGCCCTCCCCAAACACTTTTTTACACCCTTTCACCCCCTCGGGCGCCTTTTCCCGCCTCCCCCGCTCCTCTCCCCCTCACTTCCGGTTTCCGCCTCCCACTTCCGGGTTTACGACTCCCACTTCCGGGTTCCAACAAATCCCCTCCCCCGCCCTCCCCAAACACTTTTTTACACCGTTTCACCCCCTCGCACGCCTTTTCCCGCCTCCCTCGCTCCTCTCCCCCTCACTTCCGGTTTCCGCCTCCCACTTCCGGGTTTCCGACTCCCACTTCCGGGTTCCAACAAATCCCCTCCCCGCCCTCCCCAAACACTTTTTTACGCCGTTTCACCCCCTCGCGCGCCTTTTCCCGCCTCCCCCGCTCCTCTCCCCCTCACTTCCGGTTTCCGCCTCCCACTTCCGGGTTTACGACTCCCACTTCCGGGTTCCAACAAATCCCCTCCCCGCCCTCCCCAAACACTTTTTTACGCCGTTTCACCCCCTCGCGCGCCTTTTCCCGCCTCCCCCGCTCCTCTCCCCCTCACTTCCGGTTTCCGCCTCCCACTTCCGGGTTTCCGACTCCCACTTCCGGGTTCCAACAAATCCCCTCCCCGCCCTCCCCAAACACTTTTTTACACCGTTTCACCCCCTCGCACGCCTTTTCCCGCCTCCCCCGCTCCTCTCCCCCTCACTTCCGGTTTCCGCCTCCCACTTCCGGGTTTCCGACTCCCACTTCCGGGTTCCAACAAATCCCCTCACTGCCCTCCCCAAACACTTTTTTACACCCTTTCACCCCCTCGGGCGCCTTTTCCCGCCTCCCCCGCTCCTCTCCCCCTCACTTCCGGTTTCCGCCTCCCACTTCCGGGTTTACGACTCCCACTTCCGGGTTCCAACAAATCCCCTCCCCGCCCTCCCCAAACACTTTTTTACACCCTTTCACCCCCTCGCACGCCTTTTCCCGCCTCCCCCGCTCCTCTCCCCCTCACTTCCGGTTTCCGCCTCCCACTTCCGGGTTTACGACTCCCACTTCCGGGTTCCAACAAATCCCCTCCCCGCCCTCCCCAAACACTTTTTTACACCCTTTCACCCCCTCGCGCGCCTTTTCCCGCCTCCCCCGCTCCTCTCCCCCTCACTTCCGGTTTCCGCCTCCCACTTCCGGGTTTCCGACTCCCACTTCCGGGTTCCAACAAATCCCCTCCCCGCCCTCCCCAAACACTTTTTTACGCCGTTTCACCCCCTCGGGCGCCTTTTCCCGCCTCCCCCGCTCCTCTCCCCCTCACTTCCGGTTTCCGCCTCCCACTTCCGGGTTTACGACTCCCACTTCCGGGTTCCAACAAATCCCCTCCCCGCCCTCCCCAAACACTTTTTTACACCGTTTCTCCCCCTCGCACGCCTTTTCCCGCCTCCCCCGCTCCTCTCCCCCTCACTTCCGGTTTCCGCCTCCCACTTCCGGGTTTCCGACTCCCACTTCCGGGTTCCAACAAATCCCCTCCCCGCCCTCCCCAAACACTTTTTTACACCCTTTCACCCCCTCGCACGCCTTTTCCCGCCTCCCCCGCTCCTCTCCCCCTCACTTCCGGTTTCCGCCTCCCACTTCCGGGTTTCCGACTCCCACTTCCGGGTTCCAACAAATCCCCTCCCCGCCCTCCCCAAACACTTTTTTTCGCCGTTTCACCCCCTCGCGCGCCTTTTCCCGCCTCCCCCGCTCCTCTCCCCCTCACTTCCGGTTTCCGCCTCCCACTTCCGGGTTTCCGACTCCCACTTCCGGGTTCCAACAAATCCCCTCCCCGCCCTCCCCAAACACTTTTTTACACCCTTTCACCCCCTCGGACGCCTTTTCCCGCCTCCCCCGCTCCTCTCCCCCTCACTTCCGGTTTCCGCCTCCCACTTCCGGGTTTCCGACTCCCACTTCCGGGTTCCAACAAATCCCCTCCCCGCCCTCCCCAAACACTTTTTTACACCGTTTCTCCCCCTCGCACGCCTTTTCCCGCCTCCCCCGCTCCTCTCCCCCTCACTTCCGGTTTCCGCCTCCCACTTCCGGGTTTCCGACTCCCACTTCCGGGTTCCAACAAATCCCCTCCCCGCCCTCCCCAAACACTTTTTTACACCCTTTCACCCCCTCGCACGCCTTTTCCCGCCTCCCCCGCTCCTCTCCCCCTCACTTCCGGTTTCCGCCTCCCACTTCCGGGTTTCCGCCTCCCACTTCCGGGTTCCAACAAATCCCCTCCCCCGCCCTCCCCAAACACTTTTTTACACCCTTTCACCCCCTCGCACGCCTTTTCCCGCCTCCCCCGCTCCTCTCCCCCTCACTTCCGGTTTCCGCCTCCCACTTCCGGGTTTCCGACTCCCACTTCCGGGTTCCAACAAATCCCCTCCCCCGCCCTCCCCAAACACTTTTTTACACCCTTTCACCCCCTCGCACGCCTTTTCCCGCCTCCCCCGCTCCTCTCCCCCTCACTTCCGGTTTCCGCCTCCCACTTCCGGGTTTACGACTCCCACTTCCGGGTTCCAACAAATCCCCTCCCCGCCCTCCCCAAACACTTTTTTACACCCTTTCACCCCCTCGCGCGCCTTTTCCCGCCTCCCCCGCTCCTCTCCCCCTCACTTCCGGTTTCCGCCTCCCACTTCCGGGTTTCCGCCTCCCACTTCCGGGTTCCAACAAATCCCCTCCCCGCCCTCCCCAAACACTTTTTTACACCCTTTCACCCCCTCGCACGCCTTTTCCCGCCTCCCCCGCTCCTCTCCCCCTCACTTCCGGTTTCCGCCTCCCACTTCCGGGTTTACGACTCCCACTTCCGGGTTCCAACAAATCCCCTCCCCGCCCTCCCCAAACACTTTTTTACACCGTTTCTCCCCCTCGGGCGCCTTTTCCCGCCTCCCCCGCTCCTCTCCCCCTCACTTCCGGTTTCCGCCTCCCACTTCCGGGTTTCCGACTCCCACTTCCGGGTTCCAACAAATCCCCTCCCCGCCCTCCCCAAACACTTTTTTACACCCTTTCACCCCCTCGCGCGCCTTTTCCCGCCTCCCCCGCTCCTCTCCCCCTCACTTCCGGTTTCCGCCTCCCACTTCCGGGTTTACGACTCCCACTTCCGGGTTCCAACAAATCCCCTCCCCGCCCTCCCCAAACACTTTTTTACACCCTTTCACCCCCTCGCACGCCTTTTCCCGCCTCCCCCGCTCCTCTCCCCCTCACTTCCGGTTTCCGCCTCCCACTTCCGGGTTTCCGCCTCCCACTTCCGGGTTCCAACAAATCCCCTCCCCCGCCCTCCCCAAACACTTTTTTACACCCTTTCACCCCCTCGCACGCCTTTTCCCGCCTCCCCCGCTCCTCTCCCCCTCACTTCCGGTTTCCGCCTCCCACTTCCGGGTTTCCGACTCCCACTTCCGGGTTCCAACAAATCCCCTCCCCGCCCTCCCCAAACACTTTTTTACACCGTTTCTCCCCCTCGGGCGCCTTTTCCCGCCTCCCCCGCTCCTCTCCCCCTCACTTCCGGTTTCCGCCTCCCACTTCCGGGTTTCCGCCTCCCACTTCCGGGTTCCAACAAATCCCCTCCCCGCCCTCCCCAAACACTTTTTTACACCCTTTCACCCCCTCGCGCGCCTTTTCCCGCCTCCCCCGCTCCTCTCCCCCTCACTTCCGGTTTCCGACTCCCACTTCCGGGTTTACGACTCCCACTTCCGGGTTCCAACAAATCCCCTCCCCCGCCCTCCCCAAACACTTTTTTACACCCTTTCACCCCCTCGCACGCCTTTTCCCGCCTCCCCCGCTCCTCTCCCCCTCACTTCCGGTTTCCGCCTCCCACTTCCGGGTTCCAACAAATCCCCTCCCCGCCCTCCCCAAACACTTTTTTACACCCTTTCACCCCCTCGCGCGCCTTTTCCCGCCTCCCCCGCTCCTCTCCCCCTCACTTCCGGTTTCCGCCTCCCACTTCCGGGTTTCCGACTCCCACTTCCGGGTTCCAACAAATCCCCTCCCCGCCCTCCCCAAACACTTTTTTACACCGTTTCTCCCCCTCGGGCGCCTTTTCCCGCCTCCCCCGCTCCTCTCCCCCTCACTTCCGGTTTCCGCCTCCCACTTCCGGGTTTCCGACTCCCACTTCCGGGTTCCAACAAATCCCCTCCCCGCCCTCCCCAAACACTTTTTTACACCCTTTCACCCCCTCGCGCGCCTTTTCCCGCCTCCCCCGCTCCTCTCCCCCTCACTTCCGGTTTCCGCCTCCCACTTCCGGGTTTCCGCCTCCCACTTCCGGGTTCCAACAAATCCCCTCCCCCGCCCTCCCCAAACACTTTTTTACACCCTTTCACCCCCTCGCACGCCTTTTCCCGCCTCCCCCGCTCCTCTCCCCCTCACTTCCGGTTTCCGCCTCCCACTTCCGGGTTTACGACTCCCACTTCCGGGTTCCAACAAATCCCCTCCCCGCCCTCCCCAAACACTTTTTTACACCCTTTCACCCCCTCGCACGCCTTTTCCCGCCTCCCCCGCTCCTCTCCCCCTCACTTCCGGTTTCCGCCTCCCACTTCCGGGTTTACGACTCCCACTTCCGGGTTCCAACAAATCCCCTCCCCGCCCTCCCCAAACACTTTTTTACACCCTTTCACCCCCTCGCGCGCCTTTTCCCGCCTCCCCCGCTCCTCTCCCCCTCACTTCCGGTTTCCGCCTCCCACTTCCGGGTTTCCGCCTCCCACTTCCGGGTTCCAACAAATCCCCTCCCCGCCCTCCCCAAACACTTTTTTACACCCTTTCACCCCCTCGCACGCCTTTTCCCGCCTCCCCCGCTCCTCTCCCCCTCACTTCCGGTTTCCGCCTCCCACTTCCGGGTTTCCGACTCCCACTTCCGGGTTCCAACAAATCCCCTCCCCGCCCTCCCCAAACACTTTTTTACACCGTTTCTCCCCCTCGGGCGCCTTTTCCCGCCTCCCCCGCTCCTCTCCCCCTCACTTCCGGTTTCCGCCTCCCACTTCCGGGTTTCCGACTCCCACTTCCGGGTTCCAACAAATCCCCTCCCCGCCCTCCCCAAACACTTTTTTACGCCGTTTCACCCCCTCGCACGCCTTTTCCCGCCTCCCCCGCTCCTCTCCCCCTCACTTCCGGTTTCCGCCTCCCACTTCCGGGTTTACGACTCCCACTTCCGGGTTCCAACAAATCCCCTCCCCGCCCTCCCCAAACACTTTTTTACACCCTTTCACCCCCTCGGGCGCCTTTTCCCGCCTCCCCCGCTCCTCTCCCCCTCACTTCCGGTTTCCGCCTCCCACTTCCGGGTTTCCGACTCCCACTTCCGGGTTCCAACAAATCCCCTCCCCGCCCTCCCCAAACACTTTTTTACACCCTTTCACCCCCTCGCGCGCCTTTTCCCGCCTCCCCCGCTCCTCTCCCCCTCACTTCCGGTTTCCGCCTCCCACTTCCGGGTTTACGACTCCCACTTCCGGGTTCCAACAAATCCCCTCCCCCGCCCTCCCCAAACACTTTTTTACACCCTTTCACCCCCTCGCACGCCTTTTCCCGCCTCCCCCGCTCCTCTCCCCCTCACTTCCGGTTTCCGCCTCCCACTTCCGGGTTTACGACTCCCACTTCCGGGTTCCAACAAATCCCCTCCCCGCCCTCCCCAAACACTTTTTTACACCCTTTCACCCCCTCGCACGCCTTTTCCCGCCTCCCCCGCTCCTCTCCCCCTCACTTCCGGTTTCCGCCTCCCACTTCCGGGTTTACGACTCCCACTTCCGGGTTCCAACAAATCCCCTCCCCGCCCTCCCCAAACACTTTTTTACACCCTTTCTCCCCCTCGGGCGCCTTTTCCCGCCTCCCCCGCTCCTCTCCCCCTCACTTCCGGTTTCCGCCTCCCACTTCCGGGTTTCCGACTCCCACTTCCGGGTTCCAACAAATCCCCTCCCCGCCCTCCCCAAACACTTTTTTACACCCTTTCACCCCCTCGCGCGCCTTTTCCCGCCTCCCCCGCTCCTCTCCCCCTCACTTCCGGTTTCCGCCTCCCACTTCCGGGTTTCCGCCTCCCACTTCCGGGTTCCAACAAATCCCCTCCCCCGCCCTCCCCAAACACTTTTTTACACCCTTTCACCCCCTCGCACGCCTTTTCCCGCCTCCCCCGCTCCTCTCCCCCTCACTTCCGGTTTCCGCCTCCCACTTCCGGGTTTACGACTCCCACTTCCGGGTTCCAACAAATCCCCTCCCCGCCCTCCCCAAACACTTTTTTACACCCTTTCACCCCCTCGCACGCCTTTTCCCGCCTCCCCCGCTCCTCTCCCCCTCACTTCCGGTTTCCGCCTCCCACTTCCGGGTTTACGACTCCCACTTCCGGGTTCCAACAAATCCCCTCCCCGCCCTCCCCAAACACTTTTTTACACCCTTTCACCCCCTCGCGCGCCTTTTCCCGCCTCCCCCGCTCCTCTCCCCCTCACTTCCGGTTTCCGCCTCCCACTTCCGGGTTTCCGCCTCCCACTTCCGGGTTCCAACAAATCCCCTCCCCGCCCTCCCCAAACACTTTTTTACACCCTTTCACCCCCTCGCACGCCTTTTCCCGCCTCCCCCGCTCCTCTCCCCCTCACTTCCGGTTTCCGCCTCCCACTTCCGGGTTTACGACTCCCACTTCCGGGTTCCAACAAATCCCCTCCCCGCCCTCCCCAAACACTTTTTTACACCGTTTCTCCCCCTCGGGCGCCTTTTCCCGCCTCCCCCGCTCCTCTCCCCCTCACTTCCGGTTTCCGCCTCCCACTTCCGGGTTTCCGACTCCCACTTCCGGGTTCCAACAAATCCCCTCCCCGCCCTCCCCAAACACTTTTTTACGCCGTTTCACCCCCTCGCACGCCTTTTCCCGCCTCCCCCGCTCCTCTCCCCCTCACTTCCGGTTTCCGCCTCCCACTTCCGGGTTTACGACTCCCACTTCCGGGTTCCAACAAATCCCCTCCCCGCCCTCCCCAAACACTTTTTTACACCCTTTCACCCCCTCGCGCGCCTTTTCCCGCCTCCCCCGCTCCTCTCCCCCTCACTTCCGGTTTCCGCCTCCCACTTCCGGGTTTACGACTCCCACTTCCGGGTTCCAACAAATCCCCTCCCCGCCCTCCCCAAACACTTTTTTACACCCTTTCACCCCCTCGCATGCCTTTTCCCGCCTCCCCCGCTCCTCTCCCCCTCACTTCCGGTTTCCGCCTCCCACTTCCGGGTTTACGACTCCCACTTCCGGGTTCCAACAAATCCCCTCCCCCGCCCTCCCCAAACACTTTTTTACACCCTTTCACCCCCTCGCACGCCTTTTCCCGCCTCCCCCGCTCCTCTCCCCCTCACTTCCGGTTTCCGCCTCCCACTTCCGGGTTTACGACTCCCACTTCCGGGTTCCAACAAATCCCCTCCCCGCCCTCCCCAAACACTTTTTTACACCCTTTCACCCCCTCGCACGCCTTTTCCCGCCTCCCCCGCTCCTCTCCCCCTCACTTCCGGTTTCCGCCTCCCACTTCCGGGTTTACGACTCCCACTTCCGGGTTCCAACAAATCCCCTCCCCGCCCTCCCCAAACACTTTTTTACACCCTTTCACCCCCTCGCGCGCCTTTTCCCGCCTCCCCCGCTCCTCTCCCCCTCACTTCCGGTTTCCGCCTCCCACTTCCGGGTTTCCGACTCCCACTTCCGGGTTCCAACAAATCCCCTCCCCGCCCTCCCCAAACACTTTTTTACACCCTTTCACCCCCTCGCGCGCCTTTTCCCGCCTCCCCCGCTCCTCTCCCCCTCACTTCCGGTTTCCGCCTCCCACTTCCGGGTTTCCGCCTCCCACTTCCGGGTTCCAACAAATCCCCTCCCCGCCCTCCCCAAACACTTTTTTACACCCTTTCACCCCCTCGCACGCCTTTTCCCGCCTCCCCCGCTCCTCTCCCCCTCACTTCCGGTTTCCGCCTCCCACTTCCGGGTTTCCGACTCCCACTTCCGGGTTCCAACAAATCCCCTCCCCGCCCTCCCCAAACACTTTTTTACACCCTTTCACCCCCTCGGACGCCTTTTCCCGCCTCCCCCGCTCCTCTCCCCCTCACTTCCGGTTTCCGCCTCCCACTTCCGGGTTTCCGACTCCCACTTCCGGGTTCCAACAAATCCCCTCCCCGCCCTCCCCAAACACTTTTTTACACCCTTTCACCCCCTCGGGCGCCTTTTCCCGCCTCCCCCGCTCCTCTCCCCCTCACTTCCGGTTTCCGCCTCCCACTTCCGGGTTTACGACTCCCACTTCCGGGTTCCAACAAATCCCCTCCCCCGCCCTCCCCAAACACTTTTTTACACCGTTTCACCCCCTCGCACGCCTTTTCCCGCCTCCCTCGCTCCTCTCCCCCTCACTTCCGGTTTCCGCCTCCCACTTCCGGGTTTCCGACTCCCACTTCCGGGTTCCAACAAATCCCCTCCCCGCCCTCCCCAAACACTTTTTTACGCCGTTTCACCCCCTCGCGCGCCTTTTCCCGCCTCCCCCGCTCCTCTCCCCCTCACTTCCGGTTTCCGCCTCCCACTTCCGGGTTTCCGACTCCCACTTCCGGGTTCCAACAAATCCCCTCCCCGCCCTCCCCAAACACTTTTTTACGCCGTTTCACCCCCTCGCGCGCCTTTTCCCGCCTCCCCCGCTCCTCTCCCCCTCACTTCCGGTTTCCGCCTCCCACTTCCGGGTTTCCGACTCCCACTTCCGGGTTCCAACAAATCCCCTCCCCGCCCTCCCCAAACACTTTTTTACACCCTTTCACCCCCTCGCACGCCTTTTCCCGCCTCCCCCGCTCCTCTCCCCCTCACTTCCGGTTTCCGCCTCCCACTTCCGGGTTTCCGCCTCCCACTTCCGGGTTCCAACAAATCCCCTCACTGCCCTCCCCAAACACTTTTTTACACCCTTTCACCCCCTCGGGCGCCTTTTCCCGCCTCCCCCGCTCCTCTCCCCCTCACTTCCGGTTTCCGCCTCCCACTTCCGGGTTTACGACTCCCACTTCCGGGTTCCAACAAATCCCCTCCCCGCCCTCCCCAAACACTTTTTTACACCGTTTCACCCCCTCGGGCGCCTTTTCCCGCCTCCCCCGCTCCTCTCCCCCTCACTTCCGGTTTCCGCCTCCCACTTCCGGGTTTCCGACTCCCACTTCCGGGTTCCAACAAATCCCCTCCCCGCCCTCCCCAAACACTTTTTTACACCGTTTCTCCCCCTCGCACGCCTTTTCCCGCCTCCCCCGCTCCTCTCCCCCTCACTTCCGGTTTCCGCCTCCCACTTCCGGGTTTCCGACTCCCACTTCCGGGTTCCAACAAATCCCCTCCCCGCCCTCCCCAAACACTTTTTTACGCCGTTTCACCCCCTCGGGCGCCTTTTCCCGCCTCCCCCGCTCCTCTCCCCCTCACTTCCGGTTTCCGCCTCCCACTTCCGGGTTTACGACTCCCACTTCCGGGTTCCAACAAATCCCCTCCCCGCCCTCCCCAAACACTTTTTTACACCGTTTCTCCCCCTCGCACGCCTTTTCCCGCCTCCCCCGCTCCTCTCCCCCTCACTTCCGGTTTCCGCCTCCCACTTCCGGGTTTCCGACTCCCACTTCCGGGTTCCAACAAATCCCCTCCCCGCCCTCCCCAAACACTTTTTTACACCCTTTCACCCCCTCGCACGCCTTTTCCCGCCTCCCCCGCTCCTCTCCCCCTCACTTCCGGTTTCCGCCTCCCACTTCCGGGTTTCCGACTCCCACTTCCGGGTTCCAACAAATCCCCTCCCCGCCCTCCCCAAACACTTTTTTTCGCCGTTTCACCCCCTCGCGCGCCTTTTCCCGCCTCCCCCGCTCCTCTCCCCCTCACTTCCGGTTTCCGCCTCCCATTTCCGGGTTTCCGACTCCCACTTCCGGGTTCCAACAAATCCCCTCCCCGCCCTCCCCAAACACTTTTTTACGCCGTTTCACCCCCTCGCGTGCCTTTTCCCGCCTACCCCGCTCCTCTCCCCCTCACTTCCGGTTTCCGCCTCCCACTTCCGGGTTTCCGACTCCCACTTCCGGGTTCCAACAAATCCCCTCCCCGCCCTCCCCAAACACTTTTTTACACCCTTTCTCCCCCTCGCACGCCTTTTCCCGCCTCCCCCGCTCCTCTCCCCCTCACTTCCGGTTTCCGCCTCCCACTTCCGGGTTTCCACCTCCCACTTCCGGGTTCCAACAAATCCCCTCCCCGCCCTCCCCAAACACTTTTTTACACCGTTTCTCCCCCTCGCACGCCTTTTCCCGCCTCCCCCGCTCCTCTCCCCCTCACTTCCGGTTTCCGCCTCCCACTTCCGGGTTTCCGCCTCCCACTTCCGGGTTCCAACAAATCCCCTCCCCCGCCCTCCCCAAACACTTTTTTACACCCTTTCACCCCCTCGCACGCCTTTTCCCGCCTCCCCCGCTCCTCTCCCCCTCACTTCCGGTTTCCGCCTCCCACTTCCGGGTTTACGACTCCCACTTCCGGGTTCCAACAAATCCCCTCCCCCGCCCTCCCCAAACACTTTTTTACACCCTTTCACCCCCTCGCACGCCTTTTCCCGCCTCCCCCGCTCCTCTCCCCCTCACTTCCGGTTTCCGCCTCCCACTTCCGGGTTTACGACTCCCACTTCCGGGTTCCAACAAATCCCCTCCCCGCCCTCCCCAAACACTTTTTTACACCCTTTCACCCCCTCGGGCGCCTTTTCCCGCCTCCCCCGCTCCTCTCCCCCTCACTTCCGGTTTCCGCCTCCCACTTCCGGGTTTCCGCCTCCCACTTCCGGGTTCCAACAAATCCCCTCCCCGCCCTCCCCAAACACTTTTTTACACCCTTTCACCCCCTCGCACGCCTTTTCCCGCCTCCCCCGCTCCTCTCCCCCTCACTTCCGGTTTCCGCCTCCCACTTCCGGGTTTACGACTCCCACTTCCGGGTTCCAACAAATCCCCTCCCCGCCCTCCCCAAACACTTTTTTACACCGTTTCTCCCCCTCGGGCGCCTTTTCCCGCCTCCCCCGCTCCTCTCCCCCTCACTTCCGGTTTCCGCCTCCCACTTCCGGGTTTCCGACTCCCACTTCCGGGTTCCAACAAATCCCCTCCCCGCCCTCCCCAAACACTTTTTTACACCCTTTCACCCCCTCGCACGCCTTTTCCCGCCTCCCCCGCTCCTCTCCCCCTCACTTCCGGTTTCCGCCTCCCACTTCCGGGTTTACGACTCCCACTTCCGGGTTCCAACAAATCCCCTCCCCGCCCTCCCCAAACACTTTTTTACACCCTTTCACCCCCTCGGGCGCCTTTTCCCGCCTCCCCCGCTCCTCTCCCCCTCACTTCCGGTTTCCGCCTCCCACTTCCGGGTTTACGACTCCCACTTCCGGGTTCCAACAAATCCCCTCCCCGCCCTCCCCAAACACTTTTTTACACCCTTTCACCCCCTCGCACGCCTTTTCCCGCCTCCCCCGCTCCTCTCCCCCTCACTTCCGGTTTCCGCCTCCCACTTCCGGGTTTCCGACTCCCACTTCCGGGTTCCAACAAATCCCCTCCCCGCCCTCCCCAAACACTTTTTTACACCCTTTCACCCCCTCGGGCGCCTTTTCCCGCCTCCCCCGCTCCTCTCCCCCTCACTTCCGGTTTCCGCCTCCCACTTCCGGGTTTACGACTCCCACTTCCGGGTTCCAACAAATCCCCTCCCCGCCCTCCCCAAACACTTTTTTACACCGTTTCACCCCCTCGCACGCCTTTTCCCGCCTCCCCCGCTCCTCTCCCCCTCACTTCCGGTTTCCGCCTCCCACTTCCGGGTTTACGACTCCCACTTCCGGGTTCCAACAAATCCCCTCCCCCGCCCTCCCCAAACACTTTTTTACACCGTTTCACCCCCTCGGACGCCTTTTCCCGCCTCCCCCGCTCCTCTCCCCCTCACTTCCGGTTTCCGCCTCCCACTTCCGGGTTTCCGACTCCCACTTCCGGGTTCCAACAAATCCCCTCCCCGCCCTCCCCAAACACTTTTTTACACCCTTTCACCCCCTCGGACGCCTTTTCCCGCCTCCCCCGCTCCTCTCCCCCTCACTTCCGGTTTCCGCCTCCCACTTCCGGGTTTACGACTCCCACTTCCGGGTTCCAACAAATCCCCTCCCCCGCCCTCCCCAAACACTTTTTTACACCCTTTCACCCCCTCGCACGCCTTTTCCCGCCTCCCTCGCTCCTCTCCCCCTCACTTCCGGTTTCCGCCTCCCACTTCCGGGTTTCCGCCTCCCACTTCCGGGTTCCAACAAATCCCCTCCCCGCCCTCCCCAAACACTTTTTTACGCCGTTTCACCCCCTCGCGCGCCTTTTCCCGCCTCCCCCGCTCCTCTCCCCCTCACTTCCGGTTTCCGCCTCCCACTTCCGGGTTTCCGACTCCCACTTCCGGGTTCCAACAAATCCCCTCCCCGCCCTCCCCAAACACTTTTTTACACCGTTTCTCCCCCTCGGACGCCTTTTCCCGCCTCCCCCCGCTCCTCTCCCCCTCACTTCCGGTTTCCGCCTCCCACTTCCGGGTTTCCGACTCCCACTTCCGGGTTCCAACAAATCCCCTCCCCGCCCTCCCCCAAACACTTTTTTACACCCTTTCACCCCCTCGCACGCCTTTTCCCGCCTCCCCCGCTCCTCTCCCCCTCACTTCCGGTTTCCGCCTCCCACTTCCGGGTTTACGACTCCCACTTCCGGGTTCCAACAAATCCCCTCCCCGCCCTCCCCAAACACTTTTTTACACCCTTTCACCCCCTCGGGCGCCTTTTCCCGCCTCCCCCGCTCCTCTCCCCCTCACTTCCGGTTTCCGCCTCCCACTTCCGGGTTTACGACTCCCACTTCCGGGTTCCAACAAATCCCCTCCCCGCCCTCCCCAAACACTTTTTTACACCGTTTCTCCCCCTCGCACGCCTTTTCTCGCCTCCCCCGCTCCTCTCCCCCTCACTTCCGGTTTCCGCCTCCCACTTCCGGGTTTCCGACTCCCACTTCCGGGTTCCAACAAATCCCCTCCCCGCCCTCCCCAAACACTTTTTTACACCCTTTCACCCCCTCGCGCGCCTTTTCCCGCCTCCCCCGCTCCTCTCCCCCTCACTTCCGGTTTCCGCCTCCCACTTCCGGGTTTCCGACTCCCACTTCCGGGTTCCAACAAATCCCCTCCCCGCCCTCCCCAAACACTTTTTTACACCCTTTCACCCCCTCGCACGCCTTTTCCCGCCTCCCCCGCTCCTCTCCCCCTCACTTCCGGTTTCCGCCTCCCACTTCCGGGTTTCCGACTCCCACTTCCGGGTTCCAACAAATCCCCTCCCCGCCCTCCCCAAACACTTTTTTACACCCTTTCACCCCCTCGGGCGCCTTTTCCCGCCTCCCCCGCTCCTCTCCCCCTCACTTCCGGTTTCCGCCTCCCACTTCCGGGTTTACGACTCCCACTTCCGGGTTCCAACAAATCCCCTCCCCGCCCTCCCCAAACACTTTTTTTCGCCGTTTCACCCCCTCGCGCGCCTTTTCCCGCCTCCCCCGCTCCTCTCCCCCTCACTTCCGGTTTCCGCCTCCCACTTCCGGGTTTCCGACTCCCACTTCCGGGTTCCAACAAATCCCCTCCCCGCCCTCCCCAAACACTTTTTTACACCCTTTCACCCCCTCGCGCGCCTTTTCCCGCCTCCCCCGCTCCTCTCCCCCTCACTTCCGGTTTCCGCCTCCCACTTCCGGGTTTACGACTCCCACTTCCGGGTTCCAACAAATCCCCTCCCCGCCCTCCCCAAACACTTTTTTACACCCTTTCACCCCCTCGCACGCCTTTTCCCGCCTCCCCCGCTCCTCTCCCCCTCACTTCCGGTTTCCGCCTCCCACTTCCGGGTTTACGACTCCCACTTCCGGGTTCCAACAAATCCCCTCCCCCGCCCTCCCCAAACACTTTTTTTCGCCGTTTCACCCCCTCGCGCGCCTTTTCCCGCCTCCCCCGCTCCTCTCCCCCTCACTTCCGGTTTCCGCCTCCCACTTCCGGGTTTCCGACTCCCACTTCCGGGTTCCAACAAATCCCCTCCCCGCCCTCCCCAAACACTTTTTTACGCCGTTTCACCCCCTCGCGCGCCTTTTCCCGCCTCCCCCGCTCCTCTCCCCCTCACTTCCGGTTTCCGCCTCCCACTTCCGGGTTTACGACTCCCACTTCCGGGTTCCAACAAATCCCCTCCCCGCCCTCCCCAAACACTTTTTTACACCGTTTCTCCCCCTCGCACGCCTTTTCCCGCCTCCCCCGCTCCTCTCCCCCTCACTTCCGATTTCCGCCTCCCACTTCCGGGTTTCCGCCTCCCACTTCCGGGTTCCAACAAATCCCCTCCCCGCCCTCCCCAAACACTTTTTTACACCCTTTCACCCCCTCGCACGCCTTTTCCCGCCTCCCCCGCTCCTCTCCCCCTCACTTCCGGTTTCCGCCTCCCACTTCCGGGTTTACGACTCCCACTTCCGGGTTCCAACAAATCCCCTCCCCCGACCTCCCCAAACACTTTTTTACACCCTTTCACCCCCTCGCACGCCTTTTCCCGCCTCCCCCGCTCCTCTCCCCCTCACTTCCGGTTTCCGCCTCCCACTTCCGGGTTTACGACTCCCACTTCCGGGTTCCAACAAATCCCCTCCCCCGCCCTCCCCAAACACTTTTTTACACCCTTTCACCCCCTCGCACGCCTTTTCCCGCCTCCCCCGCTCCTCTCCCCCTCACTTCCGGTTTCCGCCTCCCACTTCCGGGTTTACGACTCCCACTTCCGGGTTCCAACAAATCCCCTCCCCGCCCTCCCCAAACACTTTTTTACACCCTTTCACCCCCTCGCGCGCCTTTTCCCGCCTCCCCCGCTCCTCTCCCCCTCACTTCCGGTTTCCGCCTCCCACTTCCGGGTTTCCGCCTCCCACTTCCGGGTTCCAACAAATCCCCTCCCCGCCCTCCCCAAACACTTTTTTACACCCTTTCACCCCCTCGCACGCCTTTTCCCGCCTCCCCCGCTCCTCTCCCCCTCACTTCCGGTTTCCGCCTCCCACTTCCGGGTTTACGACTCCCACTTCCGGGTTCCAACAAATCCCCTCCCCGCCCTCCCCAAACACTTTTTTACACCGTTTCTCCCCCTCGGGCGCCTTTTCCCGCCTCCCCCGCTCCTCTCCCCCTCACTTCCGGTTTCCGCCTCCCACTTCCGGGTTTCCGCCTCCCACTTCCGGGTTCCAACAAATCCCCTCCCCGCCCTCCCCAAACACTTTTTTACACCCTTTCACCCCCTCGGGCGCCTTTTCCCGCCTCCCCCGCTCCTCTCCCCCTCACTTCCGGTTTCCGCCTCCCACTTCCGGGTTTCCGACTCCCACTTCCGGGTTCCAACAAATCCCCTCCCCGCCCTCCCCAAACACTTTTTTACACCGTTTCACCCCCTCGGGCGCCTTTTCCCGCCTCCCCCGCTCCTCTCCCCCTCACTTCCGGTTTCCGCCTCCCACTTCCGGGTTTCCGCCTCCCACTTCCGGGTTCCAACAAATCCCCTCCCCCGCCCTCCCCAAACACTTTTTTACGCCGTTTCACCCCCTCGGACGCCTTTTCCCGCCTCCCCCGCTCCTCTCCCCCTCACTTCCGGTTTCCGCCTCCCACTTCCGGGTTTCCGCCTCCCACTTCCGGGTTCCAACAAATCCCCTCCCCGCCCTCCCCAAACACTTTTTTACACCCTTTCACCCCCTCGCGCGCCTTTTCCCGCCTCCCCCGCTCCTCTCCCCCTCACTTCCGGTTTCCGCCTCCCACTTCCGGGTTTACGACTCCCACTTCCGGGTTCCAACAAATCCCCTCCCCGCCCTCCCCAAACACTTTTTTACACCCTTTCACCCCCTCGCACGCCTTTTCCCGCCTCCCCCGCTCCTCTCCCCCTCACTTCCGGTTTCCGCCTCCCACTTCCGGGTTTACGACTCCCACTTCCGGGTTCCAACAAATCCCCTCCCCGCCCTCCCCAAACACTTTTTTACACCGTTTCTCCCCCTCGGGCGCTTTTTCCCGCCTCCCCCGCTCCTCTCCCCCTCACTTCCGGTTTCCGCCTCCCACTTCCGGGTTTACGACTCCCACTTCCGGGTTCCAACAAATCCCCTCCCCGCCCTCCCCAAACACTTTTTTACACCCTTTCACCCCCTCGCGCGCCTTTTCCCGCCTCCCCCGCTCCTCTCCCCCTCACTTCCGGTTTCCGCCTCCCACTCCCGGGTTTCCGACTCCCACTTCCGGGTTCCAACAAATCCCCTCCCCGCCCTCCCCAAACACTTTTTTACACCGTTTCACCCCCTCGGGCGCCTTTTCCCGCCTCCCCCGCTCCTCTCCCCCTCACTTCCGGTTTCCGCCTCCCACTTCCGGGTTTCCGCCTCCCACTTCCGGGTTCCAACAAATCCCCTCCCCGCCCTCCCCAAACACTTTTTTACGCCGTTTCACCCCCTCGGACGCCTTTTCCCGCCTCCCCCGCTCCTCTCCCCCTCACTTCCGGTTTCCGCCTCCCACTTCCGGGTTTACGACTCCCACTTCCGGGTTCCAACAAATCCCCTCCCCGCCCTCCCCAAACACTTTTTTACACCGTTTCTCCCCCTCGCACGCCTTTTCCCGCCTCCCCCGCTCCTCTCCCCCTCACTTCCGGTTTCCGCCTCCCACTTCCGGGTTTCCGACTCCCACTTCCGGGTTCCAACAAATCCCCTCCCCGCCCTCCCCAAACACTTTTTTACACCCTTTCACCCCCTCGGGCGCCTTTTCCCGCCTCCCCCGCTCCTCTCCCCCTCACTTCCGGTTTCCGCCTCCCACTTCCGGGTTTACGACTCCCACTTCCGGGTTCCAACAAATCCCCTCCCCGCCCTCCCCAAACACTTTTTTTCGCCGTTTCACCCCCTCGGACGCCTTTTCCCGCCTCCCCCGCTCCTCTCCCCCTCACTTCCGGTTTCCGCCTCCCACTTCCGGGTTTCCGACTCCCACTTCCGGGTTCCAACAAATCCCCTCCCCGCCCTCCCCAAACACTTTTTTACACCCTTTCACCCCCTCGGGCGCCTTTTCCCGCCTCCCCCGCTCCTCTCCCCCTCACTTCCGGTTTCCGCCTCCCACTTCCGGGTTTACGACTCCCACTTCCGGGTTCCAACAAATCCCCTCCCCGCCCTCCCCAAACACTTTTTTACACCCTTTCACCCCCTCGGGCGCCTTTTCCCGCCTCCCCCGCTCCTCTCCCCCTCACTTCCGGTTTCCGCCTCCCACTTCCGGGTTTCCGCCTCCCACTTCCGGGTTCCAACAAATCCCCTCCCCGCCCTCCCCAAACACTTTTTTACGCCGTTTCACCCCCTCGGGCGCCTTTTCCCGCCTCCCCCGCTCCTCTCCCCCTCACTTCCGGTTTCCGCCTCCCACTTCCGGGTTTCCGACTCCCACTTCCGGGTTCCAACAAATCCCCTCCCCGCCCTCCCCAAACACTTTTTTACACCGTTTCTCCCCCTCGCACGCCTTTTCCCGCCTCCCCCGCTCCTCTCCCCCTCACTTCCGGTTTCCGCCTCCCACTTCCGGGTTTACGACTCCCACTTCCGGGTTCCAACAAATCCCCTCCCCGCCCTCCCCAAACACTTTTTTACACCCTTTCACCCCCTCGGGCGCCTTTTCCCGCCTCCCCCGCTCCTCTCCCCCTCACTTCCGGTTTCCGCCTCCCACTTCCGGGTTTACGACTCCCACTTCCGGGTTCCAACAAATCCCCTCCCCCGCCCTCCCCAAACACTTTTTTTCGCCGTTTCACCCCCTCGCGCGCCTTTTCCCGCCTCCCCCGCTCCTCTCCCCCTCACTTCCGGTTTCCGCCTCCCACTTCCGGGTTTCCGACTCCCACTTCCGGGTTCCAACAAATCCCCTCCCCGCCCTCCCCAAACACTTTTTTACACCGTTTCTCCCCCTCGGACGCCTTTTCCCGCCTCCCCCGCTCCTCTCCCCCTCACTTCCGGTTTCCGCCTCCCACTTCCGGGTTTCCGACTCCCACTTCCGGGTTCCAACAAATCCCCTCCCCGCCCTCCCCAAACACTTTTTTACACCCTTTCACCCCCTCGCACGCCTTTTCCCGCCTCCCCCGCTCCTCTCCCCCTCACTTCCGGTTTCCGCCTCCCACTTCCGGGTTTACGACTCCCACTTCCGGGTTCCAACAAATCCCCTCCCCGCCCTCCCCAAACACTTTTTTACACCCTTTCACCCCCTCGGGCGCCTTTTCCCGCCTCCCCCGCTCCTCTCCCCCTCACTTCCGGTTTCCGCCTCCCACTTCCGGGTTTCCGACTCCCACTTCCGGGTTCCAACAAATCCCCTCCCCGCCCTCCCCAAACACTTTTTTACACCGTTTCTCCCCCTCGCACGCCTTTTCTCGCCTCCCCCGCTCCTCTCCCCCTCACTTCCGGTTTCCGCCTCCCACTTCCGGGTTTCCGACTCCCACTTCCGGGTTCCAACAAATCCCCTCCCCGCCCTCCCCAAACACTTTTTTACACCCTTTCACCCCCTCGCGCGCCTTTTCCCGCCTCCCCCGCTCCTCTCCCCCTCACTTCCGGTTTCCGCCTCCCACTTCCGGGTTTCCGACTCCCACTTCCGGGTTCCAACAAATCCCCTCCCCGCCCTCCCCAAACACTTTTTTACACCCTTTCACCCCCTCGCACGCCTTTTCCCGCCTCCCCCGCTCCTCTCCCCCTCACTTCCGGTTTCCGCCTCCCACTTCCGGGTTTCCGACTCCCACTTCCGGGTTCCAACAAATCCCCTCCCCGCCCTCCCCAAACACTTTTTTACACCCTTTCACCCCCTCGGGCGCCTTTTCCCGCCTCCCCCGCTCCTCTCCCCCTCACTTCCGGTTTCCGCCTCCCACTTCCGGGTTTACGACTCCCACTTCCGGGTTCCAACAAATCCCCTCCCCGCCCTCCCCAAACACTTTTTTTCGCCGTTTCACCCCCTCGCGCGCCTTTTCCCGCCTCCCCCGCTCCTCTCCCCCTCACTTCCGGTTTCCGCCTCCCACTTCCGGGTTTCCGACTCCCACTTCCGGGTTCCAACAAATCCCCTCCCCGCCCTCCCCAAACACTTTTTTACGCCGTTTCACCCCCTCGCGCGCCTTTTCCCGCCTCCCCCGCTCCTCTCCCCCTCACTTCCGGTTTCCGCCTCCCACTTCCGGGTTTACGACTCCCACTTCCGGGTTCCAACAAATCCCCTCCCCGCCCTCCCCAAACACTTTTTTACACCGTTTCTCCCCCTCGCACGCCTTTTCCCGCCTCCCCCGCTCCTCTCCCCCTCACTTCCGATTTCCGCCTCCCACTTCCGGGTTTCCGCCTCCCACTTCCGGGTTCCAACAAATCCCCTCCCCGCCCTCCCCAAACACTTTTTTACACCCTTTCACCCCCTCGCACGCCTTTTCCCGCCTCCCCCGCTCCTCTCCCCCTCACTTCCGGTTTCCGCCTCCCACTTCCGGGTTTACGACTCCCACTTCCGGGTTCCAACAAATCCCCTCCCCCGCCCTCCCCAAACACTTTTTTACACCCTTTCACCCCCTCGCACGCCTTTTCCCGCCTCCCCCGCTCCTCTCCCCCTCACTTCCGGTTTCCGCCTCCCACTTCCGGGTTTACGACTCCCACTTCCGGGTTCCAACAAATCCCCTCCCCCGCCCTCCCCAAACACTTTTTTACACCCTTTCACCCCCTCGCACGCCTTTTCCCGCCTCCCCCGCTCCTCTCCCCCTCACTTCCGGTTTCCGCCTCCCACTTCCGGGTTTACGACTCCCACTTCCGGGTTCCAACAAATCCCCTCCCCGCCCTCCCCAAACACTTTTTTACACCCTTTCACCCCCTCGCGCGCCTTTTCCCGCCTCCCCCGCTCCTCTCCCCCTCACTTCCGGTTTCCGCCTCCCACTTCCGGGTTTCCGCCTCCCACTTCCGGGTTCCAACAAATCCCCTCCCCGCCCTCCCCAAACACTTTTTTACACCCTTTCACCCCCTCGCACGCCTTTTCCCGCCTCCCCCGCTCCTCTCCCCCTCACTTCCGGTTTCCGCCTCCCACTTCCGGGTTTACGACTCCCACTTCCGGGTTCCAACAAATCCCCTCCCCGCCCTCCCCAAACACTTTTTTACACCGTTTCTCCCCCTCGGGCGCCTTTTCCCGCCTCCCCCGCTCCTCTCCCCCTCACTTCCGGTTTCCGCCTCCCACTTCCGGGTTTCCGCCTCCCACTTCCGGGTTCCAACAAATCCCCTCCCCGCCCTCCCCAAACACTTTTTTACACCCTTTCACCCCCTCGGGCGCCTTTTCCCGCCTCCCCCGCTCCTCTCCCCCTCACTTCCGGTTTCCGCCTCCCACTTCCGGGTTTCCGACTCCCACTTCCGGGTTCCAACAAATCCCCTCCCCGCCCTCCCCAAACACTTTTTTACACCGTTTCACCCCCTCGGGCGCCTTTTCCCGCCTCCCCCGCTCCTCTCCCCCTCACTTCCGGTTTCCGCCTCCCACTTCCGGGTTTCCGCCTCCCACTTCCGGGTTCCAACAAATCCCCTCCCCCGCCCTCCCCAAACACTTTTTTACGCCGTTTCACCCCCTCGGACGCCTTTTCCCGCCTCCCCCGCTCCTCTCCCCCTCACTTCCGGTTTCCGCCTCCCACTTCCGGGTTTCCGCCTTCCACTTCCGGGTTCCAACAAATCCCCTCCCCGCCCTCCCCAAACACTTTTTTACACCCTTTCACCCCCTCGCGCGCCTTTTCCCGCCTCCCCCGCTCCTCTCCCCCTCACTTCCGGTTTCCGCCTCCCACTTCCGGGTTTACGACTCCCACTTCCGGGTTCCAACAAATCCCCTCCCCGCCCTCCCCAAACACTTTTTTACACCCTTTCACCCCCTCGCACGCCTTTTCCCGCCTCCCCCGCTCCTCTCCCCCTCACTTCCGGTTTCCGCCTCCCACTTCCGGGTTTACGACTCCCACTTCCGGGTTCCAACAAATCCCCTCCCCGCCCTCCCCAAACACTTTTTTACACCGTTTCTCCCCCTCGGGCGCTTTTTCCCGCCTCCCCCGCTCCTCTCCCCCTCACTTCCGGTTTCCGCCTCCCACTTCCGGGTTTACGACTCCCACTTCCGGGTTCCAACAAATCCCCTCCCCGCCCTCCCCAAACACTTTTTTACACCCTTTCACCCCCTCGCGCGCCTTTTCCCGCCTCCCCCGCTCCTCTCCCCCTCACTTCCGGTTTCCGCCTCCCACTCCCGGGTTTCCGACTCCCACTTCCGGGTTCCAACAAATCCCCTCCCCGCCCTCCCCAAACACTTTTTTACACCGTTTCACCCCCTCGGGCGCCTTTTCCCGCCTCCCCCGCTCCTCTCCCCCTCACTTCCGGTTTCCGCCTCCCACTTCCGGGTTTCCGCCTCCCACTTCCGGGTTCCAACAAATCCCCTCCCCGCCCTCCCCAAACACTTTTTTACGCCGTTTCACCCCCTCGGACGCCTTTTCCCGCCTCCCCCGCTCCTCTCCCCCTCACTTCCGGTTTCCGCCTCCCACTTCCGGGTTTACGACTCCCACTTCCGGGTTCCAACAAATCCCCTCCCCGCCCTCCCCAAACACTTTTTTACACCGTTTCTCCCCCTCGCACGCCTTTTCCCGCCTCCCCCGCTCCTCTCCCCCTCACTTCCGGTTTCCGCCTCCCACTTCCGGGTTTCCGACTCCCACTTCCGGGTTCCAACAAATCCCCTCCCCGCCCTCCCCAAACACTTTTTTACACCCTTTCACCCCCTCGGGCGCCTTTTCCCGCCTCCCCCGCTCCTCTCCCCCTCACTTCCGGTTTCCGCCTCCCACTTCCGGGTTTACGACTCCCACTTCCGGGTTCCAACAAATCCCCTCCCCGCCCTCCCCAAACACTTTTTTTCGCCGTTTCACCCCCTCGCGCGCCTTTTCCCGCCTCCCCCGCTCCTCTCCCCCTCACTTCCGGTTTCCGCCTCCCACTTCCGGGTTTCCGACTCCCACTTCCGGGTTCCAACAAATCCCCTCCCCGCCCTCCCCAAACACTTTTTTACACCCTTTCACCCCCTCGGGCGCCTTTTCCCGCCTCCCCTGCTCCTCTCCCCCTCACTTCCGGTTTCCGCCTCCCACTTCCGGGTTTACGACTCCCACTTCCGGGTTCCAACAAATCCCCTCCCCGCCCTCCCCAAACACTTTTTTACACCCTTTCACCCCCTCGGGCGCCTTTTCCCGCCTCCCCCGCTCCTCTCCCCCTCACTTCCGGTTTCCGCCTCCCACTTCCGGGTTTCCGCCTCCCACTTCCGGGTTCCAACAAATCCCCTCCCCGCCCTCCCCAAACACTTTTTTACGCCGTTTCACCCCCTCGGGCGCCTTTTCCCGCCTCCCCCGCTCCTCTCCCCCTCACTTCCGGTTTCCGCCTCCCACTTCCGGGTTTCCGACTCCCACTTCCGGGTTCCAACAAATCCCCTCCCCGCCCTCCCCAAACACTTTTTTACACCGTTTCTCCCCCTCGCACGCCTTTTCCCGCCTCCCCCGCTCCTCTCCCCCTCACTTCCGGTTTCCGCCTCCCACTTCCGGGTTTACGACTCCCACTTCCGGGTTCCAACAAATCCCCTCCCCGCCCTCCCCAAACACTTTTTTACACCCTTTCACCCCCTCGGGCGCCTTTTCCCGCCTCCCCCGCTCCTCTCCCCCTCACTTCCGGTTTCCGCCTCCCACTTCCGGGTTTACGACTCCCACTTCCGGGTTCCAACAAATCCCCTCCCCCGCCCTCCCCAAACACTTTTTTTCGCCGTTTCACCCCCTCGCGCGCCTTTTCCCGCCTCCCCCGCTCCTCTCCCCCTCACTTCCGGTTTCCGCCTCCCACTTCCGGGTTTCCGACTCCCACTTCCGGGTTCCAACAAATCCCCTCCCCGCCCTCCCCAAACACTTTTTTACGCCGTTTCACCCCCTCGCGCGCCTTTTCCCGCCTCCCCCGCTCCTCTCCCCCTCACTTCCGGTTTCCGCCTCCCACTTCCGGGTTTCCGACTCCCACTTCCGGGTTCCAACAAATCCCCTCCCCGCCCTCCCCAAACACTTTTTTACACCCTTTCACCCCCTCGCACGCCTTTTCCCGCCTCCCCCGCTCCTCTCCCCCTCACTTCCGGTTTCCGCCTCCCACTTCCGGGTTTCCGCCTCCCACTTCCGGGTTCCAACAAATCCCCTCCCCGCCCTCCCCAAACACTTTTTTACACCCTTTCACCCCCTCGCACGCCTTTTCCCGCCTCCCCCGCTCCTCTCCCCCTCACTTCCGGTTTCCGCCTCCCACTTCCGGGTTTCCGACTCCCACTTCCGGGTTCCAACAAATCCCCTCCCCCGCCCTCCCCAAACACTTTTTTACACCCTTTCACCCCCTCGCACGCCTTTTCCCGCCTCCCCCGCTCCTCTCCCCCTCACTTCCGGTTCCCGCCTCCCACTTCCGGGTTTACGACTCCCACTTCCGGGTTCCAACAAATCCCCTCCCCGCCCTCCCCAAACACTTTTTTACACCCTTTCACCCCCTCGCACGCCTTTTCCCGCCTCCCCCGCTCCTCTCCCCCTCACTTCCGGTTTCCGACTCCCACTTCCGGGTTTACGACTCCCACTTCCGGGTTCCAACAAATCCCCTCCCCGCCCTCCCCAAACACTTTTTTACACCCTTTCACCCCCTCGCGCGCCTTTTCCCGCCTCCCCCGCTCCTCTCCCCCTCACTTCCGGTTTCCGCCTCCCACTTCCGGGTTTACGACTCCCACTTCCGGGTTCCAACAAATCCCCTCCCCGCCCTCCCCAAACACTTTTTTACACCCTTTCACCCCCTCGCGCGCCTTTTCCCGCCTCCCCCGCTCCTCTCCCCCTCACTTCCGGTTTCCGCCTCCCACTTCCGGGTTTCCGCCTCCCACTTCCGGGTTCCAACAAATCCCCTCCCCGCCCTCCCCAAACACTTTTTTACACCCTTTCACCCCCTCGCACGCCTTTTCCCGCCTCCCCCGCTCCTCTCCCCCTCACTTCCGGTTTCGGCCTCCCACTTCCGGGTTTCCGACTCCCACTTCCGGGTTCCAACAAATCCCCTCCCCGCCCTCCCCAAACACTTTTTTACACCGTTTCACCCCCTCGGACGCCTTTTCCCGCCTCCCCCGCTCCTCTCCCCCTCACTTCCGGTTTCCGCCTCCCACTTCCGGGTTTCCGACTCCCACTTCCGGGTTCCAACAAATCCCCTCCCCGCCCTCCCCAAACACTTTTTTACACCCTTTCACCCCCTCGGGCGCCTTTTCCCGCCTCCCCCGCTCCTCTCCCCCTCACTTCCGGTTTCCGCCTCCCACTTCCGGGTTTACGACTCCCACTTCCGGGTTCCAACAAATCCCCTCCCCCGCCCTCCCCAAACACTTTTTTACACCGTTTCACCCCCTCGCACGCCTTTTCCCGCCTCCCTCGCTCCTCTCCCCCTCACTTCCGGTTTCCGCCTCCCACTTCCGGGTTTCCGACTCCCACTTCCGGGTTCCAACAAATCCCCTCCCCGCCCTCCCCAAACACTTTTTTACGCCGTTTCACCCCCTCGCGCGCCTTTTCCCGCCTCCCCCGCTCCTCTCCCCCTCACTTCCGGTTTCCGCCTCCCACTTCCGGGTTTCCGACTCCCACTTCCGGGTTCCAACAAATCCCCTCCCCGCCCTCCCCAAACACTTTTTTACGCCGTTTCACCCCCTCGCGCGCCTTTTCCCGCCTCCCCCGCTCCTCTCCCCCTCACTTCCGGTTTCCGCCTCCCACTTCCGGGTTTCCGACTCCCACTTCCGGGTTCCAACAAATCCCCTCCCCGCCCTCCCCAAACACTTTTTTACACCGTTTCACCCCCTCGCACGCCTTTTCCCGCCTCCCCCGCTCCTCTCCCCCTCACTTCCGGTTTCCGCCTCCCACTTCCGGGTTTCCGCCTCCCACTTCCGGGTTCCAACAAATCCCCTCACTGCCCTCCCCAAACACTTTTTTACACCCTTTCACCCCCTCGGGCGCCTTTTCCCGCCTCCCCCGCTCCTCTCCCCCTCACTTCCGGTTTCCGCCTCCCACTTCCGGGTTTACGACTCCCACTTCCGGGTTCCAACAAATCCCCTCCCCGCCCTCCCCAAACACTTTTTTACACCGTTTCACCCCCTCGGGCGCCTTTTCCCGCCTCCCCCGCTCCTCTCCCCCTCACTTCCGGTTTCCGCCTCCCACTTCCGGGTTTCCGACTCCCACTTCCGGGTTCCAACAAATCCCCTCCCCGCCCTCCCCAAACACTTTTTTACACCGTTTCTCCCCCTCGCACGCCTTTTCCCGCCTCCCCCGCTCCTCTCCCCCTCACTTCCGGTTTCCGCCTCCCACTTCCGGGTTTCCGACTCCCACTTCCGGGTTCCAACAAATCCCCTCCCCGCCCTCCCCAAACACTTTTTTACACCGTTTCTCCCCCTCGCACGCCTTTTCCCGCCTCCCCCGCTCCTCTCCCCCTCACTTCCGGTTTCCGCCTCCCACTTCCGGGTTTACGACTCCCACTTCCGGGTTCCAACAAATCCCCTCCCCGCCCTCCCCAAACACTTTTTTACACCCTTTCACCCCCTCGGGCGCCTTTTCCCGCCTCCCCCGCTCCTCTCCCCCTCACTTCCGGTTTCCGCCTCCCACTTCCGGGTTTACGACTCCCACTTCCGGGTTCCAACAAATCCCCTCCCCCGCCCTCCCCAAACACTTTTTTTCGCCGTTTCACCCCCTCGCGCGCCTTTTCCCGCCTCCCCCGCTCCTCTCCCCCTCACTTCCGGTTTCCGCCTCCCACTTCCGGGTTTCCGACTCCCACTTCCGGGTTCCAACAAATCCCCTCCCCGCCCTCCCCAAACACTTTTTTACGCCGTTTCACCCCCTCGCGCGCCTTTTCCCGCCTCCCCCGCTCCTCTCCCCCTCACTTCCGGTTTCCGCCTCCCACTTCCGGGTTTCCGACTCCCACTTCCGGGTTCCAACAAATCCCCTCCCCGCCCTCCCCAAACACTTTTTTACACCCTTTCACCCCCTCGCACGCCTTTTCCCGCCTCCCCCGCTCCTCTCCCCCTCACTTCCGGTTTCCGCCTCCCACTTCCGGGTTTCCGCCTCCCACTTCCGGGTTCCAACAAATCCCCTCCCCGCCCTCCCCAAACACTTTTTTACACCGTTTCACCCCCTCGCACGCCTTTTCCCGCCTCCCCCGCTCCTCTCCCCCTCACTTCCGGTTTCCGCCTCCCACTTCCGGGTTTCCGACTCCCACTTCCGGGTTCCAACAAATCCCCTCCCCCGCCCTCCCCAAACACTTTTTTACACCCTTTCACCCCCTCGCACGCCTTTTCCCGCCTCCCCCGCTCCTCTCCCCCTCACTTCCGGTTTCCGCCTCCCACTTCCGGGTTTACGACTCCCACTTCCGGGTTCCAACAAATCCCCTCCCCGCCCTCCCCAAACACTTTTTTACACCCTTTCACCCCCTCGCACGCCTTTTCCCGCCTCCCCCGCTCCTCTCCCCCTCACTTCCGGTTTCCGCCTCCCACTTCCGGGTTTACGACTCCCACTTCCGGGTTCCAACAAATCCCCTCCCCGCCCTCCCCAAACACTTTTTTACACCCTTTCACCCCCTCGCGCGCCTTTTCCCGCCTCCCCCGCTCCTCTCCCCCTCACTTCCGGTTTCCGCCTCCCACTTCCGGGTTTACGACTCCCACTTCCGGGTTCCAACAAATCCCCTCCCCGCCCTCCCAAAACACTTTTTTACACCCTTTCACCCCCTCGCGCGCCTTTTCCCGCCTCCCCCGCTCCTCTCCCCCTCACTTCCGGTTTCCGCCTCCCACTTCCGGGTTTCCGCCTCCCACTTCCGGGTTCCAACAAATCCCCTCCCCGCCCTCCCCAAACACTTTTTTACACCCTTTCACCCCCTCGCACGCCTTTTCCCGCCTCCCCCGCTCCTCTCCCCCTCACTTCCGGTTTCCGCCTCCCACTTCCGGGTTTCCGACTCCCACTTCCGGGTTCCAACAAATCCCCTCCCCGCCCTCCCCAAACACTTTTTTACACCCTTTCACCCCCTCGGACGCCTTTTCCCGCCTCCCCCGCTCCTCTCCCCCTCACTTCCGGTTTCCGCCTCCCACTTCCGGGTTTCCGACTCCCACTTCCGGGTTCCAACAAATCCCCTCCCCGCCCTCCCCAAACACTTTTTTACACCCTTTCACCCCCTCGGGCGCCTTTTCCCGCCTCCCCCGCTCCTCTCCCCCTCACTTCCGGTTTCCGCCTCCCACTTCCGGGTTTACGACTCCCACTTCCGGGTTCCAACAAATCCCCTCCCCCGCCCTCCCCAAACACTTTTTTACACCGTTTCACCCCCTCGCACGCCTTTTCCCGCCTCCCTCGCTCCTCTCCCCCTCACTTCCGGTTTCCGCCTCCCACTTCCGGGTTTCCGACTCCCACTTCCGGGTTCCAACAAATCCCCTCCCCGCCCTCCCCAAACACTTTTTTACGCCGTTTCACCCCCTCGCGCGCCTTTTCCCGCCTCCCCCGCTCCTCTCCCCCTCACTTCCGGTTTCCGCCTCCCACTTCCGGGTTTACGACTCCCACTTCCGGGTTCCAACAAATCCCCTCCCCGCCCTCCCCAAACACTTTTTTACGCCGTTTCACCCCCTCGCGCGCCTTTTCCCGCCTCCCCCGCTCCTCTCCCCCTCACTTCCGGTTTCCGCCTCCCACTTCCGGGTTTCCGACTCCCACTTCCGGGTTCCAACAAATCCCCTCCCCGCCCTCCCCAAACACTTTTTTACACCGTTTCACCCCCTCGCACGCCTTTTCCCGCCTCCCCCGCTCCTCTCCCCCTCACTTCCGGTTTCCGCCTCCCACTTCCGGGTTTCCGCCTCCCACTTCCGGGTTCCAACAAATCCCCTCACTGCCCTCCCCAAACACTTTTTTACACCCTTTCACCCCCTCGCGCGCCTTTTCCCGCCTCCCCCGCTCCTCTCCCCCTCACTTCCGGTTTCCGCCTCCCACTTCCGGGTTTACGACTCCCACTTCCGGGTTCCAACAAATCCCCTCCCCGCCCTCCCCAAACACTTTTTTACACCGTTTCACCCCCTCGGGCGCCTTTTCCCGCCTCCCCCGCTCCTCTCCCCCTCACTTCCGGTTTCCGCCTCCCACTTCCGGGTTTCCGACTCCCACTTCCGGGTTCCAACAAATCCCCTCCCCGCCCTCCCCAAACACTTTTTTACACCGTTTCTCCCCCTCGCACGCCTTTTCCCGCCTCCCCCGCTCCTCTCCCCCTCACTTCCGGTTTCCGCCTCCCACTTCCGGGTTTCCGACTCCCACTTCCGGGTTCCAACAAATCCCCTCCCCGCCCTCCCCAAACACTTTTTTACGCCGTTTCACCCCCTCGGGCGCCTTTTCCCGCCTCCCCCGCTCCTCTCCCCCTCACTTCCGGTTTCCGCCTCCCACTTCCGGGTTTACGACTCCCACTTCCGGGTTCCAACAAATCCCCTCCCCGCCCTCCCCAAACACTTTTTTACACCGTTTCTCCCCCTCGCACGCCTTTTCCCGCCTCCCCCGCTCCTCTCCCCCTCACTTCCGGTTTCCGCCTCCCACTTCCGGGTTTCCGACTCCCACTTCCGGGTTCCAACAAATCCCCTCCCCGCCCTCCCCAAACACTTTTTTACACCCTTTCACCCCCTCGCACGCCTTTTCCCGCCTCCCCCGCTCCTCTCCCCCTCACTTCCGGTTTCCGCCTCCCACTTCCGGGTTTCCGACTCCCACTTCCGGGTTCCAACAAATCCCCTCCCCGCCCTCCCCAAACACTTTTTTTCGCCGTTTCACCCCCTCGCGCGCCTTTTCCCGCCTCCCCCGCTCCTCTCCCCCTCACTTCCGGTTTCCGCCTCCCACTTCCGGGTTTACGACTCCCACTTCCGGGTTCCAACAAATCCCCTCCCCGCCCTCCCCAAACACTTTTTTACGCCGTTTCACCCCCTCGCGCGCCTTTTCCCGCCTCCCCCGCTCCTCTCCCCCTCACTTCCGGTTTCCGCCTCCCACTTCCGGGTTTCCGACTCCCACTTCCGGGTTCCAACAAATCCCCTCCCCGCCCTCCCCAAACACTTTTTTACACCGTTTCTCCCCCTCGCACGCCTTTTCCCGCCTCCCCCGCTCCTCTCCCCCTCACTTCCGGTTTCCGCCTCCCACTTCCGGGTTTCCACCTCCCACTTCCGGGTTCCAACAAATCCCCTCCCCGCCCTCCCCAAACACTTTTTTACACCGTTTCACCCCCTCGCACGCCTTTTCCCGCCTCCCCCGCTCCTCTCCCCCTCACTTCCGGTTTCCGCCTCCCACTTCCGGGTTTCCGCCTCCCACTTCCGGGTTCCAACAAATCCCCTCCCCCGCCCTCCCCAAACACTTTTTTACACCCTTTCACCCCCTCGCACGCCTTTTCCCGCCTCCCCCGCTCCTCTCCCCCTCACTTCCGGTTTCCGCCTCCCACTTCCGGGTTTACGACTCCCACTTCCGGGTTCCAACAAATCCCCTCCCCCGCCCTCCCCAAACACTTTTTTACACCCTTTCACCCCCTCGCACGCCTTTTCCCGCCTCCCCCGCTCCTCTCCCCCTCACTTCCGGTTTCCGCCTCCCACTTCCGGGTTTACGACTCCCACTTCCGGGTTCCAACAAATCCCCTCCCCGCCCTCCCCAAACACTTTTTTACACCCTTTCACCCCCTCGCGCGCCTTTTCCCGCCTCCCCCGCTCCTCTCCCCCTCACTTCCGGTTTCCGCCTCCCACTTCCGGGTTTCCGCCTCCCACTTCCGGGTTCCAACAAATCCCCTCCCCGCCCTCCCCAAACACTTTTTTACACCCTTTCACCCCCTCGCACGCCTTTTCCCGCCTCCCCCGCTCCTCTCCCCCTCACTTCCGGTTTCCGCCTCCCACTTCCGGGTTTACGACTCCCACTTCCGGGTTCCAACAAATCCCCTCCCCGCCCTCCCCAAACACTTTTTTACACCCTTTCTCCCCCTCGGGCGCCTTTTCCCGCCTCCCCCGCTCCTCTCCCCCTCACTTCCGGTTTCCGCCTCCCACTTCCGGGTTTCCGACTCCCACTTCCGGGTTCCAACAAATCCCCTCCCCCGCCCTCCCCAAACACTTTTTTACGCCGTTTCACCCCCTCGGACGCCTTTTCCCGCCTCCCCCGCTCCTCTCCCCCTCACTTCCGGTTTCCGCCTCCCACTTCCGGGTTTACGACTCCCACTTCCGGGTTCCAACAAATCCCCTCCCCGCCCTCCCCAAACACTTTTTTACACCCTTTCACCCCCTCGCACGCCTTTTCCCGCCTCCCCCGCTCCTCTCCCCCTCACTTCCGGTTTCCGCCTCCCACTTCCGGGTTTCCGCCTCCCACTTCCGGGTTCCAACAAATCCCCTCCCCGCCCTCCCCAAACACTTTTTTACACCCTTTCACCCCCTCGCACGCCTTTTCCCGCCTCCCCCGCTCCTCTCCCCCTCACTTCCGGTTTCCGCCTCCCACTTCCGGGTTTCCGCCTCCCACTTCCGGGTTCCAACAAATCCCCTCCCCGCCCTCCCCAAACACTTTTTTACACCCTTTCACCCCCTCGGGCGCCTTTTCCCGCCTCCCCCGCTCCTCTCCCCCTCACTTCCGGTTTCCGCCTCCCACTTCCGGGTTTCCGACTCCCACTTCCGGGTTCCAACAAATCCCCTCCCCCGCCCTCCCCAAACACTTTTTTACACCCTTTCACCCCCTCGGGCGCCTTTTCCCGCCTCCCCCGCTCCTCTCCCCCTCACTTCCGGTTTCCGCCTCCCACTTCCGGGTTTCCGCCTCCCACTTCCGGGTTCCAACAAATCCCCTCCCCGCCCTCCCCAAACACTTTTTTACACCCTTTCACCCCCTCGCGCGCCTTTTCCCGCCTCCCCCGCTCCTCTCCCCCTCACTTCCGGTTTCCGCCTCCCACTTCCGGGTTTCCGACTCCCACTTCCGGGTTCCAACAAATCCCCTACCCCGCCCTCCCCAAACACTTTTTTACACCCTTTCACCCCCTCGGGCGCCTTTTCCCGCCTCCCCCGCTCCTCTCCCCCTCACTTCCGGTTTCCGCCTCCCACTTCCGGGTTTCCGACTCCCACTTCCGGGTTCCAACAAATCCCCTCCCCGCCCTCCCCAAACACTTTTTTACACCCTTTCACCCCCTCGCGCGCCTTTTCCCGCCTCCCCCGCTCCTCTCCCCCTCACTTCCGGTTTCCGACTCCCACTTCCGGGTTTACGACTCCCACTTCCGGGTTCCAACAAATCCCCTCCCCCGCCCTCCCCAAACACTTTTTTACACCCTTTCACCCCCTCGCACGCCTTTTCCCGCCTCCCCCGCTCCTCTCCCCCTCACTTCCGGTTTCCGCCTCCCACTTCCGGGTTCCAACAAATCCCCTCCCCGCCCTCCCCAAACACTTTTTTACACCCTTTCACCCCCTCGCGCGCCTTTTCCCGCCTCCCCCGCTCCTCTCCCCCTCACTTCCGGTTTCCGCCTCCCACTTCCGGGTTTCCGACTCCCACTTCCGGGTTCCAACAAATCCCCTCCCCGCCCTCCCCAAACACTTTTTTACACCGTTTCTCCCCCTCGGGCGCCTTTTCCCGCCTCCCCCGCTCCTCTCCCCCTCACTTCCGGTTTCCGCCTCCCACTTCCGGGTTTCCGACTCCCACTTCCGGGTTCCAACAAATCCCCTCCCCGCCCTCCCCAAACACTTTTTTACACCCTTTCACCCCCTCGCGCGCCTTTTCCCGCCTCCCCCGCTCCTCTCCCCCTCACTTCCGGTTTCCGCCTCCCACTTCCGGGTTTCCGACTCCCACTTCCGGGTTCCAACAAATCCCCTCCCCCGCCCTCCCCAAACACTTTTTTACACCCTTTCACCCCCTCGCACGCCTTTTCCCGCCTCCCCCGCTCCTCTCCCCCTCACTTCCGGTTTCCGCCTCCCACTTCCGGGTTTACGACTCCCACTTCCGGGTTCCAACAAATCCCCTCCCCGCCCTCCCCAAACACTTTTTTACACCCTTTCACCCCCTCGCACGCCTTTTCCCGCCTCCCCCGCTCCTCTCCCCCTCACTTCCGGTTTCCGCCTCCCACTTCCGGGTTTACGACTCCCACTTCCGGGTTCCAACAAATCCCCTCCCCGCCCTCCCCAAACACTTTTTTACACCCTTTCACCCCCTCGCACGCCTTTTCCCGCCTCCCCCGCTCCTCTCCCCCTCACTTCCGGTTTCCGCCTCCCACTTCCGGGTTTCCGACTCCCACTTCCGGGTTCCAACAAATCCCCTCCCCGCCCTCCCCAAACACTTTTTTACACCGTTTCTCCCCCTCGCACGCCTTTTCCCGCCTCCCCCGCTCCTCTCCCCCTCACTTCCGGTTTCCGCCTCCCACTTCCGGGTTTCCGACTCCCACTTCCGGGTTCCAACAAATCCCCTCCCCGCCCTCCCCAAACACTTTTTTACGCCGTTTCACCCCCTCGGGCGCCTTTTCCCGCCTCCCCCGCTCCTCTCCCCCTCACTTCCGGTTTCCGCCTCCCACTTCCGGGTTTACGACTCCCACTTCCGGGTTCCAACAAATCCCCTCCCCGCCCTCCCCAAACACTTTTTTACACCGTTTCTCCCCCTCGGGCGCCTTTTCCCGCCTCCCCCGCTCCTCTCCCCCTCACTTCCGGTTTCCGCCTCCCACTTCCGGGTTTCCGACTCCCACTTCCGGGTTCCAACAAATCCCCTCCCCGCCCTCCCCAAACACTTTTTTACACCCTTTCACCCCCTCGCACGCCTTTTCCCGCCTCCCCCGCTCCTCTCCCCCTCACTTCCGGTTTCCGCCTCCCACTTCCGGGTTTCCGACTCCCACTTCCGGGTTCCAACAAATCCCCTCCCCGCCCTCCCCAAACACTTTTTTTCGCCGTTTCACCCCCTCGCGCGCCTTTTCCCGCCTCCCCCGCTCCTCTCCCCCTCACTTCCGGTTTCCGCCTCCCACTTCCGGGTTTACGACTCCCACTTCCGGGTTCCAACAAATCCCCTCCCCGCCCTCCCCAAACACTTTTTTACGCCGTTTCACCCCCTCGCGCGCCTTTTCCCGCCTCCCCCGCTCCTCTCCCCCTCACTTCCGGTTTCCGCCTCCCACTTCCGGGTTTCCGACTCCCACTTCCGGGTTCCAACAAATCCCCTCCCCGCCCTCCCCAAACACTTTTTTACACCGTTTCTCCCCCTCGCACGCCTTTTCCCGCCTCCCCCGCTCCTCTCCCCCTCACTTCCGGTTTCCGCCTCCCACTTCCGGGTTTCCACCTCCCACTTCCGGGTTCCAACAAATCCCCTCCCCGCCCTCCCCAAACACTTTTTTACACCGTTTCACCCCCTCGCACGCCTTTTCCCGCCTCCCCCGCTCCTCTCCCCCTCACTTCCGGTTTCCGCCTCCCACTTCCGGGTTTCCGCCTCCCACTTCCGGGTTCCAACAAATCCCCTCCCCCGCCCTCCCCAAACACTTTTTTACACCCTTTCACCCCCTCGCACGCCTTTTCCCGCCTCCCCCGCTCCTCTCCCCCTCACTTCCGGTTTCCGCCTCCCACTTCCGGGTTTACGACTCCCACTTCCGGGTTCCAACAAATCCCCTCCCCCGCCCTCCCCAAACACTTTTTTACACCCTTTCACCCCCTCGCACGCCTTTTCCCGCCTCCCCCGCTCCTCTCCCCCTCACTTCCGGTTTCCGCCTCCCACTTCCGGGTTTACGACTCCCACTTCCGGGTTCCAACAAATCCCCTCCCCGCCCTCCCCAAACACTTTTTTACACCCTTTCACCCCCTCGCGCGCCTTTTCCCGCCTCCCCCGCTCCTCTCCCCCTCACTTCCGGTTTCCGCCTCCCACTTCCGGGTTTACGACTCCCACTTCCGGGTTCCAACAAATCCCCTCCCCGCCCTCCCCAAACACTTTTTTACACCCTTTCACCCCCTCGCACGCCTTTTCCCGCCTCCCCCGCTCCTCTCCCCCTCACTTCCGGTTTCCGCCTCCCACTTCCGGGTTTACGACTCCCACTTCCGGGTTCCAACAAATCCCCTCCCCGCCCTCCCCAAACACTTTTTTACACCCTTTCACCCCCTCGGGCGCCTTTTCCCGCCTCCCCCGCTCCTCTCCCCCTCACTTCCGGTTTCCGCCTCCCACTTCCGGGTTTCCGACTCCCACTTCCGGGTTCCAACAAATCCCCTCCCCCGCCCTCCCCAAACACTTTTTTACGCCGTTTCACCCCCTCGGACGCCTTTTCCCGCCTCCCCCGCTCCTCTCCCCCTCACTTCCGGTTTCCGCCTCCCACTTCCGGGTTTACGACTCCCACTTCCGGGTTCCAACAAATCCCCTCCCCGCCCTCCCCAAACACTTTTTTACACCGTTTCTCCCCCTCGCACGCCTTTTCCCGCCTCCCCCGCTCCTCTCCCCCTCACTTCCGGTTTCCGCCTCCCACTTCCGGGTTTCCGCCTCCCACTTCCGGGTTCCAACAAATCCCCTCCCCGCCCTCCCCAAACACTTTTTTACACCCTTTCACCCCCTCGCACGCCTTTTCCCGCCTCCCCCGCTCCTCTCCCCCTCACTTCCGGTTTCCGCCTCCCACTTCCGGGTTTACGACTCCCACTTCCGGGTTCCAACAAATCCCCTCCCCGCCCTCCCCAAACACTTTTTTACACCGTTTCTCCCCCTCGGGCGCCTTTTCCCGCCTCCCCCGCTCCTCTCCCCCTCACTTCCGGTTTCCGCCTCCCACTTCCGGGTTTCCGACTCCCACTTCCGGGTTCCAACAAATCCCCTCCCCCGCCCTCCCCAAACACTTTTTTACACCCTTTCACCCCCTCGGGCGCCTTTTCCCGCCTCCCCCGCTCCTCTCCCCCTCACTTCCGGTTTCCGCCTCCCACTTCCGGGTTTCCGCCTCCCACTTCCGGGTTCCAACAAATCCCCTCCCCGCCCTCCCCAAACACTTTTTTACACCCTTTCACCCCCTCGCGCGCCTTTTCCCGCCTCCCCCGCTCCTCTCCCCCTCACTTCCGGTTTCCGCCTCCCACTTCCGGGTTTCCGACTCCCACTTCCGGGTTCCAACAAATCCCCTCCCCGCCCTCCCCAAACACTTTTTTACACCGTTTCTCCCCCTCGGGCGCCTTTTCCCGCCTCCCCCGCTCCTCTCCCCCTCACTTCCGGTTTCCGCCTCCCACTTCCGGGTTTCCGCCTCCCACTTCCGGGTTCCAACAAATCCCCTCCCCGCCCTCCCCAAACACTTTTTTACACCCTTTCACCCCCTCGCGCGCCTTTTCCCGCCTCCCCCGCTCCTCTCCCCCTCACTTCCGGTTTCCGACTCCCACTTCCGGGTTTACGACTCCCACTTCCGGGTTCCAACAAATCCCCTCCCCCGCCCTCCCCAAACACTTTTTTACACCCTTTCACCCCCTCGCACGCCTTTTCCCGCCTCCCCCGCTCCTCTCCCCCTCACTTCCGGTTTCCGCCTCCCACTTCCGGGTTCCAACAAATCCCCTCCCCGCCCTCCCCAAACACTTTTTTACACCCTTTCACCCCCTCGCGCGCCTTTTCCCGCCTCCCCCGCTCCTCTCCCCCTCACTTCCGGTTTCCGCCTCCCACTTCCGGGTTTCCGACTCCCACTTCCGGGTTCCAACAAATCCCCTCCCCGCCCTCCCCAAACACTTTTTTACACCGTTTCTCCCCCTCGGGCGCCTTTTCCCGCCTCCCCCGCTCCTCTCCCCCTCACTTCCGGTTTCCGCCTCCCACTTCCGGGTTTCCGCCTCCCACTTCCGGGTTCCAACAAATCCCCTCCCCGCCCTCCCCAAACACTTTTTTACACCCTTTCACCCCCTCGCGCGCCTTTTCCCGCCTCCCCCGCTCCTCTCCCCCTCACTTCCGGTTTCCGACTCCCACTTCCGGGTTTACGACTCCCACTTCCGGGTTCCAACAAATCCCCTCCCCCGCCCTCCCCAAACACTTTTTTACACCCTTTCACCCCCTCGCACGCCTTTTCCCGCCTCCCCCGCTCCTCTCCCCCTCACTTCCGGTTTCCGCCTCCCACTTCCGGGTTTACGACTCCCACTTCCGGGTTCCAACAAATCCCCTCCCCGCCCTCCCCAAACACTTTTTTACACCCTTTCACCCCCTCGCACGCCTTTTCCCGCCTCCCCCGCTCCTCTCCCCCTCACTTCCGGTTTCCGCCTCCCACTTCCGGGTTTACGACTCCCACTTCCGGGTTCCAACAAATCCCCTCCCCGCCCTCCCCAAACACTTTTTTACACCCTTTCACCCCCTCGCGCGCCTTTTCCCGCCTCCCCCGCTCCTCTCCCCCTCACTTCCGGTTTCCGCCTCCCACTTCCGGGTTTCCGCCTCCCACTTCCGGGTTCCAACAAATCCCCTCCCCGCCCTCCCCAAACACTTTTTTACACCCTTTCACCCCCTCGGGCGCCTTTTCCCGCCTCCCCCGCTCCTCTCCCCCTCACTTCCGGTTTCCGCCTCCCACTTCCGGGTTTCCGACTCCCACTTCCGGGTTCCAACAAATCCCCTCCCCGCCCTCCCCAAACACTTTTTTACGCCGTTTCACCCCCTCGCACGCCTTTTCCCGCCTCCCCCGCTCCTCTCCCCCTCACTTCCGGTTTCCGCCTACCACTTCCGGGTTTCCGCCTCCCACTTCCGGGTTCCAACAAATCCCCTCCCCGCCCTCCCCAAACACTTTTTTACACCCTTTCACCCCCTCGCGCGCCTTTTCCCGCCTCCCCCGCTCCTCTCCCCCTCACTTCCGGTTTCCGCCTCCCACTTCCGGGTTTACGACTCCCACTTCCGGGTTCCAACAAATCCCCTCCCCGCCCTCCCCAAACACTTTTTTACACCCTTTCACCCCCTCGCACGCCTTTTCCCGCCTCCCCCGCTCCTCTCCCCCTCACTTCCGGTTTCCGCCTCCCACTTCCGGGTTTACGACTCCCACTTCCGGGTTCCAACAAATCCCCTCCCCGCCCTCCCCAAACACTTTTTTACACCCTTTCACCCCCTCGCGCGCCTTTTCCCGCCTCCCCCGCTCCTCTCCCCCTCACTTCCGGTTTCCGCCTCCCACTTCCGGGTTTCCGCCTCCCACTTCCGGGTTCCAACAAATCCCCTCCCCGCCCTCCCCAAACACTTTTTTACACCCTTTCACCCCCTCGCGCGCCTTTTCCCGCCTCCCCCGCTCCTCTCCCCCTCACTTCCGGTTTCCGCCTCCCACTTCCGGGTTTCCGACTCCCACTTCCGGGTTCCAACAAATCCCCTCCCCGCCCTCCCCAAACACTTTTTTACGCCGTTTCACCCCCTCGCACGCCTTTTCCCGCCTCCCCCGCTCCTCTCCCCCTCACTTCCGGTTTCCGCCTACCACTTCCGGGTTTCCGCCTCCCACTTCCGGGTTCCAACAAATCCCCTCCCCGCCCTCCCCAAACACTTTTTTACACCCTTTCACCCCCTCGCGCGCCTTTTCCCGCCTCCCCCGCTCCTCTCCCCCTCACTTCCGGTTTCCGCCTCCCACTTCCGGGTTTACGACTCCCACTTCCGGGTTCCAACAAATCCCCTCCCCGCCCTCCCCAAACACTTTTTTACACCCTTTCACCCCCTCGCACGCCTTTTCCCGCCTCCCCCGCTCCTCTCCCCCTCACTTCCGGTTTCCGCCTCCCACTTCCGGGTTTACGACTCCCACTTCCGGGTTCCAACAAATCCCCTCCCCCGCCCTCCCCAAACACTTTTTTACACCCTTTCACCCCCTCGCACGCCTTTTCCCGCCTCCCCCGCTCCTCTCCCCCTCACTTCCGGTTTCCGCCTCCCACTTCCGGGTTTACGACTCCCACTTCCGGGTTCCAACAAATCCCCTCCCCGCCCTCCCCAAACACTTTTTTACACCCTTTCACCCCCTCGCACGCCTTTTCCCGCCTCCCCCGCTCCTCTCCCCCTCACTTCCGGTTTCCGCCTCCCACTTCCGGGTTTACGACTCCCACTTCCGGGTTCCAACAAATCCCCTCCCCGCCCTCCCCAAACACTTTTTTACACCCTTTCACCCCCTCGCGCGCCTTTTCCCGCCTCCCCCGCTCCTCTCCCCCTCACTTCCGGTTTCCGCCTCCCACTTCCGGGTTTACGACTCCCACTTCCGGGTTCCAACAAATCCCCTCCCCGCCCTCCCCAAACACTTTTTTACACCCTTTCACCCCCTCGCACGCCTTTTCCCGCCTCCCCCGCTCCTCTCCCCCTCACTTCCGGTTTCCGCCTCCCACTTCCGGGTTTACGACTCCCACTTCCGGGTTCCAACAAATCCCCTCCCCGCCCTCCCCAAACACTTTTTTACACCCTTTCACCCCCTCGCGCGCCTTTTCCCGCCTCCCCCGCTCCTCTCCCCCTCACTTCCGGTTTCCGCCTCCCACTTCCGGGTTTCCGCCTCCCACTTCCGGGTTCCAACAAATCCCCTCCCCGCCCTCCCCAAACACTTTTTTACACCCTTTCACCCCCTCGCACGCCTTTTCCCGCCTCCCCCGCTCCTCTCCCCCTCACTTCCGGTTTCCGCCTCCCACTTCCGGGTTTACGACTCCCACTTCCGGGTTCCAACAAATCCCCTCCCCCGCCCTCCCCAAACACTTTTTTACACCCTTTCACCCCCTCGGGCGCCTTTTCCCGCCTCCCCCGCTCCTCTCCCCCTCACTTCCGGTTTCCGCCTCCCACTTCCGGGTTTCCGACTCCCACTTCCGGGTTCCAACAAATCCCCTCCCCGCCCTCCCCAAACACTTTTTTACACCCTTTCACCCCCTCGCACGCCTTTTCCCGCCTCCCCCGCTCCTCTCCCCCTCACTTCCGGTTTCCGCCTCCCACTTCCGGGTTTACGACTCCCACTTCCGGGTTCCAACAAATCCCCTCCCCGCCCTCCCCAAACACTTTTTTACACCCTTTCACCCCCTCGCGCGCCTTTTCCCGCCTCCCCCGCTCCTCTCCCCCTCACTTCCGGTTTCCGCCTCCCACTTCCGGGTTTCCGACTCCCACTTCCGGGTTCCAACAAATCCCCTCCCCGCCCTCCCCAAACACTTTTTTACACCCTTTCACCCCCTCGCACGCCTTTTCCCGCCTCCCCCGCTCCTCTCCCCCTCACTTCCGGTTTCCGCCTCCCACTTCCGGGTTTCCGACTCCCACTTCCGGGTTCCAACAAATCCCCTCCCCGCCCTCCCCAAACACTTTTTTACGCCGTTTCACCCCCTCGCACGCCTTTTCCCGCCTCCCCCGCTCCTCTCCCCCTCACTTCCGGTTTCCGCCTCCCACTTCCGGGTTTCCGCCTCCCACTTCCGGGTTCCAACAAATCCCCTCCCCGCCCTCCCCAAACACTTTTTTACACCCTTTCACCCCCTCGCGCGCCTTTTCCCGCCTCCCCCGCTCCTCTCCCCCTCACTTCCGGTTTCCGCCTCCCACTTCCGGGTTTACGACTCCCACTTCCGGGTTCCAACAAATCCCCTCCCCGCCCTCCCCAAACACTTTTTTACACCCTTTCACCCCCTCGCACGCCTTTTCCCGCCTCCCCCGCTCCTCTCCCCCTCACTTCCGGTTTCCGCCTCCCACTTCCGGGTTTACGACTCCCACTTCCGGGTTCCAACAAATCCCCTCCCCCGCCCTCCCCAAACACTTTTTTACACCCTTTCACCCCCTCGCACGCCTTTTCCCGCCTCCCCCGCTCCTCTCCCCCTCACTTCCGGTTTCCGCCTCCCACTTCCGGGTTTACGACTCCCACTTCCGGGTTCCAACAAATCCCCTCCCCGCCCTCCCCAAACACTTTTTTACACCGTTTCTCCCCCTCGGGCGCCTTTTCCCGCCTCCCCCGCTCCTCTCCCCCTCACTTCCGGTTTCCGCCTCCCACTTCCGGGTTTCCGACTCCCACTTCCGGGTTCCAACAAATCCCCTCCCCGCCCTCCCCAAACACTTTTTTACGCCGTTTCACCCCCTCGCACGCCTTTTCCCGCCTCCCCCGCTCCTCTCCCCCTCACTTCCGGTTTCCGCCTACCACTTCCGGGTTTCCGCCTCCCACTTCCGGGTTCCAACAAATCCCCTCCCCGCCCTCCCCAAACACTTTTTTACACCCTTTCACCCCCTCGCGCGCCTTTTCCCGCCTCCCCCGCTCCTCTCCCCCTCACTTCCGGTTTCCGCCTCCCACTTCCGGGTTTCCGACTCCCACTTCCGGGTTCCAACAAATCCCCTCCCCGCCCTCCCCAAACACTTTTTTACACCCTTTCACCCCCTCGCACGCCTTTTCCCGCCTCCCCCGCTCCTCTCCCCCTCACTTCCGGTTTCCGCCTCCCACTTCCGGGTTTACGACTCCCACTTCCGGGTTCCAACAAATCCCCTCCCCCGCCCTCCCCAAACACTTTTTTACACCCTTTCACCCCCTCGCACGCCTTTTCCCGCCTCCCCCGCTCCTCTCCCCCTCACTTCCGGTTTCCGCCTCCCACTTCCGGGTTTACGACTCCCACTTCCGGGTTCCAACAAATCCCCTCCCCGCCCTCCCCAAACACTTTTTTACACCCTTTCACCCCCTCGCACGCCTTTTCCCGCCTCCCCCGCTCCTCTCCCCCTCACTTCCGGTTTCCGCCTCCCACTTCCGGGTTTACGACTCCCACTTCCGGGTTCCAACAAATCCCCTCCCCGCCCTCCCCAAACACTTTTTTACACCCTTTCACCCCCTCGCGCGCCTTTTCCCGCCTCCCCCGCTCCTCTCCCCCTCACTTCCGGTTTCCGCCTCCCACTTCCGGGTTTACGACTCCCACTTCCGGGTTCCAACAAATCCCCTCCCCGCCCTCCCCAAACACTTTTTTACACCCTTTCACCCCCTCGCGCGCCTTTTCCCGCCTCCCCCGCTCCTCTCCCCCTCACTTCCGGTTTCCGCCTCCCACTTCCGGGTTTCCGCCTCCCACTTCCGGGTTCCAACAAATCCCCTCCCCGCCCTCCCCAAACACTTTTTTACACCCTTTCACCCCCTCGCACGCCTTTTCCCGCCTCCCCCGCTCCTCTCCCCCTCACTTCCGGTTTCCGCCTCCCACTTCCGGGTTTCCGACTCCCACTTCCGGGTTCCAACAAATCCCCTCCCCGCCCTCCCCAAACACTTTTTTACACCCTTTCACCCCCTCGGACGCCTTTTCCCGCCTCCCCCGCTCCTCTCCCCCTCACTTCCGGTTTCCGCCTCCCACTTCCGGGTTTCCGACTCCCACTTCCGGGTTCCAACAAATCCCCTCCCCGCCCTCCCCAAACACTTTTTTACACCCTTTCACCCCCTCGGGCGCCTTTTCCCGCCTCCCCCGCTCCTCTCCCCCTCACTTCCGGTTTCCGCCTCCCACTTCCGGGTTTACGACTCCCACTTCCGGGTTCCAACAAATCCCCTCCCCCGCCCTCCCCAAACACTTTTTTACACCCTTTCACCCCCTCGCACGCCTTTTCCCGCCTCCCTCGCTCCTCTCCCCCTCACTTCCGGTTTCCGCCTCCCACTTCCGGGTTTCCGCCTCCCACTTCCGGGTTCCAACAAATCCCCTCCCCGCCCTCCCCAAACACTTTTTTACGCCGTTTCACCCCCTCGCGCGCCTTTTCCCGCCTCCCCCGCTCCTCTCCCCCTCACTTCCGGTTTCCGCCTCCCACTTCCGGGTTTCCGACTCCCACTTCCGGGTTCCAACAAATCCCCTCCCCGCCCTCCCCAAACACTTTTTTACGCCGTTTCACCCCCTCGCGCGCCTTTTCCCGCCTCCCCCGCTCCTCTCCCCCTCACTTCCGGTTTCCGCCTCCCACTTCCGGGTTTCCGACTCCCACTTCCGGGTTCCAACAAATCCCCTCCCCGCCCTCCCCAAACACTTTTTTACACCGTTTCACCCCCTCGCACGCCTTTTCCCGCCTCCCCCGCTCCTCTCCCCCTCACTTCCGGTTTCCGCCTCCCACTTCCGGGTTTCCGCCTCCCACTTCCGGGTTCCAACAAATCCCCTCACTGCCCTCCCCAAACACTTTTTTACACCCTTTCACCCCCTCGGGCGCCTTTTCCCGCCTCCCCCGCTCCTCTCCCCCTCACTTCCGGTTTCCGCCTCCCACTTCCGGGTTTACGACTCCCACTTCCGGGTTCCAACAAATCCCCTCCCCGCCCTCCCCAAACACTTTTTTACACCGTTTCACCCCCTCGGGCGCCTTTTCCCGCCTCCCCCGCTCCTCTCCCCCTCACTTCCGGTTTCCGCCTCCCACTTCCGGGTTTCCGACTCCCACTTCCGGGTTCCAACAAATCCCCTCCCCGCCCTCCCCAAACACTTTTTTACACCGTTTCTCCCCCTCGCACGCCTTTTCCCGCCTCCCCCGCTCCTCTCCCCCTCACTTCCGGTTTCCGCCTCCCACTTCCGGGTTTCCGACTCCCACTTCCGGGTTCCAACAAATCCCCTCCCCGCCCTCCCCAAACACTTTTTTACGCCGTTTCACCCCCTCGGGCGCCTTTTCCCGCCTCCCCCGCTCCTCTCCCCCTCACTTCCGGTTTCCGCCTCCCACTTCCGGGTTTACGACTCCCACTTCCGGGTTCCAACAAATCCCCTCCCCGCCCTCCCCAAACACTTTTTTACACCCTTTCACCCCCTCGCACGCCTTTTCCCGCCTCCCCCGCTCCTCTCCCCCTCACTTCCGGTTTCCGCCTCCCACTTCCGGGTTTACGACTCCCACTTCCGGGTTCCAACAAATCCCCTCCCCGCCCTCCCCAAACACTTTTTTACACCCTTTCACCCCCTCGCACGCCTTTTCCCGCCTCCCCCGCTCCTCTCCCCCTCACTTCCGGTTTCCGCCTCCCACTTCCGGGTTTCCGCCTCCCACTTCCGGGTTCCAACAAATCCCCTCCCCGCCCTCCCCAAACACTTTTTTACACCCTTTCACCCCCTCGCACGCCTTTTCCCGCCTCCCCCGCTCCTCTCCCCCTCACTTCCGGTTTCCGCCTCCCACTTCCGGGTTTACGACTCCCACTTCCGGGTTCCAACAAATCCCCTCCCCGCCCTCCCCAAACACTTTTTTACACCGTTTCTCCCCCTCGGGCGCCTTTTCCCGCCTCCCCCGCTCCTCTCCCCCTCACTTCCGGTTTCCGCCTCCCACTTCCGGGTTTCCGACTCCCACTTCCGGGTTCCAACAAATCCCCTCCCCCGCCCTCCCCAAACACTTTTTTACACCCTTTCACCCCCTCGGGCGCCTTTTCCCGCCTCCCCCGCTCCTCTCCCCCTCACTTCCGGTTTCCGCCTCCCACTTCCGGGTTTCCGCCTCCCACTTCCGGGTTCCAACAAATCCCCTCCCCGCCCTCCCCAAACACTTTTTTACACCCTTTCACCCCCTCGCGCGCCTTTTCCCGCCTCCCCCGCTCCTCTCCCCCTCACTTCCGGTTTCCGCCTCCCACTTCCGGGTTTCCGACTCCCACTTCCGGGTTCCAACAAATCCCCTCCCCGCCCTCCCCAAACACTTTTTTACACCGTTTCTCCCCCTCGGGCGCCTTTTCCCGCCTCCCCCGCTCCTCTCCCCCTCACTTCCGGTTTCCGCCTCCCACTTCCGGGTTTACGACTCCCACTTCCGGGTTCCAACAAATCCCCTCCCCGCCCTCCCCAAACACTTTTTTACACCCTTTCACCCCCTCGCGCGCCTTTTCCCGCCTCCCCCGCTCCTCTCCCCCTCACTTCCGGTTTCCGCCTCCCACTTCCGGGTTTACGACTCCCACTTCCGGGTTCCAACAAATCCCCTCCCCGCCCTCCCCAAACACTTTTTTACACCCTTTCACCCCCTCGCGCGCCTTTTCCCGCCTCCCCCGCTCCTCTCCCCCTCACTTCCGGTTTCCGCCTCCCACTTCCGGGTTTCCGCCTCCCACTTCCGGGTTCCAACAAATCCCCTCCCCGCCCTCCCCAAACACTTTTTTACACCCTTTCACCCCCTCGGGCGCCTTTTCCCGCCTCCCCCGCTCCTCTCCCCCTCACTTCCGGTTTCCGCCTCCCACTTCCGGGTTTCCGACTCCCACTTCCGGGTTCCAACAAATCCCCTCCCCGCCCTCCCCAAACACTTTTTTACACCCTTTCACCCCCTCGGACGCCTTTTCCCGCCTCCCCCGCTCCTCTCCCCCTCACTTCCGGTTTCCGCCTCCCACTTCCGGGTTTCCGACTCCCACTTCCGGGTTCCAACAAATCCCCTCCCCGCCCTCCCCAAACACTTTTTTACACCGTTTCTCCCCCTCGGGCGCCTTTTCCCGCCTCCCCCGCTCCTCTCCCCCTCACTTCCGGTTTCCGCCTCCCACTTCCGGGTTTCCGCCTCCCACTTCCGGGTTCCAACAAATCCCCTCCCCGCCCTCCCCAAACACTTTTTTACACCCTTTCACCCCCTCGCGCGCCTTTTCCCGCCTCCCCCGCTCCTCTCCCCCTCACTTCCGGTTTCCGACTCCCACTTCCGGGTTTACGACTCCCACTTCCGGGTTCCAACAAATCCCCTCCCCCGCCCTCCCCAAACACTTTTTTACACCCTTTCACCCCCTCGCACGCCTTTTCCCGCCTCCCTCGCTCCTCTCCCCCTCACTTCCGGTTTCCGCCTCCCACTTCCGGGTTTCCGACTCCCACTTCCGGGTTCCAACAAATCCCCTCCCCGCCCTCCCCAAACACTTTTTTACGCCGTTTCACCCCCTCGCGCGCCTTTTCCCGCCTCCCCCGCTCCTCTCCCCCTCACTTCCGGTTTCCGCCTCCCACTTCCGGGTTTACGACTCCCACTTCCGGGTTCCAACAAATCCCCTCCCCGCCCTCCCCAAACACTTTTTTACACCGTTTCTCCCCCTCGGGCGCCTTTTCCCGCCTCCCCCGCTCCTCTCCCCCTCACTTCCGGTTTCCGCCTCCCACTTCCGGGTTTCCGACTCCCACTTCCGGGTTCCAACAAATCCCCTCCCCGCCCTCCCCAAACACTTTTTTACACCCTTTCACCCCCTCGCGCGCCTTTTCCCGCCTCCCCCGCTCCTCTCCCCCTCACTTCCGGTTTCCGCCTCCCACTTCCGGGTTTACGACTCCCACTTCCGGGTTCCAACAAATCCCCTCCCCGCCCTCCCCAAACACTTTTTTACACCGTTTCACCCCCTCGGGCGCCTTTTCCCGCCTCCCCCGCTCCTCTCCCCCTCACTTCCGGTTTCCGCCTCCCACTTCCGGGTTTCCGACTCCCACTTCCGGGTTCCAACAAATCCCCTCCCCGCCCTCCCCAAACACTTTTTTACACCCTTTCACCCCCTCGCACGCCTTTTCCCGCCTCCCCCGCTCCTCTCCCCCTCACTTCCGGTTTCCGCCTCCCACTTCCGGGTTTACGACTCCCACTTCCGGGTTCCAACAAATCCCCTCCCCGCCCTCCCCAAACACTTTTTTACACCCTTTCACCCCCTCGGGCGCCTTTTCCCGCCTCCCCCGCTCCTCTCCCCCTCACTTCCGGTTTCCGCCTCCCACTTCCGGGTTTCCGACTCCCACTTCCGGGTTCCAACAAATCCCCTCCCCCGCCCTCCCCAAACACTTTTTTACGCCGTTTCACCCCCTCGGACGCCTTTTCCCGCCTCCCCCGCTCCTCTCCCCCTCACTTCCGGTTTCCGCCTCCCACTTCCGGGTTTACGACTCCCACTTCCGGGTTCCAACAAATCCCCTCCCCGCCCTCCCCAAACACTTTTTTACACCGTTTCTCCCCCTCGCACGCCTTTTCCCGCCTCCCCCGCTCCTCTCCCCCTCACTTCCGGTTTCCGCCTCCCACTTCCGGGTTTCCGCCTCCCACTTCCGGGTTCCAACAAATCCCCTCCCCGCCCTCCCCAAACACTTTTTTACACCCTTTCACCCCCTCGCACGCCTTTTCCCGCCTCCCCCGCTCCTCTCCCCCTCACTTCCGGTTTCCGCCTCCCACTTCCGGGTTTACGACTCCCACTTCCGGGTTCCAACAAATCCCCTCCCCGCCCTCCCCAAACACTTTTTTACACCGTTTCTCCCCCTCGGGCGCCTTTTCCCGCCTCCCCCGCTCCTCTCCCCCTCACTTCCGGTTTCCGCCTCCCACTTCCGGGTTTCCGACTCCCACTTCCGGGTTCCAACAAATCCCCTCCCCCGCCCTCCCCAAACACTTTTTTACACCCTTTCACCCCCTCGGGCGCCTTTTCCCGCCTCCCCCGCTCCTCTCCCCCTCACTTCCGGTTTCCGCCTCCCACTTCCGGGTTTCCGCCTCCCACTTCCGGGTTCCAACAAATCCCCTCCCCGCCCTCCCCAAACACTTTTTTACACCCTTTCACCCCCTCGCGCGCCTTTTCCCGCCTCCCCCGCTCCTCTCCCCCTCACTTCCGGTTTCCGCCTCCCACTTCCGGGTTTCCGACTCCCACTTCCGGGTTCCAACAAATCCCCTCCCCGCCCTCCCCAAACACTTTTTTACACCGTTTCTCCCCCTCGCGCGCCTTTTCCCGCCTCCCCCGCTCCTCTCCCCCTCACTTCCGGTTTCCGCCTCCCACTTCCGGGTTTCCGCCTCCCACTTCCGGGTTCCAACAAATCCCCTCCCCGCCCTCCCCAAACACTTTTTTACACCCTTTCACCCCCTCGCGCGCCTTTTCCCGCCTCCCCCGCTCCTCTCCCCCTCACTTCCGGTTTCCGACTCCCACTTCCGGGTTTACGACTCCCACTTCCGGGTTCCAACAAATCCCCTCCCCCGCCCTCCCCAAACACTTTTTTACACCCTTTCACCCCCTCGCACGCCTTTTCCCGCCTCCCCCGCTCCTCTCCCCCTCACTTCCGGTTTCCGCCTCCCACTTCCGGGTTCCAACAAATCCCCTCCCCGCCCTCCCCAAACACTTTTTTACACCCTTTCACCCCCTCGCGCGCCTTTTCCCGCCTCCCCCGCTCCTCTCCCCCTCACTTCCGGTTTCCGCCTCCCACTTCCGGGTTTCCGACTCCCACTTCCGGGTTCCAACAAATCCCCTCCCCGCCCTCCCCAAACACTTTTTTACACCGTTTCTCCCCCTCGGGCGCCTTTTCCCGCCTCCCCCGCTCCTCTCCCCCTCACTTCCGGTTTCCGCCTCCCACTTCCGGGTTTCCGCCTCCCACTTCCGGGTTCCAACAAATCCCCTCCCCGCCCTCCCCAAACACTTTTTTACACCCTTTCACCCCCTCGCGCGCCTTTTCCCGCCTCCCCCGCTCCTCTCCCCCTCACTTCCGGTTTCCGACTCCCACTTCCGGGTTTACGACTCCCACTTCCGGGTTCCAACAAATCCCCTCCCCCGCCCTCCCCAAACACTTTTTTACACCCTTTCACCCCCTCGCACGCCTTTTCCCGCCTCCCCCGCTCCTCTCCCCCTCACTTCCGGTTTCCGCCTCCCACTTCCGGGTTTACGACTCCCACTTCCGGGTTCCAACAAATCCCCTCCCCGCCCTCCCCAAACACTTTTTTACACCCTTTCACCCCCTCGCACGCCTTTTCCCGCCTCCCCCGCTCCTCTCCCCCTCACTTCCGGTTTCCGCCTCCCACTTCCGGGTTTACGACTCCCACTTCCGGGTTCCAACAAATCCCCTCCCCGCCCTCCCCAAACACTTTTTTACACCCTTTCACCCCCTCGCGCGCCTTTTCCCGCCTCCCCCGCTCCTCTCCCCCTCACTTCCGGTTTCCGCCTCCCACTTCCGGGTTTCCGCCTCCCACTTCCGGGTTCCAACAAATCCCCTCCCCGCCCTCCCCAAACACTTTTTTACACCCTTTCACCCCCTCGGGCGCCTTTTCCCGCCTCCCCCGCTCCTCTCCCCCTCACTTCCGGTTTCCGCCTCCCACTTCCGGGTTTCCGACTCCCACTTCCGGGTTCCAACAAATCCCCTCCCCGCCCTCCCCAAACACTTTTTTACGCCGTTTCACCCCCTCGCACGCCTTTTCCCGCCTCCCCCGCTCCTCTCCCCCTCACTTCCGGTTTCCGCCTACCACTTCCGGGTTTCCGCCTCCCACTTCCGGGTTCCAACAAATCCCCTCCCCGCCCTCCCCAAACACTTTTTTACACCCTTTCACCCCCTCGCGCGCCTTTTCCCGCCTCCCCCGCTCCTCTCCCCCTCACTTCCGGTTTCCGCCTCCCACTTCCGGGTTTACGACTCCCACTTCCGGGTTCCAACAAATCCCCTCCCCGCCCTCCCCAAACACTTTTTTACACCCTTTCACCCCCTCGCACGCCTTTTCCCGCCTCCCCCGCTCCTCTCCCCCTCACTTCCGGTTTCCGCCTCCCACTTCCGGGTTTACGACTCCCACTTCCGGGTTCCAACAAATCCCCTCCCCGCCCTCCCCAAACACTTTTTTACACCCTTTCACCCCCTCGCGCGCCTTTTCCCGCCTCCCCCGCTCCTCTCCCCCTCACTTCCGGTTTCCGCCTCCCACTTCCGGGTTTCCGCCTCCCACTTCCGGGTTCCAACAAATCCCCTCCCCGCCCTCCCCAAACACTTTTTTACACCCTTTCACCCCCTCGCGCGCCTTTTCCCGCCTCCCCCGCTCCTCTCCCCCTCACTTCCGGTTTCCGCCTCCCACTTCCGGGTTTCCGACTCCCACTTCCGGGTTCCAACAAATCCCCTCCCCGCCCTCCCCAAACACTTTTTTACGCCGTTTCACCCCCTCGCACGCCTTTTCCCGCCTCCCCCGCTCCTCTCCCCCTCACTTCCGGTTTCCGCCTACCACTTCCGGGTTTCCGCCTCCCACTTCCGGGTTCCAACAAATCCCCTCCCCGCCCTCCCCAAACACTTTTTTACACCCTTTCACCCCCTCGGGCGCCTTTTCCCGCCTCCCCCGCTCCTCTCCCCCTCACTTCCGGTTTCCGCCTCCCACTTCCGGGTTTACGACTCCCACTTCCGGGTTCCAACAAATCCCCTCCCCGCCCTCCCCAAACACTTTTTTACACCCTTTCACCCCCTCGCACGCCTTTTCCCGCCTCCCCCGCTCCTCTCCCCCTCACTTCCGGTTTCCGCCTCCCACTTCCGGGTTTACGACTCCCACTTCCGGGTTCCAACAAATCCCCTCCCCCGCCCTCCCCAAACACTTTTTTACACCCTTTCACCCCCTCGCACGCCTTTTCCCGCCTCCCCCGCTCCTCTCCCCCTCACTTCCGGTTTCCGCCTCCCACTTCCGGGTTTACGACTCCCACTTCCGGGTTCCAACAAATCCCCTCCCCGCCCTCCCCAAACACTTTTTTACACCCTTTCACCCCCTCGCACGCCTTTTCCCGCCTCCCCCGCTCCTCTCCCCCTCACTTCCGGTTTCCGCCTCCCACTTCCGGGTTTACGACTCCCACTTCCGGGTTCCAACAAATCCCCTCCCCGCCCTCCCCAAACACTTTTTTACACCCTTTCACCCCCTCGCGCGCCTTTTCCCGCCTCCCCCGCTCCTCTCCCCCTCACTTCCGGTTTCCGCCTCCCACTTCCGGGTTTACGACTCCCACTTCCGGGTTCCAACAAATCCCCTCCCCGCCCTCCCCAAACACTTTTTTACACCCTTTCACCCCCTCGCACGCCTTTTCCCGCCTCCCCCGCTCCTCTCCCCCTCACTTCCGGTTTCCGCCTCCCACTTCCGGGTTTACGACTCCCACTTCCGGGTTCCAACAAATCCCCTCCCCGCCCTCCCCAAACACTTTTTTACACCCTTTCACCCCCTCGCGCGCCTTTTCCCGCCTCCCCCGCTCCTCTCCCCCTCACTTCCGGTTTCCGCCTCCCACTTCCGGGTTTACGACTCCCACTTCCGGGTTCCAACAAATCCCCTCCCCGCCCTCCCCAAACACTTTTTTACACCCTTTCACCCCCTCGCACGCCTTTTCCCGCCTCCCCCGCTCCTCTCCCCCTCACTTCCGGTTTCCGCCTCCCACTTCCGGGTTTACGACTCCCACTTCCGGGTTCCAACAAATCCCCTCCCCCGCCCTCCCCAAACACTTTTTTACACCCTTTCACCCCCTCGGGCGCCTTTTCCCGCCTCCCCCGCTCCTCTCCCCCTCACTTCCGGTTTCCGCCTCCCACTTCCGGGTTTCCGACTCCCACTTCCGGGTTCCAACAAATCCCCTCCCCGCCCTCCCCAAACACTTTTTTACACCCTTTCACCCCCTCGCACGCCTTTTCCCGCCTCCCCCGCTCCTCTCCCCCTCACTTCCGGTTTCCGCCTCCCACTTCCGGGTTTACGACTCCCACTTCCGGGTTCCAACAAATCCCCTCCCCGCCCTCCCCAAACACTTTTTTACACCCTTTCACCCCCTCGCGCGCCTTTTCCCGCCTCCCCCGCTCCTCTCCCCCTCACTTCCGGTTTCCGCCTCCCACTTCCGGGTTTCCGCCTCCCACTTCCGGGTTCCAACAAATCCCCTCCCCGCCCTCCCCAAACACTTTTTTACACCCTTTCACCCCCTCGCACGCCTTTTCCCGCCTCCCCCGCTCCTCTCCCCCTCACTTCCGGTTTCCGCCTCCCACTTCCGGGTTTCCGACTCCCACTTCCGGGTTCCAACAAATCCCCTCCCCGCCCTCCCCAAACACTTTTTTACGCCGTTTCACCCCCTCGCACGCCTTTTCCCGCCTCCCCCGCTCCTCTCCCCCTCACTTCCGGTTTCCGCCTCCCACTTCCGGGTTTCCGCCTCCCACTTCCGGGTTCCAACAAATCCCCTCCCCGCCCTCCCCAAACACTTTTTTACACCCTTTCACCCCCTCGCGCGCCTTTTCCCGCCTCCCCCGCTCCTCTCCCCCTCACTTCCGGTTTCCGCCTCCCACTTCCGGGTTTACGACTCCCACTTCCGGGTTCCAACAAATCCCCTCCCCGCCCTCCCCAAACACTTTTTTACACCCTTTCACCCCCTCGCACGCCTTTTCCCGCCTCCCCCGCTCCTCTCCCCCTCACTTCCGGTTTCCGCCTCCCACTTCCGGGTTTACGACTCCCACTTCCGGGTTCCAACAAATCCCCTCCCCCGCCCTCCCCAAACACTTTTTTACACCCTTTCACCCCCTCGCACGCCTTTTCCCGCCTCCCCCGCTCCTCTCCCCCTCACTTCCGGTTTCCGCCTCCCACTTCCGGGTTTACGACTCCCACTTCCGGGTTCCAACAAATCCCCTCCCCGCCCTCCCCAAACACTTTTTTACACCGTTTCTCCCCCTCGGGCGCCTTTTCCCGCCTCCCCCGCTCCTCTCCCCCTCACTTCCGGTTTCCGCCTCCCACTTCCGGGTTTCCGACTCCCACTTCCGGGTTCCAACAAATCCCCTCCCCGCCCTCCCCAAACACTTTTTTACGCCGTTTCACCCCCTCGCACGCCTTTTCCCGCCTCCCCCGCTCCTCTCCCCCTCACTTCCGGTTTCCGCCTACCACTTCCGGGTTTCCGCCTCCCACTTCCGGGTTCCAACAAATCCCCTCCCCGCCCTCCCCAAACACTTTTTTACACCCTTTCACCCCCTCGCGCGCCTTTTCCCGCCTCCCCCGCTCCTCTCCCCCTCACTTCCGGTTTCCGCCTCCCACTTCCGGGTTTCCGACTCCCACTTCCGGGTTCCAACAAATCCCCTCCCCGCCCTCCCCAAACACTTTTTTACACCCTTTCACCCCCTCGCACGCCTTTTCCCGCCTCCCCCGCTCCTCTCCCCCTCACTTCCGGTTTCCGCCTCCCACTTCCGGGTTTACGACTCCCACTTCCGGGTTCCAACAAATCCCCTCCCCCGCCCTCCCCAAACACTTTTTTACACCCTTTCACCCCCTCGCACGCCTTTTCCCGCCTCCCCCGCTCCTCTCCCCCTCACTTCCGGTTTCCGCCTCCCACTTCCGGGTTTACGACTCCCACTTCCGGGTTCCAACAAATCCCCTCCCCGCCCTCCCCAAACACTTTTTTACACCCTTTCACCCCCTCGCACGCCTTTTCCCGCCTCCCCCGCTCCTCTCCCCCTCACTTCCGGTTTCCGCCTCCCACTTCCGGGTTTACGACTCCCACTTCCGGGTTCCAACAAATCCCCTCCCCGCCCTCCCCAAACACTTTTTTACACCCTTTCACCCCCTCGCGCGCCTTTTCCCGCCTCCCCCGCTCCTCTCCCCCTCACTTCCGGTTTCCGCCTCCCACTTCCGGGTTTACGACTCCCACTTCCGGGTTCCAACAAATCCCCTCCCCGCCCTCCCCAAACACTTTTTTACACCCTTTCACCCCCTCGCGCGCCTTTTCCCGCCTCCCCCGCTCCTCTCCCCCTCACTTCCGGTTTCCGCCTCCCACTTCCGGGTTTCCGCCTCCCACTTCCGGGTTCCAACAAATCCCCTCCCCGCCCTCCCCAAACACTTTTTTACACCCTTTCACCCCCTCGCACGCCTTTTCCCGCCTCCCCCGCTCCTCTCCCCCTCACTTCCGGTTTCCGCCTCCCACTTCCGGGTTTCCGACTCCCACTTCCGGGTTCCAACAAATCCCCTCCCCGCCCTCCCCAAACACTTTTTTACACCCTTTCACCCCCTCGGACGCCTTTTCCCGCCTCCCCCGCTCCTCTCCCCCTCACTTCCGGTTTCCGCCTCCCACTTCCGGGTTTCCGACTCCCACTTCCGGGTTCCAACAAATCCCCTCCCCGCCCTCCCCAAACACTTTTTTACACCCTTTCACCCCCTCGGGCGCCTTTTCCCGCCTCCCCCGCTCCTCTCCCCCTCACTTCCGGTTTCCGCCTCCCACTTCCGGGTTTACGACTCCCACTTCCGGGTTCCAACAAATCCCCTCCCCCGCCCTCCCCAAACACTTTTTTACACCCTTTCACCCCCTCGCACGCCTTTTCCCGCCTCCCTCGCTCCTCTCCCCCTCACTTCCGGTTTCCGCCTCCCACTTCCGGGTTTCCGACTCCCACTTCCGGGTTCCAACAAATCCCCTCCCCGCCCTCCCCAAACACTTTTTTACGCCGTTTCACCCCCTCGCGCGCCTTTTCCCGCCTCCCCCGCTCCTCTCCCCCTCACTTCCGGTTTCCGCCTCCCACTTCCGGGTTTCCGACTCCCACTTCCGGGTTCCAACAAATCCCCTCCCCGCCCTCCCCAAACACTTTTTTACGCCGTTTCACCCCCTCGCGCGCCTTTTCCCGCCTCCCCCGCTCCTCTCCCCCTCACTTCCGGTTTCCGCCTCCCACTTCCGGGTTTCCGACTCCCACTTCCGGGTTCCAACAAATCCCCTCCCCGCCCTCCCCAAACACTTTTTTACACCGTTTCACCCCCTCGCGCGCCTTTTCCCGCCTCCCCCGCTCCTCTCCCCCTCACTTCCGGTTTCCGCCTCCCACTTCCGGGATTCCGCCTCCCACTTCCGGGTTCCAACAAATCCCCTCCCCCGCCCTCCCCAAACACTTTTTTACACCGTTTCACCCCCTCGGGCGCCTTTTCCCGCCTCCCCCGCTCCTCTCCCCCTCACTTCCGGTTTCCGCCTCCCACTTCCGGGTTTACGACTCCCACTTCCGGGTTCCAACAAATCCCCTCCCCGCCCTCCCCAAACACTTTTTTACACCGTTTCACCCCCTCGGGCGCCTTTTCCCGCCTCCCCCGCTCCTCTCCCCCTCACTTCCGGTTTCCGCCTCCCACTTCCGGGTTTCCGACTCCCACTTCCGGGTTCCAACAAATCCCCTCCCCGCCCTCCCCAAACACTTTTTTACACCGTTTCTCCCCCTCGCACGCCTTTTCCCGCCTCCCCCGCTCCTCTCCCCCTCACTTCCGGTTTCCGCCTCCCACTTCCGGGTTTCCGACTCCCACTTCCGGGTTCCAACAAATCCCCTCCCCGCCCTCCCCAAACACTTTTTTACGCCGTTTCACCCCCTCGGGCGCCTTTTCCCGCCTCCCCCGCTCCTCTCCCCCTCACTTCCGGTTTCCGCCTCCCACTTCCGGGTTTACGACTCCCACTTCCGGGTTCCAACAAATCCCCTCCCCGCCCTCCCCAAACACTTTTTTACACCCTTTCACCCCCTCGCACGCCTTTTCCCGCCTCCCCCGCTCCTCTCCCCCTCACTTCCGGTTTCCGCCTCCCACTTCCGGGTTTCCGACTCCCACTTCCGGGTTCCAACAAATCCCCTCCCCGCCCTCCCCAAACACTTTTTTACACCCTTTCACCCCCTCGCACGCCTTTTCCCGCCTCCCCCGCTCCTCTCCCCCTCACTTCCGGTTTCCGCCTCCCACTTCCGGGTTTCCGACTCCCACTTCCGGGTTCCAACAAATCCCCTCCCCGCCCTCCCCAAACACTTTTTTTCGCCGTTTCACCCCCTCGCGCGCCTTTTCCCGCCTCCCCCGCTCCTCTCCCCCTCACTTCCGGTTTCCGCCTCCCATTTCCGGGTTTCCGACTCCCACTTCCGGGTTCCAACAAATCCCCTCCCCGCCCTCCCCAAACACTTTTTTACACCCTTTCACCCCCTCGCGCGCCTTTTCCCGCCTCCCCCGCTCCTCTCCCCCTCACTTCCGGTTTCCGCCTCCCACTTCCGGGTTTCCGACTCCCACTTCCGGGTTCCAACAAATCCCCTCCCCGCCCTCCCCAAACACTTTTTTACACCCTTTCACCCCCTCGCACGCCTTTTCCCGCCTCCCCCGCTCCTCTCCCCCTCACTTCCGGTTTCCGCCTCCCACTTCCGGGTTTCCGACTCCCACTTCCGGGTTCCAACAAATCCCCTCCCCGCCCTCCCCAAACACTTTTTTTCGCCGTTTCACCCCCTCGCGCGCCTTTTCCCGCCTCCCCCGCTCCTCTCCCCCTCACTTCCGGTTTCCGCCTCCCATTTCCGGGTTTCCGACTCCCACTTCCGGGTTCCAACAAATCCCCTCCCCGCCCTCCCCAAACACTTTTTTACGCCGTTTCACCCCCTCGCGCGCCTTTTCCCGCCTCCCCCGCTCCTCTCCCCCTCACTTCCGGTTTCCGCCTCCCACTTCCGGGTTTCCGACTCCCACTTCCGGGTTCCAACAAATCCCCTCCCCGCCCTCCCCAAACACTTTTTTACACCGTTTCTCCCCCTCGCACGCCTTTTCCCGCCTCCCCCGCTCCTCTCCCCCTCACTTCCGGTTTCCGCCTCCCACTTCCGGGTTTCCGCCTCCCACTTCCGGGTTCCAACAAATCCCCTCCCCGCCCTCCCCAAACACTTTTTTACACCGTTTCACCCCCTCGCGCGCCTTTTCCCGCCTCCCCCGCTCCTCTCCCCCTCACTTCCGGTTTCCGCCTCCCACTTCCGGGTTTCCGACTCCCACTTCCGGGTTCCAACAAATCCCCTCCCCGCCCTCCCCAAACACTTTTTTACACCCTTTCACCCCCTCGCACGCCTTTTCCCGCCTCCCCCGCTCCTCTCCCCCTCACTTCCGGTTTCCGCCTCCCACTTCCGGGTTTACGACTCCCACTTCCGGGTTCCAACAAATCCCCTCCCCCGCCCTCCCCAAACACTTTTTTACACCCTTTCACCCCCTCGCACGCCTTTTCCCGCCTCCCCCGCTCCTCTCCCCCTCACTTCCGGTTTCCGCCTCCCACTTCCGGGTTTCCGCCTCCCACTTCCGGGTTCCAACAAATCCCCTCCCCGCCCTCCCCAAACACTTTTTTACACCCTTTCACCCCCTCGCAAGCCTTTTCCCGCCTCCCCCGCTCCTCTCCCCCTCACTTCCGGTTTCCGCCTCCCACTTCCGGGTTTCCGCCTCCCACTTCCGGGTTCCAACAAATCCCCTCCCCGCCCTCCCCAAACACTTTTTTACACCCTTTCACCCCCTCGCACGCCTTTTCCCGCCTCCCCCGCTCCTCTCCCCCTCACTTCCGGTTTCCGCCTCCCACTTCCGGGTTTACGACTCCCACTTCCGGGTTCCAACAAATCCCCTCCCCGCCCTCCCCAAACACTTTTTTACACCGTTTCTCCCCCTCGGGCGCCTTTTCCCGCCTCCCCCGCTCCTCTCCCCCTCACTTCCGGTTTCCGCCTCCCACTTCCGGGTTTCCGACTCCCACTTCCGGGTTCCAACAAATCCCCTCCCCCGCCCTCCCCAAACACTTTTTTACGCCGTTTCACCCCCTCGGACGCCTTTTCCCGCCTCCCCCGCTCCTCTCCCCCTCACTTCCGGTTTCCGCCTCCCACTTCCGGGTTTACGACTCCCACTTCCGGGTTCCAACAAATCCCCTCCCCGCCCTCCCCAAACACTTTTTTACACCCTTTCACCCCCTCGCGCGCCTTTTCCCGCCTCCCCCGCTCCTCTCCCCCTCACTTCCGGTTTCCGCCTCCCACTTCCGGGTTTACGACTCCCACTTCCGGGTTCCAACAAATCCCCTCCCCGCCCTCCCCAAACACTTTTTTACACCCTTTCACCCCCTCGCACGCCTTTTCCCGCCTCCCCCGCTCCTCTCCCCCTCACTTCCGGTTTCCGCCTCCCACTTCCGGGTTTACGACTCCCACTTCCGGGTTCCAACAAATCCCCTCCCCGCCCTCCCCAAACACTTTTTTACACCCTTTCACCCCCTCGCACGCCTTTTCCCGCCTCCCCCGCTCCTCTCCCCCTCACTTCCGGTTTCCGCCTCCCACTTCCGGGTTTCCGACTCCCACTTCCGGGTTCCAACAAATCCCCTCCCCGCCCTCCCCAAACACTTTTTTACACCCTTTCACCCCCTCGGGCGCCTTTTCCCGCCTCCCCCGCTCCTCTCCCCCTCACTTCCGGTTTCCGCCTCCCACTTCCGGGTTTCCGCCTCCCACTTCCGGGTTCCAACAAATCCCCTCCCCGCCCTCCCCAAACACTTTTTTACACCCTTTCACCCCCTCGCGCGCCTTTCCCCGCCTCCCCCGCTCCTCTCCCCCTCACTTCCGGTTTCCGCCTCCCACTTCCGGGTTTCCGACTCCCACTTCCGGGTTCCAACAAATCCCCTCCCCGCCCTCCCCAAACACTTTTTTACACCGTTTCTCCCCCTCGGGCGCCTTTTCCCGCCTCCCCCGCTCCTCTCCCCCTCACTTCCGGTTTCCGCCTCCCACTTCCGGGTTTCCGCCTCCCACTTCCGGGTTCCAACAAATCCCCTCCCCGCCCTCCCCAAACACTTTTTTACACCCTTTCACCCCCTCGCGCGCCTTTTCCCGCCTCCCCCGCTCCTCTCCCCCTCACTTCCGGTTTCCGACTCCCACTTCCGGGTTTACGACTCCCACTTCCGGGTTCCAACAAATCCCCTCCCCCGCCCTCCCCAAACACTTTTTTACACCCTTTCACCCCCTCGCACGCCTTTTCCCGCCTCCCCCGCTCCTCTCCCCCTCACTTCCGGTTTCCGCCTCCCACTTCCGGGTTCCAACAAATCCCCTCCCCGCCCTCCCCAAACACTTTTTTACACCCTTTCACCCCCTCGCGCGCCTTTTCCCGCCTCCCCCGCTCCTCTCCCCCTCACTTCCGGTTTCCGCCTCCCACTTCCGGGTTTCCGACTCCCACTTCCGGGTTCCAACAAATCCCCTCCCCGCCCTCCCCAAACACTTTTTTACACCGTTTCTCCCCCTCGGGCGCCTTTTCCCGCCTCCCCCGCTCCTCTCCCCCTCACTTCCGGTTTCCGCCTCCCACTTCCGGGTTTACGACTCCCACTTCCGGGTTCCAACAAATCCCCTCCCCGCCCTCCCCAAACACTTTTTTACACCCTTTCACCCCCTCGCGCGCCTTTTCCCGCCTCCCCCGCTCCTCTCCCCCTCACTTCCGGTTTCCGCCTCCCACTTCCGGGTTTCCGCCTCCCACTTCCGGGTTCCAACAAATCCCCTCCCCCGCCCTCCCCAAACACTTTTTTACACCCTTTCACCCCCTCGCACGCCTTTTCCCGCCTCCCCCGCTCCTCTCCCCCTCACTTCCGGTTTCCGCCTCCCACTTCCGGGTTTACGACTCCCACTTCCGGGTTCCAACAAATCCCCTCCCCGCCCTCCCCAAACACTTTTTTACACCCTTTCACCCCCTCGCACGCCTTTTCCCGCCTCCCCCGCTCCTCTCCCCCTCACTTCCGGTTTCCGCCTCCCACTTCCGGGTTTCCGCCTCCCACTTCCGGGTTCCAACAAATCCCCTCCCCCGCCCTCCCCAAACACTTTTTTACACCCTTTCACCCCCTCGCACGCCTTTTCCCGCCTCCCCCGCTCCTCTCCCCCTCACTTCCGGTTTCCGCCTCCCACTTCCGGGTTTACGACTCCCACTTCCGGGTTCCAACAAATCCCCTCCCCGCCCTCCCCAAACACTTTTTTACACCCTTTCACCCCCTCGCGCGCCTTTTCCCGCCTCCCCCGCTCCTCTCCCCCTCACTTCCGGTTTCCGCCTCCCACTTCCGGGTTTCCGACTCCCACTTCCGGGTTCCAACAAATCCCCTCCCCGCCCTCCCCAAACACTTTTTTACACCCTTTCTCCCCCTCGGGCGCCTTTTCCCGCCTCCCCCGCTCCTCTCCCCCTCACTTCCGGTTTCCGCCTCCCACTTCCGGGTTTCCGACTCCCACTTCCGGGTTCCAACAAATCCCCTCCCCGCCCTCCCCAAACACTTTTTTACACCCTTTCACCCCCTCGCGCGCCTTTTCCCGCCTCCCCCGCTCCTCTCCCCCTCACTTCCGGTTTCCGCCTCCCACTTCCGGGTTTACGACTCCCACTTCCGGGTTCCAACAAATCCCCTCCCCGCCCTCCCCAAACACTTTTTTACACCCTTTCACCCCCTCGCACGCCTTTTCCCGCCTCCCCCGCTCCTCTCCCCCTCACTTCCGGTTTCCGCCTCCCACTTCCGGGTTTACGACTCCCACTTCCGGGTTCCAACAAATCCCCTCCCCGCCCTCCCCAAACACTTTTTTACACCCTTTCACCCCCTCGCACGCCTTTTCCCGCCTCCCCCGCTCCTCTCCCCCTCACTTCCGGTTTCCGCCTCCCACTTCCGGGTTTCCGACTCCCACTTCCGGGTTCCAACAAATCCCCTCCCCGCCCTCCCCAAACACTTTTTTACACCCTTTCACCCCCTCGGGCGCCTTTTCCCGCCTCCCCCGCTCCTCTCCCCCTCACTTCCGGTTTCCGCCTCCCACTTCCGGGTTTCCGCCTCCCACTTCCGGGTTCCAACAAATCCCCTCCCCGCCCTCCCCAAACACTTTTTTACACCCTTTCACCCCCTCGCGCGCCTTTCCCCGCCTCCCCCGCTCCTCTCCCCCTCACTTCCGGTTTCCGCCTCCCACTTCCGGGTTTCCGACTCCCACTTCCGGGTTCCAACAAATCCCCTCCCCGCCCTCCCCAAACACTTTTTTACACCGTTTCTCCCCCTCGGGCGCCTTTTCCCGCCTCCCCCGCTCCTCTCCCCCTCACTTCCGGTTTCCGCCTCCCACTTCCGGGTTTCCGCCTCCCACTTCCGGGTTCCAACAAATCCCCTCCCCGCCCTCCCCAAACACTTTTTTACACCCTTTCACCCCCTCGCGCGCCTTTTCCCGCCTCCCCCGCTCCTCTCCCCCTCACTTCCGGTTTCCGACTCCCACTTCCGGGTTTACGACTCCCACTTCCGGGTTCCAACAAATCCCCTCCCCCGCCCTCCCCAAACACTTTTTTACACCCTTTCACCCCCTCGCACGCCTTTTCCCGCCTCCCCCGCTCCTCTCCCCCTCACTTCCGGTTTCCGCCTCCCACTTCCGGGTTCCAACAAATCCCCTCCCCGCCCTCCCCAAACACTTTTTTACACCCTTTCACCCCCTCGCGCGCCTTTTCCCGCCTCCCCCGCTCCTCTCCCCCTCACTTCCGGTTTCCGCCTCCCACTTCCGGGTTTCCGACTCCCACTTCCGGGTTCCAACAAATCCCCTCCCCGCCCTCCCCAAACACTTTTTTACACCGTTTCTCCCCCTCGGGCGCCTTTTCCCGCCTCCCCCGCTCCTCTCCCCCTCACTTCCGGTTTCCGCCTCCCACTTCCGGGTTTACGACTCCCACTTCCGGGTTCCAACAAATCCCCTCCCCGCCCTCCCCAAACACTTTTTTACACCCTTTCACCCCCTCGCGCGCCTTTTCCCGCCTCCCCCGCTCCTCTCCCCCTCACTTCCGGTTTCCGCCTCCCACTTCCGGGTTTCCGCCTCCCACTTCCGGGTTCCAACAAATCCCCTCCCCCGCCCTCCCCAAACACTTTTTTACACCCTTTCACCCCCTCGCACGCCTTTTCCCGCCTCCCCCGCTCCTCTCCCCCTCACTTCCGGTTTCCGCCTCCCACTTCCGGGTTTACGACTCCCACTTCCGGGTTCCAACAAATCCCCTCCCCGCCCTCCCCAAACACTTTTTTACACCCTTTCACCCCCTCGCACGCCTTTTCCCGCCTCCCCCGCTCCTCTCCCCCTCACTTCCGGTTTCCGCCTCCCACTTCCGGGTTTCCGCCTCCCACTTCCGGGTTCCAACAAATCCCCTCCCCCGCCCTCCCCAAACACTTTTTTACACCCTTTCACCCCCTCGCACGCCTTTTCCCGCCTCCCCCGCTCCTCTCCCCCTCACTTCCGGTTTCCGCCTCCCACTTCCGGGTTTACGACTCCCACTTCCGGGTTCCAACAAATCCCCTCCCCGCCCTCCCCAAACACTTTTTTACACCCTTTCACCCCCTCGCGCGCCTTTTCCCGCCTCCCCCGCTCCTCTCCCCCTCACTTCCGGTTTCCGCCTCCCACTTCCGGGTTTCCGACTCCCACTTCCGGGTTCCAACAAATCCCCTCCCCGCCCTCCCCAAACACTTTTTTACACCCTTTCTCCCCCTCGGGCGCCTTTTCCCGCCTCCCCCGCTCCTCTCCCCCTCACTTCCGGTTTCCGCCTCCCACTTCCGGGTTTCCGACTCCCACTTCCGGGTTCCAACAAATCCCCTCCCCGCCCTCCCCAAACACTTTTTTACACCCTTTCACCCCCTCGCGCGCCTTTTCCCGCCTCCCCCGCTCCTCTCCCCCTCACTTCCGGTTTCCGCCTCCCACTTCCGGGTTTCCGCCTCCCACTTCCGGGTTCCAACAAATCCCCTCCCCCGCCCTCCCCAAACACTTTTTTACACCCTTTCACCCCCTCGCACGCCTTTTCCCGCCTCCCCCGCTCCTCTCCCCCTCACTTCCGGTTTCCGCCTCCCACTTCCGGGTTTACGACTCCCACTTCCGGGTTCCAACAAATCCCCTCCCCGCCCTCCCCAAACACTTTTTTACACCCTTTCACCCCCTCGCACGCCTTTTCCCGCCTCCCCCGCTCCTCTCCCCCTCACTTCCGGTTTCCGCCTCCCACTTCCGGGTTTCCGCCTCCCACTTCCGGGTTCCAACAAATCCCCTCCCCCGCCCTCCCCAAACACTTTTTTACACCCTTTCACCCCCTCGCACGCCTTTTCCCGCCTCCCCCGCTCCTCTCCCCCTCACTTCCGGTTTCCGCCTCCCACTTCCGGGTTTACGACTCCCACTTCCGGGTTCCAACAAATCCCCTCCCCGCCCTCCCCAAACACTTTTTTACACCCTTTCACCCCCTCGCGCGCCTTTTCCCGCCTCCCCCGCTCCTCTCCCCCTCACTTCCGGTTTCCGCCTCCCACTTCCGGGTTTCCGCCTCCCACTTCCGGGTTCCAACAAATCCCCTCCCCGCCCTCCCCAAACACTTTTTTACACCCTTTCACCCCCTCGCACGCCTTTTCCCGCCTCCCCCGCTCCTCTCCCCCTCACTTCCGGTTTCCGCCTCCCACTTCCGGGTTTACGACTCCCACTTCCGGGTTCCAACAAATCCCCTCCCCGCCCTCCCCAAACACTTTTTTACACCCTTTCACCCCCTCGCACGCCTTTTCCCGCCTCCCCCGCTCCTCTCCCCCTCACTTCCGGTTTCCGCCTCCCACTTCCGGGTTTCCGACTCCCACTTCCGGGTTCCAACAAATCCCCTCCCCGCCCTCCCCAAACACTTTTTTACACCCTTTCACCCCCTCGGGCGCCTTTTCCCGCCTCCCCCGCTCCTCTCCCCCTCACTTCCGGTTTCCGCCTCCCACTTCCGGGTTTCCGCCTCCCACTTCCGGGTTCCAACAAATCCCCTCCCCGCCCTCCCCAAACACTTTTTTACACCCTTTCACCCCCTCGCGCGCCTTTTCCCGCCTCCCCCGCTCCTCTCCCCCTCACTTCCGGTTTCCGCCTCCCACTTCCGGGTTTCCGACTCCCACTTCCGGGTTCCAACAAATCCCCTCCCCGCCCTCCCCAAACACTTTTTTACACCGTTTCTCCCCCTCGGGCGCCTTTTCCCGCCTCCCCCGCTCCTCTCCCCCTCACTTCCGGTTTCCGCCTCCCACTTCCGGGTTTCCGACTCCCACTTCCGGGTTCCAACAAATCCCCTCCCCGCCCTCCCCAAACACTTTTTTACACCCTTTCACCCCCTCGCGCGCCTTTTCCCGCCTCCCCCGCTCCTCTCCCCCTCACTTCCGGTTTCCGCCTCCCACTTCCGGGTTTCCGCCTCCCACTTCCGGGTTCCAACAAATCCCCTCCCCGCCCTCCCCAAACACTTTTTTACACCCTTTCACCCCCTCGCACGCCTTTTCCCGCCTCCCCCGCTCCTCTCCCCCTCACTTCCGGTTTCCGCCTCCCACTTCCGGGTTTACGACTCCCACTTCCGGGTTCCAACAAATCCCCTCCCCGCCCTCCCCAAACACTTTTTTACACCCTTTCACCCCCTCGCACGCCTTTTCCCGCCTCCCCCGCTCCTCTCCCCCTCACTTCCGGTTTCCGCCTCCCACTTCCGGGTTTCCGACTCCCACTTCCGGGTTCCAACAAATCCCCTCCCCGCCCTCCCCAAACACTTTTTTACACCCTTTCACCCCCTCGCACGCCTTTTCCCGCCTCCCCCGCTCCTCTCCCCCTCACTTCCGGTTTCCGCCTCCCACTTCCGGGTTTCCGCCTCCCACTTCCGGGTTCCAACAAATCCCCTCCCCGCCCTCCCCAAACACTTTTTTACACCCTTTCACCCCCTCGCGCGCCTTTTCCCGCCTCCCCCGCTCCTCTCCCCCTCACTTCCGGTTTCCGCCTCCCACTTCCGGGTTTCCGACTCCCACTTCCGGGTTCCAACAAATCCCCTCCCCGCCCTCCCCAAACACTTTTTTACACCGTTTCTCCCCCTCGGGCGCCTTTTCCCGCCTCCCCCGCTCCTCTCCCCCTCACTTCCGGTTTCCGCCTCCCACTTCCGGGTTTCCGACTCCCACTTCCGGGTTCCAACAAATCCCCTCCCCGCCCTCCCCAAACACTTTTTTACACCCTTTCACCCCCTCGCGCGCCTTTTCCCGCCTCCCCCGCTCCTCTCCCCCTCACTTCCGGTTTCCGCCTCCCACTTCCGGGTTTCCGACTCCCACTTCCGGGTTCCAACAAATCCCCTCCCCCGCCCTCCCCAAACACTTTTTTACGCCGTTTCATCCCCTCGCGCGCCTTTTCCCGCCTCCCCCGCTCCTCTCCCCCTCACTTCCGGTTTCCGCCTCCCACTTCCGGGTTTCCGACTCCCACTTCCGGGTTCCAACAAATCCCCTCCCCGCCCTCCCCAAACACTTTTTTACACCCTTTCACCCCCTCGGACGCCTTTTCCCGCCTCCCCCGCTCCTCTCCCCCTCACTTCCGGTTTCCGCATCCCACTTCCGGGTTTCCGCCTCCCACTTCCGGGTTCCAACAAATCCCCTCCCCCGCCCTCCCCAAACACTTTTTTACACCCTTTCACCCCCTCGCACGCCTTTTCCCGCCTCCCCCGCTCCTCTCCCCCTCACTTCCGGTTTCCGCCTCCCACTTCCGGGTTTACGACTCCCACTTCCGGGTTCCAACAAATCCCCTCCCCGCCCTCCCCAAACACTTTTTTACACCCTTTCACCCCCTCGGACGCCTTTTCCCGCCTCCCCCGCTCCTCTCCCCCTCACTTCCGGTTTCCGCCTCCCACTTCCGGGTTTCCGCCTCCCACTTCCGGGTTCCAACAAATCCCCTCCCCGCCCTCCCCAAACACTTTTTTACACCCTTTCACCCCCTCGCACGCCTTTTCCCGCCTCCCCCGCTCCTCTCCCCCTCACTTCCGGTTTCCGCCTCCCACTTCCGGGTTTACGACTCCCACTTCCGGGTTCCAACAAATCCCCTCCCCGCCCTCCCCAAACACTTTTTTACACCCTTTCACCCCCTCGCACGCCTTTTCCCGCCTCCCCCGCTCCTCTCCCCCTCACTTCCGGTTTCCGCCTCCCACTTCCGGGTTTCCGACTCCCACTTCCGGGTTCCAACAAATCCCCTCCCCGCCCTCCCCAAACACTTTTTTACACCCTTTCACCCCCTCGGGCGCCTTTTCCCGCCTCCCCCGCTCCTCTCCCCCTCACTTCCGGTTTCCGCCTCCCACTTCCGGGTTTCCGCCTCCCACTTCCGGGTTCCAACAAATCCCCTCCCCGCCCTCCCCAAACACTTTTTTACACCCTTTCACCCCCTCGCGCGCCTTTTCCCGCCTCCCCCGCTCCTCTCCCCCTCACTTCCGGTTTCCGCCTCCCACTTCCGGGTTTCCGCCTCCCACTTCCGGGTTCCAACAAATCCCCTCCCCGCCCTCCCCAAACACTTTTTTACACCGTTTCTCCCCCTCGGGCGCCTTTTCCCGCCTCCCCCGCTCCTCTCCCCCTCACTTCCGGTTTCCGCCTCCCACTTCCGGGTTTCCGCCTCCCACTTCCGGGTTCCAACAAATCCCCTCCCCGCCCTCCCCAAACACTTTTTTACACCCTTTCACCCCCTCGCACGCCTTTTCCCGCCTCCCCCGCTCCTCTCCCCCTCACTTCCGGTTTCCGCCTCCCACTTCCGGGTTTCCGCCTCCCACTTCCGGGTTCCAACAAATCCCCTCCCCGCCCTCCCCAAACACTTTTTTACACCCTTTCACCCCCTCGGGCGCCTTTTCCCGCCTCCCCCGCTCCTCTCCCCCTCACTTCCGGTTTCCGCCTCCCACTTCCGGGTTTCCGACTCCCACTTCCGGGTTCCAACAAATCCCCTCCCCGCCCTCCCCAAACACTTTTTTACACCCTTTCACCCCCTCGCGCGCCTTTTCCCGCCTCCCCCGCTCCTCTCCCCCTCACTTCCGGTTTCCGCCTCCCACTTCCGGGTTTACGACTCCCACTTCCGGGTTCCAACAAATCCCCTCCCCGCCCTCCCCAAACACTTTTTTACACCCTTTCACCCCCTCGCACGCCTTTTCCCGCCTCCCCCGCTCCTCTCCCCCTCACTTCCGGTTTCCGCCTCCCACTTCCGGGTTTACGACTCCCACTTCCGGGTTCCAACAAATCCCCTCCCCGCCCTCCCCAAACACTTTTTTACACCCTTTCACCCCCTCGCGCGCCTTTTCCCGCCTCCCCCGCTCCTCTCCCCCTCACTTCCGGTTTCCGCCTCCCACTTCCGGGTTTCCGCCTCCCACTTCCGGGTTCCAACAAATCCCCTCCCCCGCCCTCCCCAAACACTTTTTTACACCCTTTCACCCCCTCGGGCGCCTTTTCCCGCCTCCCCCGCTCCTCTCCCCCTCACTTCCGGTTTCCGCCTCCCACTTCCGGGTTTACGACTCCCACTTCCGGGTTCCAACAAATCCCCTCCCCGCCCTCCCCAAACACTTTTTTACACCCTTTCACCCCCTCGCGCGCCTTTTCCCGCCTCCCCCGCTCCTCTCCCCCTCACTTCCGGTTTCCGCCTCCCACTTCCGGGTTTCCGCCTCCCACTTCCGGGTTCCAACAAATCCCCTCCCCGCCCTCCCCAAACACTTTTTTACACCCTTTCACCCCCTCGCACGCCTTTTCCCGCCTCCCCCGCTCCTCTCCCCCTCACTTCCGGTTTCCGCCTCCCACTTCCGGGTTTCCGACTCCCACTTCCGGGTTCCAACAAATCCCCTCCCCGCCCTCCCCAAACACTTTTTGACACCCTTTCACCCCCTCGGACGCCTTTTCCCGCCTCCCCCGCTCCTCTCCCCCTCACTTCCGGTTTCCGCCTCCCACTTCCGGGTTTCCGACTCCCACTTCCGGGTTCCAACAAATCCCCTCCCCGCCCTCCCCAAACACTTTTTTACACCCTTTCACCCCCTCGGGCGCCTTTTCCCGCCTCCCCCGCTCCTCTCCCCCTCACTTCCGGTTTCCGCCTCCCACTTCCGGGTTTCCGCCTCCCACTTCCGGGTTCCAACAAATCCCCTCCCCGCCCTCCCCAAACACTTTTTTACACCCTTTCACCCCCTCGCGCGCCTTTTCCCGCCTCCCCCGCTCCTCTCCCCCTCACTTCCGGTTTCCGCCTCCCACTTCCGGGTTTCCGACTCCCACTTCCGGGTTCCAACAAATCCCCTCCCCGCCCTCCCCAAACACTTTTTTACACCGTTTCTCCCCCTCGGGCGCCTTTTCCCGCCTCCCCCGCTCCTCTCCCCCTCACTTCCGGTTTCCGCCTCCCACTTCCGGGTTTCCGACTCCCACTTCCGGGTTCCAACAAATCCCCTCCCCGCCCTCCCCAAACACTTTTTTACACCCTTTCACCCCCTCGCGCGCCTTTTCCCGCCTCCCCCGCTCCTCTCCCCCTCACTTCCGGTTTCCGCCTCCCACTTCCGGGTTTCCGACTCCCACTTCCGGGTTCCAACAAATCCCCTCCCCGCCCTCCCCAAACACTTTTTTACACCCTTTCACCCCCTCGCACGCCTTTTCCCGCCTCCCCCGCTCCTCTCCCCCTCACTTCCGGTTTCCGCCTCCCACTTCCGGGTTTCCGACTCCCACTTCCGGGTTCCAACAAATCCCCTCCCCGCCCTCCCCAAACACTTTTTTACACCCTTTCACCCCCTCGCACGCCTTTTCCCGCCTCCCCCGCTCCTCTCCCCCTCACTTCCGGTTTCCGCCTCCCACTTCCGGGTTTACGACTCCCACTTCCGGGTTCCAACAAATCCCCTCCCCGCCCTCCCCAAACACTTTTTTACACCCTTTCACCCCCTCGCACGCCTTTTCCCGCCTCCCCCGCTCCTCTCCCCCTCACTTCCGGTTTCCGCCTCCCACTTCCGGGTTTCCGACTCCCACTTCCGGGTTCCAACAAATCCCCTCCCCGCCCTCCCCAAACACTTTTTTACACCCTTTCACCCCCTCGGGCGCCTTTTCCCGCCTCCCCCGCTCCTCTCCCCCTCACTTCCGGTTTCCGCCTCCCACTTCCGGGTTTCCGCCTCCCACTTCCGGGTTCCAACAAATCCCCTCCCCGCCCTCCCCAAACACTTTTTTACACCCTTTCACCCCCTCGCGCGCCTTTTCCCGCCTCCCCCGCTCCTCTCCCCCTCACTTCCGGTTTCCGCCTCCCACTTCCGGGTTTACGACTCCCACTTCCGGGTTCCAACAAATCCCCTCCCCGCCCTCCCCAAACACTTTTTTACACCGTTTCTCCCCCTCGCGCGCCTTTTCCCGCCTCCCCCGCTCCTCTCCCCCTCACTTCCGGTTTCCGCCTCCCACTTCCGGGTTTCCGACTCCCACTTCCGGGTTCCAACAAATCCCCTCCCCGCCCTCCCCAAACACTTTTTTACACCCTTTCACCCCCTCGCGCGCCTTTTCCCGCCTCCCCCGCTCCTCTCCCCCTCACTTCCGGTTTCCGCCTCCCACTTCCGGGTTTCCGCCTCCCACTTCCGGGTTCCAACAAATCCCCTCCCCCGCCCTCCCCAAACACTTTTTTACACCCTTTCACCCCCTCGGACGCCTTTTCCCGCCTCCCCCGCTCCTCTCCCCCTCACTTCCGGTTTCCGCCTCCCACTTCCGGGTTTCCGACTCCCACTTCCGGGTTCCAACAAATCCCCTCCCCCGCCCTCCCCAAACACTTTTTTACACCCTTTCACCCCCTCGCACGCCTTTTCCCGCCTCCCCCGCTCCTCTCCCCCTCACTTCCGGTTTCCGCCTCCCACTTCCGGGTTTCCGCCTCCCACTTCCGGGTTCCAACAAATCCCCTCCCCCGCCCTCCCCAAACACTTTTTTACACCCTTTCACCCCCTCGCACGCCTTTTCCCGCCTCCCCCGCTCCTCTCCCCCTCACTTCCGGTTTCCGCCTCCCACTTCCGGGTTTACGACTCCCACTTCCGGGTTCCAACAAATCCCCTCCCCGCCCTCCCCAAACACTTTTTTACACCCTTTCACCCCCTCGCGCGCCTTTTCCCGCCTCCCCCGCTCCTCTCCCCCTCACTTCCGGTTTCCGCCTCCCACTTCCGGGTTTCCGCCTCCCACTTCCGGGTTCCAACAAATCCCCTCCCCGCCCTCCCCAAACACTTTTTTACACCCTTTCACCCCCTCGCACGCCTTTTCCCGCCTCCCCCGCTCCTCTCCCCCTCACTTCCGGTTTCCGCCTCCCACTTCCGGGTTTACGACTCCCACTTCCGGGTTCCAACAAATCCCCTCCCCGCCCTCCCCAAACACTTTTTTACACCCTTTCACCCCCTCGCACGCCTTTTCCCGCCTCCCCCGCTCCTCTCCCCCTCACTTCCGGTTTCCGCCTCCCACTTCCGGGTTTCCGACTCCCACTTCCGGGTTCCAACAAATCCCCTCCCCGCCCTCCCCAAACACTTTTTTACACCCTTTCACCCCCTCGGGCGCCTTTTCCCGCCTCCCCCGCTCCTCTCCCCCTCACTTCCGGTTTCCGCCTCCCACTTCCGGGTTTCCGCCTCCCACTTCCGGGTTCCAACAAATCCCCTCCCCGCCCTCCCCAAACACTTTTTTACACCCTTTCACCCCCTCGGGCGCCTTTTCCCGCCTCCCCCGCTCCTCTCCCCCTCACTTCCGGTTTCCGCCTCCCACTTCCGGGTTTCCGACTCCCACTTCCGGGTTCCAACAAATCCCCTCCCCGCCCTCCCCAAACACTTTTTTACACCCTTTCACCCCCTCGCGCGCCTTTTCCCGCCTCCCCCGCTCCTCTCCCCCTCACTTCCGGTTTCCGCCTCCCACTTCCGGGTTTCCGCCTCCCACTTCCGGGTTCCAACAAATCCCCTCCCCGCCCTCCCCAAACACTTTTTTACACCCTTTCACCCCCTCGGGCGCCTTTTCCCGCCTCCCCCGCTCCTCTCCCCCTCACTTCCGGTTTCCGCCTCCCACTTCCGGGTTTCCGACTCCCACTTCCGGGTTCCAACAAATCCCCTCCCCGCCCTCCCCAAACACTTTTTTACACCCTTTCACCCCCTCGGGCGCCTTTTCCCGCCTCCCCCGCTCCTCTCCCCCTCACTTCCGGTTTCCGCCTCCCACTTCCGGGTTTACGACTCCCACTTCCGGGTTCCAACAAATCCCCTCCCCCGCCCTCCCCAAACACTTTTTTACACCCTTTCACCCCCTCGGACGCCTTTTCCCGCCTCCCCCGCTCCTCTCCCCCTCACTTCCGGTTTCCGCCTCCCACTTCCGGGTTTCCGACTCCCACTTCCGGGTTCCAACAAATCCCCTCCCCGCCCTCCCCAAACACTTTTTTACACCCTTTCACCCCCTCGCGCGCCTTTTCCCGCCTCCCCCGCTCCTCTCCCCCTCACTTCCGGTTTCCGCCTCCCACTTCCGGGTTTCCGCCTCCCACTTCCGGGTTCCAACAAATCCCCTCCCCCGCCCTCCCCAAACACTTTTTTACACCGTTTCACCCCCTCGGACGCCTTTTCCCGCCTCCCCCGCTCCTCTCCCCCTCACTTCCGGTTTCCGCCTCCCACTTCCGGGTTTACGACTCCCACTTCCGGGTTCCAACAAATCCCCTCCCCGCCCTCCCCAAACACTTTTATACACCCTTTCACCCCCTCGCACGCCTTTTCCCGCCTCCCCCGCTCCTCTCCCCCTCACTTCCGGTTTCCGCCTCCCACTTCCGGGTTTCCGACTCCCACTTCCGGGTTCCAACAAATCCCCTCCCCGCCCTCCCCAAACACTTTTTTACACCCTTTCACCCCCTCGGACGCCTTTTCCCGCCTCCCCCGCTCCTCTCCCCCTCACTTCCGGTTTCCGCCTCCCACTTCCGGGTTTCCGACTCCCACTTCCGGGTTCCAACAAATCCCCTCCCCGCCCTCCCCAAACACTTTTTTACACCGTTTCTCCCCCTCGCACGCCTTTTCCCGCCTCCCCCGCTCCTCTCCCCCTCACTTCCGGTTTCCGCCTCCCACTTCCGGGTTTCCGACTCCCACTTCCGGGTTCCAACAAATCCCCTCCCCGCCCTCCCCAAACACTTTTTTACACCCTTTCACCCCCTCGGGCGCCTTTTCCCGCCTCCCCCGCTCCTCTCCCCCTCACTTCCGGTTTCCGCCTCCCACTTCCGGGTTTCCGCCTCCCACTTCCGGGTTCCAACAAATCCCCTCCCCGCCCTCCCCAAACACTTTTATACACCCTTTCACCCCCTCGCGCGCCTTTTCCCGCCTCCCCCGCTCCTCTCCCCCTCACTTCCGGTTTCCGCCTCCCACTTCCGGGTTTCCGACTCCCACTTCCGGGTTCCAACAAATCCCCTCCCCGCCCTCCCCAAACACTTTTTTACACCCTTTCACCCCCTCGCATGCCTTTTCCCGCCTCCCCCGCTCCTCTCCCCCTCACTTCCGGTTTCCGCCTCCCACTTCCGGGTTTCCGACTCCCACTTCCGGGTTCCAACAAATCCCCTCCCCGCCCTCCCCAAACACTTTTTTACACCCTTTCACCCCCTCGCGCGCCTTTTCCCGCCTCCCCCGCTCCTCTCCCCCTCACTTCCGGTTTCCGCCTCCCACTTCCGGGTTTACGACTCCCACTTCCGGGTTCCAACAAATCCCCTCCCCGCCCTCCCCAAACACTTTTTTACGCCGTTTCACCCCCTCGGACGCCTTTTCCCGCCTCCCCCGCTCCTCTCCCCCTCACTTCCGGTTTCCGCCTCCCACTTCCGGGTTTACGACTCCCACTTCCGGGTTCCAACAAATCCCCTCCCCGCCCTCCCCAAACACTTTTTTACACCCTTTCACCCCCTCGGGCGCCTTTTCCCGCCTCCCCCGCTCCTCTCCCCCTCACTTCCGGTTTCAGCCTCCCACTTCCGGGTTTCCGACTCCCACTTCCGGGTTCCAACAAATCCCCTCCCCGCCCTCCCCAAACACTTTTTTACACCCTTTCACCCCCTCGCACGCCTTTTCCCGCCTCCCCCGCTCCTCTCCCCCTCACTTCCGGTTTCCGCCTCCCACTTCCGGGTTTCTGACTCCCACTTCCGGGTTCCAACAAATCCCCTCCCCGCCCTCCCCAAACACTTTTTGACACCGTTTCTCCCCCTCGGACGCCTTTTCCCGCCTCCCCCGCTCCTCTCCCCCTCACTTCCGGTTTCCGCCTCCCACTTCCGGGTTTCCGACTCCCACTTCCGGGTTCCAACAAATCCCCTCCCCGCCCTCCCCAAACACTTTTTGACACCGTTTCTCCCCCTCGCACGCCTTTTCCCGCCTCCCCCGCTCCTCTCCCCCTCACTTCCGGTTTCCGCCTCCCACTTCCGGGTTTCCGACTCCCACTTCCGGGTTCCAACTAATCCCCTCCCCGCCCTCCCCAAACACTTTTTTACACCCTTTCACCCCCTCGCGCGCCTTTTCCCGCCTCCCCCGCTCCTCTCCCCCTCACTTCCGGTTTCCGCCTACCACTTCCGGGTTTCCGACTCCCACTTCCGGGTTCCAACAAATCCCCTCCCCGCCCTCCCCAAACACTTTTTTACACCCTTTCACCCCCTCGGGCGCCTTTTCCCGCCTCCCCCGCTCCTCTCCCCCTCACTTCCGGTTTCCGCCTCCCACTTCCGGGTTTCCGACTCCCACTTCCGGGTTCCAACAAATCCCCTCCCCGCCCTCCCCAAACACTTTTTTACACCCTTTCACCCCCTCGCGCGCCTTTTCCCGCCTCCCCCGCTCCTCTCCCCCTCACTTCCGGTTTCCGCCTCCCACTTCCGGGTTTACGACTCCCACTTCCGGGTTCCAACAAATCCCCTCCCCGCCCTCCCCAAACACTTTTTTACGCCCTTTCACCCCCTCGCGCGCCTTTTCCCGCCTCCCCCGCTCCTCTCCCCCTCACTTCCGGTTTCCGCCTCCCACTTCCGGGTTTCCGACTCCCACTTCCGGGTTCCAACAAATCCCCTCCCCGCCCTCCCCAAACACTTTTTTACGCCCTTTCACCCCCTCGCACGCCTTTTCCCGCCTCCCCCGCTCCTCTCCCCCTCACTTCCGGTTTCCGCCTCCCACTTCCGGGTTTCCGCCTCCCACTTCCGGGTTCCAACAAATCCCCTCCCCGCCCTCCCCAAACACTTTTTTACACCCTTTCACCCCCTCGGGCGCCTTTTCCCGCCTCCCCCGCTCCTCTCCCCCTCACTTCCGGTTTCCGCCTCCCACTTCCGGGTTTCCGCCTCCCACTTCCGGGTTCCAACAAATCCCCTCCCCCGCCCTCCCCAAACACTTTTTTACACCGTTTCACCCCCTCGGACGCCTTTTCCCGCCTCCCCCGCTCCTCTCCCCCTCACTTCCGGTTTCCGCCTCCCACTTCCGGGTTTCCGACTCCCACTTCCGGGTTCCAACAAATCCCCTCCCCCGCCCTCCCCAAACACTTTTTTACACCCTTTCAACCCCTCGCGCGCCTTTTCCCGCCTCCCCCGCTCCTCTCCCCCTCACTTCCGGTTTCCGCCTCCCACTTCCGGGTTTCCGACTCCCACTTCCGGGTTCCAACAAATCCCCTCCCCGCCCTCCCCAAACACTTTTTTACACCCTTTCACCCCCTCGCACGCCTTTTCCCGCCTCCCCCGCTCCTCTCCCCCTCACTTCCGGTTTCCGCCTCCCACTTCCGGGTTTCCGACTCCCACTTCCGGGTTCCAACAAATCCCCTCCCCCGCCCTCCCCAAACACTTTTTTACACCCTTTCACCCCCTCGCACGCCTTTTCCCGCCTCCCCCGCTCCTCTCCCCCTCACTTCCGGTTTCCGCCTCCCACTTCCGGGTTTCCGCCTCCCACTTCCGGGTTCCAACAAATCCCCTCCCCGCCCTCCCCAAACACTTTTTTACACCCTTTCACCCCCTCGCGCGCCTTTTCCCGCCTCCCCCGCTCCTCTCCCCCTCACTTCCGGTTTCCGCCTCCCACTTCCGGGTTTACGACTCCCACTTCCGGGTTCCAACAAATCCCCTCCCCGCCCTCCCCAAACACTTTTTTACACCGTTTCACCCCCTCGGACGCCTTTTCCCGCCTCCCCCGCTCCTCTCCCCCTCACTTCCGGTTTCAGCCTCCCACTTCCGGGTTTCCGACTCCCACTTCCGGGTTCCAACAAATCCCCTCCCCGCCCTCCCCAAACACTTTTTTACACCCTTTCACCCCCTCGGGCGCCTTTTCCCGCCTCCCCCGCTCCTCTCCCCCTCACTTCCGGTTTCCGCCTCCCACTTCCGGGTTTACGACTCCCACTTCCGGGTTCCACCCAATCCCCTCCCCGCCCTCCCCAAACACTTTTTTACACCGTTTCACCCCCTCGGACGCCTTTTCCCGCCTCCCCCGCTCCTCTCCCCCTCACTTCCGGTTTCCGCCTCCCACTTCCGGGTTTACGACTCCCACTTCCGGGTTCCACCCAATCCCCTCCCCCGCCCTCCCCAAACACTTTTTTACACCGTTTCACCCCCTCGGACGCCTTTTCCCGCCTCCCCCGCTCCTCTCCCCCTCACTTCCGGTTTCCGCCTCCCACTTCCGGGATTCCGCCTCCCACTTCCGGGTTCCAACAAATCCCCTCCCCCGCCCTCCCCAAACACTTTTTTACACCGTTTCACCCCCTCGGACGCCTTTTCCCGCCTCCCCCGCTCCTCTCCCCCTCACTTCCGGTTTCCGCCTCCCACTTCCGGGTTTACGACTCCCACTTCCGGGTTCCAACAAATCCCCTCCCCCGCCCTCCCCAAACACTTTTTTACACCCTTTCAACCCCTCGCACGCCTTTTCCCGCCTCCCCCGCTCCTCTCCCCCTCACTTCCGGTTTCCGCCTCCCACTTCCGGGTTTCCGACTCCCACTTCCGGGTTCCAACAAATCCCCTCCCCGCCCTCCCCAAACACTTTTTTACACCCTTTCACCCCCTCGGGCGCCTTTTCCCGCCTCCCCCGCTCCTCTCCCCCTCACTTCCGGTTTCCGCCTCCCACTTCCGGGTTTCCGACTCCCACTTCCGGGTTCCAACAAATCCCCTCCCCGCCCTCCCCAAACACTTTTTTACACCCTTTCACCCCCTCGGGCGCCTTTTCCCGCCTCCCCCGCTCCTCTCCCCCTCACTTCCGGTTTCCGCCTCCCACTTCCGGGTTTCCGCCTCCCACTTCCGGGTTCCACCCAATCCCCTCCCCGCCCTCCCCAAACACTTTTTTACACCCTTTCACCCCCTCGCACGCCTTTTCCCGCCTCCCCCGCTCCTCTCCCCCTCACTTCCGGTTTCCGCCTCCCACTTCCGGGTTTCCGACTCCCACTTCCGGGTTCCAACAAATCCCCTCCCCGCCCTCCCCAAACACTTTTTTACACCCTTTCACCCCCTCGCACGCCTTTTCCCGCCTCCCCCGCTCCTCTCCCCCTCACTTCCGGTTTCCGCCTCCCACTTCCGGGTTTCCGACTCCCACTTCCGGGTTCCAACAAATCCCCTCCCCGCCCTCCCCAAACACTTTTTTACACCGTTTCTCCCCCTCGCACGCCTTTTCCCGCCTCCCCCGCTCCTCTCCCCCTCACTTCCGGTTTCCGCCTCCCACTTCCGGGTTTCCGACTCCCACTTCCGGGTTCCAACAAATCCCCTCCCCGCCCTCCCCAAACACTTTTTTACACCCTTTCACCCCCTCGCACGCCTTTTCCCGCCTCCCCCGCTCCTCTCCCCCTCACTTCCGGTTTCCGCCTCCCACTTCCGGGTTTACGACTCCCACTTCCGGGTTCCAACAAATCCCCTCCCCGCCCTCCCCAAACACTTTTTTACACCCTTTCACCCCCTCGCGCGCCTTTTCCCGCCTCCCCCGCTCCTCTCCCCCTCACTTCCGGTTTCCGCCTCCCACTTCCGGGTTTCCGACTCCCACTTCCGGGTTCCAACAAATCCCCTCCCCGCCCTCCCCAAACACTTTTTTACACCCTTTCACCCCCTCGGACGCCTTTTCCCGCCTCCCCCGCTCCTCTCCCCCTCACTTCCGGTTTCCGCCTCCCACTTCCGGGTTTCCGACTCCCACTTCCGGGTTCCAACAAATCCCCTCCCCGCCCTCCCCAAACACTTTTTTACACCCTTTCACCCCCTCGCGCGCCTTTTCCCGCCTCCCCCGCTCCTCTCCCCCTCACTTCCGGTTTCCGCCTCCCACTTCCGGGTTTCCGACTCCCACTTCCGGGTTCCAACAAATCCCCTCCCCCGCCCTCCCCAAACACTTTTTTACACCGTTTCACCCCCTCGGACGCCTTTTCCCGCCTCCCCCGCTCCTCTCCCCCTCACTTCCGGTTTCCGCCTCCCACTTCCGGGTTTACGACTCCCACTTCCGGGTTCCAACAAATCCCCTCCCCCGCCCTCCCCAAACACTTTTTTACACCCTTTCAACCCCTCGCGCGCCTTTTCCCGCCTCCCCCGCTCCTCTCCCCCTCACTTCCGGTTTCCGCCTCCCACTTCCGGGTTTCCGACTCCCACTTCCGGGTTCCAACAAATCCCCTCCCCCGCCCTCCCCAAACACTTTTTTACACCGTTTCACCCCCTCGGACGCCTTTTCCCGCCTCCCCCGCTCCTCTCCCCCTCACTTCCGGTTTCCGCCTCCCACTTCCGGGTTTACGACTCCCACTTCCGGGTTCCAACAAATCCCCTCCCCCGCCCTCCCCAAACACTTTTTTACACCCTTTCAACCCCTCGCGCGCCTTTTCCCGCCTCCCCCGCTCCTCTCCCCCTCACTTCCGGTTTCCGCCTCCCACTTCCGGGTTTACGACTCCCACTTCCGGGTTCCAACAAATCCCCTCCCCCGCCCTCCCCAAACACTTTTTTACACCCTTTCACCCCCTCGGACGCCTTTTCCCGCCTCCCCCGCTCCTCTCCCCCTCACTTCCGGTTTCCGCCTCCCACTTCCGGGTTTACGACTCCCACTTCCGGGTTCCAACAAATCCCCTCCCCGCCCTCCCCAAACACTTTTTTACACCCTTTCACCCCCTCGGGCGCCTTTTCCCGCCTCCCCCGCTCCTCTCCCCCTCACTTCCGGTTTCCGCCTCCCACTTCCGGGTTTCCGCCTCCCACTTCCGGGTTCCACCCAATCCCCTCCCCGCCCTCCCCAAACACTTTTTGACACCGTTTCTCCCCCTCGCACGCCTTTTCCCGCCTCCCCCGCTCCTCTCCCCCTCACTTCCGGTTTCCGCCTCCCACTTCCGGGTTTCCGACTCCCACTTCCGGGTTCCAACAAATCCCCTCCCCGCCCTCCCCAAACACTTTTTTACACCCTTTCACCCCCTCGCGCGCCTTTTCCCGCCTCCCCCGCTCCTCTCCCCCTCACTTCCGGTTTCCGCCTACCACTTCCGGGTTTCCGACTCCCACTTCCGGGTTCCAACAAATCCCCTCCCCGCCCTCCCCAAACACTTTTTTACACCCTTTCACCCCCTCGGGCGCCTTTTCCCGCCTCCCCCGCTCCTCTCCCCCTCACTTCCGGTTTCCGCCTCCCACTTCCGGGTTTCCGACTCCCACTTCCGGGTTCCAACAAATCCCCTCCCCGCCCTCCCCAAACACTTTTATACACCCTTTCACCCCCTCGCGCGCCTTTTCCCGCCTCCCCCGCTCCTCTCCCCCTCACTTCCGGTTTCCGCCTCCCACTTCCGGGTTTACGACTCCCACTTCCGGGTTCCAACAAATCCCCTCCCCGCCCTCCCCAAACACTTTTTTACGCCCTTTCACCCCCTCGCGCGCCTTTTCCCGCCTCCCCCGCTCCTCTCCCCCTCACTTCCGGTTTCCGCCTCCCACTTCCGGGTTTACGACTCCCACTTCCGGGTTCCAACAAATCCCCTCCCCGCCCTCCCCAAACACTTTTTTACGCCCTTTCACCCCCTCGCACGCCTTTTCCCGCCTCCCCCGCTCCTCTCCCCCTCACTTCCGGTTTCCGCCTCCCACTTCCGGGTTTCCGCCTCCCACTTCCGGGTTCCAACAAATCCCCTCCCCGCCCTCCCCAAACACTTTTTTACACCCTTTCACCCCCTCGGACGCCTTTTCCCGCCTCCCCCGCTCCTCTCCCCCTCACTTCCGGTTTCCGCCTCCCACTTCCGGGTTTCCGCCTCCCACTTCCGGGTTCCAACAAATCCCCTCCCCCGCCCTCCCCAAACACTTTTTTACACCGTTTCACCCCCTCGGACGCCTTTTCCCGCCTCCCCCGCTCCTCTCCCCCTCACTTCCGGTTTCCGCCTCCCACTTCCGGGTTTCCGACTCCCACTTCCGGGTTCCAACAAATCCCCTCCCCCGCCCTCCCCAAACACTTTTTTACACCCTTTCACCCCCTCGCGCGCCTTTTCCCGCCTCCCCCGCTCCTCTCCCCCTCACTTCCGGTTTCCGCCTCCCACTTCCGGGTTTCCGACTCCCACTTCCGGGTTCCAACAAATCCCCTCCCCGCCCTCCCCAAACACTTTTTTACACCCTTTCACCCCCTCGCACGCCTTTTCCCGCCTCCCCCGCTCCTCTCCCCCTCACTTCCGGTTTCCGCCTCCCACTTCCGGGTTTCCGACTCCCACTTCCGGGTTCCAACAAATCCCCTCCCCCGCCCTCCCCAAACACTTTTTTACACCCTTTCACCCCCTCGCACGCCTTTTCCCGCCTCCCCCGCTCCTCTCCCCCTCACTTCCGGTTTCCGCCTCCCACTTCCGGGTTTCCGACTCCCACTTCCGGGTTCCAACAAATCCCCTCCCCGCCCTCCCCAAACACTTTTTTACACCCTTTCACCCCCTCGCGCGCCTTTTCCCGCCTCCCCCGCTCCTCTCCCCCTCACTTCCGGTTTCCGCCTCCCACTTCCGGGTTTCCGACTCCCACTTCCGGGTTCCAACAAATCCCCTCCCCGCCCTCCCCAAACACTTTTTTACACCGTTTCACCCCCTCGGACGCCTTTTCCCGCCTCCCCCGCTCCTCTCCCCCTCACTTCCGGTTTCCGACTCCCACTTCCGGGTTTCCGACTCCCACTTCCGGGTTCCAACAAATCCCCTCCCCGCCCTCCCCAAACACTTTTTTACACCCTTTCACCCCCTCGGGCGCCTTTTCCCGCCTCCCCCGCTCCTCTCCCCCTCACTTCCGGTTTCCGCCTCCCACTTCCGGGTTTACGACTCCCACTTCCGGGTTCCACCCAATCCCCTCCCCGCCCTCCCCAAACACTTTTTTACACCGTTTCACCCCCTCGGACGCCTTTTCCCGCCTCCCCCGCTCCTCTCCCCCTCACTTCCGGTTTCCGCCTCCCACTTCCGGGTTTACGACTCCCACTTCCGGGTTCCAACAAATCCCCTCCCCCGCCCTCCCCAAACACTTTTTTACACCGTTTCACCCCCTCGGACGCCTTTTCCCGCCTCCCCCGCTCCTCTCCCCCTCACTTCCGGTTTCCGCCTCCCACTTCCGGGTTTCCGCCTCCCACTTCCGGGTTCCAACAAATCCCCTCCCCGCCCTCCCCAAACACTTTTTTACACCCTTTCACCCCCTCGCGCGCCTTTTCCCGCCTCCCCCGCTCCTCTCCCCCTCACTTCCGGTTTCCGCCTCCCACTTCCGGGTTTCCGACTCCCACTTCCGGGTTCCAACAAATCCCCTCCCCGCCCTCCCCAAACACTTTTTTACACCGTTTCTCCCCCTCGGGCGCCTTTTCCCGCCTCCCCCGCTCCTCTCCCCCTCACTTCCGGTTTCCGCCTCCCACTTCCGGGTTTCCGACTCCCACTTCCGGGTTCCAACAAATCCCCTCCCCGCCCTCCCCAAACACTTTTTTACACCCTTTCACCCCCTCGCGCGCCTTTTCCCGCCTCCCCCGCTCCTCTCCCCCTCACTTCCGGTTTCCGCCTCCCACTTCCGGGTTTCCGACTCCCACTTCCGGGTTCCAACAAATCCCCTCCCCGCCCTCCCCAAACACTTTTTTACACCCTTTCACCCCCTCGCACGCCTTTTCCCGCCTCCCCCGCTCCTCTCCCCCTCACTTCCGGTTTCCGCCTCCCACTTCCGGGTTTCCGCCTCCCACTTCCGGGTTCCAACAAATCCCCTCCCCGCCCTCCCCAAACACTTTTTTACACCCTTTCACCCCCTCGCACGCCTTTTCCCGCCTCCCCCGCTCCTCTCCCCCTCACTTCCGGTTTCCGCCTCCCACTTCCGGGTTTACGACTCCCACTTCCGGGTTCCAACAAATCCCCTCCCCGCCCTCCCCAAACACTTTTTTACACCCTTTCACCCCCTCGCACGCCTTTTCCCGCCTCCCCCGCTCCTCTCCCCCTCACTTCCGGTTTCCGCCTCCCACTTCCGGGTTTCCGACTCCCACTTCCGGGTTCCAACAAATCCCCTCCCCGCCCTCCCCAAACACTTTTTTACACCCTTTCACCCCCTCGGGCGCCTTTTCCCGCCTCCCCCGCTCCTCTCCCCCTCACTTCCGGTTTCCGCCTCCCACTTCCGGGTTTCCGCCTCCCACTTCCGGGTTCCAACAAATCCCCTCCCCGCCCTCCCCAAACACTTTTTTACACCCTTTCACCCCCTCGCGCGCCTTTTCCCGCCTCCCCCGCTCCTCTCCCCCTCACTTCCGGTTTCCGCCTCCCACTTCCGGGTTTACGACTCCCACTTCCGGGTTCCAACAAATCCCCTCCCCGCCCTCCCCAAACACTTTTTTACACCGTTTCTCCCCCTCGCGCGCCTTTTCCCGCCTCCCCCGCTCCTCTCCCCCTCACTTCCGGTTTCCGCCTCCCACTTCCGGGTTTCCGACTCCCACTTCCGGGTTCCAACAAATCCCCTCCCCGCCCTCCCCAAACACTTTTTTACACCCTTTCACCCCCTCGCGCGCCTTTTCCCGCCTCCCCCGCTCCTCTCCCCCTCACTTCCGGTTTCCGCCTCCCACTTCCGGGTTTCCGCCTCCCACTTCCGGGTTCCAACAAATCCCCTCCCCCGCCCTCCCCAAACACTTTTTTACACCCTTTCACCCCCTCGCACGCCTTTTCCCGCCTCCCCCGCTCCTCTCCCCCTCACTTCCGGTTTCCGCCTCCCACTTCCGGGTTTACGACTCCCACTTCCGGGTTCCAACAAATCCCCTCCCCGCCCTCCCCAAACACTTTTTTACGCCGTTTCACCCCCTCGGGCGCCTTTTCCCGCCTCCCCCGCTCCTCTCCCCCTCACTTCCGGTTTCCGCCTCCCACTTCCGGGTTTCCGCCTCCCACTTCCGGGTTCCAACAAATCCCCTCCCCCGCCCTCCCCAAACACTTTTTTACACCCTTTCACCCCCTCGCACGCCTTTTCCCGCCTCCCCCGCTCCTCTCCCCCTCACTTCCGGTTTCCGCCTCCCACTTCCGGGTTTACGACTCCCACTTCCGGGTTCCAACAAATCCCCTCCCCGCCCTCCCCAAACACTTTTTTACACCCTTTCACCCCCTCGCGCGCCTTTTCCCGCCTCCCCCGCTCCTCTCCCCCTCACTTCCGGTTTCCGCCTCCCACTTCCGGGTTTCCGCCTCCCACTTCCGGGTTCCAACAAATCCCCTCCCCGCCCTCCCCAAACACTTTTTTACACCCTTTCACCCCCTCGCACGCCTTTTCCCGCCTCCCCCGCTCCTCTCCCCCTCACTTCCGGTTTCCGCCTCCCACTTCCGGGTTTACGACTCCCACTTCCGGGTTCCAACAAATCCCCTCCCCGCCCTCCCCAAACACTTTTTTACACCCTTTCACCCCCTCGCACGCCTTTTCCCGCCTCCCCCGCTCCTCTCCCCCTCACTTCCGGTTTCCGCCTCCCACTTCCGGGTTTCCGACTCCCACTTCCGGGTTCCAACAAATCCCCTCCCCGCCCTCCCCAAACACTTTTTTACACCCTTTCACCCCCTCGGGCGCCTTTTCCCGCCTCCCCCGCTCCTCTCCCCCTCACTTCCGGTTTCCGCCTCCCACTTCCGGGTTTCCGCCTCCCACTTCCGGGTTCCAACAAATCCCCTCCCCGCCCTCCCCAAACACTTTTTTACACCCTTTCACCCCCTCGGGCGCCTTTTCCCGCCTCCCCCGCTCCTCTCCCCCTCACTTCCGGTTTCCGCCTCCCACTTCCGGGTTTCCGACTCCCACTTCCGGGTTCCAACAAATCCCCTCCCCGCCCTCCCCAAACACTTTTTTACACCCTTTCACCCCCTCGCGCGCCTTTTCCCGCCTCCCCCGCTCCTCTCCCCCTCACTTCCGGTTTCCGCCTCCCACTTCCGGGTTTCCGCCTCCCACTTCCGGGTTCCAACAAATCCCCTCCCCGCCCTCCCCAAACACTTTTTTACACCCTTTCACCCCCTCGGGCGCCTTTTCCCGCCTCCCCCGCTCCTCTCCCCCTCACTTCCGGTTTCCGCCTCCCACTTCCGGGTTTCCGACTCCCACTTCCGGGTTCCAACAAATCCCCTCCCCGCCCTCCCCAAACACTTTTTTACACCCTTTCACCCCCTCGGGCGCCTTTTCCCGCCTCCCCCGCTCCTCTCCCCCTCACTTCCGGTTTCCGCCTCCCACTTCCGGGTTTACGACTCCCACTTCCGGGTTCCAACAAATCCCCTCCCCCGCCCTCCCCAAACACTTTTTTACACCCTTTCACCCCCTCGGACGCCTTTTCCCGCCTCCCCCGCTCCTCTCCCCCTCACTTCCGGTTTCCGCCTCCCACTTCCGGGTTTCCGACTCCCACTTCCGGGTTCCAACAAATCCCCTCCCCGCCCTCCCCAAACACTTTTTTACACCCTTTCACCCCCTCGCGCGCCTTTTCCCGCCTCCCCCGCTCCTCTCCCCCTCACTTCCGGTTTCCGCCTCCCACTTCCGGGTTTCCGCCTCCCACTTCCGGGTTCCAACAAATCCCCTCCCCCGCCCTCCCCAAACACTTTTTTACACCGTTTCACCCCCTCGGACGCCTTTTCCCGCCTCCCCCGCTCCTCTCCCCCTCACTTCCGGTTTCCGCCTCCCACTTCCGGGTTTACGACTCCCACTTCCGGGTTCCAACAAATCCCCTCCCCGCCCTCCCCAAACACTTTTATACACCCTTTCACCCCCTCGCACGCCTTTTCCCGCCTCCCCCGCTCCTCTCCCCCTCACTTCCGGTTTCCGCCTCCCACTTCCGGGTTTCCGACTCCCACTTCCGGGTTCCAACAAATCCCCTCCCCGCCCTCCCCAAACACTTTTTTACACCCTTTCACCCCCTCGGACGCCTTTTCCCGCCTCCCCCGCTCCTCTCCCCCTCACTTCCGGTTTCCGCCTCCCACTTCCGGGTTTCCGACTCCCACTTCCGGGTTCCAACAAATCCCCTCCCCGCCCTCCCCAAACACTTTTTTACACCGTTTCTCCCCCTCGCACGCCTTTTCCCGCCTCCCCCGCTCCTCTCCCCCTCACTTCCGGTTTCCGCCTCCCACTTCCGGGTTTCCGACTCCCACTTCCGGGTTCCAACAAATCCCCTCCCCGCCCTCCCCAAACACTTTTTTACACCCTTTCACCCCCTCGGGCGCCTTTTCCCGCCTCCCCCGCTCCTCTCCCCCTCACTTCCGGTTTCCGCCTCCCACTTCCGGGTTTCCGCCTCCCACTTCCGGGTTCCAACAAATCCCCTCCCCGCCCTCCCCAAACACTTTTATACACCCTTTCACCCCCTCGCGCGCCTTTTCCCGCCTCCCCCGCTCCTCTCCCCCTCACTTCCGGTTTCCGCCTCCCACTTCCGGGTTTCCGACTCCCACTTCCGGGTTCCAACAAATCCCCTCCCCGCCCTCCCCAAACACTTTTTTACACCCTTTCACCCCCTCGCATGCCTTTTCCCGCCTCCCCCGCTCCTCTCCCCCTCACTTCCGGTTTCCGCCTCCCACTTCCGGGTTTCCGACTCCCACTTCCGGGTTCCAACAAATCCCCTCCCCGCCCTCCCCAAACACTTTTTTACACCCTTTCACCCCCTCGCGCGCCTTTTCCCGCCTCCCCCGCTCCTCTCCCCCTCACTTCCGGTTTCCGCCTCCCACTTCCGGGTTTACGACTCCCACTTCCGGGTTCCAACAAATCCCCTCCCCGCCCTCCCCAAACACTTTTTTACGCCGTTTCACCCCCTCGGACGCCTTTTCCCGCCTCCCCCGCTCCTCTCCCCCTCACTTCCGGTTTCCGCCTCCCACTTCCGGGTTTACGACTCCCACTTCCGGGTTCCAACAAATCCCCTCCCCGCCCTCCCCAAACACTTTTTTACACCCTTTCACCCCCTCGGGCGCCTTTTCCCGCCTCCCCCGCTCCTCTCCCCCTCACTTCCGGTTTCAGCCTCCCACTTCCGGGTTTCCGACTCCCACTTCCGGGTTCCAACAAATCCCCTCCCCGCCCTCCCCAAACACTTTTTTACACCCTTTCACCCCCTCGCACGCCTTTTCCCGCCTCCCCCGCTCCTCTCCCCCTCACTTCCGGTTTCCGCCTCCCACTTCCGGGTTTCTGACTCCCACTTCCGGGTTCCAACAAATCCCCTCCCCGCCCTCCCCAAACACTTTTTGACACCGTTTCTCCCCCTCGGACGCCTTTTCCCGCCTCCCCCGCTCCTCTCCCCCTCACTTCCGGTTTCCGCCTCCCACTTCCGGGTTTCCGACTCCCACTTCCGGGTTCCAACAAATCCCCTCCCCGCCCTCCCCAAACACTTTTTGACACCGTTTCTCCCCCTCGCACGCCTTTTCCCGCCTCCCCCGCTCCTCTCCCCCTCACTTCCGGTTTCCGCCTCCCACTTCCGGGTTTCCGACTCCCACTTCCGGGTTCCAACTAATCCCCTCCCCGCCCTCCCCAAACACTTTTTTACACCCTTTCACCCCCTCGCGCGCCTTTTCCCGCCTCCCCCGCTCCTCTCCCCCTCACTTCCGGTTTCCGCCTACCACTTCCGGGTTTCCGACTCCCACTTCCGGGTTCCAACAAATCCCCTCCCCGCCCTCCCCAAACACTTTTTTACACCCTTTCACCCCCTCGGGCGCCTTTTCCCGCCTCCCCCGCTCCTCTCCCCCTCACTTCCGGTTTCCGCCTCCCACTTCCGGGTTTCCGACTCCCACTTCCGGGTTCCAACAAATCCCCTCCCCGCCCTCCCCAAACACTTTTTTACACCCTTTCACCCCCTCGCGCGCCTTTTCCCGCCTCCCCCGCTCCTCTCCCCCTCACTTCCGGTTTCCGCCTCCCACTTCCGGGTTTACGACTCCCACTTCCGGGTTCCAACAAATCCCCTCCCCGCCCTCCCCAAACACTTTTTTACGCCCTTTCACCCCCTCGCGCGCCTTTTCCCGCCTCCCCCGCTCCTCTCCCCCTCACTTCCGGTTTCCGCCTCCCACTTCCGGGTTTCCGACTCCCACTTCCGGGTTCCAACAAATCCCCTCCCCGCCCTCCCCAAACACTTTTTTACGCCCTTTCACCCCCTCGCACGCCTTTTCCCGCCTCCCCCGCTCCTCTCCCCCTCACTTCCGGTTTCCGCCTCCCACTTCCGGGTTTCCGCCTCCCACTTCCGGGTTCCAACAAATCCCCTCCCCGCCCTCCCCAAACACTTTTTTACACCCTTTCACCCCCTCGGGCGCCTTTTCCCGCCTCCCCCGCTCCTCTCCCCCTCACTTCCGGTTTCCGCCTCCCACTTCCGGGTTTCCGCCTCCCACTTCCGGGTTCCAACAAATCCCCTCCCCCGCCCTCCCCAAACACTTTTTTACACCGTTTCACCCCCTCGGACGCCTTTTCCCGCCTCCCCCGCTCCTCTCCCCCTCACTTCCGGTTTCCGCCTCCCACTTCCGGGTTTCCGACTCCCACTTCCGGGTTCCAACAAATCCCCTCCCCCGCCCTCCCCAAACACTTTTTTACACCCTTTCAACCCCTCGCGCGCCTTTTCCCGCCTCCCCCGCTCCTCTCCCCCTCACTTCCGGTTTCCGCCTCCCACTTCCGGGTTTCCGACTCCCACTTCCGGGTTCCAACAAATCCCCTCCCCGCCCTCCCCAAACACTTTTTTACACCCTTTCACCCCCTCGCACGCCTTTTCCCGCCTCCCCCGCTCCTCTCCCCCTCACTTCCGGTTTCCGCCTCCCACTTCCGGGTTTCCGACTCCCACTTCCGGGTTCCAACAAATCCCCTCCCCCGCCCTCCCCAAACACTTTTTTACACCCTTTCACCCCCTCGCACGCCTTTTCCCGCCTCCCCCGCTCCTCTCCCCCTCACTTCCGGTTTCCGCCTCCCACTTCCGGGTTTCCGCCTCCCACTTCCGGGTTCCAACAAATCCCCTCCCCGCCCTCCCCAAACACTTTTTTACACCCTTTCACCCCCTCGCGCGCCTTTTCCCGCCTCCCCCGCTCCTCTCCCCCTCACTTCCGGTTTCCGCCTCCCACTTCCGGGTTTACGACTCCCACTTCCGGGTTCCAACAAATCCCCTCCCCGCCCTCCCCAAACACTTTTTTACACCGTTTCACCCCCTCGGACGCCTTTTCCCGCCTCCCCCGCTCCTCTCCCCCTCACTTCCGGTTTCAGCCTCCCACTTCCGGGTTTCCGACTCCCACTTCCGGGTTCCAACAAATCCCCTCCCCGCCCTCCCCAAACACTTTTTTACACCCTTTCACCCCCTCGGGCGCCTTTTCCCGCCTCCCCCGCTCCTCTCCCCCTCACTTCCGGTTTCCGCCTCCCACTTCCGGGTTTACGACTCCCACTTCCGGGTTCCACCCAATCCCCTCCCCGCCCTCCCCAAACACTTTTTTACACCGTTTCACCCCCTCGGACGCCTTTTCCCGCCTCCCCCGCTCCTCTCCCCCTCACTTCCGGTTTCCGCCTCCCACTTCCGGGTTTACGACTCCCACTTCCGGGTTCCAACAAATCCCCTCCCCCGCCCTCCCCAAACACTTTTTTACACCGTTTCACCCCCTCGGACGCCTTTTCCCGCCTCCCCCGCTCCTCTCCCCCTCACTTCCGGTTTCCGCCTCCCACTTCCGGGATTCCGCCTCCCACTTCCGGGTTCCAACAAATCCCCTCCCCCGCCCTCCCCAAACACTTTTTTACACCGTTTCACCCCCTCGGACGCCTTTTCCCGCCTCCCCCGCTCCTCTCCCCCTCACTTCCGGTTTCCGCCTCCCACTTCCGGGTTTACGACTCCCACTTCCGGGTTCCAACAAATCCCCTCCCCCGCCCTCCCCAAACACTTTTTTACACCCTTTCAACCCCTCGCACGCCTTTTCCCGCCTCCCCCGCTCCTCTCCCCCTCACTTCCGGTTTCCGCCTCCCACTTCCGGGTTTCCGACTCCCACTTCCGGGTTCCAACAAATCCCCTCCCCGCCCTCCCCAAACACTTTTTTACACCCTTTCACCCCCTCGGGCGCCTTTTCCCGCCTCCCCCGCTCCTCTCCCCCTCACTTCCGGTTTCCGCCTCCCACTTCCGGGTTTCCGACTCCCACTTCCGGGTTCCAACAAATCCCCTCCCCGCCCTCCCCAAACACTTTTTTACACCCTTTCACCCCCTCGGGCGCCTTTTCCCGCCTCCCCCGCTCCTCTCCCCCTCACTTCCGGTTTCCGCCTCCCACTTCCGGGTTTCCGCCTCCCACTTCCGGGTTCCACCCAATCCCCTCCCCGCCCTCCCCAAACACTTTTTTACACCCTTTCACCCCCTCGCACGCCTTTTCCCGCCTCCCCCGCTCCTCTCCCCCTCACTTCCGGTTTCCGCCTCCCACTTCCGGGTTTCCGACTCCCACTTCCGGGTTCCAACAAATCCCCTCCCCGCCCTCCCCAAACACTTTTTTACACCCTTTCACCCCCTCGCACGCCTTTTCCCGCCTCCCCCGCTCCTCTCCCCCTCACTTCCGGTTTCCGCCTCCCACTTCCGGGTTTCCGACTCCCACTTCCGGGTTCCAACAAATCCCCTCCCCGCCCTCCCCAAACACTTTTTTACACCGTTTCTCCCCCTCGCACGCCTTTTCCCGCCTCCCCCGCTCCTCTCCCCCTCACTTCCGGTTTCCGCCTCCCACTTCCGGGTTTCCGACTCCCACTTCCGGGTTCCAACAAATCCCCTCCCCGCCCTCCCCAAACACTTTTTTACACCCTTTCACCCCCTCGCACGCCTTTTCCCGCCTCCCCCGCTCCTCTCCCCCTCACTTCCGGTTTCCGCCTCCCACTTCCGGGTTTACGACTCCCACTTCCGGGTTCCAACAAATCCCCTCCCCGCCCTCCCCAAACACTTTTTTACACCCTTTCACCCCCTCGCGCGCCTTTTCCCGCCTCCCCCGCTCCTCTCCCCCTCACTTCCGGTTTCCGCCTCCCACTTCCGGGTTTACGACTCCCACTTCCGGGTTCCAACAAATCCCCTCCCCGCCCTCCCCAAACACTTTTTTACACCCTTTCACCCCCTCGGACGCCTTTTCCCGCCTCCCCCGCTCCTCTCCCCCTCACTTCCGGTTTCAGCCTCCCACTTCCGGGTTTCCGACTCCCACTTCCGGGTTCCAACAAATCCCCTCCCCGCCCTCCCCAAACACTTTTTTACACCCTTTCACCCCCTCGCGCGCCTTTTCCCGCCTCCCCCGCTCCTCTCCCCCTCACTTCCGGTTTCCGCCTCCCACTTCCGGGTTTCCGACTCCCACTTCCGGGTTCCAACAAATCCCCTCCCCCGCCCTCCCCAAACACTTTTTTACACCGTTTCACCCCCTCGGACGCCTTTTCCCGCCTCCCCCGCTCCTCTCCCCCTCACTTCCGGTTTCCGCCTCCCACTTCCGGGTTTACGACTCCCACTTCCGGGTTCCAACAAATCCCCTCCCCCGCCCTCCCCAAACACTTTTTTACACCGTTTCACCCCCTCGGACGCCTTTTCCCGCCTCCCCCGCTCCTCTCCCCCTCACTTCCGGTTTCCGCCTCCCACTTCCGGGATTCCGCCTCCCACTTCCGGGTTCCAACAAATCCCCTCCCCCGCCCTCCCCAAACACTTTTTTACACCGTTTCACCCCCTCGGACGCCTTTTCCCGCCTCCCCCGCTCCTCTCCCCCTCACTTCCGGTTTCCGCCTCCCACTTCCGGGTTTACGACTCCCACTTCCGGGTTCCAACAAATCCCCTCCCCCGCCCTCCCCAAACACTTTTTTACACCCTTTCAACCCCTCGGGCGCCTTTTCCCGCCTCCCCCGCTCCTCTCCCCCTCACTTCCGGTTTCCGCCTCCCACTTCCGGGTTTCCGACTCCCACTTCCGGGTTCCAACAAATCCCCTCCCCCGCCCTCCCCAAACACTTTTTTACACCCTTTCACCCCCTCGGACGCCTTTTCCCGCCTCCCCCGCTCCTCTCCCCCTCACTTCCGGTTTCCGCCTCCCACTTCCGGGTTTACGACTCCCACTTCCGGGTTCCAACAAATCCCCTCCCCGCCCTCCCCAAACACTTTTTTACACCCTTTCACCCCCTCGGGCGCCTTTTCCCGCCTCCCCCGCTCCTCTCCCCCTCACTTCCGGTTTCCGCCTCCCACTTCCGGGTTTCCGCCTCCCACTTCCGGGTTCCACCCAATCCCCTCCCCGCCCTCCCCAAACACTTTTTGACACCGTTTCTCCCCCTCGCACGCCTTTTCCCGCCTCCCCCGCTCCTCTCCCCCTCACTTCCGGTTTCCGCCTCCCACTTCCGGGTTTACGACTCCCACTTCCGGGTTCCAACAAATCCCCTCCCCGCCCTCCCCAAACACTTTTTTACACCCTTTCACCCCCTCGCGCGCCTTTTCCCGCCTCCCCCGCTCCTCTCCCCCTCACTTCCGGTTTCCGCCTCCCACTTCCGGGTTTCCGCCTCCCACTTCCGGGTTCCAACAAATCCCCTCCCCGCCCTCCCCAAACACTTTTTTACACCCTTTCACCCCCTCGGGCGCCTTTTCCCGCCTCCCCCGCTCCTCTCCCCCTCACTTCCGGTTTCCGCCTCCCACTTCCGGGTTTCCGACTCCCACTTCCGGGTTCCAACAAATCCCCTCCCCGCCCTCCCCAAACACTTTTATACACCCTTTCACCCCCTCGCGCGCCTTTTCCCGCCTCCCCCGCTCCTCTCCCCCTCACTTCCGGTTTCCGCCTCCCACTTCCGGGTTTACGACTCCCACTTCCGGGTTCCAACAAATCCCCTCCCCGCCCTCCCCAAACACTTTTTTACGCCCTTTCACCCCCTCGCGCGCCTTTTCCCGCCTCCCCCGCTCCTCTCCCCCTCACTTCCGGTTTCCGCCTCCCACTTCCGGGTTTACGACTCCCACTTCCGGGTTCCAACAAATCCCCTCCCCGCCCTCCCCAAACACTTTTTTACGCCCTTTCACCCCCTCGCACGCCTTTTCCCGCCTCCCCCGCTCCTCTCCCCCTCACTTCCGGTTTCCGCCTCCCACTTCCGGGTTTCCGCCTCCCACTTCCGGGTTCCAACAAATCCCCTCCCCGCCCTCCCCAAACACTTTTTTACACCCTTTCACCCCCTCGGACGCCTTTTCCCGCCTCCCCCGCTCCTCTCCCCCTCACTTCCGGTTTCCGCCTCCCACTTCCGGGTTTCCGCCTCCCACTTCCGGGTTCCAACAAATCCCCTCCCCCGCCCTCCCCAAACACTTTTTTACACCGTTTCACCCCCTCGGACGCCTTTTCCCGCCTCCCCCGCTCCTCTCCCCCTCACTTCCGGTTTCCGCCTCCCACTTCCGGGTTTCCGACTCCCACTTCCGGGTTCCAACAAATCCCCTCCCCCGCCCTCCCCAAACACTTTTTTACACCCTTTCACCCCCTCGCGCGCCTTTTCCCGCCTCCCCCGCTCCTCTCCCCCTCACTTCCGGTTTCCGCCTCCCACTTCCGGGTTTCCGACTCCCACTTCCGGGTTCCAACAAATCCCCTCCCCGCCCTCCCCAAACACTTTTTTACACCCTTTCACCCCCTCGCACGCCTTTTCCCGCCTCCCCCGCTCCTCTCCCCCTCACTTCCGGTTTCCGCCTCCCACTTCCGGGTTTCCGACTCCCACTTCCGGGTTCCAACAAATCCCCTCCCCCGCCCTCCCCAAACACTTTTTTACACCCTTTCACCCCCTCGCACGCCTTTTCCCGCCTCCCCCGCTCCTCTCCCCCTCACTTCCGGTTTCCGCCTCCCACTTCCGGGTTTCCGACTCCCACTTCCGGGTTCCAACAAATCCCCTCCCCGCCCTCCCCAAACACTTTTTTACACCCTTTCACCCCCTCGCGCGCCTTTTCCCGCCTCCCCCGCTCCTCTCCCCCTCACTTCCGGTTTCCGCCTCCCACTTCCGGGTTTCCGACTCCCACTTCCGGGTTCCAACAAATCCCCTCCCCGCCCTCCCCAAACACTTTTTTACACCGTTTCACCCCCTCGGACGCCTTTTCCCGCCTCCCCCGCTCCTCTCCCCCTCACTTCCGGTTTCCGACTCCCACTTCCGGGTTTCCGACTCCCACTTCCGGGTTCCAACAAATCCCCTCCCCGCCCTCCCCAAACACTTTTTTACACCCTTTCACCCCCTCGGGCGCCTTTTCCCGCCTCCCCCGCTCCTCTCCCCCTCACTTCCGGTTTCCGCCTCCCACTTCCGGGTTTACGACTCCCACTTCCGGGTTCCACCCAATCCCCTCCCCGCCCTCCCCAAACACTTTTTTACACCGTTTCACCCCCTCGGACGCCTTTTCCCGCCTCCCCCGCTCCTCTCCCCCTCACTTCCGGTTTCCGCCTCCCACTTCCGGGTTTACGACTCCCACTTCCGGGTTCCAACAAATCCCCTCCCCCGCCCTCCCCAAACACTTTTTTACACCGTTTCACCCCCTCGGACGCCTTTTCCCGCCTCCCCCGCTCCTCTCCCCCTCACTTCCGGTTTCCGCCTCCCACTTCCGGGATTCCGCCTCCCACTTCCGGGTTCCAACAAATCCCCTCCCCCGCCCTCCCCAAACACTTTTTTACACCGTTTCACCCCCTCGGACGCCTTTTCCCGCCTCCCCCGCTCCTCTCCCCCTCACTTCCGGTTTCCGCCTCCCACTTCCGGGTTTACGACTCCCACTTCCGGGTTCCAACAAATCCCCTCCCCCGCCCTCCCCAAACACTTTTTTACACCCTTTCAACCCCTCGCACGCCTTTTCCCGCCTCCCCCGCTCCTCTCCCCCTCACTTCCGGTTTCCGCCTCCCACTTCCGGGTTTCCGACTCCCACTTCCGGGTTCCAACAAATCCCCTCCCCGCCCTCCCCAAACACTTTTTTACACCCTTTCACCCCCTCGGGCGCCTTTTCCCGCCTCCCCCGCTCCTCTCCCCCTCACTTCCGGTTTCCGCCTCCCACTTCCGGGTTTCCGACTCCCACTTCCGGGTTCCAACAAATCCCCTCCCCGCCCTCCCCAAACACTTTTTTACACCCTTTCACCCCCTCGCGCGCCTTTTCCCGCCTCCCCCGCTCCTCTCCCCCTCACTTCCGGTTTCCGCCTCCCACTTCCGGGTTTACGCCTCCCACTTCCGGGTTCCACCCAATCCCCTCCCCGCCCTCCCCAAACACTTTTTTACACCCTTTCACCCCCTCGCACGCCTTTTCCCGCCTCCCCCGCTCCTCTCCCCCTCACTTCCGGTTTCCGCCTCCCACTTCCGGGTTTCCGACTCCCACTTCCGGGTTCCAACAAATCCCCTCCCCGCCCTCCCCAAACACTTTTTTACACCCTTTCACCCCCTCGCACGCCTTTTCCCGCCTCCCCCGCTCCTCTCCCCCTCACTTCCGGTTTCCGCCTCCCACTTCCGGGTTTCCGACTCCCACTTCCGGGTTCCAACAAATCCCCTCCCCGCCCTCCCCAAACACTTTTTTACACCGTTTCTCCCCCTCGCACGCCTTTTCCCGCCTCCCCCGCTCCTCTCCCCCTCACTTCCGGTTTCCGCCTCCCACTTCCGGGTTTCCGACTCCCACTTCCGGGTTCCAACAAATCCCCTCCCCGCCCTCCCCAAACACTTTTTTACACCCTTTCACCCCCTCGGGCGCCTTTTCCCGCCTCCCCCGCTCCTCTCCCCCTCACTTCCGGTTTCCGCCTCCCACTTCCGGGTTTCCGACTCCCACTTCCGGGTTCCAACAAATCCCCTCCCCGCCCTCCCCAAACACTTTTTTACACCCTTTCACCCCCTCGCGCGCCTTTTCCCGCCTCCCCCGCTCCTCTCCCCCTCACTTCCGGTTTCCGCCTCCCACTTCCGGGTTTACGACTCCCACTTCCGGGTTCCAACAAATCCCCTCCCCGCCCTCCCCAAACACTTTTTTACACCCTTTCACCCCCTCGCACGCCTTTTCCCGCCTCCCCCGCTCCTCTCCCCCTCACTTCCGGTTTCAGCCTCCCACTTCCGGGTTTCCGACTCCCACTTCCGGGTTCCAACAAATCCCCTCCCCGCCCTCCCCAAACACTTTTTTACACCCTTTCACCCCCTCGCGCGCCTTTTCCCGCCTCCCCCGCTCCTCTCCCCCTCACTTCCGGTTTCCGCCTCCCACTTCCGGGTTTCCGACTCCCACTTCCGGGTTCCAACAAATCCCCTCCCCCGCCCTCCCCAAACACTTTTTTACACCGTTTCACCCCCTCGGACGCCTTTTCCCGCCTCCCCCGCTCCTCTCCCCCTCACTTCCGGTTTCCGCCTCCCACTTCCGGGTTTACGACTCCCACTTCCGGATTCCAACAAATCCCCTCCCCCGCCCTCCCCAAACACTTTTTTACACCGTTTCACCCCCTCGGACGCCTTTTCCCGCCTCCCCCGCTCCTCTCCCCCTCACTTCCGGTTTCCGCCTCCCACTTCCGGGATTCCGCCTCCCACTTCCGGGTTCCAACAAATCCCCTCCCCCGCCCTCCCCAAACACTTTTTTACACCGTTTCACCCCCTCGGACGCCTTTTCCCGCCTCCCCCGCTCCTCTCCCCCTCACTTCCGGTTTCCGCCTCCCACTTCCGGGTTTACGACTCCCACTTCCGGGTTCCAACAAATCCCCTCCCCCGCCCTCCCCAAACACTTTTTTACACCCTTTCAACCCCTCGGGCGCCTTTTCCCGCCTCCCCCGCTCCTCTCCCCCTCACTTCCGGTTTCCGCCTCCCACTTCCGGGTTTCCGACTCCCACTTCCGGGTTCCAACAAATCCCCTCCCCGCCCTCCCCAAACACTTTTTTACACCCTTTCACCCCCTCGGACGCCTTTTCCCGCCTCCCCCGCTCCTCTCCCCCTCACTTCCGGTTTCCGCCTCCCACTTCCGGGTTTACGACTCCCACTTCCGGGTTCCAACAAATCCCCTCCCCGCCCTCCCCAAACACTTTTTTACACCCTTTCACCCCCTCGGGCGCCTTTTCCCGCCTCCCCCGCTCCTCTCCCCCTCACTTCCGGTTTCCGCCTCCCACTTCCGGGTTTCCGCCTCCCACTTCCGGGTTCCACCCAATCCCCTCCCCGCCCTCCCCAAACACTTTTTTACACCCTTTCACCCCCTCGCACGCCTTTTCCCGCCTCCCCCGCTCCTCTCCCCCTCACTTCCGGTTTCCGCCTCCCACTTCCGGGTTTACGACTCCCACTTCCGGGTTCCAACAAATCCCCTCCCCGCCCTCCCCAAACACTTTTTTACACCCTTTCACCCCCTCGCACGCCTTTTCCCGCCTCCCCCGCTCCTCTCCCCCTCACTTCCGGTTTCCGCCTCCCACTTCCGGGTTTCCGCCTCCCACTTCCGGGTTCCAACAAATCCCCTCCCCGCCCTCCCCAAACACTTTTATACACCCTTTCACCCCCTCGCGCGCCTTTTCCCGCCTCCCCCGCTCCTCTCCCCCTCACTTCCGGTTTCCGCCTCCCACTTCCGGGTTTACGACTCCCACTTCCGGGTTCCAACAAATCCCCTCCCCGCCCTCCCCAAACACTTTTTTACGCCGTTTCACCCCCTCGCGCGCCTTTTCCCGCCTCCCCCGCTCCTCTCCCCCTCACTTCCGGTTTCCGCCTCCCACTTCCGGGTTTCCGACTCCCACTTCCGGGTTCCAACAAATCCCCTCCCCGCCCTCCCCAAACACTTTTTTACGCCCTTTCACCCCCTCGCACGCCTTTTCCCGCCTCCCCCGCTCCTCTCCCCCTCACTTCCGGTTTCCGCCTCCCACTTCCGGGTTTACGACTCCCACTTCCGGGTTCCAACAAATCCCCTCCCCGCCCTCCCCAAACACTTTTTTACACCCTTTCACCCCCTCGCACGCCTTTTCCCGCCTCCCCCGCTCCTCTCCCCCTCACTTCCGGTTTCCGCCTCCCACTTCCGGGTTTCCGACTCCCACTTCCGGGTTCCAACAAATCCCCTCCCCGCCCTCCCCAAACACTTTTATACACCCTTTCACCCCCTCGCGCGCCTTTTCCCGCCTCCCCCGCTCCTCTCCCCCTCACTTCCGGTTTCCGCCTCCCACTTCCGGGTTTACGACTCCCACTTCCGGGTTCCAACAAATCCCCTACCCGCCCTCCCCAAACACTTTTTTACACCCTTTCACCCCCTCGCGCGCCTTTTCCCGCCTCCCCCGCTCCTCTCCCCCTCACTTCCGGTTTCCGCCTCCCACTTCCGGGTTTCCGCCTCCCACTTCCGGGTTCCAACAAATCCCCTCCCCGCCCTCCCCAAACACTTTTTTACGCCCTTTCACCCCCTCGCACGCCTTTTCCCGCCTCCCCCGCTCCTCTCCCCCTCACTTCCGGTTTCCGCCTCCCACTTCCGGGTTTACGACTCCCACTTCCGGGTTCCAACAAATCCCCTCCCCGCCCTCCCCAAACACTTTTATACACCCTTTCACCCCTCGCGCGCCTTTTCCCGCCTCCCCCGCTCCTCTCCCCCTCACTTCCGGTTTCCGCCTCCCACTTCCGGGTTTACGACTCCCACTTCCGGGTTCCAACAAATCCCCTCCCCGCCCTCCCCAAACACTTTTTTACACCGTTTCCCCACCTCGCACGCCTTTTCCCGCCTCCCCCGCTCCTCTCCCCCTCACTTCCGGTTTCCGCCTCCCACTTCCGGGTTTCCGACTCCCACTTCCGGGTTCCAACAAATCCCCTCCCCGCCCTCCCCAAACACTTTTTTACACCCTTTCACCCCCTCGCGCGCCTTTTCCCGCCTCCCCCGCTCCTCTCCCCCTCACTTCCGGTTTCCGCCTACCACTTCCGGGTTTCCGACTCCCACTTCCGGGTTCCAACAAATCCCCTCCCCGCCCTCCCCAAACACTTTTTTACACCCTTTCACCCCCTCGGGCGCCTTTTCCCGCCTCCCCCGCTCCTCTCCCCCTCACTTCCGGTTTCCGCCTCCCACTTCCGGGTTTCCGCCTCCCACTTCCGGGTTCCACCCAATCCCCTCCCCGCCCTCCCCAAACACTTTTTTACACCCTTTCACCCCCTCGCACGCCTTTTCCCGCCTCCCCCGCTCCTCTCCCCCTCACTTCCGGTTTCCGCCTCCCACTTCCGGGTTTACGACTCCCACTTCCGGGTTCCAACAAATCCCCTCCCCGCCCTCCCCAAACACTTTTTTACACCCTTTCACCCCCTCGCGCGCCTTTTCCCGCCTCCCCCGCTCCTCTCCCCCTCACTTCCGGTTTCCGCCTCCCACTTCCGGGTTTCCGACTCCCACTTCCGGGTTCCAACAAATCCCCTCCCCGCCCTCCCCAAACACTTTTTTACGCCGTTTCACCCCCTCGCGCGCCTTTTCCCGCCTCCCCCGCTCCTCTCCCCCTCACTTCCGGTTTCCGCCTCCCACTTCCGGGTTTCCGCCTCCCACTTCCGGGTTCCAACAAATCCCCTCCCCGCCCTCCCCAAACACTTTTTTACACCCTTTCACCCCCTCGCACGCCTTTTCCCGCCTCCCCCGCTCCTCTCCCCCTCACTTCCGGTTTCCGCCTCCCACTTCCGGGTTTACGACTCCCACTTCCGGGTTCCAACAAATCCCCTCCCCGCCCTCCCCAAACACTTTTTTACACCCTTTCACCCCCTCGCGCGCCTTTTCCCGCCTCCCCCGCTCCTCTCCCCCTCACTTCCGGTTTCCGCCTCCCACTTCCGGGTTTACGACTCCCACTTCCGGGTTCCAACAAATCCCCTCCCCCGCCCTCCCCAAACACTTTTTTACACCGTTTCACCCCCTCGGACGCCTTTTCCCGCCTCCCCCGCTCCTCTCCCCCTCACTTCCGGTTTCCGCCTCCCACTTCCGGGTTTCCGACTCCCACTTCCGGGTTCCAACAAATCCCCTCCCCCGCCCTCCCCAAACACTTTTTTACACCCTTTCACCCCCTCGCGCGCCTTTTCCCGCCTCCCCCGCTCCTCTCCCCCTCACTTCCGGTTTCCGCCTCCCACTTCCGGGTTTCCGACTCCCACTTCCGGGTTCCAACAAATCCCCTCCCCGCCCTCCCCAAACACTTTTTTACACCCTTTCACCCCCTCGCACGCCTTTTCCCGCCTCCCCCGCTCCTCTCCCCCTCACTTCCGGTTTCAGCCTCCCACTTCCGGGTTTCCGACTCCCACTTCCGGGTTCCAACAAATCCCCTCCCCCGCCCTCCCCAAACACTTTTTTACACCCTTTCACCCCCTCGGACGCCTTTTCCCGCCTCCCCCGCTCCTCTCCCCCTCACTTCCGGTTTCCGCCTACCACTTCCGGGTTTCCGCCTCCCACTTCCGGGTTCCACCCAATCCCCTCCCCCGCCCTCCCCAAACACTTTTTTACACCGTTTCACCCCCTCGGACGCCTTTTCCCGCCTCCCCCGCTCCTCTCCCCCTCACTTCCGGTTTCCGCCTCCCACTTCCGGGTTTACGACTCCCACTTCCGGGTTCCAACAAATCCCCTCCCCCGCCCTCCCCAAACACTTTTTTACACCGTTTCACCCCCTCGGGCGCCTTTTCCCGCCTCCCCCGCTCCTCTCCCCCTCACTTCCGGTTTCGGCCTCCCACTTCCGGGATTCCGCCTCCCACTTCCGGGTTCCAACAAATCCCCTCCCCCGCCCTCCCCAAACACTTTTTTACACCCTTTCACCCCCTCGGGCGCCTTTTCCCGCCTCCCCCGCTCCTCTCCCCCTCACTTCCGGTTTCCGCCTCCCACTTCCGGGTTTCCGACTCCCACTTCCGGGTTCCAACAAATCCCCTCCCCGCCCTCCCCAAACACTTTTTTACACCCTTTCACCCCCTCGGGCGCCTTTTCCCGCCTCCCCCGCTCCTCTCCCCCTCACTTCCGGTTTCCGCCTCCCACTTCCGGGTTTCCGCCTCCCACTTCCGGGTTCCAACAAATCCCCTCCCCGCCCTCCCCAAACACTTTTTTACACCCTTTCACCCCCTCGGGCGCCTTTTCCCGCCTCCCCCGCTCCTCTCCCCCTCACTTCCGGTTTCCGCCTCCCACTTCCGGGTTTACGACTCCCACTTCCGGGTTCCAACAAATCCCCTCCCCGCCCTCCCCAAACACTTTTTTACACCCTTTCACCCCCTCGCACGCCTTTTCCCGCCTCCCCCGCTCCTCTCCCCCTCACTTCCGGTTTCCGCCTCCCACTTCCGGGTTTCCGACTCCCACTTCCGGGTTCCAACAAATCCCCTCCCCGCCCTCCCCAAACACTTTTTGACACCGTTTCTCCCCCTCGCACGCCTTTTCCCGCCTCCCCCGCTCCTCTCCCCCTCACTTCCGGTTTCCGCCTCCCACTTCCGGGTTTACGACTCCCACTTCCGGGTTCCAACAAATCCCCTCCCCGCCCTCCCCAAACACTTTTTTACACCCTTTCACCCCCTCGCGCGCCTTTTCCCGCCTCCCCCGCTCCTCTCCCCCTCACTTCCGGTTTCCGCCTCCCACTTCCGGGTTTACGACTCCCACTTCCGGGTTCCAACAAATCCCCTCCCCGCCCTCCCCAAACACTTTTTTACGCCGTTTCACCCCCTCGCGCGCCTTTTCCCGCCTCCCCCGCTCCTCTCCCCCTCACTTCCGGTTTCCGCCTCCCACTTCCGGGTTTCCGACTCCCACTTCCGGGTTCCAACAAATCCCCTCCCCGCCCTCCCCAAACACTTTTTTACGCCCTTTCACCCCCTCGCACGCCTTTTCCCGCCTCCCCCGCTCCTCTCCCCCTCACTTCCGGTTTCCGCCTCCCACTTCCGGGTTTCCGCCTCCCACTTCCGGGTTCCAACAAATCCCCTCCCCGCCCTCCCCAAACACTTTTTTACACCCTTTCACCCCCTCGCACGCCTTTTCCCGCCTCCCCCGCTCCTCTCCCCCTCACTTCCGGTTTCCGCCTCCCACTTCCGGGTTTCCGACTCCCACTTCCGGGTTCCAACAAATCCCCTCCCCGCCCTCCCCAAACACTTTTTTACACCGTTTCTCCCCCTCGCACGCCTTTTCCCGCCTCCCCCGCTCCTCTCCCCCTCACTTCCGGTTTCCGCCTCCCACTTCCGGGTTTCCGACTCCCACTTCCGGTTTCCAACAAATCCCCTCCCCGCCCTCCCCAAACACTTTTTTACACCGTTTCACCCCCTCGGACGCCTTTTCCCGCCTCCCCCGCTCCTCTCCCCCTCACTTCCGGTTTCCGCCTCCCACTTCCGGGTTTCCGACTCCCACTTCCGGGTTCCAACAAATCCCCTCCCCGCCCTCCCCAAACACTTTTTGACACCGTTTCTCCCCCTCGCACGCCTTTTCCCGCCTCCCCCGCTCCTCTCCCCCTCACTTCCGGTTTCCGCCTCCCACTTCCGGGTTTACGACTCCCACTTCCGGGTTCCAACAAATCCCCTCCCCGCCCTCCCCAAACACTTTTTTACACCCTTTCACCCCCTCGCGCGCCTTTTCCCGCCTCCCCCGCTCCTCTCCCCCTCACTTCCGGTTTCCGCCTCCCACTTCCGGGTTTACGACTCCCACTTCCGGGTTCCAACAAATCCCCTCCCCCGCCCTCCCCAAACACTTTTTTACACCCTTTCACCCCCTCGCACGCCTTTTCCCGCCTCCCCCGCTCCTCTCCCCCTCACTTCCGGTTTCCGCCTCCCACTTCCGGGTTTCCGACTCCCACTTCCGGGTTCCAACAAATCCCCTCCCCGCCCTCCCCAAACACTTTTATACACCCTTTCACCCCCTCGCGCGCCTTTTCCCGCCTCCCCCGCTCCTCTCCCCCTCACTTCCGGTTTCCGCCTCCCACTTCCGGGTTTACGACTCCCACTTCCGGGTTCCAACAAATCCCCTCCCCGCCCTCCCCAAACACTTTTTTACGCCGTTTCATCCCCTCGCGCGCCTTTTCCCGCCTCCCCCGCTCCTCTCCCCCTCACTTCCGGTTTCCGCCTCCCACTTCCGGGTTTCCGACTCCCACTTCCGGGTTCCAACAAATCCCCTCCCCGCCCTCCCCAAACACTTTTTTACGCCCTTTCACCCCCTCGCACGCCTTTTCCCGCCTCCCCCGCTCCTCTCCCCCTCACTTCCGGTTTCCGCCTCCCACTTCCGGGTTTACGACTCCCACTTCCGGGTTCCAACAAATCCCCTCCCCGCCCTCCCCAAACACTTTTTTACAGCCTTTCACCCCCTCGCACGCCTTTTCCCGCCTCCCCCGCTCCTCTCCCCCTCACTTCCGGTTTCCGCCTCCCACTTCCGGGTTTCCGACTCCCACTTCCGGGTTCCAACAAATCCCCTCCCCGCCCTCCCCAAACACTTTTTTACGCCGTTTCCCCACCTCGCACGCCTTTTCCCGCCTCCCCCGCTCCTCTCCCCTCACTTCCGGTTTCCGCCTCCCACTTCCGGGTTTCCGACTCCCACTTCCGGGTTCCAACAAATCCCCTCCCCGCCCTCCCCAAACACTTTTTTACACCCTTTCACCCCCTCGCACGCCTTTTCCCGCCTCCCCCGCTCCTCTCCCCCTCACTTCCGGTTTCCGCCTCCCACTTCCGGGTTTACGACTCCCACTTCCGGGTTCCAACAAATCCCCTCCCCGCCCTCCCCAAACACTTTTTTACGCCGTTTCACCCCCTCGCGCGCCTTTTCCCGCCTCCCCCGCTCCTCTCCCCCTCACTTCCGGTTTCCGCCTCCCACTTCCGGGTTTACGACTCCCACTTCCGGGTTTCCGACTCCCACTTCCGGGTTCCAACAAATCCCCTCCCCGCCCTCCCCAAACACTTTTTTACACCCTTTCACCCCCTCGGGCGCCTTTTCCCGCCTCCCCCGCTCCTCTCCCCCTCACTTCCGGTTTCCGCCTCCCACTTCCGGGTTTACGACTCCCACTTCCGGGTTCCAACAAATCCCCTCCCCGCCCTCCCCAAACACTTTTTTACACCGTTTCACCCCCTCGCACGCCTTTTCCCGCCTCCCCCGCTCCTCTCCCCCTCACTTCCGGTTTCCGCCTCCCACTTCCGGGTTTACGACTCCCACTTCCGGGTTCCAACAAATCCCCTCCCCGCCCTCCCCAAACACTTTTTTACACCCTTTCACCCCCTCGCACGCCTTTTCCCGCCTCCCCCGCTCCTCTCCCCCTCACTTCCGGTTTCCGCCTCCCACTTCCGGGTTTCCGACTCCCACTTCCGGGTTCCAACAAATCCCCTCCCCGCCCTCCCCAAACACTTTTTTACACCCTTTCACCCCCTCGGGCGCCTTTTCCCGCCTCCCCCGCTCCTCTCCCCCTCACTTCCGGTTTCCGCCTCCCACTTCCGGGTTTCCGACTCCCACTTCCGGGTTCCAACAAATCCCCTCCCCGCCCTCCCCAAACACTTTTTTACACCCTTTCACCCCCTCGGGCGCCTTTTCCCGCCTCCCCCGCTCCTCTCCCCCTCACTTCCGGTTTCCGCCTCCCACTTCCGGGTTTCCGACTCCCACTTCCGGGTTCCAACAAATCCCCTCCCCGCCCTCCCCAAACACTTTTTTACACCGTTTCTCCCCCTCGCACGCCTTTTCCCGCCTCCCCCGCTCCTCTCCCCCTCACTTCCGGTTTCCGCCTCCCACTTCCGGGTTTACGACTCCCACTTCCGGGTTCCAACAAATCCCCTCCCCGCCCTCCCCAAACACTTTTTTACACCCTTTCACCCCCTCGCGCGCCTTTTCCCGCCTCCCCCGCTCCTCTCCCCCTCACTTCCGGTTTCCGCCTCCCACTTCCGGGTTTCCGACTCCCACTTCCGGGTTCCAACAAATCCCCTCCCCCGCCCTCCCCAAACACTTTTTTACACCGTTTCACCCCCTCGGACGCCTTTTCCCGCCTCCCCCGCTCCTCTTCCCCTCACTTCCGGTTTCCGCCTCCCACTTCCGGGTTTCCGCCTCCCACTTCCGGGTTCCACCCAATCCCCTCCCCCGCCCTCCCCAAACACTTTTTGACACCGTTTCACCCCCTCGGACTCCTTTTCCCGCCTCCCCCGCTCCTCTCCCCCTCACTTCCGGTTTCCGCCTCCCACTTCCGGGTTTACGACTCCCACTTCCGGGTTCCAACAAATCCCCTCCCCCGCCCTCCCCAAACACTTTTTTACACCCTTTCACCCCCTCGGGCGCCTTTTCCCGCCTCCCCCGCTCCTCTCCCCCTCACTTCCGGTTTCCGCCTCCCACTTCCGGGTTTCCGACTCCCACTTCCGGGTTCCAACAAATCCCCTCCCCGCCCTCCCCAAACACTTTTTTACGCCGTTTCACCCCCTCGCACGCCTTTTCCCGCCTCCCCCGCTCCTCTCCCCCTCACTTCCGGTTTCCGCCTCCCACTTCCGGGTTTACGACTCCCACTTCCGGGTTTCCGACTCCCACTTCCGGGTTCCAACAAATCCCCTCCCCGCCCTCCCCAAACACTTTTTTACACCGTTTCTCCCCCTCGGACGCCTTTTCCCGCCTCCCCCGCTCCTCTCCCCCTCACTTCCGGTTTCCGCCTCCCACTTCCGGGTTTCCGCCTCCCACTTCCGGGTTCCAACAAATCCCCTCCCCGCCCTCCCCAAACACTTTTTTACGCCGTTTCACCCCCTCGCACGCCTTTTCCCGCCTCCCCCGCTCCTCTCCCCCTCACTTCCGGTTTCCGCCTCCCACTTCCGGGTTTCCGACTCCCACTTCCGGGTTCCAACAAATCCCCTCCCCGCCCTCCCCAAACACTTTTTTTCGCCGTTTCACCCCCTCGCGCGCCTTTTCCCGCCTCCCCCGCTCCTCTCCCCCTCACTTCCGGTTTCCGCCTCCCACTTCCGGGTTTCCGACTCCCACTTCCGGGTTCCAACAAATCCCCTCCCCGCCCTCCCCAAACACTTTTTTACACCCTTTCACCCCCTCGCACGCCTTTTCCCGCCTCCCCCGCTCCTCTCCCCCTCACTTCCGGTTTCCGCCTCCCACTTCCGGGTTTCCGACTCCCACTTCCGGGTTCCAACAAATCCCCTCACTGCCCTCCCCAAACACTTTTTTACACCGTTTCCCCCCCTCGCACGCCTTTTCCCGCCTCCCCCGCTCCTCTCCCCCTCACTTCCGGTTTCGGCCTCCCACTTCCGGGTTTCCGACTCCCACTTCCGGGTTCCAACAAATCCCCTCCCCGCCCTCCCCAAACACTTTTATACACCCTTTCACCCCCTCGCGCGCCTTTTCCCGCCTCCCCCGCTCCTCTCCCCCTCACTTCCGGTTTCCGCCTCCCACTTCCGGGTTTACGACTCCCACTTCCGGGTTCCAACAAATCCCCTACCCGCCCTCCCCAAACACTTTTTTACGCCGTTTCACCCCCTCGCGCGCCTTTTCCCGCCTCCCCCGCTCCTCTCCCCCTCACTTCCGGTTTCCGCCTCCCACTTCCGGGTTTCCGCCTCCCACTTCCGGGTTCCAACAAATCCCCTCCCCGCCCTCCCCAAACACTTTTTTACGCCCTTTCACCCCCTCGCACGCCTTTTCCCGCCTCCCCCGCTCCTCTCCCCCTCACTTCCGGTTTCCGCCTCCCACTTCCGGGTTTACGACTCCCACTTCCGGGTTCCAACAAATCCCCTCCCCGCCCTCCCCAAACACTTTTATACACCCTTTCACCCCTCGCGCGCCTTTTCCCGCCTCCCCCGCTCCTCTCCCCCTCACTTCCGGTTTCCGCCTCCCACTTCCGGGTTTACGACTCCCACTTCCGGGTTCCAACAAATCCCCTCCCCGCCCTCCCCAAACACTTTTTTACACCGTTTCCCCACCTCGCACGCCTTTTCCCGCCTCCCCCGCTCCTCTCCCCTCACTTCCGGTTTCCGCCTCCCACTTCCGGGTTTCCGACTCCCACTTCCGGGTTCCAACAAATCCCCTCCCCGCCCTCCCCAAACACTTTTTTACACCCTTTCACCCCCTCGGGCGCCTTTTCCCGCCTCCCCCGCTCCTCTCCCCCTCACTTCCGGTTTCCGCCTCCCACTTCCGGGTTTCCGCCTCCCACTTCCGGGTTCCAACAAATCCCCTCCCCGCCCTCCCCAAACACTTTTTTACACCGTTTCTCCCCCTCGGACGCCTTTTCCCGCCTCCCCCGCTCCTCTCCCCCTCACTTCCGGTTTCCGCCTCCCACTTCCGGGTTTACGACTCCCACTTCCGGGTTCCAACAAATCCCCTCCCCCGCCCTCCCCAAACACTTTTTGACACCGTTTCTCCCCCTCGCACGCCTTTTCCCGCCTCCCCCGCTCCTCTCCCCCTCACTTCCGGTTTCAGCCTCCCACTTCCGGGTTTCCGACTCCCACTTCCGGGTTCCAACAAATCCCCTCCCCGCCCTCCCCAAACACTTTTTTACACCCTTTCACCCCCTCGCGCGCCTTTTCCCGCCTCCCCCGCTCCTCTCCCCCTCACTTCCGGTTTCCGCCTCCCACTTCCGGGTTTCCGACTCCCACTTCCGGGTTCCAACAAATCCCCTCCCCGCCCTCCCCAAACACTTTTTTACGCCGTTTCACCCCCTCGCGCGCCTTTTCCCGCCTCCCCCGCTCCTCTCCCCCTCACTTCCGGTTTCCGCCTCCCACTTCCGGGTTTCCGACTCCCACTTCCGTGTTCCAACAAATCCCCTCCCCGCCCTCCCCAAACACTTTTTTACACCCTTTCACCCCCTCGCACGCCTTTTCCCGCCTCCCCCGCTCCTCTCCCCCTCACTTCCGGTTTCCGCCTCCCACTTCCGGGTTTACGACTCCCACTTCCGGGTTCCAACAAATCCCCTCCCCGCCCTCCCCAAACACTTTTTTACGCCGTTTCACCCCCTCGGACGCCTTTTCCCGCCTCCCCCGCTCCTCTCCCCCTCACTTCCGGTTTCCGCCTCCCACTTCCGGGTTTCCGACTCCCACTTCCGGGTTCCAACAAATCCCCTCCCCGCCCTCCCCAAACACTTTTTTACACCCTTTCACCCCCTCGCACGCCTTTTCCCGCCTCCCCCGCTCCTCTCCCCCTCACTTCCGGTTTCCGCCTCCCACTTCCGGGTTTACGACTCCCACTTCCGGGTTCCAACAAATCCCCTCCCCCGCCCTCCCCAAACACTTTTTTACACCCTTTCACCCCCTCGGACGCCTTTTCCCGCCTCCCCCGCTCCTCTCCCCCTCACTTCCGGTTTCCGCCTACCACTTCCGGGTTTCCGCCTCCCACTTCCGGGTTCCAACAAATCCCCTCCCCCGCCCTCCCCAAACACTTTTTTACACCGTTTCACCCCCTCGGACGCCTTTTCCCGCCTCCCCCGCTCCTCTCCCCCTCACTTCCGGTTTCCGCCTCCCACTTCCGGGTTTCCGCCTCCCACTTCCGGGTTCCAACAAATCCCCTCCCCCGCCCTCCCCAAACACTTTTTTACACCGTTTCACCCCCTCGGACGCCTTTTCCCGCCTCCCCCGCTCCTCTCCCCCTCACTTCCGGTTTCGGCCTCCCACTTCCGGGATTCCGCCTCCCACTTCCGGGTTCCAACAAATCCCCTCCCCCGCCCTCCCCAAACACTTTTTTACACCCTTTCAACCCCTCGCGCGCCTTTTCCCGCCTCCCCCGCTCCTCTCCCCCTCACTTCCGGTTTCCGCCTCCCACTTCCGGGTTTCCGACTCCCACTTCCGGGTTCCAACAAATCCCCTCCCCGCCCTCCCCAAACACTTTTTTACACCCTTTCACCCCCTCGGGCGCCTTTTCCCGCCTCCCCCGCTCCTCTCCCCCTCACTTCCGGTTTCCGCCTCCCACTTCCGGGTTTCCGCCTCCCACTTCCGGGTTCCAACAAATCCCCTCCCCGCCCTCCCCAAACACTTTTTTACACCCTTTCACCCCCTCGGGCGCCTTTTCCCGCCTCCCCCGCTCCTCTCCCCCTCACTTCCGGTTTCCGCCTCCCACTTCCGGGTTTACGACTCCCACTTCCGGGTTCCAACAAATCCCCTCCCCGCCCTCCCCAAACACTTTTTTACACCGTTTCACCCCCTCGCACGCCTTTTCCCGCCTCCCCCGCTCCTCTCCCCCTCACTTCCGGTTTCCGCCTCCCACTTCCGGGTTTCCGCCTCCCACTTCCGGGTTCCAACAAATCCCCTCCCCGCCCTCCCCAAACACTTTTTTACACCCTTTCACCCCCTCGCGCGCCTTTTCCCGCCTCCCCCGCTCCTCTCCCCCTCACTTCCGGTTTCCGCCTCCCACTTCCGGGTTTCCGACTCCCACTTCCGGGTTCCAACAAATCCCCTCCCCGCCCTCCCCAAACACTTTTTTACGCCGTTTCATCCCCTCGCGCGCCTTTTCCCGCCTCCCCCGCTCCTCTCCCCCTCACTTCCGGTTTCCGCCTCCCACTTCCGGGTTTACGACTCCCACTTCCGGGTTCCAACAAATCCCCTCCCCGCCCTCCCCAAACACTTTTTTACACCCTTTCACCCCCTCGCGCGCCTTTTCCCGCCTCCCCCGCTCCTCTCCCCCTCACTTCCGGTTTCCGCCTCCCACTTCCGGGTTTCCGACTCCCACTTCCGGGTTCCACCCAATCCCCTCCCCCGCCCTCCCCAAACACTTTTTTACACCGTTTCACCCCCTCGCACGCCTTTTCCCGCCTCCCCCGCTCCTCTCCCCCTCACTTCCGGTTTCCGCCTCCCACTTCCGGGTTTCCGCCTCCCACTTCCGGGTTCCAACAAATCCCCTCCCCGCCCTCCCCAAACACTTTTTTACACCCTTTCACCCCCTCGCGCGCCTTTTCCCGCCTCCCCCGCTCCTCTCCCCCTCACTTCCGGTTTCCGCCTCCCACTTCCGGGTTTACGACTCCCACTTCCGGGTTCCAACAAATCCCCTCCCCGCCCTCCCCAAACACTTTTTTACGCCGTTTCATCCCCTCGCGCGCCTTTTCCCGCCTCCCCCGCTCCTCTCCCCCTCACTTCCGGTTTCCGCCTCCCACTTCCGGGTTTCCGACTCCCACTTCCGGGTTCCAACAAATCCCCTCCCCGCCCTCCCCAAACACTTTTTTACACCCTTTCACCCCCTCGCACGCCTTTTCCCGCCTCCCCCGCTCCTCTCCCCCTCACTTCCGGTTTCCGCCTCCCACTTCCGGGTTTCCGCCTCCCACTTCCGGGTTCCAACAAATCCCCTCCCCGCCCTCCCCAAACACTTTTTTACACCCTTTCACCCCCTCGCGCGCCTTTTCCCGCCTCCCCCGCTCCTCTCCCCCTCACTTCCGGTTTCCGCCTCCCACTTCCGGGTTTCCGACTCCCACTTCCGGGTTCCAACAAATCCCCTCCCCGCCCTCCCCAAACACTTTTTTACACCGTTTCCCCACCTCGCACGCCTTTTCCCGCCTCCCCCGCTCCTCTCCCCCTCACTTCCGGTTTCCGCCTCCCACTTCCGGGTTTCCGACTCCCACTTCCGGGTTCCAACAAATCCCCTCCCCGCCCTCCCCAAACACTTTTTTACACCCTTTCACCCCCTCGGGCGCCTTTTCCCGCCTCCCCCGCTCCTCTCCCCCTCACTTCCGGTTTCCGCCTCCCACTTCCGGGTTTCCGACTCCCACTTCCGGGTTCCAACAAATCCCCTCCCCGCCCTCCCCAAACACTTTTTGACACCGTTTCTCCCCCTCGCACGCCTTTTCCCGCCTCCCCCGCTCCTCTCCCCCTCACTTCCGGTTTCCGCCTCCCACTTCCGGGTTTCCGCCTCCCACTTCCGGGTTCCAACAAATCCCCTCCCCGCCCTCCCCAAACACTTTTTTACACCCTTTCACCCCCTCGCGCGCCTTTTCCCGCCTCCCCCGCTCCTCTCCCCCTCACTTCCGGTTTCAGCCTCCCACTTCCGGGTTTCCGACTCCCACTTCCGGGTTCCACCCAATCCCCTCCCCCGCCCTCCCAAACACTTTTTTACACCCTTTCATCCCCTCGCGCGCCTTTTCCCGCCTCCCCCGCTCCTCTCCCCCTCACTTCCGGTTTCCGCCTCCCACTTCCGGGTTTACGACTCCCACTTCCGGGTTCCAACAAATCCCCTCCCCGCCCTCCCCAAACACTTTTATACACCCTTTCACCCCCTCGCGCGCCTTTTCCCGCCTCCCCCGCTCCTCTCCCCCTCACTTCCGGTTTCCGCCTCCCACTTCCGGGTTTACGACTCCCACTTCCGGGTTCCAACAAATCCCCTCCCCGCCCTCCCCAAACACTTTTTTACAGCCTTTCACCCCCTCGCACGCCTTTTCCCGCCTCCCCCGCTCCTCTCCCCCTCACTTCCGGTTTCCGCCTCCCACTTCCGGGTTTCCGACTCCCACTTCCGGGTTCCAACAAATCCCCTCCCCGCCCTCCCCAAACACTTTTTTACACCGTTTCCCCACCTCGCACGCCTTTTCCCGCCTCCCCCGCTCCTCTCCCCTCACTTCCGGTTTCCGCCTCCCACTTCCGGGTTTCCGACTCCCACTTCCGGGTTCCAACAAATCCCCTCCCCGCCCTCCCCAAACACTTTTTTACACCGTTTCACCCCCTCGGGCGCCTTTTCCCGCCTCCCCCGCTCCTCTCCCCCTCACTTCCGGTTTCCGCCTCCCACTTCCGGGTTTACGACTCCCACTTCCGGGTTCCAACAAATCCCCTCCCCGCCCTCCCCAAACACTTTTTTACGCCGTTTCACCCCCTCGCGCGCCTTTTCCCGCCTCCCCCGCTCCTCTCCCCCTCACTTCCGGTTTCCGCCTCCCACTTCCGGGTTTACGACTCCCACTTCCGGGTTTCCGACTCCCACTTCCGGGTTCCAACAAATCCCCTCCCCGCCCTCCCCAAACACTTTTTTACACCGTTTCTCCCCCTCGCACGCCTTTTCCCGCCTCCCCCGCTCCTCTCCCCCTCACTTCCGGTTTCCGCCTCCCACTTCCGGGTTTCCGACTCCCACTTCCGGGTTCCAACAAATCCCCTCCCCGCCCTCCCCAAACACTTTTTTACACCGTTTCACCCCCTCGCACGCCTTTTCCCGCCTCCCCCGCTCCTCTCCCCCTCACTTCCGGTTTCCGCCTCCCACTTCCGGGTTTACGACTCCCACTTCCGGGTTCCAACAAATCCCCTCCCCGCCCTCCCCAAACACTTTTTTACACCCTTTCAACCCCTCGCGCGCCTTTTCCCGCCTCCCCCGCTCCTCTCCCCCTCACTTCCGGTTTCCGCCTCCCACTTCCGGGTTTCCGACTCCCACTTCCGGGTTCCAACAAATCCCCTCCCCGCCCTCCCCAAACACTTTTTTACACCCTTTCACCCCCTCGCACGCCTTTTCCCGCCTCCCCCGCTCCTCTCCCCCTCACTTCCGGTTTCCGCCTCCCACTTCCGGGTTTCCGACTCCCACTTCCGGGTTCCAACAAATCCCCTCCCCCGCCCTCCCCAAACACTTTTTTACACCCTTTCACCCCCTCGCACGCCTTTTCCCGCCTCCCCCGCTCCTCTCCCCCTCACTTCCGGTTTCCGCCTCCCACTTCCGGGTTTCCGACTCCCACTTCCGGGTTCCAACAAATCCCCTCCCCGCCCTCCCCAAACACTTTTTTACACCCTTTCACCCCCTCGCGCGCCTTTTCCCGCCTCCCCCGCTCCTCTCCCCCTCACTTCCGGTTTCCGCCTCCCACTTCCGGGTTTACGACTCCCACTTCCGGGTTCCAACAAATCCCCTCCCCGCCCTCCCCAAACACTTTTTTACACCGTTTCACCCCCTCGGACGCCTTTTCCCGCCTCCCCCGCTCCTCTCCCCCTCACTTCCGGTTTCAGCCTCCCACTTCCGGGTTTCCGACTCCCACTTCCGGGTTCCAACAAATCCCCTCCCCGCCCTCCCCAAACACTTTTTTACACCCTTTCACCCCCTCGGGCGCCTTTTCCCGCCTCCCCCGCTCCTCTCCCCCTCACTTCCGGTTTCCGCCTCCCACTTCCGGGTTTACGACTCCCACTTCCGGGTTCCACCCAATCCCCTCCCCGCCCTCCCCAAACACTTTTTTACACCGTTTCACCCCCTCGGACGCCTTTTCCCGCCTCCCCCGCTCCTCTCCCCCTCACTTCCGGTTTCCGCCTCCCACTTCCGGGTTTACGACTCCCACTTCCGGGTTCCAACAAATCCCCTCCCCCGCCCTCCCCAAACACTTTTTTACACCGTTTCACCCCCTCGGACGCCTTTTCCCGCCTCCCCCGCTCCTCTCCCCCTCACTTCCGGTTTCCGCCTCCCACTTCCGGGATTCCGCCTCCCACTTCCGGGTTCCAACAAATCCCCTCCCCCGCCCTCCCCAAACACTTTTTTACACCGTTTCACCCCCTCGGACGCCTTTTCCCGCCTCCCCCGCTCCTCTCCCCCTCACTTCCGGTTTCCGCCTCCCACTTCCGGGTTTACGACTCCCACTTCCGGGTTCCAACAAATCCCCTCCCCCGCCCTCCCCAAACACTTTTTTACACCCTTTCAACCCCTCGCACGCCTTTTCCCGCCTCCCCCGCTCCTCTCCCCCTCACTTCCGGTTTCCGCCTCCCACTTCCGGGTTTCCGACTCCCACTTCCGGGTTCCAACAAATCCCCTCCCCGCCCTCCCCAAACACTTTTTTACACCCTTTCACCCCCTCGGGCGCCTTTTCCCGCCTCCCCCGCTCCTCTCCCCCTCACTTCCGGTTTCCGCCTCCCACTTCCGGGTTTCCGACTCCCACTTCCGGGTTCCAACAAATCCCCTCCCCGCCCTCCCCAAACACTTTTTTACACCCTTTCACCCCCTCGGGCGCCTTTTCCCGCCTCCCCCGCTCCTCTCCCCCTCACTTCCGGTTTCCGCCTCCCACTTCCGGGTTTCCGCCTCCCACTTCCGGGTTCCACCCAATCCCCTCCCCGCCCTCCCCAAACACTTTTTTACACCCTTTCACCCCCTCGCACGCCTTTTCCCGCCTCCCCCGCTCCTCTCCCCCTCACTTCCGGTTTCCGCCTCCCACTTCCGGGTTTCCGACTCCCACTTCCGGGTTCCAACAAATCCCCTCCCCGCCCTCCCCAAACACTTTTTTACACCCTTTCACCCCCTCGCACGCCTTTTCCCGCCTCCCCCGCTCCTCTCCCCCTCACTTCCGGTTTCCGCCTCCCACTTCCGGGTTTCCGCCTCCCACTTCCGGGTTCCAACAAATCCCCTCCCCGCCCTCCCCAAACACTTTTTTACACCGTTTCTCCCCCTCGCACGCCTTTTCCCGCCTCCCCCGCTCCTCTCCCCCTCACTTCCGGTTTCCGCCTCCCACTTCCGGGTTTCCGACTCCCACTTCCGGGTTCCAACAAATCCCCTCCCCGCCCTCCCCAAACACTTTTTTACACCCTTTCACCCCCTCGCACGCCTTTTCCCGCCTCCCCCGCTCCTCTCCCCCTCACTTCCGGTTTCCGCCTCCCACTTCCGGGTTTACGACTCCCACTTCCGGGTTCCAACAAATCCCCTCCCCGCCCTCCCCAAACACTTTTTTACACCCTTTCACCCCCTCGCGCGCCTTTTCCCGCCTCCCCCGCTCCTCTCCCCCTCACTTCCGGTTTCCGCCTCCCACTTCCGGGTTTACGACTCCCACTTCCGGGTTCCAACAAATCCCCTCCCCGCCCTCCCCAAACACTTTTTTACACCCTTTCACCCCCTCGGACGCCTTTTCCCGCCTCCCCCGCTCCTCTCCCCCTCACTTCCGGTTTCAGCCTCCCACTTCCGGGTTTACGACTCCCACTTCCGGGTTCCAACAAATCCCCTCCCCGCCCTCCCCAAACACTTTTTTACACCCTTTCACCCCCTCGCGCGCCTTTTCCCGCCTCCCCCGCTCCTCTCCCCCTCACTTCCGGTTTCCGCCTCCCACTTCCGGGTTTACGACTCCCACTTCCGGGTTCCAACAAATCCCCTCCCCCGCCCTCCCCAAACACTTTTTTACACCGTTTCACCCCCTCGGACGCCTTTTCCCGCCTCCCCCGCTCCTCTCCCCCTCACTTCCGGTTTCCGCCTCCCACTTCCGGGTTTCCGCCTCCCACTTCCGGGTTCCAACAAATCCCCTCCCCCGCCCTCCCCAAACACTTTTTTACACCGTTTCACCCCCTCGGACGCCTTTTCCCGCCTCCCCCGCTCCTCTCCCCCTCACTTCCGGTTTCCGCCTCCCACTTCCGGGTTTACGACTCCCACTTCCGGGTTCCAACAAATCCCCTCCCCCGCCCTCCCCAAACACTTTTTTACACCGTTTCTCCCCCTCGCACGCCTTTTCCCGCCTCCCCCGCTCCTCTCCCCCTCACTTCCGGTTTCCGCCTCCCACTTCCGGGTTTCCGACTCCCACTTCCGGGTTCCAACAAATCCCCTCCCCCGCCCTCCCCAAACACTTTTTTACACCCTTTCACCCCCTCGCACGCCTTTTCCCGCCTCCCCCGCTCCTCTCCCCCTCACTTCCGGTTTCCGCCTCCCACTTCCGGGTTTCCGACTCCCACTTCCGGGTTCCAACAAATCCCCTCCCCGCCCTCCCCAAACACTTTTTTACACCCTTTCACCCCCTCGCGCGCCTTTTCCCGCCTCCCCCGCTCCTCTCCCCCTCACTTCCGGTTTCCGCCTCCCACTTCCGGGTTTCCGACTCCCACTTCCGGGTTCCAACAAATCCCCTCCCCGCCCTCCCCAAACACTTTTTTACACCGTTTCACCCCCTCGGACGCCTTTTCCCGCCTCCCCCGCTCCTCTCCCCCTCACTTCCGGTTTCAGCCTCCCACTTCCGGGTTTCCGACTCCCACTTCCGGGTTCCAACAAATCCCCTCCCCGCCCTCCCCAAACACTTTTTTACACCCTTTCACCCCCTCGGGCGCCTTTTCCCGCCTCCCCCGCTCCTCTCCCCCTCACTTCCGGTTTCCGCCTCCCACTTCCGGGTTTACGACTCCCACTTCCGGGTTCCACCCAATCCCCTCCCCGCCCTCCCCAAACACTTTTTTACACCGTTTCACCCCCTCGGACGCCTTTTCCCGCCTCCCCCGCTCCTCTCCCCCTCACTTCCGGTTTCCGCCTCCCACTTCCGGGTTTACGACTCCCACTTCCGGGTTCCAACAAATCCCCTCCCCCGCCCTCCCCAAACACTTTTTTACACCGTTTCACCCCCTCGGACGCCTTTTCCCGCCTCCCCCGCTCCTCTCCCCCTCACTTCCGGTTTCCGCCTCCCACTTCCGGGATTCCGCCTCCCACTTCCGGGTTCCAACAAATCCCCTCCCCCGCCCTCCCCAAACACTTTTTTACACCGTTTCACCCCCTCGGACGCCTTTTCCCGCCTCCCCCGCTCCTCTCCCCCTCACTTCCGGTTTCCGCCTCCCACTTCCGGGTTTACGACTCCCACTTCCGGGTTCCAACAAATCCCCTCCCCCGCCCTCCCCAAACACTTTTTTACACCCTTTCAACCCCTCGCACGCCTTTTCCCGCCTCCCCCGCTCCTCTCCCCCTCACTTCCGGTTTCCGCCTCCCACTTCCGGGTTTCCGACTCCCACTTCCGGGTTCCAACAAATCCCCTCCCCGCCCTCCCCAAACACTTTTTTACACCCTTTCACCCCCTCGCGCGCCTTTTCCCGCCTCCCCCGCTCCTCTCCCCCTCACTTCCGGTTTCCGCCTCCCACTTCCGGGTTTACGACTCCCACTTCCGGGTTCCAACAAATCCCCTCCCCGCCCTCCCCAAACACTTTTTTACACCCTTTCACCCCCTCGGGCGCCTTTTCCCGCCTCCCCCGCTCCTCTCCCCCTCACTTCCGGTTTCCGCCTCCCACTTCCGGGTTTCCGCCTCCCACTTCCGGGTTCCACCCAATCCCCTCCCCGCCCTCCCCAAACACTTTTTTACACCCTTTCACCCCCTCGCACGCCTTTTCCCGCCTCCCCCGCTCCTCTCCCCCTCACTTCCGGTTTCCGCCTCCCACTTCCGGGTTTCCGACTCCCACTTCCGGGTTCCAACAAATCCCCTCCCCGCCCTCCCCAAACACTTTTTTACACCCTTTCACCCCCTCGCACGCCTTTTCCCGCCTCCCCCGCTCCTCTCCCCCTCACTTCCGGTTTCCGCCTCCCACTTCCGGGTTTCCGCCTCCCACTTCCGGGTTCCAACAAATCCCCTCCCCGCCCTCCCCAAACACTTTTTTACACCGTTTCTCCCCCTCGCACGCCTTTTCCCGCCTCCCCCGCTCCTCTCCCCCTCACTTCCGGTTTCCGCCTCCCACTTCCGGGTTTCCGACTCCCACTTCCGGGTTCCAACAAATCCCCTCCCCGCCCTCCCCAAACACTTTTTTACACCCTTTCACCCCCTCGCGCGCCTTTTCCCGCCTCCCCCGCTCCTCTCCCCCTCACTTCCGGTTTCCGCCTCCCACTTCCGGGTTTCCGACTCCCACTTCCGGGTTCCAACAAATCCCCTCCCCGCCCTCCCCAAACACTTTTTTACACCCTTTCACCCCCTCGCGCGCCTTTTCCCGCCTCCCCCGCTCCTCTCCCCCTCACTTCCGGTTTCCGCCTCCCACTTCCGGGTTTCCGCCTCCCACTTCCGGGTTCCAACAAATCCCCTCCCCGCCCTCCCCAAACACTTTTTTACACCCTTTCACCCCCTCGGGCGCCTTTTCCCGCCTCCCCCGCTCCTCTCCCCCTCACTTCCGGTTTCCGCCTCCCACTTCCGGGTTTCCGCCTCCCACTTCCGGGTTCCAACAAATCCCCTCCCCGCCCTCCCCAAACACTTTTTTACACCGTTTCTCCCCCTCGCACGCCTTTTCCCGCCTCCCCCGCTCCTCTCCCCCTCACTTCCGGTTTCCGCCTCCCACTTCCGGGTTTCCGACTCCCACTTCCGGGTTCCAACAAATCCCCTCCCCGCCCTCCCCAAACACTTTTTTACACCCTTTCACCCCCTCGCGCGCCTTTTCCCGCCTCCCCCGCTCCTCTCCCCCTCACTTCCGGTTTCCGCCTCCCACTTCCGGGTTTCCGACTCCCACTTCCGGGTTCCAACAAATCCCCTCCCCGCCCTCCCCAAACACTTTTTTACACCCTTTCACCCCCTCGCGCGCCTTTTCCCGCCTCCCCCGCTCCTCTCCCCCTCACTTCCGGTTTCCGCCTCCCACTTCCGGGTTTACGACTCCCACTTCCGGGTTCCAACAAATCCCCTCCCCCGCCCTCCCCAAACACTTTTTTACACCGTTTCACCCCCTCGGACGCCTTTTCCCGCCTCCCCCGCTCCTCTCCCCCTCACTTCCGGTTTCCGCCTCCCACTTCCGGGTTTACGACTCCCACTTCCGGGTTCCAACAAATCCCCTCCCCCGCCCTCCCCAAACACTTTTTTACACCGTTTCACCCCCTCGGACGCCTTTTCCCGCCTCCCCCGCTCCTCTCCCCCTCACTTCCGGTTTCCGCCTCCCACTTCCGGGTTTACGACTCCCACTTCCGGGTTCCAACAAATCCCCTCCCCCGCCCTCCCCAAACACTTTTTTACACCCTTTCAACCCCTCGGGCGCCTTTTCCCGCCTCCCCCGCTCCTCTCCCCCTCACTTCCGGTTTCCGCCTCCCACTTCCGGGTTTCCGACTCCCACTTCCGGGTTCCAACAAATCCCCTCCCCCGCCCTCCCCAAACACTTTTTTACACCCTTTCACCCCCTCGCACGCCTTTTCCCGCCTCCCCCGCTCCTCTCCCCCTCACTTCCGGTTTCCGCCTCCCACTTCCGGGTTTCCGACTCCCACTTCCGGGTTCCAACAAATCCCCTCCCCGCCCTCCCCAAACACTTTTTTACACCCTTTCACCCCCTCGCGCGCCTTTTCCCGCCTCCCCCGCTCCTCTCCCCCTCACTTCCGGTTTCCGCCTCCCACTTCCGGGTTTCCGCCTCCCACTTCCGGGTTCCAACAAATCCCCTCCCCGCCCTCCCCAAACACTTTTTTACACCGTTTCACCCCCTCGGACGCCTTTTCCCGCCTCCCCCGCTCCTCTCCCCCTCACTTCCGGTTTCAGCCTCCCACTTCCGGGTTTCCGACTCCCACTTCCGGGTTCCAACAAATCCCCTCCCCGCCCTCCCCAAACACTTTTTTACACCCTTTCACCCCCTCGGGCGCCTTTTCCCGCCTCCCCCGCTCCTCTCCCCCTCACTTCCGGTTTCCGCCTCCCACTTCCGGGTTTCCGACTCCCACTTCCGGGTTCCAACAAATCCCCTCCCCCGCCCTCCCCAAACACTTTTTTACACCCTTTCACCCCCTCGCACGCCTTTTCCCGCCTCCCCCGCTCCTCTCCCCCTCACTTCCGGTTTCCGCCTCCCACTTCCGGGTTTCCGACTCCCACTTCCGGGTTCCAACAAATCCCCTCCCCGCCCTCCCCAAACACTTTTTTACACCCTTTCACCCCCTCGCGCGCCTTTTCCCGCCTCCCCCGCTCCTCTCCCCCTCACTTCCGGTTTCCGCCTCCCACTTCCGGGTTTCCGACTCCCACTTCCGGGTTCCAACAAATCCCCTCCCCGCCCTCCCCAAACACTTTTTTACACCGTTTCACCCCCTCGGACGCCTTTTCCCGCCTCCCCCGCTCCTCTCCCCCTCACTTCCGGTTTCCGACTCCCACTTCCGGGTTTCCGACTCCCACTTCCGGGTTCCAACAAATCCCCTCCCCGCCCTCCCCAAACACTTTTTTACACCCTTTCACCCCCTCGGGCGCCTTTTCCCGCCTCCCCCGCTCCTCTCCCCCTCACTTCCGGTTTCCGCCTCCCACTTCCGGGTTTACGACTCCCACTTCCGGGTTCCACCCAATCCCCTCCCCGCCCTCCCCAAACACTTTTTTACACCGTTTCACCCCCTCGGACGCCTTTTCCCGCCTCCCCCGCTCCTCTCCCCCTCACTTCCGGTTTCCGCCTCCCACTTCCGGGTTTACGACTCCCACTTCCGGGTTCCAACAAATCCCCTCCCCCGCCCTCCCCAAACACTTTTTTACACCGTTTCACCCCCTCGGACGCCTTTTCCCGCCTCCCCCGCTCCTCTCCCCCTCACTTCCGGTTTCCGCCTCCCACTTCCGGGTTTCCGCCTCCCACTTCCGGGTTCCAACAAATCCCCTCCCCGCCCTCCCCAAACACTTTTTTACACCCTTTCACCCCCTCGCGCGCCTTTTCCCGCCTCCCCCGCTCCTCTCCCCCTCACTTCCGGTTTCCGCCTCCCACTTCCGGGTTTCCGACTCCCACTTCCGGGTTCCAACAAATCCCCTCCCCGCCCTCCCCAAACACTTTTTTACACCGTTTCTCCCCCTCGGGCGCCTTTTCCCGCCTCCCCCGCTCCTCTCCCCCTCACTTCCGGTTTCCGCCTCCCACTTCCGGGTTTCCGACTCCCACTTCCGGGTTCCAACAAATCCCCTCCCCGCCCTCCCCAAACACTTTTTTACACCCTTTCACCCCCTCGCGCGCCTTTTCCCGCCTCCCCCGCTCCTCTCCCCCTCACTTCCGGTTTCCGCCTCCCACTTCCGGGTTTCCGACTCCCACTTCCGGGTTCCAACAAATCCCCTCCCCGCCCTCCCCAAACACTTTTTTACACCCTTTCACCCCCTCGCACGCCTTTTCCCGCCTCCCCCGCTCCTCTCCCCCTCACTTCCGGTTTCCGCCTCCCACTTCCGGGTTTCCGCCTCCCACTTCCGGGTTCCAACAAATCCCCTCCCCGCCCTCCCCAAACACTTTTTTACACCCTTTCACCCCCTCGCACGCCTTTTCCCGCCTCCCCCGCTCCTCTCCCCCTCACTTCCGGTTTCCGCCTCCCACTTCCGGGTTTACGACTCCCACTTCCGGGTTCCAACAAATCCCCTCCCCGCCCTCCCCAAACACTTTTTTACACCCTTTCACCCCCTCGCACGCCTTTTCCCGCCTCCCCCGCTCCTCTCCCCCTCACTTCCGGTTTCCGCCTCCCACTTCCGGGTTTCCGACTCCCACTTCCGGGTTCCAACAAATCCCCTCCCCGCCCTCCCCAAACACTTTTTTACACCCTTTCACCCCCTCGGGCGCCTTTTCCCGCCTCCCCCGCTCCTCTCCCCCTCACTTCCGGTTTCCGCCTCCCACTTCCGGGTTTCCGCCTCCCACTTCCGGGTTCCAACAAATCCCCTCCCCGCCCTCCCCAAACACTTTTTTACACCCTTTCACCCCCTCGCGCGCCTTTTCCCGCCTCCCCCGCTCCTCTCCCCCTCACTTCCGGTTTCCGCCTCCCACTTCCGGGTTTACGACTCCCACTTCCGGGTTCCAACAAATCCCCTCCCCGCCCTCCCCAAACACTTTTTTACACCGTTTCTCCCCCTCGCGCGCCTTTTCCCGCCTCCCCCGCTCCTCTCCCCCTCACTTCCGGTTTCCGCCTCCCACTTCCGGGTTTCCGACTCCCACTTCCGGGTTCCAACAAATCCCCTCCCCGCCCTCCCCAAACACTTTTTTACACCCTTTCACCCCCTCGCGCGCCTTTTCCCGCCTCCCCCGCTCCTCTCCCCCTCACTTCCGGTTTCCGCCTCCCACTTCCGGGTTTCCGCCTCCCACTTCCGGGTTCCAACAAATCCCCTCCCCCGCCCTCCCCAAACACTTTTTTACACCCTTTCACCCCCTCGCACGCCTTTTCCCGCCTCCCCCGCTCCTCTCCCCCTCACTTCCGGTTTCCGCCTCCCACTTCCGGGTTTACGACTCCCACTTCCGGGTTCCAACAAATCCCCTCCCCGCCCTCCCCAAACACTTTTTTACGCCGTTTCACCCCCTCGGGCGCCTTTTCCCGCCTCCCCCGCTCCTCTCCCCCTCACTTCCGGTTTCCGCCTCCCACTTCCGGGTTTCCGCCTCCCACTTCCGGGTTCCAACAAATCCCCTCCCCCGCCCTCCCCAAACACTTTTTTACACCCTTTCACCCCCTCGCACGCCTTTTCCCGCCTCCCCCGCTCCTCTCCCCCTCACTTCCGGTTTCCGCCTCCCACTTCCGGGTTTACGACTCCCACTTCCGGGTTCCAACAAATCCCCTCCCCGCCCTCCCCAAACACTTTTTTACACCCTTTCACCCCCTCGCGCGCCTTTTCCCGCCTCCCCCGCTCCTCTCCCCCTCACTTCCGGTTTCCGCCTCCCACTTCCGGGTTTCCGCCTCCCACTTCCGGGTTCCAACAAATCCCCTCCCCGCCCTCCCCAAACACTTTTTTACACCCTTTCACCCCCTCGCACGCCTTTTCCCGCCTCCCCCGCTCCTCTCCCCCTCACTTCCGGTTTCCGCCTCCCACTTCCGGGTTTACGACTCCCACTTCCGGGTTCCAACAAATCCCCTCCCCGCCCTCCCCAAACACTTTTTTACACCCTTTCACCCCCTCGCACGCCTTTTCCCGCCTCCCCCGCTCCTCTCCCCCTCACTTCCGGTTTCCGCCTCCCACTTCCGGGTTTCCGACTCCCACTTCCGGGTTCCAACAAATCCCCTCCCCGCCCTCCCCAAACACTTTTTTACACCCTTTCACCCCCTCGGGCGCCTTTTCCCGCCTCCCCCGCTCCTCTCCCCCTCACTTCCGGTTTCGGCCTCCCACTTCCGGGATTCCGCCTCCCACTTCCGGGTTTCCGCCTCCCACTTCCGGGTTCCAACAAATCCCCTCCCCGCCCTCCCCAAACACTTTTTTACACCCTTTCACCCCCTCACACGCCTTTTCCCGCCTCCCCCGCTCCTCTCCCCCTCACTTCCGGTTTCCGCCTCCCACTTCCGGGTTTCCGCCTCCCACTTCCGGGTTCCAACAAATCCCCTCCCCGCCCTCCCCAAACACTTTTTTACACCCTTTCACCCCCTCGGGCGCCTTTTCCCGCCTCCCCCGCTCCTCTCCCCCTCACTTCCGGTTTCCGCCTCCCACTTCCGGGTTTCCGACTCCCACTTCCGGGTTCCAACAAATCCCCTCCCCGCCCTCCCCAAACACTTTTTTACACCCTTTCACCCCCTCGCGCGCCTTTTCCCGCCTCCCCCGCTCCTCTCCCCCTCACTTCCGGTTTCCGCCTCCCACTTCCGGGTTTCCGCCTCCCACTTCCGGGTTCCAACAAATCCCCTCCCCGCCCTCCCCAAACACTTTTTTACACCCTTTCACCCCCTCGGGCGCCTTTTCCCGCCTCCCCCGCTCCTCTCCCCCTCACTTCCGGTTTCCGCCTCCCACTTCCGGGTTTCCGACTCCCACTTCCGGGTTCCAACAAATCCCCTCCCCGCCCTCCCCAAACACTTTTTTACACCCTTTCACCCCCTCGGGCGCCTTTTCCCGCCTCCCCCGCTCCTCTCCCCCTCACTTCCGGTTTCCGCCTCCCACTTCCGGGTTTACGACTCCCACTTCCGGGTTCCAACAAATCCCCTCCCCCGCCCTCCCCAAACACTTTTTTACACCCTTTCACCCCCTCGGACGCCTTTTCCCGCCTCCCCCGCTCCTCTCCCCCTCACTTCCGGTTTCCGCCTCCCACTTCCGGGTTTCCGACTCCCACTTCCGGGTTCCAACAAATCCCCTCCCCGCCCTCCCCAAACACTTTTTTACACCCTTTCACCCCCTCGCGCGCCTTTTCCCGCCTCCCCCGCTCCTCTCCCCCTCACTTCCGGTTTCCGCCTCCCACTTCCGGGTTTCCGCCTCCCACTTCCGGGTTCCAACAAATCCCCTCCCCCGCCCTCCCCAAACACTTTTTTACACCGTTTCACCCCCTCGGACGCCTTTTCCCGCCTCCCCCGCTCCTCTCCCCCTCACTTCCGGTTTCCGCCTCCCACTTCCGGGTTTACGACTCCCACTTCCGGGTTCCAACAAATCCCCTCCCCGCCCTCCCCAAACACTTTTATACACCCTTTCACCCCCTCGCACGCCTTTTCCCGCCTCCCCCGCTCCTCTCCCCCTCACTTCCGGTTTCCGCCTCCCACTTCCGGGTTTCCGCCTCCCACTTCCGGGTTCCAACAAATCCCCTCCCCGCCCTCCCCAAACACTTTTTTACACCCTTTCACCCCCTCGGACGCCTTTTCCCGCCTCCCCCGCTCCTCTCCCCCTCACTTCCGGTTTCCGCCTCCCACTTCCGGGTTTCCGACTCCCACTTCCGGGTTCCAACAAATCCCCTCCCCGCCCTCCCCAAACACTTTTTTACACCGTTTCTCCCCCTCGCACGCCTTTTCCCGCCTCCCCCGCTCCTCTCCCCCTCACTTCCGGTTTCCGCCTCCCACTTCCGGGTTTCCGACTCCCACTTCCGGGTTCCAACAAATCCCCTCCCCGCCCTCCCCAAACACTTTTTTACACCCTTTCACCCCCTCGGGCGCCTTTTCCCGCCTCCCCCGCTCCTCTCCCCCTCACTTCCGGTTTCCGCCTCCCACTTCCGGGTTTCCGCCTCCCACTTCCGGGTTCCAACAAATCCCCTCCCCGCCCTCCCCAAACACTTTTATACACCCTTTCACCCCCTCGCGCGCCTTTTCCCGCCTCCCCCGCTCCTCTCCCCCTCACTTCCGGTTTCCGCCTCCCACTTCCGGGTTTCCGACTCCCACTTCCGGGTTCCAACAAATCCCCTCCCCGCCCTCCCCAAACACTTTTTTACACCCTTTCACCCCCTCGCATGCCTTTTCCCGCCTCCCCCGCTCCTCTCCCCCTCACTTCCGGTTTCCGCCTCCCACTTCCGGGTTTCCGACTCCCACTTCCGGGTTCCAACAAATCCCCTCCCCGCCCTCCCCAAACACTTTTTTACACCCTTTCACCCCCTCGCGCGCCTTTTCCCGCCTCCCCCGCTCCTCTCCCCCTCACTTCCGGTTTCCGCCTCCCACTTCCGGGTTTCCGACTCCCACTTCCGGGTTCCAACAAATCCCCTCCCCGCCCTCCCCAAACACTTTTTTACGCCGTTTCACCCCCTCGGACGCCTTTTCCCGCCTCCCCCGCTCCTCTCCCCCTCACTTCCGGTTTCCGCCTCCCACTTCCGGGTTTACGACTCCCACTTCCGGGTTCCAACAAATCCCCTCCCCGCCCTCCCCAAACACTTTTTTACACCCTTTCACCCCCTCGGGCGCCTTTTCCCGCCTCCCCCGCTCCTCTCCCCCTCACTTCCGGTTTCAGCCTCCCACTTCCGGGTTTCCGACTCCCACTTCCGGGTTCCAACAAATCCCCTCCCCGCCCTCCCCAAACACTTTTTTACACCCTTTCACCCCCTCGCACGCCTTTTCCCGCCTCCCCCGCTCCTCTCCCCCTCACTTCCGGTTTCCGCCTCCCACTTCCGGGTTTCTGACTCCCACTTCCGGGTTCCAACAAATCCCCTCCCCGCCCTCCCCAAACACTTTTTGACACCGTTTCTCCCCCTCGGACGCCTTTTCCCGCCTCCCCCGCTCCTCTCCCCCTCACTTCCGGTTTCCGCCTCCCACTTCCGGGTTTCCGACTCCCACTTCCGGGTTCCAACAAATCCCCTCCCCGCCCTCCCCAAACACTTTTTGACACCGTTTCTCCCCCTCGCACGCCTTTTCCCGCCTCCCCCGCTCCTCTCCCCCTCACTTCCGGTTTCCGCCTCCCACTTCCGGGTTTCCGACTCCCACTTCCGGGTTCCAACTAATCCCCTCCCCGCCCTCCCCAAACACTTTTTTACACCCTTTCACCCCCTCGCGCGCCTTTTCCCGCCTCCCCCGCTCCTCTCCCCCTCACTTCCGGTTTCCGCCTACCACTTCCGGGTTTCCGACTCCCACTTCCGGGTTCCAACAAATCCCCTCCCCGCCCTCCCCAAACACTTTTTTACACCCTTTCACCCCCTCGGGCGCCTTTTCCCGCCTCCCCCGCTCCTCTCCCCCTCACTTCCGGTTTCCGCCTCCCACTTCCGGGTTTCCGACTCCCACTTCCGGGTTCCAACAAATCCCCTCCCCGCCCTCCCCAAACACTTTTTTACACCCTTTCACCCCCTCGCGCGCCTTTTCCCGCCTCCCCCGCTCCTCTCCCCCTCACTTCCGGTTTCCGCCTCCCACTTCCGGGTTTACGACTCCCACTTCCGGGTTCCAACAAATCCCCTCCCCGCCCTCCCCAAACACTTTTTTACGCCCTTTCACCCCCTCGCGCGCCTTTTCCCGCCTCCCCCGCTCCTCTCCCCCTCACTTCCGGTTTCCGCCTCCCACTTCCGGGTTTCCGACTCCCACTTCCGGGTTCCAACAAATCCCCTCCCCGCCCTCCCCAAACACTTTTTTACGCCCTTTCACCCCCTCGCACGCCTTTTCCCGCCTCCCCCGCTCCTCTCCCCCTCACTTCCGGTTTCCGCCTCCCACTTCCGGGTTTCCGCCTCCCACTTCCGGGTTCCAACAAATCCCCTCCCCGCCCTCCCCAAACACTTTTTTACACCCTTTCACCCCCTCGGGCGCCTTTTCCCGCCTCCCCCGCTCCTCTCCCCCTCACTTCCGGTTTCCGCCTCCCACTTCCGGGTTTCCGCCTCCCACTTCCGGGTTCCAACAAATCCCCTCCCCCGCCCTCCCCAAACACTTTTTTACACCGTTTCACCCCCTCGGACGCCTTTTCCCGCCTCCCCCGCTCCTCTCCCCCTCACTTCCGGTTTCCGCCTCCCACTTCCGGGTTTCCGACTCCCACTTCCGGGTTCCAACAAATCCCCTCCCCCGCCCTCCCCAAACACTTTTTTACACCCTTTCAACCCCTCGCGCGCCTTTTCCCGCCTCCCCCGCTCCTCTCCCCCTCACTTCCGGTTTCCGCCTCCCACTTCCGGGTTTCCGACTCCCACTTCCGGGTTCCAACAAATCCCCTCCCCGCCCTCCCCAAACACTTTTTTACACCCTTTCACCCCCTCGCACGCCTTTTCCCGCCTCCCCCGCTCCTCTCCCCCTCACTTCCGGTTTCCGCCTCCCACTTCCGGGTTTCCGACTCCCACTTCCGGGTTCCAACAAATCCCCTCCCCCGCCCTCCCCAAACACTTTTTTACACCCTTTCACCCCCTCGCACGCCTTTTCCCGCCTCCCCCGCTCCTCTCCCCCTCACTTCCGGTTTCCGCCTCCCACTTCCGGGTTTCCGCCTCCCACTTCCGGGTTCCAACAAATCCCCTCCCCGCCCTCCCCAAACACTTTTTTACACCCTTTCACCCCCTCGCGCGCCTTTTCCCGCCTCCCCCGCTCCTCTCCCCCTCACTTCCGGTTTCCGCCTCCCACTTCCGGGTTTACGACTCCCACTTCCGGGTTCCAACAAATCCCCTCCCCGCCCTCCCCAAACACTTTTTTACACCGTTTCACCCCCTCGGACGCCTTTTCCCGCCTCCCCCGCTCCTCTCCCCCTCACTTCCGGTTTCAGCCTCCCACTTCCGGGTTTCCGACTCCCACTTCCGGGTTCCAACAAATCCCCTCCCCGCCCTCCCCAAACACTTTTTTACACCCTTTCACCCCCTCGGGCGCCTTTTCCCGCCTCCCCCGCTCCTCTCCCCCTCACTTCCGGTTTCCGCCTCCCACTTCCGGGTTTACGACTCCCACTTCCGGGTTCCACCCAATCCCCTCCCCGCCCTCCCCAAACACTTTTTTACACCGTTTCACCCCCTCGGACGCCTTTTCCCGCCTCCCCCGCTCCTCTCCCCCTCACTTCCGGTTTCCGCCTCCCACTTCCGGGTTTACGACTCCCACTTCCGGGTTCCAACAAATCCCCTCCCCCGCCCTCCCCAAACACTTTTTTACACCGTTTCACCCCCTCGGACGCCTTTTCCCGCCTCCCCCGCTCCTCTCCCCCTCACTTCCGGTTTCCGCCTCCCACTTCCGGGATTCCGCCTCCCACTTCCGGGTTCCAACAAATCCCCTCCCCCGCCCTCCCCAAACACTTTTTTACACCCTTTCACCCCCTCGCACGCCTTTTCCCGCCTCCCCCGCTCCTCTCCCCCTCACTTCCGGTTTCCGCCTCCCACTTCCGGGTTTACGACTCCCACTTCCGGGTTCCAACAAATCCCCTCCCCCGCCCTCCCCAAACACTTTTTTACACCCTTTCAACCCCTCGCACGCCTTTTCCCGCCTCCCCCGCTCCTCTCCCCCTCACTTCCGGTTTCCGCCTCCCACTTCCGGGTTTCCGACTCCCACTTCCGGGTTCCAACAAATCCCCTCCCCGCCCTCCCCAAACACTTTTTTACACCCTTTCACCCCCTCGGGCGCCTTTTCCCGCCTCCCCCGCTCCTCTCCCCCTCACTTCCGGTTTCCGCCTCCCACTTCCGGGTTTCCGACTCCCACTTCCGGGTTCCAACAAATCCCCTCCCCGCCCTCCCCAAACACTTTTTTACACCCTTTCACCCCCTCGGGCGCCTTTTCCCGCCTCCCCCGCTCCTCTCCCCCTCACTTCCGGTTTCCGCCTCCCACTTCCGGGTTTCCGCCTCCCACTTCCGGGTTCCACCCAATCCCCTCCCCGCCCTCCCCAAACACTTTTTTACACCCTTTCACCCCCTCGCACGCCTTTTCCCGCCTCCCCCGCTCCTCTCCCCCTCACTTCCGGTTTCCGCCTCCCACTTCCGGGTTTCCGACTCCCACTTCCGGGTTCCAACAAATCCCCTCCCCGCCCTCCCCAAACACTTTTTTACACCCTTTCACCCCCTCGCACGCCTTTTCCCGCCTCCCCCGCTCCTCTCCCCCTCACTTCCGGTTTCCGCCTCCCACTTCCGGGTTTCCGACTCCCACTTCCGGGTTCCAACAAATCCCCTCCCCGCCCTCCCCAAACACTTTTTTACACCGTTTCTCCCCCTCGCACGCCTTTTCCCGCCTCCCCCGCTCCTCTCCCCCTCACTTCCGGTTTCCGCCTCCCACTTCCGGGTTTCCGACTCCCACTTCCGGGTTCCAACAAATCCCCTCCCCGCCCTCCCCAAACACTTTTTTACACCCTTTCACCCCCTCGCACGCCTTTTCCCGCCTCCCCCGCTCCTCTCCCCCTCACTTCCGGTTTCCGCCTCCCACTTCCGGGTTTACGACTCCCACTTCCGGGTTCCAACAAATCCCCTCCCCGCCCTCCCCAAACACTTTTTTACACCCTTTCACCCCCTCGCGCGCCTTTTCCCGCCTCCCCCGCTCCTCTCCCCCTCACTTCCGGTTTCCGCCTCCCACTTCCGGGTTTACGACTCCCACTTCCGGGTTCCAACAAATCCCCTCCCCGCCCTCCCCAAACACTTTTTTACACCCTTTCACCCCCTCGGACGCCTTTTCCCGCCTCCCCCGCTCCTCTCCCCCTCACTTCCGGTTTCAGCCTCCCACTTCCGGGTTTCCGACTCCCACTTCCGGGTTCCAACAAATCCCCTCCCCGCCCTCCCCAAACACTTTTTTACACCCTTTCACCCCCTCGCGCGCCTTTTCCCGCCTCCCCCGCTCCTCTCCCCCTCACTTCCGGTTTCCGCCTCCCACTTCCGGGTTTCCGACTCCCACTTCCGGGTTCCAACAAATCCCCTCCCCCGCCCTCCCCAAACACTTTTTTACACCGTTTCACCCCCTCGGACGCCTTTTCCCGCCTCCCCCGCTCCTCTCCCCCTCACTTCCGGTTTCCGCCTCCCACTTCCGGGTTTACGACTCCCACTTCCGGGTTCCAACAAATCCCCTCCCCCGCCCTCCCCAAACACTTTTTTACACCGTTTCACCCCCTCGGACGCCTTTTCCCGCCTCCCCCGCTCCTCTCCCCCTCACTTCCGGTTTCCGCCTCCCACTTCCGGGATTCCGCCTCCCACTTCCGGGTTCCAACAAATCCCCTCCCCCGCCCTCCCCAAACACTTTTTTACACCGTTTCACCCCCTCGGACGCCTTTTCCCGCCTCCCCCGCTCCTCTCCCCCTCACTTCCGGTTTCCGCCTCCCACTTCCGGGTTTACGACTCCCACTTCCGGGTTCCAACAAATCCCCTCCCCCGCCCTCCCCAAACACTTTTTTACACCCTTTCAACCCCTCGGGCGCCTTTTCCCGCCTCCCCCGCTCCTCTCCCCCTCACTTCCGGTTTCCGCCTCCCACTTCCGGGTTTCCGACTCCCACTTCCGGGTTCCAACAAATCCCCTCCCCCGCCCTCCCCAAACACTTTTTTACACCCTTTCACCCCCTCGGACGCCTTTTCCCGCCTCCCCCGCTCCTCTCCCCCTCACTTCCGGTTTCCGCCTCCCACTTCCGGGTTTACGACTCCCACTTCCGGGTTCCAACAAATCCCCTCCCCGCCCTCCCCAAACACTTTTTTACACCCTTTCACCCCCTCGGGCGCCTTTTCCCGCCTCCCCCGCTCCTCTCCCCCTCACTTCCGGTTTCCGCCTCCCACTTCCGGGTTTCCGCCTCCCACTTCCGGGTTCCACCCAATCCCCTCCCCGCCCTCCCCAAACACTTTTTGACACCGTTTCTCCCCCTCGCACGCCTTTTCCCGCCTCCCCCGCTCCTCTCCCCCTCACTTCCGGTTTCCGCCTCCCACTTCCGGGTTTACGACTCCCACTTCCGGGTTCCAACAAATCCCCTCCCCGCCCTCCCCAAACACTTTTTTACACCCTTTCACCCCCTCGCGCGCCTTTTCCCGCCTCCCCCGCTCCTCTCCCCCTCACTTCCGGTTTCCGCCTCCCACTTCCGGGTTTCCGCCTCCCACTTCCGGGTTCCAACAAATCCCCTCCCCGCCCTCCCCAAACACTTTTTTACACCCTTTCACCCCCTCGGGCGCCTTTTCCCGCCTCCCCCGCTCCTCTCCCCCTCACTTCCGGTTTCCGCCTCCCACTTCCGGGTTTCCGACTCCCACTTCCGGGTTCCAACAAATCCCCTCCCCGCCCTCCCCAAACACTTTTATACACCCTTTCACCCCCTCGCGCGCCTTTTCCCGCCTCCCCCGCTCCTCTCCCCCTCACTTCCGGTTTCCGCCTCCCACTTCCGGGTTTACGACTCCCACTTCCGGGTTCCAACAAATCCCCTCCCCGCCCTCCCCAAACACTTTTTTACGCCCTTTCACCCCCTCGCGCGCCTTTTCCCGCCTCCCCCGCTCCTCTCCCCCTCACTTCCGGTTTCCGCCTCCCACTTCCGGGTTTACGACTCCCACTTCCGGGTTCCAACAAATCCCCTCCCCGCCCTCCCCAAACACTTTTTTACGCCCTTTCACCCCCTCGCACGCCTTTTCCCGCCTCCCCCGCTCCTCTCCCCCTCACTTCCGGTTTCCGCCTCCCACTTCCGGGTTTCCGCCTCCCACTTCCGGGTTCCAACAAATCCCCTCCCCGCCCTCCCCAAACACTTTTTTACACCCTTTCACCCCCTCGGACGCCTTTTCCCGCCTCCCCCGCTCCTCTCCCCCTCACTTCCGGTTTCCGCCTCCCACTTCCGGGTTTCCGCCTCCCACTTCCGGGTTCCAACAAATCCCCTCCCCCGCCCTCCCCAAACACTTTTTTACACCGTTTCACCCCCTCGGACGCCTTTTCCCGCCTCCCCCGCTCCTCTCCCCCTCACTTCCGGTTTCCGCCTCCCACTTCCGGGTTTCCGACTCCCACTTCCGGGTTCCAACAAATCCCCTCCCCCGCCCTCCCCAAACACTTTTTTACACCCTTTCACCCCCTCGCGCGCCTTTTCCCGCCTCCCCCGCTCCTCTCCCCCTCACTTCCGGTTTCCGCCTCCCACTTCCGGGTTTCCGACTCCCACTTCCGGGTTCCAACAAATCCCCTCCCCGCCCTCCCCAAACACTTTTTTACACCCTTTCACCCCCTCGCACGCCTTTTCCCGCCTCCCCCGCTCCTCTCCCCCTCACTTCCGGTTTCCGCCTCCCACTTCCGGGTTTCCGACTCCCACTTCCGGGTTCCAACAAATCCCCTCCCCCGCCCTCCCCAAACACTTTTTTACACCCTTTCACCCCCTCGCACGCCTTTTCCCGCCTCCCCCGCTCCTCTCCCCCTCACTTCCGGTTTCCGCCTCCCACTTCCGGGTTTCCGACTCCCACTTCCGGGTTCCAACAAATCCCCTCCCCGCCCTCCCCAAACACTTTTTTACACCCTTTCACCCCCTCGCGCGCCTTTTCCCGCCTCCCCCGCTCCTCTCCCCCTCACTTCCGGTTTCCGCCTCCCACTTCCGGGTTTCCGACTCCCACTTCCGGGTTCCAACAAATCCCCTCCCCGCCCTCCCCAAACACTTTTTTACACCGTTTCACCCCCTCGGACGCCTTTTCCCGCCTCCCCCGCTCCTCTCCCCCTCACTTCCGGTTTCCGACTCCCACTTCCGGGTTTCCGACTCCCACTTCCGGGTTCCAACAAATCCCCTCCCCGCCCTCCCCAAACACTTTTTTACACCCTTTCACCCCCTCGGGCGCCTTTTCCCGCCTCCCCCGCTCCTCTCCCCCTCACTTCCGGTTTCCGCCTCCCACTTCCGGGTTTACGACTCCCACTTCCGGGTTCCACCCAATCCCCTCCCCGCCCTCCCCAAACACTTTTTTACACCGTTTCACCCCCTCGGACGCCTTTTCCCGCCTCCCCCGCTCCTCTCCCCCTCACTTCCGGTTTCCGCCTCCCACTTCCGGGTTTACGACTCCCACTTCCGGGTTCCAACAAATCCCCTCCCCCGCCCTCCCCAAACACTTTTTTACACCGTTTCACCCCCTCGGACGCCTTTTCCCGCCTCCCCCGCTCCTCTCCCCCTCACTTCCGGTTTCCGCCTCCCACTTCCGGGATTCCGCCTCCCACTTCCGGGTTCCAACAAATCCCCTCCCCCGCCCTCCCCAAACACTTTTTTACACCGTTTCACCCCCTCGGACGCCTTTTCCCGCCTCCCCCGCTCCTCTCCCCCTCACTTCCGGTTTCCGCCTCCCACTTCCGGGTTTACGACTCCCACTTCCGGGTTCCAACAAATCCCCTCCCCCGCCCTCCCCAAACACTTTTTTACACCCTTTCAACCCCTCGCACGCCTTTTCCCGCCTCCCCCGCTCCTCTCCCCCTCACTTCCGGTTTCCGCCTCCCACTTCCGGGTTTCCGACTCCCACTTCCGGGTTCCAACAAATCCCCTCCCCGCCCTCCCCAAACACTTTTTTACACCCTTTCACCCCCTCGGGCGCCTTTTCCCGCCTCCCCCGCTCCTCTCCCCCTCACTTCCGGTTTCCGCCTCCCACTTCCGGGTTTCCGACTCCCACTTCCGGGTTCCAACAAATCCCCTCCCCGCCCTCCCCAAACACTTTTTTACACCCTTTCACCCCCTCGCGCGCCTTTTCCCGCCTCCCCCGCTCCTCTCCCCCTCACTTCCGGTTTCCGCCTCCCACTTCCGGGTTTACGCCTCCCACTTCCGGGTTCCACCCAATCCCCTCCCCGCCCTCCCCAAACACTTTTTTACACCCTTTCACCCCCTCGCACGCCTTTTCCCGCCTCCCCCGCTCCTCTCCCCCTCACTTCCGGTTTCCGCCTCCCACTTCCGGGTTTCCGACTCCCACTTCCGGGTTCCAACAAATCCCCTCCCCGCCCTCCCCAAACACTTTTTTACACCCTTTCACCCCCTCGCACGCCTTTTCCCGCCTCCCCCGCTCCTCTCCCCCTCACTTCCGGTTTCCGCCTCCCACTTCCGGGTTTCCGACTCCCACTTCCGGGTTCCAACAAATCCCCTCCCCGCCCTCCCCAAACACTTTTTTACACCGTTTCTCCCCCTCGCACGCCTTTTCCCGCCTCCCCCGCTCCTCTCCCCCTCACTTCCGGTTTCCGCCTCCCACTTCCGGGTTTCCGACTCCCACTTCCGGGTTCCAACAAATCCCCTCCCCGCCCTCCCCAAACACTTTTTTACACCCTTTCACCCCCTCGGGCGCCTTTTCCCGCCTCCCCCGCTCCTCTCCCCCTCACTTCCGGTTTCCGCCTCCCACTTCCGGGTTTCCGACTCCCACTTCCGGGTTCCAACAAATCCCCTCCCCGCCCTCCCCAAACACTTTTTTACACCCTTTCACCCCCTCGCGCGCCTTTTCCCGCCTCCCCCGCTCCTCTCCCCCTCACTTCCGGTTTCCGCCTCCCACTTCCGGGTTTACGACTCCCACTTCCGGGTTCCAACAAATCCCCTCCCCGCCCTCCCCAAACACTTTTTTACACCCTTTCACCCCCTCGCACGCCTTTTCCCGCCTCCCCCGCTCCTCTCCCCCTCACTTCCGGTTTCAGCCTCCCACTTCCGGGTTTCCGACTCCCACTTCCGGGTTCCAACAAATCCCCTCCCCGCCCTCCCCAAACACTTTTTTACACCCTTTCACCCCCTCGCGCGCCTTTTCCCGCCTCCCCCGCTCCTCTCCCCCTCACTTCCGGTTTCCGCCTCCCACTTCCGGGTTTCCGACTCCCACTTCCGGGTTCCAACAAATCCCCTCCCCCGCCCTCCCCAAACACTTTTTTACACCGTTTCACCCCCTCGGACGCCTTCTCCCGCCTCCCCCGCTCCTCTCCCCCTCACTTCCGGTTTCCGCCTCCCACTTCCGGGTTTACGACTCCCACTTCCGGATTCCAACAAATCCCCTCCCCCGCCCTCCCCAAACACTTTTTTACACCGTTTCACCCCCTCGGACGCCTTTTCCCGCCTCCCCCGCTCCTCTCCCCCTCACTTCCGGTTTCCGCCTCCCACTTCCGGGATTCCGCCTCCCACTTCCGGGTTCCAACAAATCCCCTCCCCCGCCCTCCCCAAACACTTTTTTACACCGTTTCACCCCCTCGGACGCCTTTTCCCGCCTCCCCCGCTCCTCTCCCCCTCACTTCCGGTTTCCGCCTCCCACTTCCGGGTTTACGACTCCCACTTCCGGGTTCCAACAAATCCCCTCCCCCGCCCTCCCCAAACACTTTTTTACACCCTTTCAACCCCTCGGGCGCCTTTTCCCGCCTCCCCCGCTCCTCTCCCCCTCACTTCCGGTTTCCGCCTCCCACTTCCGGGTTTCCGACTCCCACTTCCGGGTTCCAACAAATCCCCTCCCCGCCCTCCCCAAACACTTTTTTACACCCTTTCACCCCCTCGGACGCCTTTTCCCGCCTCCCCCGCTCCTCTCCCCCTCACTTCCGGTTTCCGCCTCCCACTTCCGGGTTTACGACTCCCACTTCCGGGTTCCAACAAATCCCCTCCCCGCCCTCCCCAAACACTTTTTTACACCCTTTCACCCCCTCGGGCGCCTTTTCCCGCCTCCCCCGCTCCTCTCCCCCTCACTTCCGGTTTCCGCCTCCCACTTCCGGGTTTCCGCCTCCCACTTCCGGGTTCCACCCAATCCCCTCCCCGCCCTCCCCAAACACTTTTTTACACCCTTTCACCCCCTCGCACGCCTTTTCCCGCCTCCCCCGCTCCTCTCCCCCTCACTTCCGGTTTCCGCCTCCCACTTCCGGGTTTACGACTCCCACTTCCGGGTTCCAACAAATCCCCTCCCCGCCCTCCCCAAACACTTTTTTACACCCTTTCACCCCCTCGCACGCCTTTTCCCGCCTCCCCCGCTCCTCTCCCCCTCACTTCCGGTTTCCGCCTCCCACTTCCGGGTTTCCGCCTCCCACTTCCGGGTTCCAACAAATCCCCTCCCCGCCCTCCCCAAACACTTTTATACACCCTTTCACCCCCTCGCGCGCCTTTTCCCGCCTCCCCCGCTCCTCTCCCCCTCACTTCCGGTTTCCGCCTCCCACTTCCGGGTTTACGACTCCCACTTCCGGGTTCCAACAAATCCCCTCCCCGCCCTCCCCAAACACTTTTTTACGCCGTTTCACCCCCTCGCGCGCCTTTTCCCGCCTCCCCCGCTCCTCTCCCCCTCACTTCCGGTTTCCGCCTCCCACTTCCGGGTTTCCGACTCCCACTTCCGGGTTCCAACAAATCCCCTCCCCGCCCTCCCCAAACACTTTTTTACGCCCTTTCACCCCCTCGCACGCCTTTTCCCGCCTCCCCCGCTCCTCTCCCCCTCACTTCCGGTTTCCGCCTCCCACTTCCGGGTTTACGACTCCCACTTCCGGGTTCCAACAAATCCCCTCCCCGCCCTCCCCAAACACTTTTTTACACCCTTTCACCCCCTCGCACGCCTTTTCCCGCCTCCCCCGCTCCTCTCCCCCTCACTTCCGGTTTCCGCCTCCCACTTCCGGGTTTCCGACTCCCACTTCCGGGTTCCAACAAATCCCCTCCCCGCCCTCCCCAAACACTTTTATACACCCTTTCACCCCCTCGCGCGCCTTTTCCCGCCTCCCCCGCTCCTCTCCCCCTCACTTCCGGTTTCCGCCTCCCACTTCCGGGTTTACGACTCCCACTTCCGGGTTCCAACAAATCCCCTACCCGCCCTCCCCAAACACTTTTTTACACCCTTTCACCCCCTCGCGCGCCTTTTCCCGCCTCCCCCGCTCCTCTCCCCCTCACTTCCGGTTTCCGCCTCCCACTTCCGGGTTTCCGCCTCCCACTTCCGGGTTCCAACAAATCCCCTCCCCGCCCTCCCCAAACACTTTTTTACGCCCTTTCACCCCCTCGCACGCCTTTTCCCGCCTCCCCCGCTCCTCTCCCCCTCACTTCCGGTTTCCGCCTCCCACTTCCGGGTTTACGACTCCCACTTCCGGGTTCCAACAAATCCCCTCCCCGCCCTCCCCAAACACTTTTATACACCCTTTCACCCCTCGCGCGCCTTTTCCCGCCTCCCCCGCTCCTCTCCCCCTCACTTCCGGTTTCCGCCTCCCACTTCCGGGTTTACGACTCCCACTTCCGGGTTCCAACAAATCCCCTCCCCGCCCTCCCCAAACACTTTTTTACACCGTTTCCCCACCTCGCACGCCTTTTCCCGCCTCCCCCGCTCCTCTCCCCCTCACTTCCGGTTTCCGCCTCCCACTTCCGGGTTTCCGACTCCCACTTCCGGGTTCCAACAAATCCCCTCCCCGCCCTCCCCAAACACTTTTTTACACCCTTTCACCCCCTCGCGCGCCTTTTCCCGCCTCCCCCGCTCCTCTCCCCCTCACTTCCGGTTTCCGCCTACCACTTCCGGGTTTCCGACTCCCACTTCCGGGTTCCAACAAATCCCCTCCCCGCCCTCCCCAAACACTTTTTTACACCCTTTCACCCCCTCGGGCGCCTTTTCCCGCCTCCCCCGCTCCTCTCCCCCTCACTTCCGGTTTCCGCCTCCCACTTCCGGGTTTCCGCCTCCCACTTCCGGGTTCCACCCAATCCCCTCCCCGCCCTCCCCAAACACTTTTTTACACCCTTTCACCCCCTCGCACGCCTTTTCCCGCCTCCCCCGCTCCTCTCCCCCTCACTTCCGGTTTCCGCCTCCCACTTCCGGGTTTACGACTCCCACTTCCGGGTTCCAACAAATCCCCTCCCCGCCCTCCCCAAACACTTTTTTACACCCTTTCACCCCCTCGCGCGCCTTTTCCCGCCTCCCCCGCTCCTCTCCCCCTCACTTCCGGTTTCCGCCTCCCACTTCCGGGTTTCCGACTCCCACTTCCGGGTTCCAACAAATCCCCTCCCCGCCCTCCCCAAACACTTTTTTACGCCGTTTCACCCCCTCGCGCGCCTTTTCCCGCCTCCCCCGCTCCTCTCCCCCTCACTTCCGGTTTCCGCCTCCCACTTCCGGGTTTCCGACTCCCACTTCCGTGTTCCAACAAATCCCCTCCCCGCCCTCCCCAAACACTTTTTTACACCCTTTCACCCCCTCGCACGCCTTTTCCCGCCTCCCCCGCTCCTCTCCCCCTCACTTCCGGTTTCCGCCTCCCACTTCCGGGTTTACGACTCCCACTTCCGGGTTCCAACAAATCCCCTCCCCGCCCTCCCCAAACACTTTTTTACACCCTTTCACCCCCTCGCGCGCCTTTTCCCGCCTCCCCCGCTCCTCTCCCCCTCACTTCCGGTTTCCGCCTCCCACTTCCGGGTTTACGACTCCCACTTCCGGGTTCCAACAAATCCCCTCCCCCGCCCTCCCCAAACACTTTTTTACACCGTTTCACCCCCTCGGACGCCTTTTCCCGCCTCCCCCGCTCCTCTCCCCCTCACTTCCGGTTTCCGCCTCCCACTTCCGGGTTTCCGACTCCCACTTCCGGGTTCCAACAAATCCCCTCCCCCGCCCTCCCCAAACACTTTTTTACACCCTTTCACCCCCTCGCGCGCCTTTTCCCGCCTCCCCCGCTCCTCTCCCCCTCACTTCCGGTTTCCGCCTCCCACTTCCGGGTTTCCGACTCCCACTTCCGGGTTCCAACAAATCCCCTCCCCGCCCTCCCCAAACACTTTTTTACACCCTTTCACCCCCTCGCACGCCTTTTCCCGCCTCCCCCGCTCCTCTCCCCCTCACTTCCGGTTTCAGCCTCCCACTTCCGGGTTTCCGACTCCCACTTCCGGGTTCCAACAAATCCCCTCCCCCGCCCTCCCCAAACACTTTTTTACACCCTTTCACCCCCTCGGACGCCTTTTCCCGCCTCCCCCGCTCCTCTCCCCCTCACTTCCGGTTTCCGCCTACCACTTCCGGGTTTCCGCCTCCCACTTCCGGGTTCCACCCAATCCCCTCCCCCGCCCTCCCCAAACACTTTTTTACACCGTTTCACCCCCTCGGACGCCTTTTCCCGCCTCCCCCGCTCCTCTCCCCCTCACTTCCGGTTTCCGCCTCCCACTTCCGGGTTTACGACTCCCACTTCCGGGTTCCAACAAATCCCCTCCCCCGCCCTCCCCAAACACTTTTTTACACCGTTTCACCCCCTCGGGCGCCTTTTCCCGCCTCCCCCGCTCCTCTCCCCCTCACTTCCGGTTTCGGCCTCCCACTTCCGGGATTCCGCCTCCCACTTCCGGGTTCCAACAAATCCCCTCCCCCGCCCTCCCCAAACACTTTTTTACACCCTTTCACCCCCTCGGGCGCCTTTTCCCGCCTCCCCCGCTCCTCTCCCCCTCACTTCCGGTTTCCGCCTCCCACTTCCGGGTTTCCGACTCCCACTTCCGGGTTCCAACAAATCCCCTCCCCGCCCTCCCCAAACACTTTTTTACACCCTTTCACCCCCTCGGGCGCCTTTTCCCGCCTCCCCCGCTCCTCTCCCCCTCACTTCCGGTTTCCGCCTCCCACTTCCGGGTTTCCGCCTCCCACTTCCGGGTTCCAACAAATCCCCTCCCCGCCCTCCCCAAACACTTTTTTACACCCTTTCACCCCCTCGGGCGCCTTTTCCCGCCTCCCCCGCTCCTCTCCCCCTCACTTCCGGTTTCCGCCTCCCACTTCCGGGTTTACGACTCCCACTTCCGGGTTCCAACAAATCCCCTCCCCGCCCTCCCCAAACACTTTTTTACACCCTTTCACCCCCTCGCACGCCTTTTCCCGCCTCCCCCGCTCCTCTCCCCCTCACTTCCGGTTTCCGCCTCCCACTTCCGGGTTTCCGACTCCCACTTCCGGGTTCCAACAAATCCCCTCCCCGCCCTCCCCAAACACTTTTTGACACCGTTTCTCCCCCTCGCACGCCTTTTCCCGCCTCCCCCGCTCCTCTCCCCCTCACTTCCGGTTTCCGCCTCCCACTTCCGGGTTTACGACTCCCACTTCCGGGTTCCAACAAATCCCCTCCCCGCCCTCCCCAAACACTTTTTTACACCCTTTCACCCCCTCGCGCGCCTTTTCCCGCCTCCCCCGCTCCTCTCCCCCTCACTTCCGGTTTCCGCCTCCCACTTCCGGGTTTACGACTCCCACTTCCGGGTTCCAACAAATCCCCTCCCCGCCCTCCCCAAACACTTTTTTACGCCGTTTCACCCCCTCGCGCGCCTTTTCCCGCCTCCCCCGCTCCTCTCCCCCTCACTTCCGGTTTCCGCCTCCCACTTCCGGGTTTCCGACTCCCACTTCCGGGTTCCAACAAATCCCCTCCCCGCCCTCCCCAAACACTTTTTTACGCCCTTTCACCCCCTCGCACGCCTTTTCCCGCCTCCCCCGCTCCTCTCCCCCTCACTTCCGGTTTCCGCCTCCCACTTCCGGGTTTCCGCCTCCCACTTCCGGGTTCCAACAAATCCCCTCCCCGCCCTCCCCAAACACTTTTTTACACCCTTTCACCCCCTCGCACGCCTTTTCCCGCCTCCCCCGCTCCTCTCCCCCTCACTTCCGGTTTCCGCCTCCCACTTCCGGGTTTCCGACTCCCACTTCCGGGTTCCAACAAATCCCCTCCCCGCCCTCCCCAAACACTTTTTTACACCGTTTCTCCCCCTCGCACGCCTTTTCCCGCCTCCCCCGCTCCTCTCCCCCTCACTTCCGGTTTCCGCCTCCCACTTCCGGGTTTCCGACTCCCACTTCCGGTTTCCAACAAATCCCCTCCCCGCCCTCCCCAAACACTTTTTTACACCGTTTCACCCCCTCGGACGCCTTTTCCCGCCTCCCCCGCTCCTCTCCCCCTCACTTCCGGTTTCCGCCTCCCACTTCCGGGTTTCCGACTCCCACTTCCGGGTTCCAACAAATCCCCTCCCCGCCCTCCCCAAACACTTTTTGACACCGTTTCTCCCCCTCGCACGCCTTTTCCCGCCTCCCCCGCTCCTCTCCCCCTCACTTCCGGTTTCCGCCTCCCACTTCCGGGTTTACGACTCCCACTTCCGGGTTCCAACAAATCCCCTCCCCGCCCTCCCCAAACACTTTTTTACACCCTTTCACCCCCTCGCGCGCCTTTTCCCGCCTCCCCCGCTCCTCTCCCCCTCACTTCCGGTTTCCGCCTCCCACTTCCGGGTTTACGACTCCCACTTCCGGGTTCCAACAAATCCCCTCCCCCGCCCTCCCCAAACACTTTTTTACACCCTTTCACCCCCTCGCACGCCTTTTCCCGCCTCCCCCGCTCCTCTCCCCCTCACTTCCGGTTTCCGCCTCCCACTTCCGGGTTTCCGACTCCCACTTCCGGGTTCCAACAAATCCCCTCCCCGCCCTCCCCAAACACTTTTATACACCCTTTCACCCCCTCGCGCGCCTTTTCCCGCCTCCCCCGCTCCTCTCCCCCTCACTTCCGGTTTCCGCCTCCCACTTCCGGGTTTACGACTCCCACTTCCGGGTTCCAACAAATCCCCTCCCCGCCCTCCCCAAACACTTTTTTACGCCGTTTCATCCCCTCGCGCGCCTTTTCCCGCCTCCCCCGCTCCTCTCCCCCTCACTTCCGGTTTCCGCCTCCCACTTCCGGGTTTCCGACTCCCACTTCCGGGTTCCAACAAATCCCCTCCCCGCCCTCCCCAAACACTTTTTTACGCCCTTTCACCCCCTCGCACGCCTTTTCCCGCCTCCCCCGCTCCTCTCCCCCTCACTTCCGGTTTCCGCCTCCCACTTCCGGGTTTACGACTCCCACTTCCGGGTTCCAACAAATCCCCTCCCCGCCCTCCCCAAACACTTTTTTACAGCCTTTCACCCCCTCGCACGCCTTTTCCCGCCTCCCCCGCTCCTCTCCCCCTCACTTCCGGTTTCCGCCTCCCACTTCCGGGTTTCCGACTCCCACTTCCGGGTTCCAACAAATCCCCTCCCCGCCCTCCCCAAACACTTTTTTACGCCGTTTCCCCACCTCGCACGCCTTTTCCCGCCTCCCCCGCTCCTCTCCCCTCACTTCCGGTTTCCGCCTCCCACTTCCGGGTTTCCGACTCCCACTTCCGGGTTCCAACAAATCCCCTCCCCGCCCTCCCCAAACACTTTTTTACACCCTTTCACCCCCTCGGGCGCCTTTTCCCGCCTCCCCCGCTCCTCTCCCCCTCACTTCCGGTTTCCGCCTCCCACTTCCGGGTTTACGACTCCCACTTCCGGGTTCCAACAAATCCCCTCCCCGCCCTCCCCAAACACTTTTTTACGCCGTTTCACCCCCTCGCGCGCCTTTTCCCGCCTCCCCCGCTCCTCTCCCCCTCACTTCCGGTTTCCGCCTCCCACTTCCGGGTTTACGACTCCCACTTCCGGGTTTCCGACTCCCACTTCCGGGTTCCAACAAATCCCCTCCCCGCCCTCCCCAAACACTTTTTTACACCCTTTCACCCCCTCGGGCGCCTTTTCCCGCCTCCCCCGCTCCTCTCCCCCTCACTTCCGGTTTCCGCCTCCCACTTCCGGGTTTACGACTCCCACTTCCGGGTTCCAACAAATCCCCTCCCCGCCCTCCCCAAACACTTTTTTACACCGTTTCACCCCCTCGCACGCCTTTTCCCGCCTCCCCCGCTCCTCTCCCCCTCACTTCCGGTTTCCGCCTCCCACTTCCGGGTTTACGACTCCCACTTCCGGGTTCCAACAAATCCCCTCCCCGCCCTCCCCAAACACTTTTTTACACCCTTTCACCCCCTCGCACGCCTTTTCCCGCCTCCCCCGCTCCTCTCCCCCTCACTTCCGGTTTCCGCCTCCCACTTCCGGGTTTCCGACTCCCACTTCCGGGTTCCAACAAATCCCCTCCCCGCCCTCCCCAAACACTTTTTTACACCCTTTCACCCCCTCGGGCGCCTTTTCCCGCCTCCCCCGCTCCTCTCCCCCTCACTTCCGGTTTCCGCCTCCCACTTCCGGGTTTCCGACTCCCACTTCCGGGTTCCAACAAATCCCCTCCCCGCCCTCCCCAAACACTTTTTTACACCCTTTCACCCCCTCGGGCGCCTTTTCCCGCCTCCCCCGCTCCTCTCCCCCTCACTTCCGGTTTCCGCCTCCCACTTCCGGGTTTCCGACTCCCACTTCCGGGTTCCAACAAATCCCCTCCCCGCCCTCCCCAAACACTTTTTTACACCGTTTCTCCCCCTCGCACGCCTTTTCCCGCCTCCCCCGCTCCTCTCCCCCTCACTTCCGGTTTCCGCCTCCCACTTCCGGGTTTACGACTCCCACTTCCGGGTTCCAACAAATCCCCTCCCCGCCCTCCCCAAACACTTTTTTACACCCTTTCACCCCCTCGCGCGCCTTTTCCCGCCTCCCCCGCTCCTCTCCCCCTCACTTCCGGTTTCCGCCTCCCACTTCCGGGTTTCCGACTCCCACTTCCGGGTTCCAACAAATCCCCTCCCCGCCCTCCCCAAACACTTTTTTACACCCTTTCACCCCCTCGGGCGCCTTTTCCCGCCTCCCCCGCTCCTCTCCCCCTCACTTCCGGTTTCCGCCTCCCACTTCCGGGTTTCCGCCTCCCACTTCCGGGTTCCACCCAATCCCCTCCCCCGCCCTCCCCAAACACTTTTTGACACCGTTTCACCCCCTCGGACTCCTTTTCCCGCCTCCCCCGCTCCTCTCCCCCTCACTTCCGGTTTCCGCCTCCCACTTCCGGGTTTACGACTCCCACTTCCGGGTTCCAACAAATCCCCTCCCCCGCCCTCCCCAAACACTTTTTTACACCCTTTCACCCCCTCGGGCGCCTTTTCCCGCCTCCCCCGCTCCTCTCCCCCTCACTTCCGGTTTCCGCCTCCCACTTCCGGGTTTCCGACTCCCACTTCCGGGTTCCAACAAATCCCCTCCCCGCCCTCCCCAAACACTTTTTTACGCCGTTTCACCCCCTCGCACGCCTTTTCCCGCCTCCCCCGCTCCTCTCCCCCTCACTTCCGGTTTCCGCCTCCCACTTCCGGGTTTACGACTCCCACTTCCGGGTTTCCGACTCCCACTTCCGGGTTCCAACAAATCCCCTCCCCGCCCTCCCCAAACACTTTTTTACACCGTTTCTCCCCCTCGGACGCCTTTTCCCGCCTCCCCCGCTCCTCTCCCCCTCACTTCCGGTTTCCGCCTCCCACTTCCGGGTTTCCGCCTCCCACTTCCGGGTTCCAACAAATCCCCTCCCCGCCCTCCCCAAACACTTTTTTACGCCGTTTCACCCCCTCGCACGCCTTTTCCCGCCTCCCCCGCTCCTCTCCCCCTCACTTCCGGTTTCCGACTCCCACTTCCGGGTTTCCGACTCCCACTTCCGGGTTCCAACAAATCCCCTCCCCGCCCTCCCCAAACACTTTTTTTCGCCGTTTCACCCCCTCGCGCGCCTTTTCCCGCCTCCCCCGCTCCTCTCCCCCTCACTTCCGGTTTCCGCCTCCCACTTCCGGGTTTCCGACTCCCACTTCCGGGTTCCAACAAATCCCCTCCCCGCCCTCCCCAAACACTTTTTTACACCCTTTCACCCCCTCGCACGCCTTTTCCCGCCTCCCCCGCTCCTCTCCCCCTCACTTCCGGTTTCCGCCTCCCACTTCCGGGTTTCCGACTCCCACTTCCGGGTTCCAACAAATCCCCTCACTGCCCTCCCCAAACACTTTTTTACACCGTTTCCCCCCCTCGCACGCCTTTTCCCGCCTCCCCCGCTCCTCTCCCCCTCACTTCCGGTTTCGGCCTCCCACTTCCGGGTTTCCGACTCCCACTTCCGGGTTCCAACAAATCCCCTCCCCGCCCTCCCCAAACACTTTTATACACCCTTTCACCCCCTCGCGCGCCTTTTCCCGCCTCCCCCGCTCCTCTCCCCCTCACTTCCGGTTTCCGCCTCCCACTTCCGGGTTTACGACTCCCACTTCCGGGTTCCAACAAATCCCCTACCCGCCCTCCCCAAACACTTTTTTACGCCGTTTCACCCCCTCGCGCGCCTTTTCCCGCCTCCCCCGCTCCTCTCCCCCTCACTTCCGGTTTCCGCCTCCCACTTCCGGGTTTCCGCCTCCCACTTCCGGGTTCCAACAAATCCCCTCCCCGCCCTCCCCAAACACTTTTTTACGCCCTTTCACCCCCTCGCACGCCTTTTCCCGCCTCCCCCGCTCCTCTCCCCCTCACTTCCGGTTTCCGCCTCCCACTTCCGGGTTTACGACTCCCACTTCCGGGTTCCAACAAATCCCCTCCCCGCCCTCCCCAAACACTTTTATACACCCTTTCACCCCTCGCGCGCCTTTTCCCGCCTCCCCCGCTCCTCTCCCCCTCACTTCCGGTTTCCGCCTCCCACTTCCGGGTTTACGACTCCCACTTCCGGGTTCCAACAAATCCCCTCCCCGCCCTCCCCAAACACTTTTTTACACCGTTTCCCCACCTCGCACGCCTTTTCCCGCCTCCCCCGCTCCTCTCCCCTCACTTCCGGTTTCCGCCTCCCACTTCCGGGTTTCCGACTCCCACTTCCGGGTTCCAACAAATCCCCTCCCCGCCCTCCCCAAACACTTTTTTACACCCTTTCACCCCCTCGGGCGCCTTTTCCCGCCTCCCCCGCTCCTCTCCCCCTCACTTCCGGTTTCCGCCTCCCACTTCCGGGTTTCCGCCTCCCACTTCCGGGTTCCAACAAATCCCCTCCCCGCCCTCCCCAAACACTTTTTTACACCGTTTCTCCCCCTCGGACGCCTTTTCCCGCCTCCCCCGCTCCTCTCCCCCTCACTTCCGGTTTCCGCCTCCCACTTCCGGGTTTACGACTCCCACTTCCGGGTTCCAACAAATCCCCTCCCCCGCCCTCCCCAAACACTTTTTGACACCGTTTCTCCCCCTCGCACGCCTTTTCCCGCCTCCCCCGCTCCTCTCCCCCTCACTTCCGGTTTCAGCCTCCCACTTCCGGGTTTCCGACTCCCACTTCCGGGTTCCAACAAATCCCCTCCCCGCCCTCCCCAAACACTTTTTTACACCCTTTCACCCCCTCGCGCGCCTTTTCCCGCCTCCCCCGCTCCTCTCCCCCTCACTTCCGGTTTCCGCCTCCCACTTCCGGGTTTCCGACTCCCACTTCCGGGTTCCAACAAATCCCCTCCCCGCCCTCCCCAAACACTTTTTTACGCCGTTTCACCCCCTCGCGCGCCTTTTCCCGCCTCCCCCGCTCCTCTCCCCCTCACTTCCGGTTTCCGCCTCCCACTTCCGGGTTTCCGACTCCCACTTCCGTGTTCCAACAAATCCCCTCCCCGCCCTCCCCAAACACTTTTTTACACCCTTTCACCCCCTCGCACGCCTTTTCCCGCCTCCCCCGCTCCTCTCCCCCTCACTTCCGGTTTCCGCCTCCCACTTCCGGGTTTACGACTCCCACTTCCGGGTTCCAACAAATCCCCTCCCCGCCCTCCCCAAACACTTTTTTACGCCGTTTCACCCCCTCGGACGCCTTTTCCCGCCTCCCCCGCTCCTCTCCCCCTCACTTCCGGTTTCCGCCTCCCACTTCCGGGTTTCCGACTCCCACTTCCGGGTTCCAACAAATCCCCTCCCCGCCCTCCCCAAACACTTTTTTACACCCTTTCACCCCCTCGCACGCCTTTTCCCGCCTCCCCCGCTCCTCTCCCCCTCACTTCCGGTTTCCGCCTCCCACTTCCGGGTTTACGACTCCCACTTCCGGGTTCCAACAAATCCCCTCCCCCGCCCTCCCCAAACACTTTTTTACACCCTTTCACCCCCTCGGACGCCTTTTCCCGCCTCCCCCGCTCCTCTCCCCCTCACTTCCGGTTTCCGCCTACCACTTCCGGGTTTCCGCCTCCCACTTCCGGGTTCCACCCAATCCCCTCCCCCGCCCTCCCCAAACACTTTTTTACACCGTTTCACCCCCTCGGACGCCTTTTCCCGCCTCCCCCGCTCCTCTCCCCCTCACTTCCGGTTTCCGCCTCCCACTTCCGGGTTTCCGCCTCCCACTTCCGGGTTCCAACAAATCCCCTCCCCCGCCCTCCCCAAACACTTTTTTACACCGTTTCACCCCCTCGGACGCCTTTTCCCGCCTCCCCCGCTCCTCTCCCCCTCACTTCCGGTTTCGGCCTCCCACTTCCGGGATTCCGCCTCCCACTTCCGGGTTCCAACAAATCCCCTCCCCCGCCCTCCCCAAACACTTTTTTACACCCTTTCAACCCCTCGCGCGCCTTTTCCCGCCTCCCCCGCTCCTCTCCCCCTCACTTCCGGTTTCCGCCTCCCACTTCCGGGTTTCCGACTCCCACTTCCGGGTTCCAACAAATCCCCTCCCCGCCCTCCCCAAACACTTTTTTACACCCTTTCACCCCCTCGGGCGCCTTTTCCCGCCTCCCCCGCTCCTCTCCCCCTCACTTCCGGTTTCCGCCTCCCACTTCCGGGTTTCCGCCTCCCACTTCCGGGTTCCAACAAATCCCCTCCCCGCCCTCCCCAAACACTTTTTTACACCCTTTCACCCCCTCGGGCGCCTTTTCCCGCCTCCCCCGCTCCTCTCCCCCTCACTTCCGGTTTCCGCCTCCCACTTCCGGGTTTACGACTCCCACTTCCGGGTTCCAACAAATCCCCTCCCCGCCCTCCCCAAACACTTTTTTACACCGTTTCACCCCCTCGCACGCCTTTTCCCGCCTCCCCCGCTCCTCTCCCCCTCACTTCCGGTTTCCGCCTCCCACTTCCGGGTTTCCGCCTCCCACTTCCGGGTTCCAACAAATCCCCTCCCCGCCCTCCCCAAACACTTTTTTACACCCTTTCACCCCCTCGCGCGCCTTTTCCCGCCTCCCCCGCTCCTCTCCCCCTCACTTCCGGTTTCCGCCTCCCACTTCCGGGTTTCCGACTCCCACTTCCGGGTTCCAACAAATCCCCTCCCCGCCCTCCCCAAACACTTTTTTACGCCGTTTCATCCCCTCGCGCGCCTTTTCCCGCCTCCCCCGCTCCTCTCCCCCTCACTTCCGGTTTCCGCCTCCCACTTCCGGGTTTACGACTCCCACTTCCGGGTTCCAACAAATCCCCTCCCCGCCCTCCCCAAACACTTTTTTACACCCTTTCACCCCCTCGCGCGCCTTTTCCCGCCTCCCCCGCTCCTCTCCCCCTCACTTCCGGTTTCCGCCTCCCACTTCCGGGTTTCCGACTCCCACTTCCGGGTTCCACCCAATCCCCTCCCCCGCCCTCCCCAAACACTTTTTTACACCGTTTCACCCCCTCGCACGCCTTTTCCCGCCTCCCCCGCTCCTCTCCCCCTCACTTCCGGTTTCCGCCTCCCACTTCCGGGTTTCCGCCTCCCACTTCCGGGTTCCAACAAATCCCCTCCCCGCCCTCCCCAAACACTTTTTTACACCCTTTCACCCCCTCGCGCGCCTTTTCCCGCCTCCCCCGCTCCTCTCCCCCTCACTTCCGGTTTCCGCCTCCCACTTCCGGGTTTACGACTCCCACTTCCGGGTTCCAACAAATCCCCTCCCCGCCCTCCCCAAACACTTTTTTACGCCGTTTCATCCCCTCGCGCGCCTTTTCCCGCCTCCCCCGCTCCTCTCCCCCTCACTTCCGGTTTCCGCCTCCCACTTCCGGGTTTCCGACTCCCACTTCCGGGTTCCAACAAATCCCCTCCCCGCCCTCCCCAAACACTTTTTTACACCCTTTCACCCCCTCGCACGCCTTTTCCCGCCTCCCCCGCTCCTCTCCCCCTCACTTCCGGTTTCCGCCTCCCACTTCCGGGTTTCCGCCTCCCACTTCCGGGTTCCAACAAATCCCCTCCCCGCCCTCCCCAAACACTTTTTTACACCCTTTCACCCCCTCGCGCGCCTTTTCCCGCCTCCCCCGCTCCTCTCCCCCTCACTTCCGGTTTCCGCCTCCCACTTCCGGGTTTCCGACTCCCACTTCCGGGTTCCAACAAATCCCCTCCCCGCCCTCCCCAAACACTTTTTTACACCGTTTCCCCACCTCGCACGCCTTTTCCCGCCTCCCCCGCTCCTCTCCCCCTCACTTCCGGTTTCCGCCTCCCACTTCCGGGTTTCCGACTCCCACTTCCGGGTTCCAACAAATCCCCTCCCCGCCCTCCCCAAACACTTTTTTACACCCTTTCACCCCCTCGGGCGCCTTTTCCCGCCTCCCCCGCTCCTCTCCCCCTCACTTCCGGTTTCCGCCTCCCACTTCCGGGTTTCCGACTCCCACTTCCGGGTTCCAACAAATCCCCTCCCCGCCCTCCCCAAACACTTTTTGACACCGTTTCTCCCCCTCGCACGCCTTTTCCCGCCTCCCCCGCTCCTCTCCCCCTCACTTCCGGTTTCCGCCTCCCACTTCCGGGTTTCCGCCTCCCACTTCCGGGTTCCAACAAATCCCCTCCCCGCCCTCCCCAAACACTTTTTTACACCCTTTCACCCCCTCGCGCGCCTTTTCCCGCCTCCCCCGCTCCTCTCCCCCTCACTTCCGGTTTCAGCCTCCCACTTCCGGGTTTCCGACTCCCACTTCCGGGTTCCACCCAATCCCCTCCCCCGCCCTCCCCAAACACTTTTTTACACCCTTTCATCCCCTCGCGCGCCTTTTCCCGCCTCCCCCGCTCCTCTCCCCCTCACTTCCGGTTTCCGCCTCCCACTTCCGGGTTTACGACTCCCACTTCCGGGTTCCAACAAATCCCCTCCCCGCCCTCCCCAAACACTTTTATACACCCTTTCACCCCCTCGCGCGCCTTTTCCCGCCTCCCCCGCTCCTCTCCCCCTCACTTCCGGTTTCCGCCTCCCACTTCCGGGTTTACGACTCCCACTTCCGGGTTCCAACAAATCCCCTCCCCGCCCTCCCCAAACACTTTTTTACAGCCTTTCACCCCCTCGCACGCCTTTTCCCGCCTCCCCCGCTCCTCTCCCCCTCACTTCCGGTTTCCGCCTCCCACTTCCGGGTTTCCGACTCCCACTTCCGGGTTCCAACAAATCCCCTCCCCGCCCTCCCCAAACACTTTTTTACACCGTTTCCCCACCTCGCACGCCTTTTCCCGCCTCCCCCGCTCCTCTCCCCTCACTTCCGGTTTCCGCCTCCCACTTCCGGGTTTCCGACTCCCACTTCCGGGTTCCAACAAATCCCCTCCCCGCCCTCCCCAAACACTTTTTTACACCGTTTCACCCCCTCGGGCGCCTTTTCCCGCCTCCCCCGCTCCTCTCCCCCTCACTTCCGGTTTCCGCCTCCCACTTCCGGGTTTACGACTCCCACTTCCGGGTTCCAACAAATCCCCTCCCCGCCCTCCCCAAACACTTTTTTACGCCGTTTCACCCCCTCGCGCGCCTTTTCCCGCCTCCCCCGCTCCTCTCCCCCTCACTTCCGGTTTCCGCCTCCCACTTCCGGGTTTACGACTCCCACTTCCGGGTTTCCGACTCCCACTTCCGGGTTCCAACAAATCCCCTCCCCGCCCTCCCCAAACACTTTTTTACACCGTTTCTCCCCCTCGCACGCCTTTTCCCGCCTCCCCCGCTCCTCTCCCCCTCACTTCCGGTTTCCGCCTCCCACTTCCGGGTTTCCGACTCCCACTTCCGGGTTCCAACAAATCCCCTCCCCGCCCTCCCCAAACACTTTTTTACACCCTTTCACCCCCTCGCACGCCTTTTCCCGCCTCCCCCGCTCCTCTCCCCCTCACTTCCGGTTTCCGCCTCCCACTTCCGGGTTTCCGCCTCCCACTTCCGGGTTCCAACAAATCCCCTCCCCGCCCTCCCCAAACACTTTTTTACACCCTTTCAACCCCTCGCGCGCCTTTTCCCGCCTCCCCCGCTCCTCTCCCCCTCACTTCCGGTTTCCGCCTCCCACTTCCGGGTTTCCGACTCCCACTTCCGGGTTCCAACAAATCCCCTCCCCGCCCTCCCCAAACACTTTTTTACACCCTTTCACCCCCTCGCACGCCTTTTCCCGCCTCCCCCGCTCCTCTCCCCCTCACTTCCGGTTTCCGCCTCCCACTTCCGGGTTTCCGACTCCCACTTCCGGGTTCCAACAAATCCCCTCCCCCGCCCTCCCCAAACACTTTTTTACACCCTTTCACCCCCTCGCACGCCTTTTCCCGCCTCCCCCGCTCCTCTCCCCCTCACTTCCGGTTTCCGCCTCCCACTTCCGGGTTTCCGACTCCCACTTCCGGGTTCCAACAAATCCCCTCCCCGCCCTCCCCAAACACTTTTTTACACCCTTTCACCCCCTCGCGCGCCTTTTCCCGCCTCCCCCGCTCCTCTCCCCCTCACTTCCGGTTTCCGCCTCCCACTTCCGGGTTTACGACTCCCACTTCCGGGTTCCAACAAATCCCCTCCCCGCCCTCCCCAAACACTTTTTTACACCGTTTCACCCCCTCGGACGCCTTTTCCCGCCTCCCCCGCTCCTCTCCCCCTCACTTCCGGTTTCAGCCTCCCACTTCCGGGTTTCCGACTCCCACTTCCGGGTTCCAACAAATCCCCTCCCCGCCCTCCCCAAACACTTTTTTACACCCTTTCACCCCCTCGGGCGCCTTTTCCCGCCTCCCCCGCTCCTCTCCCCCTCACTTCCGGTTTCCGCCTCCCACTTCCGGGTTTACGACTCCCACTTCCGGGTTCCACCCAATCCCCTCCCCGCCCTCCCCAAACACTTTTTTACACCGTTTCACCCCCTCGGACGCCTTTTCCCGCCTCCCCCGCTCCTCTCCCCCTCACTTCCGGTTTCCGCCTCCCACTTCCGGGTTTACGACTCCCACTTCCGGGTTCCAACAAATCCCCTCCCCCGCCCTCCCCAAACACTTTTTTACACCGTTTCACCCCCTCGGACGCCTTTTCCCGCCTCCCCCGCTCCTCTCCCCCTCACTTCCGGTTTCCGCCTCCCACTTCCGGGATTCCGCCTCCCACTTCCGGGTTCCAACAAATCCCCTCCCCCGCCCTCCCCAAACACTTTTTTACACCGTTTCACCCCCTCGGACGCCTTTTCCCGCCTCCCCCGCTCCTCTCCCCCTCACTTCCGGTTTCCGCCTCCCACTTCCGGGTTTACGACTCCCACTTCCGGGTTCCAACAAATCCCCTCCCCCGCCCTCCCCAAACACTTTTTTACACCCTTTCAACCCCTCGCACGCCTTTTCCCGCCTCCCCCGCTCCTCTCCCCCTCACTTCCGGTTTCCGCCTCCCACTTCCGGGTTTCCGACTCCCACTTCCGGGTTCCAACAAATCCCCTCCCCGCCCTCCCCAAACACTTTTTTACACCCTTTCACCCCCTCGGGCGCCTTTTCCCGCCTCCCCCGCTCCTCTCCCCCTCACTTCCGGTTTCCGCCTCCCACTTCCGGGTTTCCGACTCCCACTTCCGGGTTCCAACAAATCCCCTCCCCGCCCTCCCCAAACACTTTTTTACACCCTTTCACCCCCTCGGGCGCCTTTTCCCGCCTCCCCCGCTCCTCTCCCCCTCACTTCCGGTTTCCGCCTCCCACTTCCGGGTTTCCGCCTCCCACTTCCGGGTTCCACCCAATCCCCTCCCCGCCCTCCCCAAACACTTTTTTACACCCTTTCACCCCCTCGCACGCCTTTTCCCGCCTCCCCCGCTCCTCTCCCCCTCACTTCCGGTTTCCGCCTCCCACTTCCGGGTTTCCGACTCCCACTTCCGGGTTCCAACAAATCCCCTCCCCGCCCTCCCCAAACACTTTTTTACACCCTTTCACCCCCTCGCACGCCTTTTCCCGCCTCCCCCGCTCCTCTCCCCCTCACTTCCGGTTTCCGCCTCCCACTTCCGGGTTTCCGCCTCCCACTTCCGGGTTCCAACAAATCCCCTCCCCGCCCTCCCCAAACACTTTTTTACACCGTTTCTCCCCCTCGCACGCCTTTTCCCGCCTCCCCCGCTCCTCTCCCCCTCACTTCCGGTTTCCGCCTCCCACTTCCGGGTTTCCGACTCCCACTTCCGGGTTCCAACAAATCCCCTCCCCGCCCTCCCCAAACACTTTTTTACACCCTTTCACCCCCTCGCACGCCTTTTCCCGCCTCCCCCGCTCCTCTCCCCCTCACTTCCGGTTTCCGCCTCCCACTTCCGGGTTTACGACTCCCACTTCCGGGTTCCAACAAATCCCCTCCCCGCCCTCCCCAAACACTTTTTTACACCCTTTCACCCCCTCGCGCGCCTTTTCCCGCCTCCCCCGCTCCTCTCCCCCTCACTTCCGGTTTCCGCCTCCCACTTCCGGGTTTACGACTCCCACTTCCGGGTTCCAACAAATCCCCTCCCCGCCCTCCCCAAACACTTTTTTACACCCTTTCACCCCCTCGGACGCCTTTTCCCGCCTCCCCCGCTCCTCTCCCCCTCACTTCCGGTTTCAGCCTCCCACTTCCGGGTTTACGACTCCCACTTCCGGGTTCCAACAAATCCCCTCCCCGCCCTCCCCAAACACTTTTTTACACCCTTTCACCCCCTCGCGCGCCTTTTCCCGCCTCCCCCGCTCCTCTCCCCCTCACTTCCGGTTTCCGCCTCCCACTTCCGGGTTTCCGACTCCCACTTCCGGGTTCCAACAAATCCCCTCCCCGCCCTCCCCAAACACTTTTTTACACCCTTTCACCCCCTCGCGCGCCTTTTCCCGCCTCCCCCGCTCCTCTCCCCCTCACTTCCGGTTTCCGCCTCCCACTTCCGGGTTTACGACTCCCACTTCCGGGTTCCAACAAATCCCCTCCCCCGCCCTCCCCAAACACTTTTTTACACCGTTTCACCCCCTCGGACGCCTTTTCCCGCCTCCCCCGCTCCTCTCCCCCTCACTTCCGGTTTCCGCCTCCCACTTCCGGGTTTCCGCCTCCCACTTCCGGGTTCCAACAAATCCCCTCCCCCGCCCTCCCCAAACACTTTTTTACACCGTTTCACCCCCTCGGACGCCTTTTCCCGCCTCCCCCGCTCCTCTCCCCCTCACTTCCGGTTTCCGCCTCCCACTTCCGGGTTTACGACTCCCACTTCCGGGTTCCAACAAATCCCCTCCCCCGCCCTCCCCAAACACTTTTTTACACCGTTTCTCCCCCTCGCACGCCTTTTCCCGCCTCCCCCGCTCCTCTCCCCCTCACTTCCGGTTTCCGCCTCCCACTTCCGGGTTTCCGACTCCCACTTCCGGGTTCCAACAAATCCCCTCCCCCGCCCTCCCCAAACACTTTTTTACACCCTTTCACCCCCTCGCACGCCTTTTCCCGCCTCCCCCGCTCCTCTCCCCCTCACTTCCGGTTTCCGCCTCCCACTTCCGGGTTTCCGACTCCCACTTCCGGGTTCCAACAAATCCCCTCCCCGCCCTCCCCAAACACTTTTTTACACCCTTTCACCCCCTCGCGCGCCTTTTCCCGCCTCCCCCGCTCCTCTCCCCCTCACTTCCGGTTTCCGCCTCCCACTTCCGGGTTTCCGACTCCCACTTCCGGGTTCCAACAAATCCCCTCCCCGCCCTCCCCAAACACTTTTTTACACCGTTTCACCCCCTCGGACGCCTTTTCCCGCCTCCCCCGCTCCTCTCCCCCTCACTTCCGGTTTCAGCCTCCCACTTCCGGGTTTCCGACTCCCACTTCCGGGTTCCAACAAATCCCCTCCCCGCCCTCCCCAAACACTTTTTTACACCCTTTCACCCCCTCGGGCGCCTTTTCCCGCCTCCCCCGCTCCTCTCCCCCTCACTTCCGGTTTCCGCCTCCCACTTCCGGGTTTACGACTCCCACTTCCGGGTTCCACCCAATCCCCTCCCCGCCCTCCCCAAACACTTTTTTACACCGTTTCACCCCCTCGGACGCCTTTTCCCGCCTCCCCCGCTCCTCTCCCCCTCACTTCCGGTTTCCGCCTCCCACTTCCGGGTTTACGACTCCCACTTCCGGGTTCCAACAAATCCCCTCCCCCGCCCTCCCCAAACACTTTTTTACACCGTTTCACCCCCTCGGACGCCTTTTCCCGCCTCCCCCGCTCCTCTCCCCCTCACTTCCGGTTTCCGCCTCCCACTTCCGGGATTCCGCCTCCCACTTCCGGGTTCCAACAAATCCCCTCCCCCGCCCTCCCCAAACACTTTTTTACACCGTTTCACCCCCTCGGACGCCTTTTCCCGCCTCCCCCGCTCCTCTCCCCCTCACTTCCGGTTTCCGCCTCCCACTTCCGGGTTTACGACTCCCACTTCCGGGTTCCAACAAATCCCCTCCCCCGCCCTCCCCAAACACTTTTTTACACCCTTTCAACCCCTCGCACGCCTTTTCCCGCCTCCCCCGCTCCTCTCCCCCTCACTTCCGGTTTCCGCCTCCCACTTCCGGGTTTCCGACTCCCACTTCCGGGTTCCAACAAATCCCCTCCCCGCCCTCCCCAAACACTTTTTTACACCCTTTCACCCCCTCGCGCGCCTTTTCCCGCCTCCCCCGCTCCTCTCCCCCTCACTTCCGGTTTCCGCCTCCCACTTCCGGGTTTACGACTCCCACTTCCGGGTTCCAACAAATCCCCTCCCCGCCCTCCCCAAACACTTTTTTACACCCTTTCACCCCCTCGGGCGCCTTTTCCCGCCTCCCCCGCTCCTCTCCCCCTCACTTCCGGTTTCCGCCTCCCACTTCCGGGTTTCCGCCTCCCACTTCCGGGTTCCACCCAATCCCCTCCCCGCCCTCCCCAAACACTTTTTTACACCCTTTCACCCCCTCGCACGCCTTTTCCCGCCTCCCCCGCTCCTCTCCCCCTCACTTCCGGTTTCCGCCTCCCACTTCCGGGTTTCCGACTCCCACTTCCGGGTTCCAACAAATCCCCTCCCCGCCCTCCCCAAACACTTTTTTACACCCTTTCACCCCCTCGCACGCCTTTTCCCGCCTCCCCCGCTCCTCTCCCCCTCACTTCCGGTTTCCGCCTCCCACTTCCGGGTTTCCGCCTCCCACTTCCGGGTTCCAACAAATCCCCTCCCCGCCCTCCCCAAACACTTTTTTACACCGTTTCTCCCCCTCGCACGCCTTTTCCCGCCTCCCCCGCTCCTCTCCCCCTCACTTCCGGTTTCCGCCTCCCACTTCCGGGTTTCCGACTCCCACTTCCGGGTTCCAACAAATCCCCTCCCCGCCCTCCCCAAACACTTTTTTACACCCTTTCACCCCCTCGCGCGCCTTTTCCCGCCTCCCCCGCTCCTCTCCCCCTCACTTCCGGTTTCCGCCTCCCACTTCCGGGTTTCCGACTCCCACTTCCGGGTTCCAACAAATCCCCTCCCCGCCCTCCCCAAACACTTTTTTACACCCTTTCACCCCCTCGCGCGCCTTTTCCCGCCTCCCCCGCTCCTCTCCCCCTCACTTCCGGTTTCCGCCTCCCACTTCCGGGTTTCCGCCTCCCACTTCCGGGTTCCAACAAATCCCCTCCCCGCCCTCCCCAAACACTTTTTTACACCCTTTCACCCCCTCGCACGCCTTTTCCCGCCTCCCCCGCTCCTCTCCCCCTCACTTCCGGTTTCCGCCTCCCACTTCCGGGTTTCCGCCTCCCACTTCCGGGTTCCAACAAATCCCCTCCCCGCCCTCCCCAAACACTTTTTTACACCGTTTCTCCCCCTCGCACGCCTTTTCCCGCCTCCCCCGCTCCTCTCCCCCTCACTTCCGGTTTCCGCCTCCCACTTCCGGGTTTCCGACTCCCACTTCCGGGTTCCAACAAATCCCCTCCCCGCCCTCCCCAAACACTTTTTTACACCCTTTCACCCCCTCGCGCGCCTTTTCCCGCCTCCCCCGCTCCTCTCCCCCTCACTTCCGGTTTCCGCCTCCCACTTCCGGGTTTCCGACTCCCACTTCCGGGTTCCAACAAATCCCCTCCCCGCCCTCCCCAAACACTTTTTTACACCCTTTCACCCCCTCGCGCGCCTTTTCCCGCCTCCCCCGCTCCTCTCCCCCTCACTTCCGGTTTCCGCCTCCCACTTCCGGGATTCCGCCTCCCACTTCCGGGTTCCAACAAATCCCCTCCCCCGCCCTCCCCAAACACTTTTTTACACCGTTTCACCCCCTCGGACGCCTTTTCCCGCCTCCCCCGCTCCTCTCCCCCTCACTTCCGGTTTCCGCCTCCCACTTCCGGGTTTACGACTCCCACTTCCGGGTTCCAACAAATCCCCTCCCCCGCCCTCCCCAAACACTTTTTTACACCGTTTCACCCCCTCGGACGCCTTTTCCCGCCTCCCCCGCTCCTCTCCCCCTCACTTCCGGTTTCCGCCTCCCACTTCCGGGTTTACGACTCCCACTTCCGGGTTCCAACAAATCCCCTCCCCCGCCCTCCCCAAACACTTTTTTACACCCTTTCAACCCCTCGGGCGCCTTTTCCCGCCTCCCCCGCTCCTCTCCCCCTCACTTCCGGTTTCCGCCTCCCACTTCCGGGTTTCCGACTCCCACTTCCGGGTTCCAACAAATCCCCTCCCCCGCCCTCCCCAAACACTTTTTTACACCCTTTCACCCCCTCGCACGCCTTTTCCCGCCTCCCCCGCTCCTCTCCCCCTCACTTCCGGTTTCCGCCTCCCACTTCCGGGTTTCCGACTCCCACTTCCGGGTTCCAACAAATCCCCTCCCCGCCCTCCCCAAACACTTTTTTACACCCTTTCACCCCCTCGCGCGCCTTTTCCCGCCTCCCCCGCTCCTCTCCCCCTCACTTCCGGTTTCCGCCTCCCACTTCCGGGTTTCCGCCTCCCACTTCCGGGTTCCAACAAATCCCCTCCCCGCCCTCCCCAAACACTTTTTTACACCGTTTCACCCCCTCGGACGCCTTTTCCCGCCTCCCCCGCTCCTCTCCCCCTCACTTCCGGTTTCAGCCTCCCACTTCCGGGTTTCCGACTCCCACTTCCGGGTTCCAACAAATCCCCTCCCCGCCCTCCCCAAACACTTTTTTACACCCTTTCACCCCCTCGGGCGCCTTTTCCCGCCTCCCCCGCTCCTCTCCCCCTCACTTCCGGTTTCCGCCTCCCACTTCCGGGTTTACGACTCCCACTTCCGGGTTCCACCCAATCCCCTCCCCGCCCTCCCCAAACACTTTTTTACACCGTTTCACCCCCTCGGACGCCTTTTCCCGCCTCCCCCGCTCCTCTCCCCCTCACTTCCGGTTTCCGCCTCCCACTTCCGGGTTTACGACTCCCACTTCCGGGTTCCAACAAATCCCCTCCCCCGCCCTCCCCAAACACTTTTTTACACCGTTTCACCCCCTCGGACGCCTTTTCCCGCCTCCCCCGCTCCTCTCCCCCTCACTTCCGGTTTCCGCCTCCCACTTCCGGGATTCCGCCTCCCACTTCCGGGTTCCAACAAATCCCCTCCCCCGCCCTCCCCAAACACTTTTTTACACCGTTTCACCCCCTCGGACGCCTTTTCCCGCCTCCCCCGCTCCTCTCCCCCTCACTTCCGGTTTCCGCCTCCCACTTCCGGGTTTACGACTCCCACTTCCGGGTTCCAACAAATCCCCTCCCCCGCCCTCCCCAAACACTTTTTTACACCCTTTCAACCCCTCGCACGCCTTTTCCCGCCTCCCCCGCTCCTCTCCCCCTCACTTCCGGTTTCCGCCTCCCACTTCCGGGTTTCCGACTCCCACTTCCGGGTTCCAACAAATCCCCTCCCCGCCCTCCCCAAACACTTTTTTACACCCTTTCACCCCCTCGCGCGCCTTTTCCCGCCTCCCCCGCTCCTCTCCCCCTCACTTCCGGTTTCCGCCTCCCACTTCCGGGTTTACGACTCCCACTTCCGGGTTCCAACAAATCCCCTCCCCGCCCTCCCCAAACACTTTTTTACACCCTTTCACCCCCTCGGGCGCCTTTTCCCGCCTCCCCCGCTCCTCTCCCCCTCACTTCCGGTTTCCGCCTCCCACTTCCGGGTTTCCGCCTCCCACTTCCGGGTTCCACCCAATCCCCTCCCCGCCCTCCCCAAACACTTTTTTACACCCTTTCACCCCCTCGCACGCCTTTTCCCGCCTCCCCCGCTCCTCTCCCCCTCACTTCCGGTTTCCGCCTCCCACTTCCGGGTTTCCGACTCCCACTTCCGGGTTCCAACAAATCCCCTCCCCGCCCTCCCCAAACACTTTTTTACACCCTTTCACCCCCTCGCACGCCTTTTCCCGCCTCCCCCGCTCCTCTCCCCCTCACTTCCGGTTTCCGCCTCCCACTTCCGGGTTTCCGCCTCCCACTTCCGGGTTCCAACAAATCCCCTCCCCGCCCTCCCCAAACACTTTTTTACACCGTTTCTCCCCCTCGCACGCCTTTTCCCGCCTCCCCCGCTCCTCTCCCCCTCACTTCCGGTTTCCGCCTCCCACTTCCGGGTTTCCGACTCCCACTTCCGGGTTCCAACAAATCCCCTCCCCGCCCTCCCCAAACACTTTTTTACACCCTTTCACCCCCTCGCACGCCTTTTCCCGCCTCCCCCGCTCCTCTCCCCCTCACTTCCGGTTTCCGCCTCCCACTTCCGGGTTTACGACTCCCACTTCCGGGTTCCAACAAATCCCCTCCCCGCCCTCCCCAAACACTTTTTTACACCCTTTCACCCCCTCGCGCGCCTTTTCCCGCCTCCCCCGCTCCTCTCCCCCTCACTTCCGGTTTCCGCCTCCCACTTCCGGGTTTACGACTCCCACTTCCGGGTTCCAACAAATCCCCTCCCCGCCCTCCCCAAACACTTTTTTACACCCTTTCACCCCCTCGGACGCCTTTTCCCGCCTCCCCCGCTCCTCTCCCCCTCACTTCCGGTTTCAGCCTCCCACTTCCGGGTTTCCGACTCCCACTTCCGGGTTCCAACAAATCCCCTCCCCGCCCTCCCCAAACACTTTTTTACACCCTTTCACCCCCTCGCGCGCCTTTTCCCGCCTCCCCCGCTCCTCTCCCCCTCACTTCCGGTTTCCGCCTCCCACTTCCGGGTTTCCGACTCCCACTTCCGGGTTCCAACAAATCCCCTCCCCGCCCTCCCCAAACACTTTTTTACACCCTTTCACCCCCTCGCGCGCCTTTTCCCGCCTCCCCCGCTCCTCTCCCCCTCACTTCCGGTTTCCGCCTCCCACTTCCGGGTTTACGACTCCCACTTCCGGGTTCCAACAAATCCCCTCCCCCGCCCTCCCCAAACACTTTTTTACACCGTTTCACCCCCTCGGACGCCTTTTCCCGCCTCCCCCGCTCCTCTCCCCCTCACTTCCGGTTTCCGCCTCCCACTTCCGGGATTCCGCCTCCCACTTCCGGGTTCCAACAAATCCCCTCCCCCGCCCTCCCCAAACACTTTTTTACACCGTTTCACCCCCTCGGACGCCTTTTCCCGCCTCCCCCGCTCCTCTCCCCCTCACTTCCGGTTTCCGCCTCCCACTTCCGGGTTTACGACTCCCACTTCCGGGTTCCAACAAATCCCCTCCCCCGCCCTCCCCAAACACTTTTTTACACCCTTTCAACCCCTCGGGCGCCTTTTCCCGCCTCCCCCGCTCCTCTCCCCCTCACTTCCGGTTTCCGCCTCCCACTTCCGGGTTTACGACTCCCACTTCCGGGTTCCAACAAATCCCCTCCCCGCCCTCCCCAAACACTTTTTTACACCCTTTCACCCCCTCGGACGCCTTTTCCCGCCTCCCCCGCTCCTCTCCCCCTCACTTCCTGTTTCCGCCTCCCACTTCCGGGTTTACGACTCCCACTTCCGGGTTCCAACAAATCCCCTCCCCGCCCTCCCCAAACACTTTTTTACACCCTTTCACCCCCTCGGGCGCCTTTTCCCGCCTCCCCCGCTCCTCTCCCCCTCACTTCCGGTTTCCGCCTCCCACTTCCGGGTTTCCGCCTCCCACTTCCGGGTTCCACCCAATCCCCTCCCCGCCCTCCCCAAACACTTTTTTACACCCTTTCACCCCCTCGCACGCCTTTTCCCGCCTCCCCCGCTCCTCTCCCCCTCACTTCCGGTTTCCGCCTCCCACTTCCGGGTTTACGACTCCCACTTCCGGGTTCCAACAAATCCCCTCCCCGCCCTCCCCAAACACTTTTTTACACCCTTTCACCCCCTCGGACGCCTTTTCCCGCCTCCCCCGCTCCTCTCCCCCTCACTTCCGGTTTCCGCCTCCCACTTCCGGGTTTACGACTCCCACTTCCGGGTTCCAACAAATCCCCTCCCCGCCCTCCCCAAACACTTTTATACACCCTTTCACCCCCTCGCGCGCCTTTTCCCGCCTCCCCCGCTCCTCTCCCCCTCACTTCCGGTTTCCGCCTCCCACTTCCGGGTTTACGACTCCCACTTCCGGGTTCCAACAAATCCCCTCCCCGCCCTCCCCAAACACTTTTTTACGCCGTTTCACCCCCTCGCGCGCCTTTTCCCGCCTCCCCCGCTCCTCTCCCCCTCACTTCCGGTTTCCGCCTCCCACTTCCGGGTTTCCGACTCCCACTTCCGGGTTCCAACAAATCCCCTCCCCGCCCTCCCCAAACACTTTTTTACGCCCTTTCACCCCCTCGCACGCCTTTTCCCGCCTCCCCCGCTCCTCTCCCCCTCACTTCCGGTTTCCGCCTCCCACTTCCGGGTTTACGACTCCCACTTCCGGGTTCCAACAAATCCCCTCCCCGCCCTCCCCAAACACTTTTTTACACCCTTTCACCCCCTCGCACGCCTTTTCCCGCCTCCCCCGCTCCTCTCCCCCTCACTTCCGGTTTCCGCCTCCCACTTCCGGGTTTCCGACTCCCACTTCCGGGTTCCAACAAATCCCCTCCCCGCCCTCCCCAAACACTTTTATACACCCTTTCACCCCCTCGCGCGCCTTTTCCCGCCTCCCCCGCTCCTCTCCCCCTCACTTCCGGTTTCCGCCTCCCACTTCCGGGTTTACGACTCCCACTTCCGGGTTCCAACAAATCCCCTACCCGCCCTCCCCAAACACTTTTTTACGCCCTTTCACCCCCTCGCGCGCCTTTTCCCGCCTCCCCCGCTCCTCTCCCCCTCACTTCCGGTTTCCGCCTCCCACTTCCGGGTTTCCGCCTCCCACTTCCGGGTTCCAACAAATCCCCTCCCCGCCCTCCCCAAACACTTTTTTACGCCCTTTCACCCCCTCGCACGCCTTTTCCCGCCTCCCCCGCTCCTCTCCCCCTCACTTCCGGTTTCCGCCTCCCACTTCCGGGTTTCCGACTCCCACTTCCGGGTTCCAACAAATCCCCTCCCCGCCCTCCCCAAACACTTTTTTACACCCTTTCACCCCTCGCGCGCCTTTTCCCGCCTCCCCCGCTCCTCTCCCCCTCACTTCCGGTTTCCGCCTCCCACTTCCGGGTTTACGACTCCCACTTCCGGGTTCCAACAAATCCCCTCCCCGCCCTCCCCAAACACTTTTTTACACCGTTTCCCCACCTCGCACGCCTTTTCCCGCCTCCCCCGCTCCTCTCCCCCTCACTTCCGGTTTCCGCCTCCCACTTCCGGGTTTCCGACTCCCACTTCCGGGTTCCAACAAATCCCCTCCCCGCCCTCCCCAAACACTTTTTTACACCCTTTCACCCCCTCGCGCGCCTTTTCCCGCCTCCCCCGCTCCTCTCCCCCTCACTTCCGGTTTCCGCCTCCCACTTCCGGGTTTACGACTCCCACTTCCGGGTTCCAACAAATCCCCTCCCCGCCCTCCCCAAACACTTTTTTACGCCGTTTCACCCCCTCGCGCGCCTTTTCCCGCCTCCCCCGCTCCTCTCCCCCTCACTTCCGGTTTCCGCCTCCCACTTCCGGGTTTCCGACTCCCACTTCCGGGTTCCAACAAATCCCCTCCCCGCCCTCCCCAAACACTTTTTTACGCCCTTTCACCCCCTCGCACGCCTTTTCCCGCCTCCCCCGCTCCTCTCCCCCTCACTTCCGGTTTCCGCCTCCCACTTCCGGGTTTACGACTCCCACTTCCGGGTTCCAACAAATCCCCTCCCCGCCCTCCCCAAACACTTTTTTACACCCTTTCACCCCCTCGCACGCCTTTTCCCGCCTCCCCCGCTCCTCTCCCCCTCACTTCCGGTTTCCGCCTCCCACTTCCGGGTTTCCGACTCCCACTTCCGGGTTCCAACAAATCCCCTCCCCGCCCTCCCCAAACACTTTTATACACCCTTTCACCCCCTCGCGCGCCTTTTCCCGCCTCCCCCGCTCCTCTCCCCCTCACTTCCGGTTTCCGCCTCCCACTTCCGGGTTTACGACTCCCACTTCCGGGTTCCAACAAATCCCCTACCCGCCCTCCCCAAACACTTTTTTACGCCCTTTCACCCCCTCGGGCGCCTTTTCCCGCCTCCCCCGCTCCTCTCCCCCTCACTTCCGGTTTCCGCCTCCCACTTCCGGGTTTCCGCCTCCCACTTCCGGGTTCCAACAAATCCCCTCCCCGCCCTCCCCAAACACTTTTTTACGCCCTTTCACCCCCTCGCACGCCTTTTCCCGCCTCCCCCGCTCCTCTCCCCCTCACTTCCGGTTTCCGCCTCCCACTTCCGGGTTTCCGACTCCCACTTCCGGGTTCCAACAAATCCCCTCCCCGCCCTCCCCAAACACTTTTTTACACCCTTTCACCCCTCGCGCGCCTTTTCCCGCCTCCCCCGCTCCTCTCCCCCTCACTTCCGGTTTCCGCCTCCCACTTCCGGGTTTACGACTCCCACTTCCGGGTTCCAACAAATCCCCTCCCCGCCCTCCCCAAACACTTTTTTACACCGTTTCAACCCCTCGCACGCCTTTTCCCGCCTCCCCCGCTCCTCTCCCCCTCACTTCCGGTTTCCGCCTCCCACTTCCGGGTTTCCGACTCCCACTTCCGGGTTCCAACAAATCCCCTCCCCGCCCTCCCCAAACACTTTTTTACACCCTTTCACCCCCTCGCGCGCCTTTTCCCGCCTCCCCCGCTCCTCTCCCCCTCACTTCCGGTTTCCGCCTCCCACTTCCGGGTTTCCGACTCCCACTTCCGGGTTCCAACAAATCCCCTCCCCGCCCTCCCCAAACACTTTTTTACGCCGTTTCACCCCCTCGCGCGCCTTTTCCCGCCTCCCCCGCTCCTCTCCCCCTCACTTCCGGTTTCCGCCTCCCACTTCCGGGTTTCCGACTCCCACTTCCGGGTTCCAACAAATCCCCTCCCCGCCCTCCCCAAACACTTTTTTACACCCTTTCACCCCCTCGCACGCCTTTTCCCGCCTCCCCCGCTCCTCTCCCCCTCACTTCCGGTTTCCGCCTCCCACTTCCGGGTTTACGACTCCCACTTCCGGGTTCCAACAAATCCCCTCCCCGCCCTCCCCAAACACTTTTTTACACCCTTTCACCCCCTCGCGCGCCTTTTCCCGCCTCCCCCGCTCCTCTCCCCCTCACTTCCGGTTTCCGCCTCCCACTTCCGGGTTTACGACTCCCACTTCCGGGTTCCACCCAATCCCCTCCCCGCCCTCCCCAAACACTTTTTTACACCCTTTCACCCCCTCGGACGCCTTTTCCCGCCTCCCCCGCTCCTCTCCCCCTCACTTCCGGTTTCCGCCTCCCACTTCCGGGTTTACGACTCCCACTTCCGGGTTCCAACAAATCCCCTCCCCCGCCCTCCCCAAACACTTTTTTACACCCTTTCACCCCCTCGCGCGCCTTTTCCCGCCTCCCCCGCTCCTCTCCCCCTCACTTCCGGTTTCCGCCTCCCACTTCCGGGTTTCCGACTCCCACTTCCGGGTTCCAACAAATCCCCTCCCCGCCCTCCCCAAACACTTTTTTACACCCTTTCACCCCCTCGGGCGCCTTTTCCCGCCTCCCCCGCTCCTCTCCCCCTCACTTCCGGTTTCAGCCTCCCACTTCCGGGTTTCCGACTCCCACTTCCGGGTTCCAACAAATCCCCTCCCCCGCCCTCCCCAAACACTTTTTTACACCCTTTCACCCCCTCGGACGCCTTTTCCCGCCTCCCCCGCTCCTCTCCCCCTCACTTCCGGTTTCCGCCTACCACTTCCGGGTTTCCGCCTCCCACTTCCGGGTTCCACCCAATCCCCTCCCCCGCCCTCCCCAAACACTTTTTTACACCGTTTCACCCCCTCGGACGCCTTTTCCCGCCTCCCCCGCTCCTCTCCCCCTCACTTCCGGTTTCCGCCTCCCACTTCCGGGTTTCCGCCTCCCACTTCCGGGTTCCAACAAATCCCCTCCCCCGCCCTCCCCAAACACTTTTTTACACCGTTTCACCCCCTCGGACGCCTTTTCCCGCCTCCCCCGCTCCTCTCCCCCTCACTTCCGGTTTCGGCCTCCCACTTCCGGGATTCCGCCTCCCACTTCCGGGTTCCAACAAATCCCCTCCCCCGCCCTCCCCAAACACTTTTTTACACCCTTTCAACCCCTCGCGCGCCTTTTCCCGCCTCCCCCGCTCCTCTCCCCCTCACTTCCGGTTTCCGCCTCCCACTTCCGGGTTTCCGACTCCCACTTCCGGGTTCCAACAAATCCCCTCCCCGCCCTCCCCAAACACTTTTTTACACCCTTTCACCCCCTCGGGCGCCTTTTCCCGCCTCCCCCGCTCCTCTCCCCCTCACTTCCGGTTTCCGCCTCCCACTTCCGGGTTTCCGCCTCCCACTTCCGGGTTCCAACAAATCCCCTCCCCGCCCTCCCCAAACACTTTTTTACACCCTTTCACCCCCTCGGGCGCCTTTTCCCGCCTCCCCCGCTCCTCTCCCCCTCACTTCCGGTTTCCGCCTCCCACTTCCGGGTTTACGACTCCCACTTCCGGGTTCCAACAAATCCCCTCCCCGCCCTCCCCAAACACTTTTTTACACCCTTTCACCCCCTCGCACGCCTTTTCCCGCCTCCCCCGCTCCTCTCCCCCTCACTTCCGGTTTCCGCCTCCCACTTCCGGGTTTCCGCCTCCCACTTCCGGGTTCCAACAAATCCCCTCCCCGCCCTCCCCAAACACTTTTTTACACCCTTTCACCCCCTCGCGCGCCTTTTCCCGCCTCCCCCGCTCCTCTCCCCCTCACTTCCGGTTTCCGCCTCCCACTTCCGGGTTTCCGACTCCCACTTCCGGGTTCCAACAAATCCCCTCCCCGCCCTCCCCAAACACTTTTTGACACCGTTTCTCCCCCTCGCACGCCTTTTCCCGCCTCCCCCGCTCCTCTCCCCCTCACTTCCGGTTTCCGCCTCCCACTTCCGGGTTTCCGACTCCCACTTCCGGGTTCCAACAAATCCCCTCCCCGCCCTCCCCAAACACTTTTTTACGCCGTTTCACCCCCTCGCGCGCCTTTTCCCGCCTCCCCCGCTCCTCTCCCCCTCACTTCCGGTTTCCGCCTCCCACTTCCGGGTTTCCGACTCCCACTTCCGGGTTCCAACAAATCCCCTCCCCGCCCTCCCCAAACACTTTTTTACGCCGTTTCACCCCCTCGCACGCCTTTTCCCGCCTCCCCCGCTCCTCTCCCCCTCACTTCCGGTTTCCGCCTCCCACTTCCGGGTTTCCGCCTCCCACTTCCGGGTTCCAACAAATCCCCTCCCCGCCCTCCCCAAACACTTTTTTACACCCTTTCACCCCCTCGCACGCCTTTTCCCGCCTCCCCCGCTCCTCTCCCCCTCACTTCCGGTTTCCGCCTCCCACTTCCGGGTTTCCGACTCCCACTTCCGGGTTCCAACAAATCCCCTCCCCGCCCTCCCCAAACACTTTTTTACACCGTTTCTCCCCCTCGCACGCCTTTTCCCGCCTCCCCCGCTCCTCTCCCCCTCACTTCCGGTTTCCGCCTCCCACTTCCGGGTTTCCGACTCCCACTTCCGGGTTCCAACAAATCCCCTCCCCGCCCTCCCCAAACACTTTTTTACACCGTTTCACCCCCTCGGACGCCTTTTCCCGCCTCCCCCGCTCCTCTCCCCCTCACTTCCGGTTTCCGCCTCCCACTTCCGGGTTTCCGACTCCCACTTCCGGGTTCCAACAAATCCCCTCCCCGCCCTCCCCAAACACTTTTTTACACCGTTTCTCCCCCTCGCACGCCTTTTCCCGCCTCCCCCGCTCCTCTCCCCCTCACTTCCGGTTTCCGCCTCCCACTTCCGGGTTTACGACTCCCACTTCCGGGTTCCAACAAATCCCCTCCCCGCCCTCCCCAAACACTTTTTTACACCCTTTCACCCCCTCGCACGCCTTTTCCCGCCTCCCCCGCTCCTCTCCCCCTCACTTCCGGTTTCCGCCTCCCACTTCCGGGTTTCCGACTCCCACTTCCGGGTTCCAACAAATCCCCTCCCCGCCCTCCCCAAACACTTTTTGACACCGTTTCTCCCCCTCGCACGCCTTTTCCCGCCTCCCCCGCTCCTCTCCCCCTCACTTCCGGTTTCCGCCTCCCACTTCCGGGTTTCCGCCTCCCACTTCCGGGTTCCAACAAATCCCCTCCCCGCCCTCCCCAAACACTTTTTTACACCCTTTCACCCCCTCGCGCGCCTTTTCCCGCCTCCCCCGCTCCTCTCCCCCTCACTTCCGGTTTCCGCCTCCCACTTCCGGGTTTACGACTCCCACTTCCGGGTTCCAACAAATCCCCTCCCCGCCCTCCCCAAACACTTTTTTACGCCGTTTCATCCCCTCGCGCGCCTTTTCCCGCCTCCCCCGCTCCTCTCCCCCTCACTTCCGGTTTCCGCCTCCCACTTCCGGGTTTCCGACTCCCACTTCCGGGTTCCAACAAATCCCCTCCCCGCCCTCCCCAAACACTTTTTTACGCCCTTTCACCCCCTCGCACGCCTTTTCCCGCCTCCCCCGCTCCTCTCCCCCTCACTTCCGGTTTCCGCCTCCCACTTCCGGGTTTCCGCCTCCCACTTCCGGGTTCCAACAAATCCCCTCCCCGCCCTCCCCAAACACTTTTTTACACCCTTTCTCCCCCTCGGGCGCCTTTTCCCGCCTCCCCCGCTCCTCTCCCCCTCACTTCCGGTTTCCGCCTCCCACTTCCGGGTTTCCGACTCCCACTTCCGGGTTCCAACAAATCCCCTCCCCGCCCTCCCCAAACACTTTTTTACACCGTTTCCCCACCTCGCACGCCTTTTCCCGCCTCCCCCGCTCCTCTCCCCTCACTTCCGGTTTCCGCCTCCCACTTCCGGGTTTCCGACTCCCACTTCCGGGTTCCAACAAATCCCCTCCCCGCCCTCCCCAAACACTTTTTTACACCGTTTCACCCCCTCGGGCGCCTTTTCCCGCCTCCCCCGCTCCTCTCCCCCTCACTTCCGGTTTCCGCCTCCCACTTCCGGGTTTACGACTCCCACTTCCGGGTTCCAACAAATCCCCTCCCCGCCCTCCCCAAACACTTTTTTACGCCGTTTCACCCCCTCGCGCGCCTTTTCCCGCCTCCCCCGCTCCTCTCCCCCTCACTTCCGGTTTCCGCCTCCCACTTCCGGGTTTACGACTCCCACTTCCGGGTTTCCGACTCCCACTTCCGGGTTCCAACAAATCCCCTCCCCGCCCTCCCCAAACACTTTTTTACACCGTTTCTCCCCCTCGCACGCCTTTTCCCGCCTCCCCCGCTCCTCTCCCCCTCACTTCCGGTTTCCGCCTCCCACTTCCGGGTTTACGACTCCCACTTCCGGGTTCCAACAAATCCCCTCCCCGCCCTCCCCAAACACTTTTTTACACCGTTTCACCCCCTCGCACGCCTTTTCCCGCCTCCCCCGCTCCTCTCCCCCTCACTTCCGGTTTCCGCCTCCCACTTCCGGGTTTACGACTCCCACTTCCGGGTTCCAACAAATCCCCTCCCCGCCCTCCCCAAACACTTTTTTACACCCTTTCACCCCCTCGCACGCCTTTTCCCGCCTCCCCCGCTCCTCTCCCCCTCACTTCCGGTTTCCGCCTCCCACTTCCGGGTTTACGACTCCCACTTCCGGGTTCCAACAAATCCCCTCCCCGCCCTCCCCAAACACTTTTTTACACCCTTTCACCCCCTCGCACGCCTTTTCCCGCCTCCCCCGCTCCTCTCCCCCTCACTTCCGGTTTCCGCCTCCCACTTCCGGGTTTCCGACTCCCACTTCCGGGTTCCAACAAATCCCCTCCCCGCCCTCCCCAAACACTTTTTTACACCCTTTCACCCCCTCGGGCGCCTTTTCCCGCCTCCCCCGCTCCTCTCCCCCTCACTTCCGGTTTCCGCCTCCCACTTCCGGGTTTCCGACTCCCACTTCCGGGTTCCAACAAATCCCCTCCCCGCCCTCCCCAAACACTTTTTTACACCCTTTCACCCCCTCGGGCGCCTTTTCCCGCCTCCCCCGCTCCTCTCCCCCTCACTTCCGGTTTCCGCCTCCCACTTCCGGGTTTCCGACTCCCACTTCCGGGTTCCAACAAATCCCCTCCCCGCCCTCCCCAAACACTTTTTTACACCGTTTCTCCCCCTCGCACGCCTTTTCCCGCCTCCCCCGCTCCTCTCCCCCTCACTTCCGGTTTCCGCCTCCCACTTCCGGGTTTACGACTCCCACTTCCGGGTTCCAACAAATCCCCTCCCCGCCCTCCCCAAACACTTTTTTACACCCTTTCACCCCCTCGCGCGCCTTTTCCCGCCTCCCCCGCTCCTCTCCCCCTCACTTCCGGTTTCCGCCTCCCACTTCCGGGTTTCCGACTCCCACTTCCGGGTTCCAACAAATCCCCTCCCCCGCCCTCCCCAAACACTTTTTTACACCGTTTCACCCCCTCGGACGCCTTTTCCCGCCTCCCCCGCTCCTCTTCCCCTCACTTCCGGTTTCCGCCTCCCACTTCCGGGTTTCCGCCTCCCACTTCCGGGTTCCACCCAATCCCCTCCCCCGCCCTCCCCAAACACTTTTTGACACCGTTTCACCCCCTCGGACTCCTTTTCCCGCCTCCCCCGCTCCTCTCCCCCTCACTTCCGGTTTCCGCCTCCCACTTCCGGGTTTACGACTCCCACTTCCGGGTTCCAACAAATCCCCTCCCCCGCCCTCCCCAAACACTTTTTTACACCCTTTCACCCCCTCGGGCGCCTTTTCCCGCCTCCCCCGCTCCTCTCCCCCTCACTTCCGGTTTCCGCCTCCCACTTCCGGGTTTCCGACTCCCACTTCCGGGTTCCAACAAATCCCCTCCCCGCCCTCCCCAAACACTTTTTTACGCCGTTTCACCCCCTCGCACGCCTTTTCCCGCCTCCCCCGCTCCTCTCCCCCTCACTTCCGGTTTCCGCCTCCCACTTCCGGGTTTACGACTCCCACTTCCGGGTTTCCGACTCCCACTTCCGGGTTCCAACAAATCCCCTCCCCGCCCTCCCCAAACACTTTTTTACACCGTTTCTCCCCCTCGGACGCCTTTTCCCGCCTCCCCCGCTCCTCTCCCCCTCACTTCCGGTTTCCGCCTCCCACTTCCGGGTTTCCGCCTCCCACTTCCGGGTTCCAACAAATCCCCTCCCCGCCCTCCCCAAACACTTTTTTACGCCGTTTCACCCCCTCGCACGCCTTTTCCCGCCTCCCCCGCTCCTCTCCCCCTCACTTCCGGTTTCCGCCTCCCACTTCCGGGTTTCCGACTCCCACTTCCGGGTTCCAACAAATCCCCTCCCCGCCCTCCCCAAACACTTTTTTTCGCCGTTTCACCCCCTCGCGCGCCTTTTCCCGCCTCCCCCGCTCCTCTCCCCCTCACTTCCGGTTTCCGCCTCCCACTTCCGGGTTTCCGCCTCCCACTTCCGGGTTCCAACAAATCCCCTCCCCGCCCTCCCCAAACACTTTTTTACACCCTTTCACCCCCTCGCACGCCTTTTCCCGCCTCCCCCGCTCCTCTCCCCCTCACTTCCGGTTTCCGCCTCCCACTTCCGGGTTTCCGACTCCCACTTCCGGGTTCCAACAAATCCCCTCACTGCCCTCCCCAAACACTTTTTTACACCGTTTCCCCCCCTCGCACGCCTTTTCCCGCCTCCCCCGCTCCTCTCCCCCTCACTTCCGGTTTCGGCCTCCCACTTCCGGGTTTCCGACTCCCACTTCCGGGTTCCAACAAATCCCCTCCCCGCCCTCCCCAAACACTTTTATACACCCTTTCACCCCCTCGCGCGCCTTTTCCCGCCTCCCCCGCTCCTCTCCCCCTCACTTCCGGTTTCCGCCTCCCACTTCCGGGTTTACGACTCCCACTTCCGGGTTCCAACAAATCCCCTACCCGCCCTCCCCAAACACTTTTTTACACCCTTTCACCCCCTCGCGCGCCTTTTCCCGCCTCCCCCGCTCCTCTCCCCCTCACTTCCGGTTTCCGCCTCCCACTTCCGGGTTTCCGCCTCCCACTTCCGGGTTCCAACAAATCCCCTCCCCGCCCTCCCCAAACACTTTTTTACGCCCTTTCACCCCCTCGCACGCCTTTTCCCGCCTCCCCCGCTCCTCTCCCCCTCACTTCCGGTTTCCGCCTCCCACTTCCGGGTTTACGACTCCCACTTCCGGGTTCCAACAAATCCCCTCCCCGCCCTCCCCAAACACTTTTATACACCCTTTCACCCCTCGCGCGCCTTTTCCCGCCTCCCCCGCTCCTCTCCCCCTCACTTCCGGTTTCCGCCTCCCACTTCCGGGTTTACGACTCCCACTTCCGGGTTCCAACAAATCCCCTCCCCGCCCTCCCCAAACACTTTTTTACACCGTTTCCCCACCTCGCACGCCTTTTCCCGCCTCCCCCGCTCCTCTCCCCTCACTTCCGGTTTCCGCCTCCCACTTCCGGGTTTCCGACTCCCACTTCCGGGTTCCAACAAATCCCCTCCCCGCCCTCCCCAAACACTTTTTTACACCCTTTCACCCCCTCGGGCGCCTTTTCCCGCCTCCCCCGCTCCTCTCCCCCTCACTTCCGGTTTCCGCCTCCCACTTCCGGGTTTCCGCCTCCCACTTCCGGGTTCCAACAAATCCCCTCCCCGCCCTCCCCAAACACTTTTTTACACCGTTTCTCCCCCTCGGACGCCTTTTCCCGCCTCCCCCGCTCCTCTCCCCCTCACTTCCGGTTTCCGCCTCCCACTTCCGGGTTTACGACTCCCACTTCCGGGTTCCAACAAATCCCCTCCCCCGCCCTCCCCAAACACTTTTTGACACCGTTTCTCCCCCTCGCACGCCTTTTCCCGCCTCCCCCGCTCCTCTCCCCCTCACTTCCGGTTTCAGCCTCCCACTTCCGGGTTTCCGACTCCCACTTCCGGGTTCCAACAAATCCCCTCCCCGCCCTCCCCAAACACTTTTTTACACCCTTTCACCCCCTCGCGCGCCTTTTCCCGCCTCCCCCGCTCCTCTCCCCCTCACTTCCGGTTTCCGCCTCCCACTTCCGGGTTTCCGACTCCCACTTCCGGGTTCCAACAAATCCCCTCCCCGCCCTCCCCAAACACTTTTTTACGCCGTTTCACCCCCTCGCGCGCCTTTTCCCGCCTCCCCCGCTCCTCTCCCCCTCACTTCCGGTTTCCGCCTCCCACTTCCGGGTTTCCGACTCCCACTTCCGTGTTCCAACAAATCCCCTCCCCGCCCTCCCCAAACACTTTTTTACACCCTTTCACCCCCTCGCACGCCTTTTCCCGCCTCCCCCGCTCCTCTCCCCCTCACTTCCGGTTTCCGCCTCCCACTTCCGGGTTTACGACTCCCACTTCCGGGTTCCAACAAATCCCCTCCCCGCCCTCCCCAAACACTTTTTTACGCCGTTTCACCCCCTCGGACGCCTTTTCCCGCCTCCCCCGCTCCTCTCCCCCTCACTTCCGGTTTCCGCCTCCCACTTCCGGGTTTCCGACTCCCACTTCCGGGTTCCAACAAATCCCCTCCCCGCCCTCCCCAAACACTTTTTTACACCCTTTCACCCCCTCGCACGCCTTTTCCCGCCTCCCCCGCTCCTCTCCCCCTCACTTCCGGTTTCCGCCTCCCACTTCCGGGTTTACGACTCCCACTTCCGGGTTCCAACAAATCCCCTCCCCGCCCTCCCCAAACACTTTTTTACACCCTTTCACCCCCTCGGACGCCTTTTCCCGCCTCCCCCGCTCCTCTCCCCCTCACTTCCGGTTTCCGCCTACCACTTCCGGGTTTCCGCCTCCCACTTCCGGGTTCCACCCAATCCCCTCCCCCGCCCTCCCCAAACACTTTTTTACACCGTTTCACCCCCTCGGACGCCTTTTCCCGCCTCCCCCGCTCCTCTCCCCCTCACTTCCGGTTTCCGCCTCCCACTTCCGGGTTTCCGCCTCCCACTTCCGGGTTCCAACAAATCCCCTCCCCCGCCCTCCCCAAACACTTTTTTACACCGTTTCACCCCCTCGGACGCCTTTTCCCGCCTCCCCCGCTCCTCTCCCCCTCACTTCCGGTTTCGGCCTCCCACTTCCGGGATTCCGCCTCCCACTTCCGGGTTCCAACAAATCCCCTCCCCCGCCCTCCCCAAACACTTTTTTACACCCTTTCAACCCCTCGCGCGCCTTTTCCCGCCTCCCCCGCTCCTCTCCCCCTCACTTCCGGTTTCCGCCTCCCACTTCCGGGTTTCCGACTCCCACTTCCGGGTTCCAACAAATCCCCTCCCCGCCCTCCCCAAACACTTTTTTACACCCTTTCACCCCCTCGGGCGCCTTTTCCCGCCTCCCCCGCTCCTCTCCCCCTCACTTCCGGTTTCCGCCTCCCACTTCCGGGTTTCCGCCTCCCACTTCCGGGTTCCAACAAATCCCCTCCCCGCCCTCCCCAAACACTTTTTTACACCCTTTCACCCCCTCGGGCGCCTTTTCCCGCCTCCCCCGCTCCTCTCCCCCTCACTTCCGGTTTCCGCCTCCCACTTCCGGGTTTACGACTCCCACTTCCGGGTTCCAACAAATCCCCTCCCCGCCCTCCCCAAACACTTTTTTACACCGTTTCACCCCCTCGCACGCCTTTTCCCGCCTCCCCCGCTCCTCTCCCCCTCACTTCCGGTTTCCGCCTCCCACTTCCGGGTTTCCGCCTCCCACTTCCGGGTTCCAACAAATCCCCTCCCCGCCCTCCCCAAACACTTTTTTACACCCTTTCACCCCCTCGCGCGCCTTTTCCCGCCTCCCCCGCTCCTCTCCCCCTCACTTCCGGTTTCCGCCTCCCACTTCCGGGTTTCCGACTCCCACTTCCGGGTTCCAACAAATCCCCTCCCCGCCCTCCCCAAACACTTTTTTACGCCGTTTCATCCCCTCGCGCGCCTTTTCCCGCCTCCCCCGCTCCTCTCCCCCTCACTTCCGGTTTCCGCCTCCCACTTCCGGGTTTACGACTCCCACTTCCGGGTTCCAACAAATCCCCTCCCCGCCCTCCCCAAACACTTTTTTACACCCTTTCACCCCCTCGCGCGCCTTTTCCCGCCTCCCCCGCTCCTCTCCCCCTCACTTCCGGTTTCCGCCTCCCACTTCCGGGTTTCCGACTCCCACTTCCGGGTTCCAACAAATCCCCTCCCCGCCCTCCCCAAACACTTTTTTACGCCGTTTCATCCCCTCGCGCGCCTTTTCCCGCCTCCCCCGCTCCTCTCCCCCTCACTTCCGGTTTCCGCCTCCCACTTCCGGGTTTACGACTCCCACTTCCGGGTTCCAACAAATCCCCTCCCCGCCCTCCCCAAACACTTTTTTACACCCTTTCACCCCCTCGCGCGCCTTTTCCCGCCTCCCCCGCTCCTCTCCCCCTCACTTCCGGTTTCCGCCTCCCACTTCCGGGTTTACGACTCCCACTTCCGGGTTCCAACAAATCCCCTCCCCGCCCTCCCCAAACACTTTTTTACGCCGTTTCATCCCCTCGCGTGCCTTTTCCCGCCTCCCCCGCTCCTCTCCCCCTCACTTCCGGTTTCCGCCTCCCACTTCCGGGTTTCCGACTCCCACTTCCGGGTTCCAACAAATCCCCTCCCCGCCCTCCCCAAACACTTTTTTACACCCTTTCACCCCCTCGCACGCCTTTTCCCGCCTCCCCCGCTCCTCTCCCCCTCACTTCCGGTTTCCGCCTCCCACTTCCGGGTTTCCGCCTCCCACTTCCGGGTTCCAACAAATCCCCTCCCCGCCCTCCCCAAACACTTTTTTACACCCTTTCACCCCCTCGCACGCCTTTTCCCGCCTCCCCCGCTCCTCTCCCCCTCACTTCCGGTTTCCGCCTCCCACTTCCGGGTTTCCGACTCCCACTTCCGGGTTCCAACAAATCCCCTCCCCGCCCTCCCCAAACACTTTTTTACACCGTTTCCCCACCTCGCACGCCTTTTCCCGCCTCCCCCGCTCCTCTCCCCCTCACTTCCGGTTTCCGCCTCCCACTTCCGGGTTTCCGACTCCCACTTCCGGGTTCCAACAAATCCCCTCCCCGCCCTCCCCAAACACTTTTTTACACCCTTTCACCCCCTCGGGCGCCTTTTCCCGCCTCCCCCGCTCCTCTCCCCCTCACTTCCGGTTTCCGCCTCCCACTTCCGGGTTTCCGACTCCCACTTCCGGGTTCCAACAAATCCCCTCCCCGCCCTCCCCAAACACTTTTTGACACCGTTTCTCCCCCTCGCACGCCTTTTCCCGCCTCCCCCGCTCCTCTCCCCCTCACTTCCGGTTTCCGCCTCCCACTTCCGGGTTTCCGCCTCCCACTTCCGGGTTCCAACAAATCCCCTCCCCGCCCTCCCCAAACACTTTTTTACACCCTTTCACCCCCTCGCGCGCCTTTTCCCGCCTCCCCCGCTCCTCTCCCCCTCACTTCCGGTTTCAGCCTCCCACTTCCGGGTTTCCGACTCCCACTTCCGGGTTCCACCCAATCCCCTCCCCCGCCCTCCCCAAACACTTTTTTACACCCTTTCATCCCCTCGCGCGCCTTTTCCCGCCTCCCCCGCTCCTCTCCCCCTCACTTCCGGTTTCCGCCTCCCACTTCCGGGTTTACGACTCCCACTTCCGGGTTCCAACAAATCCCCTCCCCGCCCTCCCCAAACACTTTTATACACCCTTTCACCCCCTCGCGCGCCTTTTCCCGCCTCCCCCGCTCCTCTCCCCCTCACTTCCGGTTTCCGCCTCCCACTTCCGGGTTTACGACTCCCACTTCCGGGTTCCAACAAATCCCCTCCCCGCCCTCCCCAAACACTTTTTTACAGCCTTTCACCCCCTCGCACGCCTTTTCCCGCCTCCCCCGCTCCTCTCCCCCTCACTTCCGGTTTCCGCCTCCCACTTCCGGGTTTCCGACTCCCACTTCCGGGTTCCAACAAATCCCCTCCCCGCCCTCCCCAAACACTTTTTTACACCGTTTCCCCACCTCGCACGCCTTTTCCCGCCTCCCCCGCTCCTCTCCCCTCACTTCCGGTTTCCGCCTCCCACTTCCGGGTTTACGACTCCCACTTCCGGGTTCCAACAAATCCCCTCCCCGCCCTCCCCAAACACTTTTTTACACCGTTTCACCCCCTCGGGCGCCTTTTCCCGCCTCCCCCGCTCCTCTCCCCCTCACTTCCGGTTTCCGCCTCCCACTTCCGGGTTTACGACTCCCACTTCCGGGTTTCCGACTCCCACTTCCGGGTTCCAACAAATCCCCTCCCCGCCCTCCCCAAACACTTTTTTACACCGTTTCTCCCCCTCGCACGCCTTTTCCCGCCTCCCCCGCTCCTCTCCCCCTCACTTCCGGTTTCCGCCTCCCACTTCCGGGTTTCCGACTCCCACTTCCGGGTTCCAACAAATCCCCTCCCCGCCCTCCCCAAACACTTTTTTACACCGTTTCACCCCCTCGCACGCCTTTTCCCGCCTCCCCCGCTCCTCTCCCCCTCACTTCCGGTTTCCGCCTCCCACTTCCGGGTTTACGACTCCCACTTCCGGGTTCCAACAAATCCCCTCCCCGCCCTCCCCAAACACTTTTTTACACCCTTTCACCCCCTCGCACGCCTTTTCCCGCCTCCCCCGCTCCTCTCCCCCTCACTTCCGGTTTCCGCCTCCCACTTCCGGGTTTCCGCCTCCCACTTCCGGGTTCCAACAAATCCCCTCCCCGCCCTCCCCAAACACTTTTTTACACCCTTTCACCCCCTCGGACGCCTTTTCCCGCCTCCCCCGCTCCTCTCCCCCTCACTTCCGGTTTCCGCCTCCCACTTCCGGGTTTCCGCCTCCCACTTCCGGGTTCCAACAAATCCCCTCCCCCGCCCTCCCCAAACACTTTTTTACACCGTTTCACCCCCTCGGACGCCTTTTCCCGCCTCCCCCGCTCCTCTCCCCCTCACTTCCGGTTTCCGCCTCCCACTTCCGGGTTTCCGACTCCCACTTCCGGGTTCCAACAAATCCCCTCCCCCGCCCTCCCCAAACACTTTTTTACACCCTTTCAACCCCTCGCGCGCCTTTTCCCGCCTCCCCCGCTCCTCTCCCCCTCACTTCCGGTTTCCGCCTCCCACTTCCGGGTTTCCGACTCCCACTTCCGGGTTCCAACAAATCCCCTCCCCGCCCTCCCCAAACACTTTTTTACACCCTTTCACCCCCTCGCACGCCTTTTCCCGCCTCCCCCGCTCCTCTCCCCCTCACTTCCGGTTTCCGCCTCCCACTTCCGGGTTTCCGACTCCCACTTCCGGGTTCCAACAAATCCCCTCCCCCGCCCTCCCCAAACACTTTTTTACACCCTTTCACCCCCTCGCACGCCTTTTCCCGCCTCCCCCGCTCCTCTCCCCCTCACTTCCGGTTTCCGCCTCCCACTTCCGGGTTTCCGACTCCCACTTCCGGGTTCCAACAAATCCCCTCCCCGCCCTCCCCAAACACTTTTTTACACCCTTTCACCCCCTCGCGCGCCTTTTCCCGCCTCCCCCGCTCCTCTCCCCCTCACTTCCGGTTTCCGCCTCCCACTTCCGGGTTTCCGACTCCCACTTCCGGGTTCCAACAAATCCCCTCCCCGCCCTCCCCAAACACTTTTTTACACCGTTTCACCCCCTCGGACGCCTTTTCCCGCCTCCCCCGCTCCTCTCCCCCTCACTTCCGGTTTCAGCCTCCCACTTCCGGGTTTCCGACTCCCACTTCCGGGTTCCAACAAATCCCCTCCCCGCCCTCCCCAAACACTTTTTTACACCCTTTCACCCCCTCGGGCGCCTTTTCCCGCCTCCCCCGCTCCTCTCCCCCTCACTTCCGGTTTCCGCCTCCCACTTCCGGGTTTACGACTCCCACTTCCGGGTTCCACCCAATCCCCTCCCCGCCCTCCCCAAACACTTTTTTACACCGTTTCACCCCCTCGGACGCCTTTTCCCGCCTCCCCCGCTCCTCTCCCCCTCACTTCCGGTTTCCGCCTCCCACTTCCGGGTTTACGACTCCCACTTCCGGGTTCCAACAAATCCCCTCCCCCGCCCTCCCCAAACACTTTTTTACACCGTTTCACCCCCTCGGACGCCTTTTCCCGCCTCCCCCGCTCCTCTCCCCCTCACTTCCGGTTTCCGCCTCCCACTTCCGGGATTCCGCCTCCCACTTCCGGGTTCCAACAAATCCCCTCCCCCGCCCTCCCCAAACACTTTTTTACACCGTTTCACCCCCTCGGACGCCTTTTCCCGCCTCCCCCGCTCCTCTCCCCCTCACTTCCGGTTTCCGCCTCCCACTTCCGGGTTTACGACTCCCACTTCCGGGTTCCAACAAATCCCCTCCCCCGCCCTCCCCAAACACTTTTTTACACCCTTTCAACCCCTCGCACGCCTTTTCCCGCCTCCCCCGCTCCTCTCCCCCTCACTTCCGGTTTCCGCCTCCCACTTCCGGGTTTCCGACTCCCACTTCCGGGTTCCAACAAATCCCCTCCCCGCCCTCCCCAAACACTTTTTTACACCCTTTCACCCCCTCGCACGCCTTTTCCCGCCTCCCCCGCTCCTCTCCCCCTCACTTCCGGTTTCCGCCTCCCACTTCCGGGTTTCCGCCTCCCACTTCCGGGTTCCAACAAATCCCCTCCCCGCCCTCCCCAAACACTTTTTTACACCCTTTCACCCCCTCGCACGCCTTTTCCCGCCTCCCCCGCTCCTCTCCCCCTCACTTCCGGTTTCCGCCTCCCACTTCCGGGTTTCCGACTCCCACTTCCGGGTTCCAACAAATCCCCTCCCCGCCCTCCCCAAACACTTTTTTACACCCTTTCACCCCCTCGCACGCCTTTTCCCGCCTCCCCCGCTCCTCTCCCCCTCACTTCCGGTTTCCGCCTCCCACTTCCGGGTTTCCGACTCCCACTTCCGGGTTCCAACAAATCCCCTCCCCGCCCTCCCCAAACACTTTTTTACACCCTTTCACCCCCTCGCACGCCTTTTCCCGCCTCCCCCGCTCCTCTCCCCCTCACTTCCGGTTTCCGCCTCCCACTTCCGGGTTTCCGCCTCCCACTTCCGGGTTCCAACAAATCCCCTCCCCGCCCTCCCCAAACACTTTTTTACACCGTTTCTCCCCCTCGCACGCCTTTTCCCGCCTCCCCCGCTCCTCTCCCCCTCACTTCCGGTTTCCGCCTCCCACTTCCGGGTTTCCGACTCCCACTTCCGGGTTCCAACAAATCCCCTCCCCGCCCTCCCCAAACACTTTTTTACACCCTTTCACCCCCTCGCACGCCTTTTCCCGCCTCCCCCGCTCCTCTCCCCCTCACTTCCGGTTTCCGCCTCCCACTTCCGGGTTTACGACTCCCACTTCCGGGTTCCAACAAATCCCCTCCCCGCCCTCCCCAAACACTTTTTTACACCCTTTCACCCCCTCGCGCGCCTTTTCCCGCCTCCCCCGCTCCTCTCCCCCTCACTTCCGGTTTCCGCCTCCCACTTCCGGGTTTACGACTCCCACTTCCGGGTTCCAACAAATCCCCTCCCCGCCCTCCCCAAACACTTTTTTACACCCTTTCACCCCCTCGGACGCCTTTTCCCGCCTCCCCCGCTCCTCTCCCCCTCACTTCCGGTTTCAGCCTCCCACTTCCGGGTTTCCGACTCCCACTTCCGGGTTCCAACAAATCCCCTCCCCGCCCTCCCCAAACACTTTTTTACACCCTTTCACCCCCTCGCGCGCCTTTTCCCGCCTCCCCCGCTCCTCTCCCCCTCACTTCCGGTTTCCGCCTCCCACTTCCGGGTTTCCGACTCCCACTTCCGGGTTCCAACAAATCCCCTCCCCGCCCTCCCCAAACACTTTTTTACACCCTTTCACCCCCTCGCGCGCCTTTTCCCGCCTCCCCCGCTCCTCTCCCCCTCACTTCCGGTTTCCGCCTCCCACTTCCGGGTTTACGACTCCCACTTCCGGGTTCCAACAAATCCCCTCCCCCGCCCTCCCCAAACACTTTTTTACACCGTTTCACCCCCTCGGACGCCTTTTCCCGCCTCCCCCGCTCCTCTCCCCCTCACTTCCGGTTTCCGCCTCCCACTTCCGGGTTTACGACTCCCACTTCCGGGTTCCAACAAATCCCCTCCCCTGCCCTCCCCAAACACTTTTTTACACCGTTTCACCCCCTCGGACGCCTTTTCCCGCCTCCCCCGCTCCTCTCCCCCTCACTTCCGGTTTCCGCCTCCCACTTCCGGGTTTACGACTCCCACTTCCGGGTTCCAACAAATCCCCTCCCCCGCCCTCCCCAAACACTTTTTTACACCCTTTCAACCCCTCGGGCGCCTTTTCCCGCCTCCCCCGCTCCTCTCCCCCTCACTTCCGGTTTCCGCCTCCCACTTCCGGGTTTCCGACTCCCACTTCCGGGTTCCAACAAATCCCCTCCCCCGCCCTCCCCAAACACTTTTTTACACCCTTTCACCCCCTCGCACGCCTTTTCCCGCCTCCCCCGCTCCTCTCCCCCTCACTTCCGGTTTCCGACTCCCACTTCCGGGTTTCCGACTCCCACTTCCGGGTTCCAACAAATCCCCTCCCCGCCCTCCCCAAACACTTTTTTACACCCTTTCACCCCCTCGCGCGCCTTTTCCCGCCTCCCCCGCTCCTCTCCCCCTCACTTCCGGTTTCCGCCTCCCACTTCCGGGTTTCCGACTCCCACTTCCGGGTTCCAACAAATCCCCTCCCCGCCCTCCCCAAACACTTTTTTACACCGTTTCACCCCCTCGGACGCCTTTTCCCGCCTCCCCCGCTCCTCTCCCCCTCACTTCCGGTTTCCGCCTCCCACTTCCGGGTTTCCGACTCCCACTTCCGGGTTCCAACAAATCCCCTCCCCGCCCTCCCCAAACACTTTTTTACACCCTTTCACCCCCTCGGGCGCCTTTTCCCGCCTCCCCCGCTCCTCTCCCCCTCACTTCCGGTTTCCGACTCCCACTTCCGGGTTTCCGACTCCCACTTCCGGGTTCCAACAAATCCCCTCCCCGCCCTCCCCAAACACTTTTTTACACCGTTTCACCCCCTCGGACGCCTTTTCCCGCCTCCCCCGCTCCTCTCCCCCTCACTTCCGGTTTCAGCCTCCCACTTCCGGGTTTCCGACTCCCACTTCCGGGTTCCAACAAATCCCCTCCCCGCCCTCCCCAAACACTTTTTTACACCCTTTCACCCCCTCGGGCGCCTTTTCCCGCCTCCCCCGCTCCTCTCCCCCTCACTTCCGGTTTCCGACTCCCACTTCCGGGTTTCCGACTCCCACTTCCGGGTTCCAACAAATCCCCTCCCCGCCCTCCCCAAACACTTTTTTACACCCTTTCACCCCCTCGCACGCCTTTTCCCGCCTCCCCCGCTCCTCTCCCCCTCACTTCCGGTTTCCGCCTCCCACTTCCGGGTTTACGACTCCCACTTCCGGGTTCCAACAAATCCCCTCCCCCGCCCTCCCCAAACACTTTTTTACACCGTTTCACCCCCTCGGACGCCTTTTCCCGCCTCCCCCGCTCCTCTCCCCCTCACTTCCGGTTTCCGCCTCCCACTTCCGGGATTCCGCCTCCCACTTCCGGGTTCCAACAAATCCCCTCCCCCGCCCTCCCCAAACACTTTTTTACACCGTTTCACCCCCTCGGACGCCTTTTCCCGCCTCCCCCGCTCCTCTCCCCCTCACTTCCGGTTTCCGCCTCCCACTTCCGGGTTTACGACTCCCACTTCCGGGTTCCAACAAATCCCCTCCCCCGCCCTCCCCAAACACTTTTTTACACCCTTTCAACCCCTCGCACGCCTTTTCCCGCCTCCCCCGCTCCTCTCCCCCTCACTTCCGGTTTCCGCCTCCCACTTCCGGGTTTCCGACTCCCACTTCCGGGTTCCAACAAATCCCCTCCCCGCCCTCCCCAAACACTTTTTTACACCCTTTCACCCCCTCGCGCGCCTTTTCCCGCCTCCCCCGCTCCTCTCCCCCTCACTTCCGGTTTCCGCCTCCCACTTCCGGGTTTACGACTCCCACTTCCGGGTTCCAACAAATCCCCTCCCCGCCCTCCCCAAACACTTTTTTACACCCTTTCACCCCCTCGGGCGCCTTTTCCCGCCTCCCCCGCTCCTCTCCCCCTCACTTCCGGTTTCCGCCTCCCACTTCCGGGTTTACGACTCCCACTTCCGGGTTCCACCCAATCCCCTCCCCGCCCTCCCCAAACACTTTTTTACACCCTTTCACCCCCTCGCACGCCTTTTCCCGCCTCCCCCGCTCCTCTCCCCCTCACTTCCGGTTTCCGCCTCCCACTTCCGGGTTTCCGACTCCCACTTCCGGGTTCCAACAAATCCCCTCCCCGCCCTCCCCAAACACTTTTTTACACCCTTTCACCCCCTCGCACGCCTTTTCCCGCCTCCCCCGCTCCTCTCCCCCTCACTTCCGGTTTCCGCCTCCCACTTCCGGGTTTCCGCCTCCCACTTCCGGGTTCCAACAAATCCCCTCCCCGCCCTCCCCAAACACTTTTTTACACCGTTTCTCCCCCTCGCACGCCTTTTCCCGCCTCCCCCGCTCCTCTCCCCCTCACTTCCGGTTTCCGCCTCCCACTTCCGGGTTTCCGACTCCCACTTCCGGGTTCCAACAAATCCCCTCCCCGCCCTCCCCAAACACTTTTTTACACCCTTTCACCCCCTCGCACGCCTTTTCCCGCCTCCCCCGCTCCTCTCCCCCTCACTTCCGGTTTCCGCCTCCCACTTCCGGGTTTACGACTCCCACTTCCGGGTTCCAACAAATCCCCTCCCCGCCCTCCCCAAACACTTTTTTACACCCTTTCACCCCCTCGCGCGCCTTTTCCCGCCTCCCCCGCTCCTCTCCCCCTCACTTCCGGTTTCCGCCTCCCACTTCCGGGTTTACGACTCCCACTTCCGGGTTCCAACAAATCCCCTCCCCGCCCTCCCCAAACACTTTTTTACACCCTTTCACCCCCTCGGACGCCTTTTCCCGCCTCCCCCGCTCCTCTCCCCCTCACTTCCGGTTTCAGCCTCCCACTTCCGGGTTTCCGACTCCCACTTCCGGGTTCCAACAAATCCCCTCCCCGCCCTCCCCAAACACTTTTTTACACCCTTTCACCCCCTCGCGCGCCTTTTCCCGCCTCCCCCGCTCCTCTCCCCCTCACTTCCGGTTTCCGCCTCCCACTTCCGGGTTTCCGACTCCCACTTCCGGGTTCCAACAAATCCCCTACCCGCCCTCCCCAAACACTTTTTTACACCCTTTCACCCCCTCGCGCGCCTTTTCCCGCCTCCCCCGCTCCTCTCCCCCTCACTTCCGGTTTCCGCCTCCCACTTCCGGGTTTACGACTCCCACTTCCGGGTTCCAACAAATCCCCTCCCCCGCCCTCCCCAAACACTTTTTTACACCGTTTCACCCCCTCGGACGCCTTTTCCCGCCTCCCCCGCTCCTCTCCCCCTCACTTCCGGTTTCCGCCTCCCACTTCCGGGATTCCGCCTCCCACTTCCGGGTTCCAACAAATCCCCTCCCCCGCCCTCCCCAAACACTTTTTTACACCGTTTCACCCCCTCGGACGCCTTTTCCCGCCTCCCCCGCTCCTCTCCCCCTCACTTCCGGTTTCCGCCTCCCACTTCCGGGTTTCCGACTCCCACTTCCGGGTTCCAACAAATCCCCTCCCCGCCCTCCCCAAACACTTTTTTACACCGTTTCACCCCCTCGGACGCCTTTTCCCGCCTCCCCCGCTCCTCTCCCCCTCACTTCCGGTTTCAGCCTCCCACTTCCGGGTTTCCGACTCCCACTTCCGGGTTCCAACAAATCCCCTCCCCGCCCTCCCCAAACACTTTTTTACACCCTTTCACCCCCTCGCACGCCTTTTCCCGCCTCCCCCGCTCCTCTCCCCCTCACTTCCGGTTTCCGCCTCCCACTTCCGGGTTTACGACTCCCACTTCCGGGTTCCACCCAATCCCCTCCCCGCCCTCCCCAAACACTTTTTTACACCGTTTCACCCCCTCGGACGCCTTTTCCCGCCTCCCCCGCTCCTCTCCCCCTCACTTCCGGTTTCAGCCTCCCACTTCCGGGTTTACGACTCCCACTTCCGGGTTCCAACAAATCCCCTCCCCCGCCCTCCCCAAACACTTTTTTACACCCTTTCACCCCCTCGCGCGCCTTTTCCCGCCTCCCCCGCTCCTCTCCCCCTCACTTCCGGTTTCCGCCTCCCACTTCCGGGTTTCCGACTCCCACTTCCGGGTTCCAACAAATCCCCTCCCCCGCCCTCCCCAAACACTTTTTTACACCGTTTCACCCCCTCGGACGCCTTTTCCCGCCTCCCCCGCTCCTCTCCCCCTCACTTCCGGTTTCCGCCTCCCACTTCCGGGTTTACGACTCCCACTTCCGGGTTCCAACAAATCCCCTCCCCCGCCCTCCCCAAACACTTTTTTACACCCTTTCAACCCCTCGCACGCCTTTTCCCGCCTCCCCCGCTCCTCTCCCCCTCACTTCCGGTTTCCGCCTCCCACTTCCGGGTTTCCGACTCCCACTTCCGGGTTCCAACAAATCCCCTCCCCGCCCTCCCCAAACACTTTTTTACACCCTTTCACCCCCTCGCGCGCCTTTTCCCGCCTCCCCCGCTCCTCTCCCCCTCACTTCCGGTTTCCGCCTCCCACTTCCGGGTTTACGACTCCCACTTCCGGGTTCCAACAAATCCCCTCCCCGCCCTCCCCAAACACTTTTTTACACCCTTTCACCCCCTCGGGCGCCTTTTCCCGCCTCCCCCGCTCCTCTCCCCCTCACTTCCGGTTTCCGCCTCCCACTTCCGGGTTTACGACTCCCACTTCCGGGTTCCACCCAATCCCCTCCCCGCCCTCCCCAAACACTTTTTTACACCCTTTCACCCCCTCGCACGCCTTTTCCCGCCTCCCCCGCTCCTCTCCCCCTCACTTCCGGTTTCCGCCTCCCACTTCCGGGTTTCCGACTCCCACTTCCGGGTTCCAACAAATCCCCTCCCCGCCCTCCCCAAACACTTTTTTACACCCTTTCACCCCCTCGCGCGCCTTTTCCCGCCTCCCCCGCTCCTCTCCCCCTCACTTCCGGTTTCCGCCTCCCACTTCCGGGTTTCCGACTCCCACTTCCGGGTTCCAACAAATCCCCTCCCCGCCCTCCCCAAACACTTTTTTACGCCGTTTCTCCCCCTCGCGCGCCTTTTCCCGCCTCCCCCGCTCCTCTCCCCCTCACTTCCGGTTTCCGCCTCCCACTTCCGGGTTTCCGACTCCCACTTCCGGGTTCCAACAAATCCCCTCCCCGCCCTCCCCAAACACTTTTTTACACCCTTTCACCCCCTCGCACGCCTTTTCCCGCCTCCCCCGCTCCTCTCCCCCTCACTTCCGGTTTCCGCCTCCCACTTCCGGGTTTACGACTCCCACTTCCGGGTTCCAACAAATCCCCTCCCCGCCCTCCCCAAACACTTTTTTACACCCTTTCACCCCCTCGCGCGCCTTTTCCCGCCTCCCCCGCTCCTCTCCCCCTCACTTCCGGTTTCCGCCTCCCACTTCCGGGTTTACGACTCCCACTTCCGGGTTCCAACAAATCCCCTCCCCGCCCTCCCCAAACACTTTTTTACACCCTTTCACCCCCTCGGACGCCTTTTCCCGCCTCCCCCGCTCCTCTCCCCCTCACTTCCGGTTTCAGCCTCCCACTTCCGGGTTTCCGACTCCCACTTCCGGGTTCCAACAAATCCCCTCCCCGCCCTCCCCAAACACTTTTTTACACCCTTTCACCCCCTCGCGCGCCTTTTCCCGCCTCCCCCGCTCCTCTCCCCCTCACTTCCGGTTTCCGCCTCCCACTTCCGGGTTTCCGACTCCCACTTCCGGGTTCCAACAAATCCCCTCCCCGCCCTCCCCAAACACTTTTTTACACCCTTTCACCCCCTCGCGCGCCTTTTCCCGCCTCCCCCGCTCCTCTCCCCCTCACTTCCGGTTTCCGCCTCCCACTTCCGGGTTTACGACTCCCACTTCCGGGTTCCAACAAATCCCCTCCCCCGCCCTCCCCAAACACTTTTTTACACCGTTTCACCCCCTCGGACGCCTTTTCCCGCCTCCCCCGCTCCTCTCCCCCTCACTTCCGGTTTCCGCCTCCCACTTCCGGGATTCCGCCTCCCACTTCCGGGTTCCAACAAATCCCCTCCCCCGCCCTCCCCAAACACTTTTTTACACCGTTTCACCCCCTCGGACGCCTTTTCCCGCCTCCCCCGCTCCTCTCCCCCTCACTTCCGGTTTCCGCCTCCCACTTCCGGGTTTACGACTCCCACTTCCGGGTTCCAACAAATCCCCTCCCCCGCCCTCCCCAAACACTTTTTTACACCCTTTCAACCCCTCGGGCGCCTTTTCCCGCCTCCCCCGCTCCTCTCCCCCTCACTTCCGGTTTCCGCCTCCCACTTCCGGGTTTACGACTCCCACTTCCGGGTTCCAACAAATCCCCTCCCCGCCCTCCCCAAACACTTTTTTACACCCTTTCACCCCCTCGGACGCCTTTTCCCGCCTCCCCCGCTCCTCTCCCCCTCACTTCCGGTTTCCGCCTCCCACTTCCGGGTTTACGACTCCCACTTCCGGGTTCCAACAAATCCCCTCCCCGCCCTCCCCAAACACTTTTTTACACCCTTTCACCCCCTCGGGCGCCTTTTCCCGCCTCCCCCGCTCCTCTCCCCCTCACTTCCGGTTTCCGCCTCCCACTTCCGGGTTTCCGCCTCCCACTTCCGGGTTCCACCCAATCCCCTCCCCGCCCTCCCCAAACACTTTTTTACACCCTTTCACCCCCTCGCACGCCTTTTCCCGCCTCCCCCGCTCCTCTCCCCCTCACTTCCGGTTTCCGCCTCCCACTTCCGGGTTTACGACTCCCACTTCCGGGTTCCAACAAATCCCCTCCCCGCCCTCCCCAAACACTTTTTTACACCCTTTCACCCCCTCGGACGCCTTTTCCCGCCTCCCCCGCTCCTCTCCCCCTCACTTCCGGTTTCCGCCTCCCACTTCCGGGTTTACGACTCCCACTTCCGGGTTCCAACAAATCCCCTCCCCGCCCTCCCCAAACACTTTTTTACACCCTTTCACCCCCTCGCGCGCCTTTTCCCGCCTCCCCCGCTCCTCTCCCCCTCACTTCCGGTTTCCGCCTCCCACTTCCGGGTTTACGACTCCCACTTCCGGGTTCCAACAAATCCCCTCCCCGCCCTCCCCAAACACTTTTTTACGCCGTTTCACCCCCTCGCGCGCCTTTTCCCGCCTCCCCCGCTCCTCTCCCCCTCACTTCCGGTTTCCGCCTCCCACTTCCGGGTTTCCGACTCCCACTTCCGGGTTCCAACAAATCCCCTCCCCGCCCTCCCCAAACACTTTTTTACGCCCTTTCACCCCCTCGCGCGCCTTTTCCCGCCTCCCCCGCTCCTCTCCCCCTCACTTCCGGTTTCCGCCTCCCACTTCCGGGTTTACGACTCCCACTTCCGGGTTCCAACAAATCCCCTCCCCGCCCTCCCCAAACACTTTTTTACACCCTTTCACCCACTCGCACGCCTTTTCCCGCCTCCCCCGCTCCTCTCCCCCTCACTTCCGGTTTCCGCCTCCCACTTCCGGGTTTCCGACTCCCACTTCCGGGTTCCAACAAATCCCCTCCCCGCCCTCCCCAAACACTTTTTTACACCCTTTCACCCCTCGCGCGCCTTTTCCCGCCTCCCCCGCTCCTCTCCCCCTCACTTCCGGTTTCCGCCTCCCACTTCCGGGTTTACGACTCCCACTTCCGGGTTCCAACAAATCCCCTCCCCGCCCTCCCCAAACACTTTTTTACACCGTTTCCCCACCTCGCACGCCTTTTCCCGCCTCCCCCGCTCCTCTCCCCCTCACTTCCGGTTTCCGCCTCCCACTTCCGGGTTTCCGACTCCCACTTCCGGGTTCCAACAAATCCCCTCCCCGCCCTCCCCAAACACTTTTTTACACCCTTTCACCCCCTCGCGCGCCTTTTCCCGCCTCCCCCGCTCCTCTCCCCCTCACTTCCGGTTTCCGCCTCCCACTTCCGGGTTTCCGACTCCCACTTCCGGGTTCCAACAAATCCCCTCCCCGCCCTCCCCAAACACTTTTTTACGCCGTTTCACCCCCTCGCGCGCCTTTTCCCGCCTCCCCCGCTCCTCTCCCCCTCACTTCCGGTTTCCGCCTCCCACTTCCGGGTTTCCGACTCCCACTTCCGGGTTCCAACAAATCCCCTCCCCGCCCTCCCCAAACACTTTTTTACACCCTTTCACCCCCTCGCACGCCTTTTCCCGCCTCCCCCGCTCCTCTCCCCCTCACTTCCGGTTTCCGCCTCCCACTTCCGGGTTTACGACTCCCACTTCCGGGTTCCAACAAATCCCCTCCCCGCCCTCCCCAAACACTTTTTTACACCCTTTCACCCCCTCGCGCGCCTTTTCCCGCCTCCCCCGCTCCTCTCCCCCTCACTTCCGGTTTCCGCCTCCCACTTCCGGGTTTACGACTCCCACTTCCGGGTTCCAACAAATCCCCTCCCCCGCCCTCCCCAAACACTTTTTTACACCGTTTCACCCCCTCGGACGCCTTTTCCCGCCTCCCCCGCTCCTCTCCCCCTCACTTCCGGTTTCCGCCTCCCACTTCCGGGTTTACGACTCCCACTTCCGGGTTCCAACAAATCCCCTCCCCCGCCCTCCCCAAACACTTTTTTACACCCTTTCACCCCCTCGCGCGCCTTTTCCCGCCTCCCCCGCTCCTCTCCCCCTCACTTCCGGTTTCCGCCTCCCACTTCCGGGTTTCCGACTCCCACTTCCGGGTTCCAACAAATCCCCTCCCCGCCCTCCCCAAACACTTTTTTACACCCTTTCACCCCCTCGGGCGCCTTTTCCCACCTCCCCCGCTCCTCTCCCCCTCACTTCCGGTTTCAGCCTCCCACTTCCGGGTTTCCGACTCCCACTTCCGGGTTCCAACAAATCCCCTCCCCCGCCCTCCCCAAACACTTTTTTACACCCTTTCACCCCCTCGGACGCCTTTTCCCGCCTCCCCCGCTCCTCTCCCCCTCACTTCCGGTTTCCGCCTACCACTTCCGGGTTTCCGCCTCCCACTTCCCGGTTCCACCCAATCCCCTCCCCCGCCCTCCCCAAACACTTTTTTACACCGTTTCACCCCCTCGGACGCCTTTTCCCGCCTCCCCCGCTCCTCTCCCCCTCACTTCCGGTTTCCGCCTCCCACTTCCGGGTTTCCGCCTCCCACTTCCGGGTTCCAACAAATCCCCTCCCCCGCCCTCCCCAAACACTTTTTTACACCGTTTCACCCCCTCGGACGCCTTTTCCCGCCTCCCCCGCTCCTCTCCCCCTCACTTCCGGTTTCGGCCTCCCACTTCCGGGATTCCGCCTCCCACTTCCGGGTTCCAACAAATCCCCTCCCCCGCCCTCCCCAAACACTTTTTTACACCCTTTCAACCCCTCGCGCGCCTTTTCCCGCCTCCCCCGCTCCTCTCCCCCTCACTTCCGGTTTCCGCCTCCCACTTCCGGGTTTCCGACTCCCACTTCCGGGTTCCAACAAATCCCCTCCCCGCCCTCCCCAAACACTTTTTTACACCCTTTCACCCCCTCGGGCGCCTTTTCCCGCCTCCCCCGCTCCTCTCCCCCTCACTTCCGGTTTCCGCCTCCCACTTCCGGGTTTCCGCCTCCCACTTCCGGGTTCCAACAAATCCCCTCCCCGCCCTCCCCAAACACTTTTTTACACCCTTTCACCCCCTCGGACGCCTTTTCCCGCCTCCCCCGCTCCTCTCCCCCTCACTTCCGGTTTCCGCCTCCCACTTCCGGGTTTACGACTCCCACTTCCGGGTTCCAACAAATCCCCTCCCCGCCCTCCCCAAACACTTTTTTACACCCTTTCACCCCCTCGCACGCCTTTTCCCGCCTCCCCCGCTCCTCTCCCCCTCACTTCCGGTTTCCGCCTCCCACTTCCGGGTTTCCGACTCCCACTTCCGGGTTCCAACAAATCCCCTCCCCGCCCTCCCCAAACACTTTTTGACACCGTTTCTCCCCCTCGCACGCCTTTTCCCGCCTCCCCCGCTCCTCTCCCCCTCACTTCCGGTTTCCGCCTCCCACTTCCGGGTTTCCGACTCCCACTTCCGGGTTCCAACAAATCCCCTCCCCCGCCCTCCCCAAACACTTTTTTACACCCTTTCACCCCCTCGCGCGCCTTTTCCCGCCTCCCCCGCTCCTCTCCCCCTCACTTCCGGTTTCCGCCTCCCACTTCCGGGTTTACGACTCCCACTTCCGGGTTCCAACAAATCCCCTCCCCGCCCTCCCCAAACACTTTTTTACGCCGTTTCATCCCCTCGCGCGCCTTTTCCCGCCTCCCCCGCTCCTCTCCCCCTCACTTCCGGTTTCCGCCTCCCACTTCCGGGTTTCCGACTCCCACTTCCGGGTTCCAACAAATCCCCTCCCCGCCCTCCCAAACACTTTTTTACGCCCTTTCACCCCCTCGCACGCCTTTTCCCGCCTCCCCCGCTCCTCTCCCCCTCACTTCCGGTTTCCGCCTCCCACTTCCGGGTTTCCGCCTCCCACTTCCGGGTTCCAACAAATCCCCTCCCCGCCCTCCCCAAACACTTTTTTACACCCTTTCACCCCCTCGCACGCCTTTTCCCGCCTCCCCCGCTCCTCTCCCCCTCACTTCCGGTTTCCGCCTCCCACTTCCGGGTTTCCGACTCCCACTTCCGGGTTCCAACAAATCCCCTCCCCGCCCTCCCCAAACACTTTTTTACACCGTTTCTCCCCCTCGCACGCCTTTTCCCGCCTCCCCCGCTCCTCTCCCCCTCACTTCCGGTTTCCGCCTCCCACTTCCGGGTTTCCGACTCCCACTTCCGGGTTCCAACAAATCCCCTCCCCGCCCTCCCCAAACACTTTTTTACACCGTTTCACCCCCTCGGACGCCTTTTCCCGCCTCCCCCGCTCCTCTCCCCCTCACTTCCGGTTTCCGCCTCCCACTTCCGGGTTTCCGACTCCCACTTCCGGGTTCCAACAAATCCCCTCCCCGCCCTCCCCAAACACTTTTTTACACCGTTTCTCCCCCTCGCACGCCTTTTCCCGCCTCCCCCGCTCCTCTCCCCCTCACTTCCGGTTTCCGCCTCCCACTTCCGGGTTTACGACTCCCACTTCCGGGTTCCAACAAATCCCCTCCCCGCCCTCCCCAAACACTTTTTTACACCCTTTCACCCCCTCGCGCGCCTTTTCCCGCCTCCCCCGCTCCTCTCCCCCTCACTTCCGGTTTCAGCCTCCCACTTCCGGGTTTCCGACTCCCACTTCCGGGTTCCACCCAATCCCCTCCCCCGCCCTCCCCAAACACTTTTTTACACCCTTTCACCCCCTCGGACGCCTTTTCCCGCCTCCCCCGCTCCTCTCCCCCTCACTTCCGGTTTCCGCCTCCCACTTCCGGGTTTCCGACTCCCACTTCCGGGTTCCAACAAATCCCCTCCCCGCCCTCCCCAAACACTTTTATACACCCTTTCACCCCCTCGCGCGCCTTTTCCCGCCTCCCCCGCTCCTCTCCCCCTCACTTCCGGTTTCCGCCTCCCACTTCCGGGTTTACGACTCCCACTTCCGGGTTCCAACAAATCCCCTCCCCGCCCTCCCCAAACACTTTTTTACGCCGTTTCATCCCCTCGCGCGCCTTTTCCCGCCTCCCCCGCTCCTCTCCCCCTCACTTCCGGTTTCCGCCTCCCACTTCCGGGTTTCCGACTCCCACTTCCGGGTTCCAACAAATCCCCTCCCCGCCCTCCCCAAACACTTTTTTACGCCCTTTCACCCCCTCGCACGCCTTTTCCCGCCTCCCCCGCTCCTCTCCCCCTCACTTCCGGTTTCCGCCTCCCACTTCCGGGTTTCCGACTCCCACTTCCGGGTTCCAACAAATCCCCTCCCCGCCCTCCCCAAACACTTTTTTACAGCCTTTCTCCCCCTCGGGCGCCTTTTCCCGCCTCCCCCGCTCCTCTCCCCCTCACTTCCGGTTTCCGCCTCCCACTTCCGGGTTTCCGACTCCCACTTCCGGGTTCCAACAAATCCCCTCCCCGCCCTCCCCAAACACTTTTTTACACCGTTTCCCCACCTCGCACGCCTTTTCCCGCCTCCCCCGCTCCTCTCCCCTCACTTCCGGTTTCCGCCTCCCACTTCCGGGTTTCCGACTCCCACTTCCGGGTTCCAACAAATCCCCTCCCCGCCCTCCCCAAACACTTTTTTACACCGTTTCACCCCCTCGGGCGCCTTTTCCCGCCTCCCCCGCTCCTCTCCCCCTCACTTCCGGTTTCCGCCTCCCACTTCCGGGTTTACGACTCCCACTTCCGGGTTCCAACAAATCCCCTCCCCGCCCTCCCCAAACACTTTTTTACGCCGTTTCACCCCCTCGCGCGCCTTTTCCCGCCTCCCCCGCTCCTCTCCCCCTCACTTCCGGTTTCCGCCTCCCACTTCCGGGTTTCCGACTCCCACTTCCGGGTTTCCGACTCCCACTTCCGGGTTCCAACAAATCCCCTCCCCGCCCTCCCCAAACACTTTTTTACACCGTTTCTCCCCCTCGCACGCCTTTTCCCGCCTCCCCCGCTCCTCTCCCCCTCACTTCCGGTTTCCGCCTCCCACTTCCGGGTTTACGACTCCCACTTCCGGGTTCCAACAAATCCCCTCCCCGCCCTCCCCAAACACTTTTTTACACCGTTTCACCCCCTCGCACGCCTTTTCCCGCCTCCCCCGCTCCTCTCCCCCTCACTTCCGGTTTCCGCCTCCCACTTCCGGGTTTACGACTCCCACTTCCGGGTTCCAACAAATCCCCTCCCCGCCCTCCCCAAACACTTTTTTACACCCTTTCACCCCCTCGCACGCCTTTTCCCGCCTCCCCCGCTCCTCTCCCCCTCACTTCCGGTTTCCGCCTCCCACTTCCGGGTTTCCGACTCCCACTTCCGGGTTCCAACAAATCCCCTCCCCGCCCTCCCCAAACACTTTTTTACACCCTTTCACCCCCTCGGGCGCCTTTTCCCGCCTCCCCCGCTCCTCTCCCCCTCACTTCCGGTTTCCGCCTCCCACTTCCGGGTTTCCGACTCCCACTTCCGGGTTCCAACAAATCCCCTCCCCGCCCTCCCCAAACACTTTTTTACACCCTTTCACCCCCTCGGGCGCCTTTTCCCGCCTCCCCCGCTCCTCTCCCCCTCACTTCCGGTTTCCGCCTCCCACTTCCGGGTTTCCGACTCCCACTTCCGGGTTCCAACAAATCCCCTCCCCGCCCTCCCCAAACACTTTTTTACACCGTTTCTCCCCCTCGCACGCCTTTTCCCGCCTCCCCCGCTCCTCTCCCCCTCACTTCCGGTTTCCGCCTCCCACTTCCGGGTTTCCGACTCCCACTTCCGGGTTCCAACAAATCCCCTCCCCCGCCCTCCCCAAACACTTTTTTACACCGTTTCACCCCCTCGGACGCCTTTTCCCGCCTCCCCCGCTCCTCTTCCCCTCACTTCCGGTTTCCGCCTCCCACTTCCGGGTTTCCGACTCCCACTTCCGGGTTCCACCCAATCCCCTCCCCCGCCCTCCCCAAACACTTTTTGACACCGTTTCACCCCCTCGGACTCCTTTTCCCGCCTCCCCCGCTCCTCTCCCCCTCACTTCCGGTTTCCGCCTCCCACTTCCGGGTTTCCGCCTCCCACTTCCGGGTTCCACCCAATCCCCTCCCCCGCCCTCCCCAAACACTTTTTTACACCCTTTCACCCCCTCGGGCGCCTTTTCCCGCCTCCCCCGCTCCTCTCCCCCTCACTTCCGGTTTCCGCCTCCCACTTCCGGGTTTCCGACTCCCACTTCCGGGTTCCAACAAATCCCCTCCCCGCCCTCCCCAAACACTTTTTTACGCCGTTTCACCCCCTCGGACGCCTTTTCCCGCCTCCCCCGCTCCTCTCCCCCTCACTTCCGGTTTCCGCCTCCCACTTCCGGGTTTCCGACTCCCACTTCCGGGTTTCCGACTCCCACTTCCGGGTTCCAACAAATCCCCTCCCCGCCCTCCCCAAACACTTTTTTACACCGTTTCTCCCCCTCGCACGCCTTTTCCCGCCTCCCCCGCTCCTCTCCCCCTCACTTCCGGTTTCCGCCTCCCACTTCCGGGTTTACGACTCCCACTTCCGGGTTCCAACAAATCCCCTCCCCGCCCTCCCCAAACACTTTTTTACACCCTTTCACCCCCTCGCACGCCTTTTCCCGCCTCCCCCGCTCCTCTCCCCCTCACTTCCGGTTTCCGCCTCCCACTTCCGGGTTTCCGACTCCCACTTCCGGGTTCCAACAAATCCCCTCCCCGCCCTCCCCAAACACTTTTTTACACCCTTTCACCCCCTCGGGCGCCTTTTCCCGCCTCCCCCGCTCCTCTCCCCCTCACTTCCGGTTTCCGCCTCCCACTTCCGGGTTTCCGACTCCCACTTCCGGGTTCCAACAAATCCCCTCCCCGCCCTCCCCAAACACTTTTTTACACCCTTTCACCCCCTCGGGCGCCTTTTCCCGCCTCCCCCGCTCCTCTCCCCCTCACTTCCGGTTTCCGCCTCCCACTTCCGGGTTTCCGACTCCCACTTCCGGGTTCCAACAAATCCCCTCCCCGCCCTCCCCAAACACTTTTTTACACCGTTTCTCCCCCTCGCACGCCTTTTCCCGCCTCCCCCGCTCCTCTCCCCCTCACTTCCGGTTTCCGCCTCCCACTTCCGGGTTTCCGACTCCCACTTCCGGGTTCCAACAAATCCCCTCCCCCGCCCTCCCCAAACACTTTTTTACACCGTTTCACCCCCTCGGACGCCTTTTCCCGCCTCCCCCGCTCCTCTCCCCCTCACTTCCGGTTTCCGCCTCCCACTTCCGGGTTTCCGACTCCCACTTCCGGGTTCCACCCAATCCCCTCCCCCGCCCTCCCCAAACACTTTTTGACACCGTTTCACCCCCTCGGACTCCTTTTCCCGCCTCCCCCGCTCCTCTCCCCCTCACTTCCGGTTTCCGCCTCCCACTTCCGGGTTTCCGCCTCCCACTTCCGGGTTCCACCCAATCCCCTCCCCCGCCCTCCCCAAACACTTTTTTACACCCTTTCACCCCCTCGGGCGCCTTTTCCCGCCTCCCCCGCTCCTCTCCCCCTCACTTCCGGTTTCCGCCTCCCACTTCCGGGTTTCCGACTCCCACTTCCGGGTTCCAACAAATCCCCTCCCCGCCCTCCCCAAACACTTTTTTACGCCGTTTCACCCCCTCGGACGCCTTTTCCCGCCTCCCCCGCTCCTCTCCCCCTCACTTCCGGTTTCCGCCTCCCACTTCCGGGTTTCCGACTCCCACTTCCGGGTTTCCGACTCCCACTTCCGGGTTCCAACAAATCCCCTCCCCGCCCTCCCCAAACACTTTTTTACACCGTTTCTCCCCCTCGCACGCCTTTTCCCGCCTCCCCCGCTCCTCTCCCCCTCACTTCCGGTTTCCGCCTCCCACTTCCGGGTTTCCGACTCCCACTTCCGGGTTCCAACAAATCCCCTCCCCGCCCTCCCCAAACACTTTTTTACGCCCTTTCACCCCCTCGCACGCCTTTTCCCGCCTCCCCCGCTCCTCTCCCCCTCACTTCCGGTTTCCGCCTCCCACTTCCGGGTTTCCGACTCCCACTTCCGGGTTCCAACAAATCCCCTCCCCGCCCTCCCCAAACACTTTTTTACACCCTTTCACCCCCTCGCGCGCCTTTTCCCGCCTCCCCCGCTCCTCTCCCCCTCACTTCCGGTTTCCGCCTCCCACTTCCGGGTTTCCGACTCCCACTTCCGGGTTCCAACAAATCCCCTCCCCGCCCTCCCCAAACACTTTTTTACACCCTTTCACCCCCTCGCACGCCTTTTCCCGCCTCCCCCGCTCCTCTCCCCCTCACTTCCGGTTTCCGCCTCCCACTTCCGGGTTTCCGACTCCCACTTCCGGGTTCCAACAAATCCCCTCACTGCCCTCCCCAAACACTTTTTTACACCGTTTCCCCCCCTCGCACGCCTTTTCCCGCCTCCCCCGCTCCTCTCCCCCTCACTTCCGGTTTCCGCCTCCCACTTCCGGGTTTACGACTCCCACTTCCGGGTTCCAACAAATCCCCTCCCCGCCCTCCCCAAACACTTTTATACACCCTTTCACCCCCTCGCGCGCCTTTTCCCGCCTCCCCCGCTCCTCTCCCCCTCACTTCCGGTTTCCGCCTCCCACTTCCGGGTTTACGACTCCCACTTCCGGGTTCCAACAAATCCCCTACCCGCCCTCCCCAAACACTTTTTTACGCCCTTTCACCCCCTCGCGCGCCTTTTCCCGCCTCCCCCGCTCCTCTCCCCCTCACTTCCGGTTTCCGCCTCCCACTTCCGGGTTTCCGCCTCCCACTTCCGGGTTCCAACAAATCCCCTCCCCGCCCTCCCCAAACACTTTTTTACGCCCTTTCACCCCCTCGCACGCCTTTTCCCGCCTCCCCCGCTCCTCTCCCCCTCACTTCCGGTTTCCGCCTCCCACTTCCGGGTTTACGACTCCCACTTCCGGGTTCCAACAAATCCCCTCCCCGCCCTCCCCAAACACTTTTATACACCCTTTCACCCCTCGCGCGCCTTTTCCCGCCTCCCCCGCTCCTCTCCCCCTCACTTCCGGTTTCCGCCTCCCACTTCCGGGTTTACGACTCCCACTTCCGGGTTCCAACAAATCCCCTCCCCGCCCTCCCCAAACACTTTTTTACACCGTTTCCCCACCTCGCACGGCTTTTCCCGCCTCCCCCGCTCCTCTCCCCTCACTTCCGGTTTCCGCCTCCCACTTCCGGGTTTCCGACTCCCACTTCCGGGTTCCAACAAATCCCCTCCCCGCCCTCCCCAAACACTTTTTTACACCCTTTCACCCCCTCGGGCGCCTTTTCCCGCCTCCCCCGCTCCTCTCCCCCTCACTTCCGGTTTCCGCCTCCCACTTCCGGGTTTCCGACTCCCACTTCCGGGTTCCAACAAATCCCCTCCCCGCCCTCCCCAAACACTTTTTTACGCCCTTTCACCCCCTCGGGCGCCTTTTCCCGCCTCCCCCGCTCCTCTCCCCCTCACTTCCGGTTTCCGCCTCCCACTTCCGGGTTTCCGACTCCCACTTCCGTGTTCCAACAAATCCCCTCCCCGCCCTCCCCAAACACTTTTTTACACCCTTTCACCCCCTCGCACGCCTTTTCCCGCCTCCCCCGCTCCTCTCCCCCTCACTTCCGGTTTCCGCCTCCCACTTCCGGGTTTACGACTCCCACTTCCGGGTTCCAACAAATCCCCTCCCCGCCCTCCCCAAACACTTTTTTACGCCGTTTCACCCCCTCGGACGCCTTTTCCCGCCTCCCCCGCTCCTCTCCCCCTCACTTCCGGTTTCCGCCTCCCACTTCCGGGTTTCCGACTCCCACTTCCGGGTTCCAACAAATCCCCTCCCCGCCCTCCCCAAACACTTTTTTACACCCTTTCACCCCCTCGCACGCCTTTTCCCGCCTCCCCCGCTCCTCTCCCCCTCACTTCCGGTTTCAGCCTCCCACTTCCGGGTTTACGACTCCCACTTCCGGGTTCCAACAAATCCCCTCCCCCGCCCTCCCCAAACACTTTTTTACACCCTTTCACCCCCTCGGACGCCTTTTCCCGCCTCCCCCGCTCCTCTCCCCCTCACTTCCGGTTTCCGCCTACCACTTCCGGGTTTCCGCCTCCCACTTCCGGGTTCCAACAAATCCCCTCCCCCGCCCTCCCCAAACACTTTTTTACACCGTTTCACCCCCTCGGACGCCTTTTCCCGCCTCCCCCGCTCCTCTCCCCCTCACTTCCGGTTTCCGCCTCCCACTTCCGGGTTTCCGCCTCCCACTTCCGGGTTCCAACAAATCCCCTCCCCGCCCTCCCCAAACACTTTTTTACACCGTTTCACCCCCTCGGACGCCTTTTCCCGCCTCCCCCGCTCCTCTCCCCCTCACTTCCGGTTTCCGCCTCCCACTTCCGGGATTCCGCCTCCCACTTCCGGGTTCCAACAAATCCCCTCCCCCGCCCTCCCCAAACACTTTTTTACACCGTTTCTCCCCCTCGCGCGCCTTTTCCCGCCTCCCCCGCTCCTCTCCCCCTCACTTCCGGTTTCCGCCTCCCACTTCCGGGTTTCCGACTCCCACTTCCGGGTTCCAACAAATCCCCTCCCCGCCCTCCCCAAACACTTTTTTACACCCTTTCACCCCCTCGGGCGCCTTTTCCCGCCTCCCCCGCTCCTCTCCCCCTCACTTCCGGTTTCCGCCTCCCACTTCCGGGTTTCCGCCTCCCACTTCCGGGTTCCAACAAATCCCCTCCCCGCCCTCCCCAAACACTTTTTTACACCCTTTCACCCCCTCGGGCGCCTTTTCCCGCCTCCCCCGCTCCTCTCCCCCTCACTTCCGGTTTCCGCCTCCCACTTCCGGGTTTACGACTCCCACTTCCGGGTTCCAACAAATCCCCTCCCCGCCCTCCCCAAACACTTTTTTACACCGTTTCACCCCCTCGCACGCCTTTTCCCGCCTCCCCCGCTCCTCTCCCCCTCACTTCCGGTTTCCGCCTCCCACTTCCGGGTTTCCGCCTCCCACTTCCGGGTTCCAACAAATCCCCTCCCCGCCCTCCCCAAACACTTTTTTACACCCTTTCACCCCCTCGCGCGCCTTTTCCCGCCTCCCCCGCTCCTCTCCCCCTCACTTCCGGTTTCCGCCTCCCACTTCCGGGTTTCCGACTCCCACTTCCGGGTTCCAACAAATCCCCTCCCCGCCCTCCCCAAACACTTTTTTACGCCGTTTCACCCCCTCGGGCGCCTTTTCCCGCCTCCCCCGCTCCTCTCCCCCTCACTTCCGGTTTCCGCCTCCCACTTCCGGGTTTCCGACTCCCACTTCCGGGTTCCAACAAATCCCCTCCCCGCCCTCCCCAAACACTTTTTTACACCCTTTCACCCCCTCGCGCGCCTTTTCCCGCCTCCCCCGCTCCTCTCCCCCTCACTTCCGGTTTCCGCCTCCCACTTCCGGGTTTCCGACTCCCACTTCCGGGTTCCACCCAATCCCCTCCCCCGCCCTCCCCAAACACTTTTTTACACCGTTTCACCCCCTCGCACGCCTTTTCCCGCCTCCCCCGCTCCTCTCCCCCTCACTTCCGGTTTCCGCCTCCCACTTCCGGGTTTCCGCCTCCCACTTCCGGGTTCCAACAAATCCCCTCCCCGCCCTCCCCAAACACTTTTTTACACCCTTTCACCCCCTCGCGCGCCTTTTCCCGCCTCCCCCGCTCCTCTCCCCCTCACTTCCGGTTTCCGCCTCCCACTTCCGGGTTTACGACTCCCACTTCCGGGTTCCAACAAATCCCCTCCCCGCCCTCCCCAAACACTTTTTTACGCCGTTTCATCCCCTCGCGCGCCTTTTCCCGCCTCCCCCGCTCCTCTCCCCCTCACTTCCGGTTTCCGCCTCCCACTTCCGGGTTTCCGACTCCCACTTCCGGGTTCCAACAAATCCCCTCCCCGCCCTCCCCAAACACTTTTTTACACCCTTTCACCCCCTCGCGCGCCTTTTCCCGCCTCCCCCGCTCCTCTCCCCCTCACTTCCGGTTTCCGCCTCCCACTTCCGGGTTTCCGCCTCCCACTTCCGGGTTCCAACAAATCCCCTCCCCGCCCTCCCCAAACACTTTTTTACACCCTTTCACCCCCTCGCGCGCCTTTTCCCGCCTCCCCCGCTCCTCTCCCCCTCACTTCCGGTTTCAGCCTCCCACTTCCGGGTTTCCGACTCCCACTTCCGGGTTCCACCCAATCCCCTCCCCCGCCCTCCCCAAACACTTTTTTACACCCTTTCATCCCCTCGCGCGCCTTTTCCCGCCTCCCCCGCTCCTCTCCCCCTCACTTCCGGTTTCCGCCTCCCACTTCCGGGTTTCCGACTCCCACTTCCGGGTTCCAACAAATCCCCTCCCCGCCCTCCCCAAACACTTTTATACACCCTTTCACCCCCTCGCGCGCCTTTTCCCGCCTCCCCCGCTCCTCTCCCCCTCACTTCCGGTTTCCGCCTCCCACTTCCGGGTTTACGACTCCCACTTCCGGGTTCCAACAAATCCCCTCCCCGCCCTCCCCAAACACTTTTTTACACCCTTTCACCCCCTCGCACGCCTTTTCCCGCCTCCCCCGCTCCTCTCCCCCTCACTTCCGGTTTCCGCCTCCCACTTCCGGGTTTCCGACTCCCACTTCCGGGTTCCAACAAATCCCCTCCCCGCCCTCCCCAAACACTTTTTTACACCGTTTCCCCACCTCGCACGCCTTTTCCCGCCTCCCCCGCTCCTCTCCCCTCACTTCCGGTTTCCGCCTCCCACTTCCGGGTTTCCGACTCCCACTTCCGGGTTCCAACAAATCCCCTCCCCGCCCTCCCCAAACACTTTTTTACACCGTTTCACCCCCTCGGGCGCCTTTTCCCGCCTCCCCCGCTCCTCTCCCCCTCACTTCCGGTTTCCGCCTCCCACTTCCGGGTTTCCGCCTCCCACTTCCGGGTTCCAACAAATCCCCTCCCCGCCCTCCCCAAACACTTTTTTACGCCGTTTCACCCCCTCGCGCGCCTTTTCCCGCCTCCCCCGCTCCTCTCCCCCTCACTTCCGGTTTCCGCCTCCCACTTCCGGGTTTACGACTCCCACTTCCGGGTTTCCGACTCCCACTTCCGGGTTCCAACAAATCCCCTCCCCGCCCTCCCCAAACACTTTTTTACACCGTTTCTCCCCCTCGCACGCCTTTTCCCGCCTCCCCCGCTCCTCTCCCCCTCACTTCCGGTTTCCGCCTCCCACTTCCGGGTTTACGACTCCCACTTCCGGGTTTCCGACTCCCACTTCCGGGTTCCAACAAATCCCCTCCCCGCCCTCCCCAAACACTTTTTTACACCCTTTCACCCCCTCGCACGCCTTTTCCCGCCTCCCCCGCTCCTCTCCCCCTCACTTCCGGTTTCCGCCTCCCACTTCCGGGTTTCCGACTCCCACTTCCGGGTTCCAACAAATCCCCTCCCCGCCCTCCCCAAACACTTTTTTACACCGTTTCCCCACCTCGCACGCCTTTTCCCGCCTCCCCCGCTCCTCTCCCCCTCACTTCCGGTTTCCGCCTCCCACTTCCGGGTTTCCGACTCCCACTTCCGGGTTCCAACAAATCCCCTCCCCGCCCTCCCCAAACACTTTTTTACACCGTTTCACCCCCTCGGGCGCCTTTTCCCGCCTCCCCCGCTCCTCTCCCCCTCACTTCCGGTTTCCGCCTCCCACTTCCGGGTTTCCGCCTCCCACTTCCGGGTTCCAACAAATCCCCTCCCCGCCCTCCCCAAACACTTTTTGACACCGTTTCTCCCCCTCGCACGCCTTTTCCCGCCTCCCCCGCTCCTCTCCCCCTCACTTCCGGTTTCCGCCTCCCACTTCCGGGTTTACGACTCCCACTTCCGGGTTCCAACAAATCCCCTCCCCGCCCTCCCCAAACACTTTTTTACACCCTTTCACCCCCTCGCGCGCCTTTTCCCGCCTCCCCCGCTCCTCTCCCCCTCACTTCCGGTTTCAGCCTCCCACTTCCGGGTTTCCGACTCCCACTTCCGGGTTCCACCCAATCCCCTCCCCCGCCCTCCCCAAACACTTTTTTACACCCTTTCATCCCCTCGCGCGCCTTTTCCCGCCTCCCCCGCTCCTCTCCCCCTCACTTCCGGTTTCCGCCTCCCACTTCCGGGTTTCCGCCTCCCACTTCCGGGTTCCAACAAATCCCCTCCCCGCCCTCCCCAAACACTTTTATACACCCTTTCACCCCCTCGGGCGCCTTTTCCCGCCTCCCCCGCTCCTCTCCCCCTCACTTCCGGTTTCCGCCTCCCACTTCCGGGTTTACGACTCCCACTTCCGGGTTCCAACAAATCCCCTCCCCGCCCTCCCCAAACACTTTTTTACAGCCTTTCACCCCCTCGCACGCCTTTTCCCGCCTCCCCCGCTCCTCTCCCCCTCACTTCCGGTTTCCGCCTCCCACTTCCGGGTTTCCGACTCCCACTTCCGGGTTCCAACAAATCCCCTCCCCGCCCTCCCCAAACACTTTTTTACACCGTTTCCCCACCTCGCACGCCTTTTCCCGCCTCCCCCGCTCCTCTCCCCTCACTTCCGGTTTCCGCCTCCCACTTCCGGGTTTCCGACTCCCACTTCCGGGTTCCAACAAATCCCCTCCCCGCCCTCCCCAAACACTTTTTTACACCGTTTCACCCCCTCGGGCGCCTTTTCCCGCCTCCCCCGCTCCTCTCCCCCTCACTTCCGGTTTCCGCCTCCCACTTCCGGGTTTCCGCCTCCCACTTCCGGGTTCCAACAAATCCCCTCCCCGCCCTCCCCAAACACTTTTTTACGCCGTTTCACCCCCTCGCGCGCCTTTTCCCGCCTCCCCCGCTCCTCTCCCCCTCACTTCCGGTTTCCGCCTCCCACTTCCGGGTTTACGACTCCCACTTCCGGGTTTCCGACTCCCACTTCCGGGTTCCAACAAATCCCCTCCCCGCCCTCCCCAAACACTTTTTTACACCCTTTCACCCCCTCGCGCGCCTTTTCCCGCCTCCCCCGCTCCTCTCCCCCTCACTTCCGGTTTCCGCCTCCCACTTTCGGGTTTACGACTCCCACTTCCGGGTTCCAACAAATCCCCTCCCCGCCCTCCCCAAACACTTTTTTACACCGTTTCCCCACCTCGCACGCCTTTTCCCGCCTCCCCCGCTCCTCTCCCCCTCACTTCCGGTTTCCGCCTCCCACTTCCGGGTTTACGACTCCCACTTCCGGGTTCCAACAAATCCCCTCCCCGCCCTCCCCAAACACTTTTTTACACCCTTTCACCCCCTCGCACGCCTTTTCCCGCCTCCCCCGCTCCTCTCCCCCTCACTTCCGGTTTCCGCCTCCCACTTCCGGGTTTACGACTCCCACTTCCGGGTTCCAACAAATCCCCTCCCCGCCCTCCCCAAACACTTTTTTACACCCTTTCACCCCCTCGGGCGCCTTTTCCCGCCTCCCCCGCTCCTCTCCCCCTCACTTCCGGTTTCCGCCTCCCACTTCCGGGTTTCCGACTCCCACTTCCGGGTTCCAACAAATCCCCTCCCCGCCCTCCCCAAACACTTTTTTACACCGTTTCTCCCCCTCGCACGCCTTTTCCCGCCTCCCCCGCTCCTCTCCCCCTCACTTCCGGTTTCCGCCTCCCACTTCCGGGTTTCCGACTCCCACTTCCGGGTTCCAACAAATCCCCTCCCCGCCCTCCCCAAACACTTTTTTACACCCTTTCACCCCCTCGCGCGCCTTTTCCCGCCTCCCCCGCTCCTCTCCCCCTCACTTCCGGTTTCCGCCTCCCACTTCCGGGTTTCCGACTCCCACTTCCGGGTTCCAACAAATCCCCTCCCCCGCCCTCCCCAAACACTTTTTTACACCGTTTCACCCCCTCGGACGCCTTTTCCCGCCTCCCCCGCTCCTCTCCCCCTCACTTCCGGTTTCCGCCTCCCACTTCCGGGTTTCCGCCTCCCACTTCCGGGTTCCACCCAATCCCCTCCCCCGCCCTCCCCAAACACTTTTTGACACCGTTTCACCCCCTCGGACTCCTTTTCCCGCCTCCCCCGCTCCTCTCCCCCTCACTTCCGGTTTCCGCCTCCCACTTCCGGGTTTCCGCCTCCCACTTCCGGGTTCCACCCAATCCCCTCCCCCGCCCTCCCCAAACACTTTTTTACACCCTTTCACCCCCTCGGGCGCCTTTTCCCGCCTCCCCCGCTCCTCTCCCCCTCACTTCCGGTTTCCGCCTCCCACTTCCGGGTTTACGACTCCCACTTCCGGGTTCCAACAAATCCCCTCCCCGCCCTCCCCAAACACTTTTTTACGCCGTTTCACCCCCTCGGGCGCCTTTTCCCGCCTCCCCCGCTCCTCTCCCCCTCACTTCCGGTTTCCGCCTCCCACTTCCGGGTTTACGACTCCCACTTCCGGGTTTCCGACTCCCACTTCCGGGTTCCAACAAATCCCCTCCCCGCCCTCCCCAAACACTTTTTTACACCCTTTCACCCCCTCGCGCGCCTTTTCCCGCCTCCCCCGCTCCTCTCCCCCTCACTTCCGGTTTCCGCCTCCCACTTCCGGGTTTACGACTCCCACTTCCGGGTTCCAACAAATCCCCTCCCCGCCCTCCCCAAACACTTTTTTACACCCTTTCACCCCCTCGCGCGCCTTTTCCCGCCTCCCCCGCTCCTCTCCCCCTCACTTCCGGTTTCCGCCTCCCACTTCCGGGTTTCCGACTCCCACTTCCGGGTTCCAACAAATCCCCTCCCCGCCCTCCCCAAACACTTTTTTACACCCTTTCACCCCCTCGGGCGCCTTTTCCCGCCTCCCCCGCTCCTCTCCCCCTCACTTCCGGTTTCCGCCTCCCACTTCCGGGTTTCCGCCTCCCACTTCCGGGTTCCAACAAATCCCCTCCCCGCCCTCCCCAAACACTTTTTTACGCCGTTTCACCCCCTCGCACGCCTTTTCCCGCCTCCCCCGCTCCTCTCCCCCTCACTTCCGGTTTCCGCCTCCCACTTCCGGGTTTCCGACTCCCACTTCCGGGTTCCAACAAATCCCCTCCCCGCCCTCCCCAAACACTTTTTTTCGCCGTTTCACCCCCTCGCGCGCCTTTTCCCGCCTCCCCCGCTCCTCTCCCCCTCACTTCCGGTTTCCGCCTCCCACTTCCGGGTTTCCGACTCCCACTTCCGGGTTCCAACAAATCCCCTCCCCGCCCTCCCCAAACACTTTTTTACACCCTTTCACCCCCTCGCGCGCCTTTTCCCGCCTCCCCCGCTCCTCTCCCCCTCACTTCCGGTTTCCGCCTCCCACTTCCGGGTTTACGACTCCCACTTCCGGGTTCCAACAAATCCCCTCACTGCCCTCCCCAAACACTTTTTTACACCGTTTCCCCCCCTCGCACGCCTTTTCCCGCCTCCCCCGCTCCTCTCCCCCTCACTTCCGGTTTCGGCCTCCCACTTCCGGGTTTCCGACTCCCACTTCCGGGTTCCAACAAATCCCCTCCCCGCCCTCCCCAAACACTTTTATACACCCTTTCACCCCCTCGCGCGCCTTTTCCCGCCTCCCCCGCTCCTCTCCCCCTCACTTCCGGTTTCCGCCTCCCACTTCCGGGTTTACGACTCCCACTTCCGGGTTCCAACAAATCCCCTACCCGCCCTCCCCAAACACTTTTTTACGCCCTTTCACCCCCTCGCACGCCTTTTCCCGCCTCCCCCGCTCCTCTCCCCCTCACTTCCGGTTTCCGCCTCCCACTTCCGGGTTTCCGACTCCCACTTCCGGGTTCCAACAAATCCCCTCCCCGCCCTCCCCAAACACTTTTTTACACCCTTTCACCCCCTCGGGCGCCTTTTCCCGCCTCCCCCGCTCCTCTCCCCCTCACTTCCGGTTTCCGCCTCCCACTTCCGGGTTTCCGACTCCCACTTCCGGGTTCCAACAAATCCCCTCCCCGCCCTCCCCAAACACTTTTTTACACCGTTTCTCCCCCTCGGGCGCCTTTTCCCGCCTCCCCCGCTCCTCTCCCCCTCACTTCCGGTTTCCGCCTCCCACTTCCGGGTTTACGACTCCCACTTCCGGGTTCCAACAAATCCCCTCCCCCGCCCTCCCCAAACACTTTTTGACACCGTTTCTCCCCCTCGCACGCCTTTTCCCGCCTCCCCCGCTCCTCTCCCCCTCACTTCCGGTTTCCGCCTCCCACTTCCGGGTTTACGACTCCCACTTCCGGGTTCCAACAAATCCCCTCCCCGCCCTCCCCAAACACTTTTTTACACCCTTTCACCCCCTCGCGCGCCTTTTCCCGCCTCCCCCGCTCCTCTCCCCCTCACTTCCGGTTTCCGCCTCCCACTTCCGGGTTTCCGACTCCCACTTCCGGGTTCCAACAAATCCCCTCCCCGCCCTCCCCAAACACTTTTTTACGCCGTTTCACCCCCTCGCGCGCCTTTTCCCGCCTCCCCCGCTCCTCTCCCCCTCACTTCCGGTTTCCGCCTCCCACTTCCGGGTTTCCGACTCCCACTTCCGGGTTCCAACAAATCCCCTCCCCGCCCTCCCCAAACACTTTTTGACACCCTTTCACCCCCTCGCACGCCTTTTCCCGCCTCCCCCGCTCCTCTCCCCCTCACTTCCGGTTTCCGCCTCCCACTTCCGGGTTTACGACTCCCACTTCCGGGTTCCAACAAATCCCCTCCCCGCCCTCCCCAAACACTTTTTTACGCCGTTTCACCCCCTCGGACGCCTTTTCCCGCCTCCCCCGCTCCTCTCCCCCTCACTTCCGGTTTCCGCCTCCCACTTCCGGGTTTCCGACTCCCACTTCCGGGTTCCAACAAATCCCCTCCCCGCCCTCCCCAAACACTTTTTTACACCCTTTCACCCCCTCGCACGCCTTTTCCCGCCTCCCCCGCTCCTCTCCCCCTCACTTCCGGTTTCAGCCTCCCACTTCCGGGTTTCCGACTCCCACTTCTGGGTTCCAACAAATCCCCTCCCCCGCCCTCCCCAAACACTTTTTTACACCCTTTCACCCCCTCGGACGCCTTTTCCCGCCTCCCCCGCTCCTCTCCCCCTCACTTCCGGTTTCCGCCTACCACTTCCGGGTTTCCGCCTCCCACTTCCGGGTTCCAACAAATCCCCTCCCCCGCCCTCCCCAAACACTTTTTTACACCGTTTCACCCCCTCGGACGCCTTTTCCCGCCTCCCCCGCTCCTCTCCCCCTCACTTCCGGTTTCCGCCTCCCACTTCCGGGTTTCCGCCTCCCACTTCCGGGTTCCAACAAATCCCCTCCCCCGCCCTCCCCAAACACTTTTTTACACCGTTTCACCCCCTCGGACGCCTTTTCCCGCCTCCCCCGCTCCTCTCCCCCTCACTTCCGGTTTCGGCCTCCCACTTCCGGGATTCCGCCTCCCACTTCCGGGTTCCAACAAATCCCCTCCCCCGCCCTCCCCAAACACTTTTTTACACCCTTTCAACCCCTCGCGCGCCTTTTCCCGCCTCCCCCGCTCCTCTCCCCCTCACTTCCGGTTTCCGCCTCCCACTTCCGGGTTTCCGACTCCCACTTCCGGGTTCCAACAAATCCCCTCCCCGCCCTCCCCAAACACTTTTTTACACCCTTTCACCCCCTCGGGCGCCTTTTCCCGCCTCCCCCGCTCCTCTCCCCCTCACTTCCGGTTTCCGCCTCCCACTTCCGGGTTTACGACTCCCACTTCCGGGTTCCAACAAATCCCCTCCCCGCCCTCCCCAAACACTTTTTTACACCGTTTCTCCCCCTCGCACGCCTTTTCCCGCCTCCCCCGCTCCTCTCCCCCTCACTTCCGGTTTCCGCCTCCCACTTCCGGGTTTACGACTCCCACTTCCGGGTTCCAACAAATCCCCTCCCCGCCCTCCCCAAACACTTTTTTACACCCTTTCACCCCCTCGGGCGCCTTTTCCCGCCTCCCCCGCTCCTCTCCCCCTCACTTCCGGTTTCCGCCTCCCACTTCCGGGTTTACGACTCCCACTTCCGGGTTCCAACAAATCCCCTCCCCGCCCTCCCCAAACACTTTTTTACACCCTTTCACCCCCTCGCACGCCTTTTCCCGCCTCCCCCGCTCCTCTCCCCCTCACTTCCGGTTTCCGCCTCCCACTTCCGGGTTTCCGACTCCCACTTCCGGGTTCCAACAAATCCCCTCCCCGCCCTCCCCAAACACTTTTTGACACCGTTTCTCCCCCTCGCACGCCTTTTCCCGCCTCCCCCGCTCCTCTCCCCCTCACTTCCGGTTTCCGCCTCCCACTTCCGGGTTTCCGACTCCCACTTCCGGGTTCCAACAAATCCCCTCCCCGCCCTCCCCAAACACTTTTTTACACCCTTTCACCCCCTCGCGCGCCTTTTCCCGCCTCCCCCGCTCCTCTCCCCCTCACTTCCGGTTTCAGCCTCCCACTTCCGGGTTTCCGACTCCCACTTCCGGGTTCCACCCAATCCCCTCCCCCGCCCTCCCCAAACACTTTTTTACACCGTTTCACCCCCTCGCACGCCTTTTCCCGCCTCCCCCGCTCCTCTCCCCCTCACTTCCGGTTTCCGCCTCCCACTTCCGGGTTTCCGCCTCCCACTTCCGGGTTCCAACAAATCCCCTCCCCGCCCTCCCCAAACACTTTTTTACACCCTTTCACCCCCTCGCGCGCCTTTTCCCGCCTCCCCCGCTCCTCTCCCCCTCACTTCCGGTTTCCGCCTCCCACTTCCGGGTTTACGACTCCCACTTCCGGGTTCCAACAAATCCCCTCCCCGCCCTCCCCAAACACTTTTTTACGCCGTTTCATCCCCTCGCGCGCCTTTTCCCGCCTCCCCCGCTCCTCTCCCCCTCACTTCCGGTTTCCGCCTCCCACTTCCGGGTTTACGACTCCCACTTCCGGGTTCCAACAAATCCCCTCCCCGCCCTCCCCAAACACTTTTTTACACCCTTTCACCCCCTCGCGCGCCTTTTCCCGCCTCCCCCGCTCCTCTCCCCCTCACTTCCGGTTTCCGCCTCCCACTTCCGGGTTTACGACTCCCACTTCCGGGTTCCAACAAATCCCCTACCCGCCCTCCCCAAACACTTTTTTACGCCCTTTCACCCCCTCGCGCGCCTTTTCCCGCCTCCCCCGCTCCTCTCCCCCTCACTTCCGGTTTCCGCCTCCCACTTCCGGGTTTCCGCCTCCCACTTCCGGGTTCCAACAAATCCCCTCCCCGCCCTCCCCAAACACTTTTTTACGCCCTTTCACCCCCTCGCACGCCTTTTCCCGCCTCCCCCGCTCCTCTCCCCCTCACTTCCGGTTTCCGCCTCCCACTTCCGGGTTTACGACTCCCACTTCCGGGTTCCAACAAATCCCCTCCCCGCCCTCCCCAAACACTTTTATACACCCTTTCACCCCTCGCGCGCCTTTTCCCGCCTCCCCCGCTCCTCTCCCCCTCACTTCCGGTTTCCGCCTCCCACTTCCGGGTTTCCGACTCCCACTTCCGGGTTCCAACAAATCCCCTCCCCGCCCTCCCCAAACACTTTTTTACACCCTTTCACCCCCTCGGGCGCCTTTTCCCGCCTCCCCCGCTCCTCTCCCCCTCACTTCCGGTTTCCGCCTCCCACTTCCGGGTTTACGACTCCCACTTCCGGGTTCCAACAAATCCCCTCCCCGCCCTCCCCAAACACTTTTTTACACCGTTTCTCCCCCTCGGACGCCTTTTCCCGCCTCCCCCGCTCCTCTCCCCCTCACTTCCGGTTTCCGCCTCCCACTTCCGGGTTTCCGACTCCCACTTCCGGGTTCCAACAAATCCCCTCCCCCGCCCTCCCCAAACACTTTTTGACACCGTTTCTCCCCCTCGCACGCCTTTTCCCGCCTCCCCCGCTCCTCTCCCCCTCACTTCCGGTTTCAGCCTCCCACTTCCGGGTTTCCGACTCCCACTTCCGGGTTCCAACAAATCCCCTCCCCGCCCTCCCCAAACACTTTTTTACACCCTTTCACCCCCTCGCGCGCCTTTTCCCGCCTCCCCCGCTCCTCTCCCCCTCACTTCCGGTTTCCGCCTCCCACTTCCGGGTTTCCGACTCCCACTTCCGGGTTCCAACAAATCCCCTCCCCGCCCTCCCCAAACACTTTTTTACGCCGTTTCACCCCCTCGCGCGCCTTTTCCCGCCTCCCCCGCTCCTCTCCCCCTCACTTCCGGTTTCCGCCTCCCACTTCCGGGTTTCCGACTCCCACTTCCGGGTTCCAACAAATCCCCTCCCCGCCCTCCCCAAACACTTTTTTACACCCTTTCACCCCCTCGCACGCCTTTTCCCGCCTCCCCCGCTCCTCTCCCCCTCACTTCCGGTTTCCGCCTCCCACTTCCGGGTTTACGACTCCCACTTCCGGGTTCCAACAAATCCCCTCCCCGCCCTCCCCAAACACTTTTTTACGCCGTTTCACCCCCTCGGACGCCTTTTCCCGCCTCCCCCGCTCCTCTCCCCCTCACTTCCGGTTTCCGCCTCCCACTTCCGGGTTTCCGACTCCCACTTCCGGGTTCCAACAAATCCCCTCCCCGCCCTCCCCAAACACTTTTTTACACCCTTTCACCCCCTCGCACGCCTTTTCCCGCCTCCCCCGCTCCTCTCCCCCTCACTTCCGGTTTCAGCCTCCCACTTCCGGGTTTCCGACTCCCACTTCTGGGTTCCAACAAATCCCCTCCCCCGCCCTCCCCAAACACTTTTTTACACCCTTTCACCCCCTCGGACGCCTTTTCCCGCCTCCCCCGCTCCTCTCCCCCTCACTTCCGGTTTCCGCCTACCACTTCCGGGTTTCCGCCTCCCACTTCCGGGTTCCACCCAATCCCCTCCCCCGCCCTCCCCAAACACTTTTTTACACCGTTTCACCCCCTCGGACGCCTTTTCCCGCCTCCCCCGCTCCTCTCCCCCTCACTTCCGGTTTCCGCCTCCCACTTCCGGGTTTCCGCCTCCCACTTCCGGGTTCCAACAAATCCCCTCCCCCGCCCTCCCCAAACACTTTTTTACACCGTTTCACCCCCTCGGACGCCTTTTCCCGCCTCCCCCGCTCCTCTCCCCCTCACTTCCGGTTTCGGCCTCCCACTTCCGGGATTCCGCCTCCCACTTCCGGGTTCCAACAAATCCCCTCCCCCGCCCTCCCCAAACACTTTTTTACACCCTTTCAACCCCTCGCGCGCCTTTTCCCGCCTCCCCCGCTCCTCTCCCCCTCACTTCCGGTTTCCGCCTCCCACTTCCGGGTTTCCGACTCCCACTTCCGGGTTCCAACAAATCCCCTCCCCGCCCTCCCCAAACACTTTTTTACACCCTTTCACCCCCTCGGGCGCCTTTTCCCGCCTCCCCCGCTCCTCTCCCCCTCACTTCCGGTTTCCGCCTCCCACTTCCGGGTTTACGACTCCCACTTCCGGGTTCCAACAAATCCCCTCCCCGCCCTCCCCAAACACTTTTTTACACCGTTTCTCCCCCTCGCACGCCTTTTCCCGCCTCCCCCGCTCCTCTCCCCCTCACTTCCGGTTTCCGCCTCCCACTTCCGGGTTTACGACTCCCACTTCCGGGTTCCAACAAATCCCCTCCCCGCCCTCCCCAAACACTTTTTTACACCCTTTCACCCCCTCGGGCGCCTTTTCCCGCCTCCCCCGCTCCTCTCCCCCTCACTTCCGGTTTCCGCCTCCCACTTCCGGGTTTACGACTCCCACTTCCGGGTTCCACCCAATCCCCTCCCCCGCCCTCCCCAAACACTTTTTTACACCGTTTCACCCCCTCGCACGCCTTTTCCCGCCTCCCCCGCTCCTCTCCCCCTCACTTCCGGTTTCCGCCTCCCACTTCCGGGTTTCCGCCTCCCACTTCCGGGTTCCAACAAATCCCCTCCCCGCCCTCCCCAAACACTTTTTTACACCCTTTCACCCCCTCGCGCGCCTTTTCCCGCCTCCCCCGCTCCTCTCCCCCTCACTTCCGGTTTCCGCCTCCCACTTCCGGGTTTACGACTCCCACTTCCGGGTTCCAACAAATCCCCTCCCCGCCCTCCCCAAACACTTTTTTACGCCGTTTCATCCCCTCGCGCGCCTTTTCCCGCCTCCCCCGCTCCTCTCCCCCTCACTTCCGGTTTCGGCCTCCCACTTCCGGGTTTCCGACTCCCACTTCCGGGTTCCAACAAATCCCCTCCCCGCCCTCCCCAAACACTTTTTTACGCCCTTTCACCCCCTCGCGCGCCTTTTCCCGCCTCCCCCGCTCCTCTCCCCCTCACTTCCGGTTTCCGCCTCCCACTTCCGGGTTTCCGCCTCCCACTTCCGGGTTCCAACAAATCCCCTCCCCGCCCTCCCCAAACACTTTTTTACACCCTTTCACCCCCTCGCACGCCTTTTCCCGCCTCCCCCGCTCCTCTCCCCCTCACTTCCGGTTTCCGCCTCCCACTTCCGGGTTTCCGACTCCCACTTCCGGGTTCCAACAAATCCCCTCCCCGCCCTCCCCAAACACTTTTTTACACCGTTTCCCCACCTCGCACGCCTTTTCCCGCCTCCCCCGCTCCTCTCCCCCTCACTTCCGGTTTCCGCCTCCCACTTCCGGGTTTCCGACTCCCACTTCCGGGTTCCACCCAATCCCCTCCCCCGCCCTCCCCAAACACTTTTTTACACCCTTTCACCCCCTCGGGCGCCTTTTCCCGCCTCCCCCGCTCCTCTCCCCCTCACTTCCGGTTTCCGCCTCCCACTTCCGGGTTTCCGACTCCCACTTCCGGGTTCCAACAAATCCCCTCCCCGCCCTCCCCAAACACTTTTTGACACCGTTTCTCCCCCTCGCACGCCTTTTCCCGCCTCCCCCGCTCCTCTCCCCCTCACTTCCGGTTTCCGCCTCCCACTTCCGGGTTTACGACTCCCACTTCCGGGTTCCAACAAATCCCCTCCCCGCCCTCCCCAAACACTTTTTTACACCCTTTCACCCCCTCGGGCGCCTTTTCCCGCCTCCCCCGCTCCTCTCCCCCTCACTTCCGGTTTCAGCCTCCCACTTCCGGGTTTCCGACTCCCACTTCCGGGTTCCACCCAATCCCCTCCCCCGCCCTCCCCAAACACTTTTTTACACCCTTTCACCCCCTCGGACGCCTTTTCCCGCCTCCCCCGCTCCTCTCCCCCTCACTTCCGGTTTCCGCCTCCCACTTCCGGGTTTCCGACTCCCACTTCCGGGTTCCAACAAATCCCCTCCCCGCCCTCCCCAAACACTTTTATACACCCTTTCACCCCCTCGCGCGCCTTTTCCCGCCTCCCCCGCTCCTCTCCCCCTCACTTCCGGTTTCCGCCTCCCACTTCCGGGTTTACGACTCCCACTTCCGGGTTCCAACAAATCCCCTCCCCGCCCTCCCCAAACACTTTTTTACGCCGTTTCATCCCCTCGCGCGCCTTTTCCCGCCTCCCCCGCTCCTCTCCCCCTCACTTCCGGTTTCCGCCTCCCACTTCCGGGTTTCCGACTCCCACTTCCGGGTTCCAACAAATCCCCTCCCCGCCCTCCCCAAACACTTTTTTACGCCCTTTCACCCCCTCGCACGCCTTTTCCCGCCTCCCCCGCTCCTCTCCCCCTCACTTCCGGTTTCCGCCTCCCACTTCCGGGTTTCCGCCTCCCACTTCCGGGTTCCAACAAATCCCCTCCCCGCCCTCCCCAAACACTTTTTTACAGCCTTTCACCCCCTCGCACGCCTTTTCCCGCCTCCCCCGCTCCTCTCCCCCTCACTTCCGGTTTCCGCCTCCCACTTCCGGGTTTCCGACTCCCACTTCCGGGTTCCAACAAATCCCCTCCCCGCCCTCCCCAAACACTTTTTTACACCGTTTCCCCACCTCGCACGCCTTTTCCCGCCTCCCCCGCTCCTCTCCCCTCACTTCCGGTTTCCGCCTCCCACTTCCGGGTTTCCGACTCCCACTTCCGGGTTCCAACAAATCCCCTCCCCGCCCTCCCCAAACACTTTTTTACACCGTTTCACCCCCTCGGGCGCCTTTTCCCGCCTCCCCCGCTCCTCTCCCCCTCACTTCCGGTTTCCGCCTCCCACTTCCGGGTTTACGACTCCCACTTCCGGGTTCCAACAAATCCCCTCCCCGCCCTCCCCAAACACTTTTTTACGCCGTTTCACCCCCTCGCGCGCCTTTTCCCGCCTCCCCCGCTCCTCTCCCCCTCACTTCCGGTTTCCGCCTCCCACTTCCGGGTTTACGACTCCCACTTCCGGGTTTCCGACTCCCACTTCCGGGTTCCAACAAATCCCCTCCCCGCCCTCCCCAAACACTTTTTTACACCCTTTCACCCCCTCGCACGCCTTTTCCCGCCTCCCCCGCTCCTCTCCCCCTCACTTCCGGTTTCCGCCTCCCACTTCCGGGTTTACGACTCCCACTTCCGGGTTCCAACAAATCCCCTCCCCGCCCTCCCCAAACACTTTTTTACACCGTTTCACCCCCTCGCACGCCTTTTCCCGCCTCCCCCGCTCCTCTCCCCCTCACTTCCGGTTTCCGCCTCCCACTTCCGGGTTTACGACTCCCACTTCCGGGTTCCAACAAATCCCCTCCCCGCCCTCCCCAAACACTTTTTTACACCCTTTCACCCCCTCGCACGCCTTTTCCCGCCTCCCCCGCTCCTCTCCCCCTCACTTCCGGTTTCCGCCTCCCACTTCCGGGTTTCCGACTCCCACTTCCGGGTTCCAACAAATCCCCTCCCCGCCCTCCCCAAACACTTTTTTACACCCTTTCACCCCCTCGGGCGCCTTTTCCCGCCTCCCCCGCTCCTCTCCCCCTCACTTCCGGTTTCCGCCTCCCACTTCCGGGTTTCCGACTCCCACTTCCGGGTTCCAACAAATCCCCTCCCCGCCCTCCCCAAACACTTTTTTACACCCTTTCACCCCCTCGGGCGCCTTTTCCCGCCTCCCCCGCTCCTCTCCCCCTCACTTCCGGTTTCCGCCTCCCACTTCCGGGTTTCCGACTCCCACTTCCGGGTTCCAACAAATCCCCTCCCCGCCCTCCCCAAACACTTTTTTACACCGTTTCTCCCCCTCGCGCGCCTTTTCCCGCCTCCCCCGCTCCTCTCCCCCTCACTTCCGGTTTCCGCCTCCCACTTCCGGGTTTCCGACTCCCACTTCCGGGTTCCAACAAATCCCCTCCCCGCCCTCCCCAAACACTTTTTTACACCCTTTCACCCCCTCGCGCGCCTTTTCCCGCCTCCCCCGCTCCTCTCCCCCTCACTTCCGGTTTCCGCCTCCCACTTCCGGGTTTACGACTCCCACTTCCGGGTTCCAACAAATCCCCTCCCCCGCCCTCCCCAAACACTTTTTTACACCGTTTCACCCCCTCGGACGCCTTTTCCCGCCTCCCCCGCTCCTCTTCCCCTCACTTCCGGTTTCCGCCTCCCACTTCCGGGTTTCCGCCTCCCACTTCCGGGTTCCACCCAATCCCCTCCCCCGCCCTCCCCAAACACTTTTTGACACCGTTTCACCCCCTCGGACTCCTTTTCCCGCCTCCCCCGCTCCTCTCCCCCTCACTTCCGGTTTCCGCCTCCCACTTCCGGGTTTCCGCCTCCCACTTCCGGGTTCCACCCAATCCCCTCCCCCGCCCTCCCCAAACACTTTTTTACACCCTTTCACCCCCTCGGGCGCCTTTTCCCGCCTCCCCCGCTCCTCTCCCCCTCACTTCCGGTTTCCGCCTCCCACTTCCGGGTTTCCGACTCCCACTTCCGGGTTCCAACAAATCCCCTCCCCGCCCTCCCCAAACACTTTTTTACGCCGTTTCACCCCCTCGGGCGCCTTTTCCCGCCTCCCCCGCTCCTCTCCCCCTCACTTCCGGTTTCCGCCTCCCACTTCCGGGTTTCCGACTCCCACTTCCGGGTTTCCGACTCCCACTTCCGGGTTCCAACAAATCCCCTCCCCGCCCTCCCCAAACACTTTTTTACACCGTTTCTCCCCCTCGCACGCCTTTTCCCGCCTCCCCCGCTCCTCTCCCCCTCACTTCCGGTTTCCGCCTCCCACTTCCGGGTTTCCGCCTCCCACTTCCGGGTTCCAACAAATCCCCTCCCCGCCCTCCCCAAACACTTTTTTACGCCGTTTCACCCCCTCGCACGCCTTTTCCCGCCTCCCCCGCTCCTCTCCCCCTCACTTCCGGTTTCCGCCTCCCACTTCCGGGTTTCCGACTCCCACTTCCGGGTTCCAACAAATCCCCTCCCCGCCCTCCCCAAACACTTTTTGACACCGTTTCTCCCCCTCGCACGCCTTTTCCCGCCTCCCCCGCTCCTCTCCCCCTCACTTCCGGTTTCCGCCTCCCACTTCCGGGTTTCCGACTCCCACTTCCGGGTTCCAACAAATCCCCTCCCCGCCCTCCCCAAACACTTTTTTACACCCTTTCACCCCCTCGCGCGCCTTTTCCCGCCTCCCCCGCTCCTCTCCCCCTCACTTCCGGTTTCAGCCTCCCACTTCCGGGTTTCCGACTCCCACTTCCGGGTTCCACCCAATCCCCTCCCCCGCCCTCCCCAAACACTTTTTTACACCGTTTCACCCCCTCGCACGCCTTTTCCCGCCTCCCCCGCTCCTCTCCCCCTCACTTCCGGTTTCCGCCTCCCACTTCCGGGTTTCCGCCTCCCACTTCCGGGTTCCAACAAATCCCCTCCCCGCCCTCCCCAAACACTTTTTTACACCCTTTCACCCCCTCGCGCGCCTTTTCCCGCCTCCCCCGCTCCTCTCCCCCTCACTTCCGGTTTCCGCCTCCCACTTCCGGGTTTACGACTCCCACTTCCGGGTTCCAACAAATCCCCTCCCCGCCCTCCCCAAACACTTTTTTACGCCGTTTCATCCCCTCGCGCGCCTTTTCCCGCCTCCCCCGCTCCTCTCCCCCTCACTTCCGGTTTCCGCCTCCCACTTCCGGGTTTACGACTCCCACTTCCGGGTTCCAACAAATCCCCTCCCCGCCCTCCCCAAACACTTTTTTACACCCTTTCACCCCCTCGCGCGCCTTTTCCCGCCTCCCCCGCTCCTCTCCCCCTCACTTCCGGTTTCCGCCTCCCACTTCCGGGTTTACGACTCCCACTTCCGGGTTCCAACAAATCCCCTACCCGCCCTCCCCAAACACTTTTTTACACCCTTTCACCCCCTCGGGCGCCTTTTCCCGCCTCCCCCGCTCCTCTCCCCCTCACTTCCGGTTTCCGCCTCCCACTTCCGGGTTTCCGCCTCCCACTTCCGGGTTCCAACAAATCCCCTCCCCGCCCTCCCCAAACACTTTTTTACGCCCTTTCACCCCCTCGCACGCCTTTTCCCGCCTCCCCCGCTCCTCTCCCCCTCACTTCCGGTTTCCGCCTCCCACTTCCGGGTTTACGACTCCCACTTCCGGGTTCCAACAAATCCCCTCCCCGCCCTCCCCAAACACTTTTATACACCCTTTCACCCCTCGCGCGCCTTTTCCCGCCTCCCCCGCTCCTCTCCCCCTCACTTCCGGTTTCCGCCTCCCACTTCCGGGTTTCCGACTCCCACTTCCGGGTTCCAACAAATCCCCTCCCCGCCCTCCCCAAACACTTTTTTACACCCTTTCACCCCCTCGGGCGCCTTTTCCCGCCTCCCCCGCTCCTCTCCCCCTCACTTCCGGTTTCCGCCTCCCACTTCCGGGTTTACGACTCCCACTTCCGGGTTCCAACAAATCCCCTCCCCGCCCTCCCCAAACACTTTTTTACACCGTTTCTCCCCCTCGGACGCCTTTTCCCGCCTCCCCCGCTCCTCTCCCCCTCACTTCCGGTTTCCGCCTCCCACTTCCGGGTTTCCGACTCCCACTTCCGGGTTCCAACAAATCCCCTCCCCCGCCCTCCCCAAACACTTTTTGACACCGTTTCTCCCCCTCGCACGCCTTTTCCCGCCTCCCCCGCTCCTCTCCCCCTCACTTCCGGTTTCAGCCTCCCACTTCCGGGTTTCCGACTCCCACTTCCGGGTTCCAACAAATCCCCTCCCCGCCCTCCCCAAACACTTTTTTACACCCTTTCACCCCCTCGCGCGCCTTTTCCCGCCTCCCCCGCTCCTCTCCCCCTCACTTCCGGTTTCCGCCTCCCACTTCCGGGTTTCCGACTCCCACTTCCGGGTTCCAACAAATCCCCTCCCCGCCCTCCCCAAACACTTTTTTACGCCGTTTCACCCCCTCGCGCGCCTTTTCCCGCCTCCCCCGCTCCTCTCCCCCTCACTTCCGGTTTCCGCCTCCCACTTCCGGGTTTCCGACTCCCACTTCCGGGTTCCAACAAATCCCCTCCCCGCCCTCCCCAAACACTTTTTTACACCCTTTCACCCCCTCGCACGCCTTTTCCCGCCTCCCCCGCTCCTCTCCCCCTCACTTCCGGTTTCCGCCTCCCACTTCCGGGTTTACGACTCCCACTTCCGGGTTCCAACAAATCCCCTCCCCGCCCTCCCCAAACACTTTTTTACGCCGTTTCACCCCCTCGGACGCCTTTTCCCGCCTCCCCCGCTCCTCTCCCCCTCACTTCCGGTTTCCGCCTCCCACTTCCGGGTTTCCGACTCCCACTTCCGGGTTCCAACAAATCCCCTCCCCGCCCTCCCCAAACACTTTTTTACACCCTTTCACCCCCTCGCACGCCTTTTCCCGCCTCCCCCGCTCCTCTCCCCCTCACTTCCGGTTTCCGCCTCCCACTTCCGGGTTTCCGACTCCCACTTCTGGGTTCCAACAAATCCCCTCCCCCGCCCTCCCCAAACACTTTTTTACACCGTTTCACCCCCTCGGGCGCCTTTTCCCGCCTCCCCCGCTCCTCTCCCCCTCACTTCCGGTTTCCGCCTCCCACTTCCGGGTTTCCGCCTCCCACTTCCGGGTTCCACCCAATCCCCTCCCCCGCCCTCCCCAAACACTTTTTTACACCGTTTCACCCCCTCGGACGCCTTTTCCCGCCTCCCCCGCTCCTCTCCCCCTCACTTCCGGTTTCCGCCTCCCACTTCCGGGTTTCCGCCTCCCACTTCCGGGTTCCAACAAATCCCCTCCCCCGCCCTCCCCAAACACTTTTTTACACCGTTTCACCCCCTCGGACGCCTTTTCCCGCCTCCCCCGCTCCTCTCCCCCTCACTTCCGGTTTCGGCCTCCCACTTCCGGGATTCCGCCTCCCACTTCCGGGTTCCAACAAATCCCCTCCCCCGCCCTCCCCAAACACTTTTTTACACCCTTTCAACCCCTCGCGCGCCTTTTCCCGCCTCCCCCGCTCCTCTCCCCCTCACTTCCGGTTTCCGCCTCCCACTTCCGGGTTTCCGACTCCCACTTCCGGGTTCCAACAAATCCCCTCCCCGCCCTCCCCAAACACTTTTTTACACCCTTTCACCCCCTCGGGCGCCTTTTCCCGCCTCCCCCGCTCCTCTCCCCCTCACTTCCGGTTTCCGCCTCCCACTTCCGGGTTTACGACTCCCACTTCCGGGTTCCAACAAATCCCCTCCCCGCCCTCCCCAAACACTTTTTTACACCGTTTCTCCCCCTCGCACGCCTTTTCCCGCCTCCCCCGCTCCTCTCCCCCTCACTTCCGGTTTCCGCCTCCCACTTCCGGGTTTACGACTCCCACTTCCGGGTTCCAACAAATCCCCTCCCCGCCCTCCCCAAACACTTTTTTACACCCTTTCACCCCCTCGGGCGCCTTTTCCCGCCTCCCCCGCTCCTCTCCCCCTCACTTCCGGTTTCCGTCTCCCACTTCCGGGTTTCCGACTCCCACTTCCGGGTTCCACCCAATCCCCTCCCCCGCCCTCCCCAAACACTTTTTTACACCCTTTCACCCCCTCGCACGCCTTTTCCCGCCTCCCCCGCTCCTCTCCCCCTCACTTCCGGTTTCCGCCTCCCACTTCCGGGTTTCCGCCTCCCACTTCCGGGTTCCAACAAATCCCCTCCCCGCCCTCCCCAAACACTTTTTTACACCCTTTCACCCCCTCGCGCGCCTTTTCCCGCCTCCCCCGCTCCTCTCCCCCTCACTTCCGGTTTCCGCCTCCCACTTCCGGGTTTACGACTCCCACTTCCGGGTTCCAACAAATCCCCTCCCCGCCCTCCCCAAACACTTTTTTACGCCGTTTCATCCCCTCGCGCGCCTTTTCCCGCCTCCCCCGCTCCTCTCCCCCTCACTTCCGGTTTCCGCCTCCCACTTCCGGGTTTACGACTCCCACTTCCGGGTTCCAACAAATCCCCTCCCCGCCCTCCCCAAACACTTTTTTACACCCTTTCACCCCCTCGCGCGCCTTTTCCCGCCTCCCCCGCTCCTCTCCCCCTCACTTCCGGTTTCCGCCTCCCACTTCCGGGTTTACGACTCCCACTTCCGGGTTCCACCCAATCCCCTCCCCCGCCCTCCCCAAACACTTTTTTACACCGTTTCACCCCCTCGCACGCCTTTTCCCGCCTCCCCCGCTCCTCTCCCCCTCACTTCCGGTTTCCGCCTCCCACTTCCGGGTTTCCGCCTCCCACTTCCGGGTTCCAACAAATCCCCTCCCCGCCCTCCCCAAACACTTTTTTACACCCTTTCACCCCCTCGCGCGCCTTTTCCCGCCTCCCCCGCTCCTCTCCCCCTCACTTCCGGTTTCCGCCTCCCACTTCCGGGTTTACGACTCCCACTTCCGGGTTCCAACAAATCCCCTCCCCGCCCTCCCCAAACACTTTTTTACGCCGTTTCATCCCCTCGCGCGCCTTTTCCCGCCTCCCCCGCTCCTCTCCCCCTCACTTCCGGTTTCGGCCTCCCACTTCCGGGTTTCCGACTCCCACTTCCGGGTTCCAACAAATCCCCTCCCCGCCCTCCCCAAACACTTTTTTACGCCCTTTCACCCCCTCGGACGCCTTTTCCCGCCTCCCCCGCTCCTCTCCCCCTCACTTCCGGTTTCCGCCTCCCACTTCCGGGTTTCCGCCTCCCACTTCCGGGTTCCAACAAATCCCCTCCCCGCCCTCCCCAAACACTTTTTTACACCCTTTCACCCCCTCGCACGCCTTTTCCCGCCTCCCCCGCTCCTCTCCCCCTCACTTCCGGTTTCCGCCTCCCACTTCCGGGTTTCCGACTCCCACTTCCGGGTTCCAACAAATCCCCTCCCCGCCCTCCCCAAACACTTTTTTACACCGTTTCCCCACCTCGCACGCCTTTTCCCGCCTCCCCCGCTCCTCTCCCCCTCACTTCCGGTTTCCGCCTCCCACTTCCGGGTTTCCGACTCCCACTTCCGGGTTCCACCCAATCCCCTCCCCCGCCCTCCCCAAACACTTTTTTACACCCTTTCACCCCCTCGGGCGCCTTTTCCCGCCTCCCCCGCTCCTCTCCCCCTCACTTCCGGTTTCCGCCTCCCACTTCCGGGTTTCCGACTCCCACTTCCGGGTTCCAACAAATCCCCTCCCCGCCCTCCCCAAACACTTTTTGACACCGTTTCTCCCCCTCGCACGCCTTTTCCCGCCTCCCCCGCTCCTCTCCCCCTCACTTCCGGTTTCCGCCTCCCACTTCCGGGTTTACGACTCCCACTTCCGGGTTCCAACAAATCCCCTCCCCGCCCTCCCCAAACACTTTTTTACACCCTTTCACCCCCTCGCGCGCCTTTTCCCGCCTCCCCCGCTCCTCTCCCCCTCACTTCCGGTTTCAGCCTCCCACTTCCGGGTTTCCGACTCCCACTTCCGGGTTCCACCCAATCCCCTCCCCCGCCCTCCCCAAACACTTTTTTACACCCTTTCACCCCCTCGGACGCCTTTTCCCGCCTCCCCCGCTCCTCTCCCCCTCACTTCCGGTTTCCGCCTCCCACTTCCGGGTTTCCGACTCCCACTTCCGGGTTCCACCCAATCCCCTCCCCCGCCCTCCCCAAACACTTTTTTAGACCCTTTCACCCCCTCGCACGCCTTTTCCCGCCTCCCCCGCTCCTCTCCCCCTCACTTCCGGTTTCCGCCTCCCACTTCCGGGTTTCCGACTCCCACTTCCGGGTTCCAACAAATCCCCTCCCCGCCCTCCCCAAACACTTTTTTACACCCTTTCACCCCCTCGGGCGCCTTTTCCCGCCTCCCCCGCTCCTCTCCCCCTCACTTCCGGTTTCCGCCTCCCACTTCCGGGTTTCCGACTCCCACTTCCGGGTTCCAACAAATCCCCTCCCCGCCCTCCCCAAACACTTTTTTACACCCTTTCACCCCCTCGGGCGCCTTTTCCCGCCTCCCCCGCTCCTCTCCCCCTCACTTCCGGTTTCCGCCTCCCACTTCCGGGTTTCCGACTCCCACTTCCGGGTTCCAACAAATCCCCTCCCCGCCCTCCCCAAACACTTTTTTACACCCTTTCACCCCCTCGGGCGCCTTTTCCCGCCTCCCCCGCTCCTCTCCCCCTCACTTCCGGTTTCCGCCTCCCACTTCCGGGTTTCCGACTCCCACTTCCGGGTTCCAACAAATCCCCTCCCCGCCCTCCCCAAACACTTTTTTACACCGTTTCCCCACCTCGCACGCCTTTTCCCGCCTCCCCCGCTCCTCTCCCCTCACTTCCGGTTTCCGCCTCCCACTTCCGGGTTTCCGACTCCCACTTCCGGGTTCCAACAAATCCCCTCCCCGCCCTCCCCAAACACTTTTTTACACCGTTTCACCCCCTCGGGCGCCTTTTCCCGCCTCCCCCGCTCCTCTCCCCCTCACTTCCGGTTTCCGCCTCCCACTTCCGGGTTTACGACTCCCACTTCCGGGTTCCAACAAATCCCCTCCCCGCCCTCCCCAAACACTTTTTTACGCCGTTTCACCCCCTCGCGCGCCTTTTCCCGCCTCCCCCGCTCCTCTCCCCCTCACTTCCGGTTTCCGCCTCCCACTTCCGGGTTTACGACTCCCACTTCCGGGTTTCCGCCTCCCACTTCCGGGTTCCAACAAATCCCCTCCCCGCCCTCCCCAAACACTTTTTTACACCCTTTCACCCCCTCGCACGCCTTTTCCCGCCTCCCCCGCTCCTCTCCCCCTCACTTCCGGTTTCCGCCTCCCACTTCCGGGTTTACGACTCCCACTTCCGGGTTCCAACAAATCCCCTCCCCGCCCTCCCCAAACACTTTTTTACACCCTTTCACCCCCTCGCACGCCTTTTCCCGCCTCCCCCGCTCCTCTCCCCCTCACTTCCGGTTTCCGCCTCCCACTTCCGGGTTTACGACTCCCACTTCCGGGTTCCAACAAATCCCCTCCCCGCCCTCCCCAAACACTTTTTTACACCCTTTCACCCCCTCGCACGCCTTTTCCCGCCTCCCCCGCTCCTCTCCCCCTCACTTCCGGTTTCCGCCTCCCACTTCCGGGTTTACGACTCCCACTTCCGGGTTCCAACAAATCCCCTCCCCGCCCTCCCCAAACACTTTTTTACACCCTTTCACCCCCTCGCACGCCTTTTCCCGCCTCCCCCGCTCCTCTCCCCCTCACTTCCGGTTTCCGCCTCCCACTTCCGGGTTTCCGACTCCCACTTCCGGGTTCCAACAAATCCCCTCCCCGCCCTCCCCAAACACTTTTTTACACCCTTTCACCCCCTCGGGCGCCTTTTCCCGCCTCCCCCGCTCCTCTCCCCCTCACTTCCGGTTTCCGCCTCCCACTTCCGGGTTTCCGACTCCCACTTCCGGGTTCCAACAAATCCCCTCCCCGCCCTCCCCAAACACTTTTTTACACCCTTTCACCCCCTCGCGCGCCTTTTCCCGCCTCCCCCGCTCCTCTCCCCCTCACTTCCGGTTTCCGCCTCCCACTTCCGGGTTTACGACTCCCACTTCCGGGTTTCCGACTCCCACTTCCGGGTTCCAACAAATCCCCTCCCCGCCCTCCCCAAACACTTTTTTACACCCTTTCACCCCCTCGCACGCCTTTTCCCGCCTCCCCCGCTCCTCTCCCCCTCACTTCCGGTTTCCGCCTCCCACTTCCGGGTTTACGACTCCCACTTCCGGGTTCCAACAAATCCCCTCCCCGCCCTCCCCAAACACTTTTTTACACCCTTTCACCCCCTCGCACGCCTTTTCCCGCCTCCCCCGCTCCTCTCCCCCTCACTTCCGGTTTCCGCCTCCCACTTCCGGGTTTACGACTCCCACTTCCGGGTTCCAACAAATCCCCTCCCCGCCCTCCCCAAACACTTTTTTACACCCTTTCACCCCCTCGCACGCCTTTTCCCGCCTCCCCCGCTCCTCTCCCCCTCACTTCCGGTTTCCGCCTCCCACTTCCGGGTTTACGACTCCCACTTCCGGGTTCCAACAAATCCCCTCCCCGCCCTCCCCAAACACTTTTTTACACCCTTTCACCCCCTCGCACGCCTTTTCCCGCCTCCCCCGCTCCTCTCCCCCTCACTTCCGGTTTCCGCCTCCCACTTCCGGGTTTCCGACTCCCACTTCCGGGTTCCAACAAATCCCCTCCCCGCCCTCCCCAAACACTTTTTTACACCCTTTCACCCCCTCGGGCGCCTTTTCCCGCCTCCCCCGCTCCTCTCCCCCTCACTTCCGGTTTCCGCCTCCCACTTCCGGGTTTCCGACTCCCACTTCCGGGTTCCAACAAATCCCCTCCCCGCCCTCCCCAAACACTTTTTTACACCCTTTCACCCCCTCGGGCGCCTTTTCCCGCCTCCCCCGCTCCTCTCCCCCTCACTTCCGGTTTCCGCCTCCCACTTCCGGGTTTCCGACTCCCACTTCCGGGTTCCAACAAATCCCCTCCCCGCCCTCCCCAAACACTTTTTTACACCGTTTCTCCCCCTCGCGCGCCTTTTCCCGCCTCCCCCGCTCCTCTCCCCCTCACTTCCGGTTTCCGCCTCCCACTTCCGGGTTTCCGACTCCCACTTCCGGGTTCCAACAAATCCCCTCCCCGCCCTCCCCAAACACTTTTTTACACCCTTTCACCCCCTCGCGCGCCTTTTCCCGCCTCCCCCGCTCCTCTCCCCCTCACTTCCGGTTTCCGCCTCCCACTTCCGGGTTTACGACTCCCACTTCCGGGTTCCAACAAATCCCCTCCCCCGCCCTCCCCAAACACTTTTTTACACCGTTTCACCCCCTCGGACGCCTTTTCCCGCCTCCCCCGCTCCTCTTCCCCTCACTTCCGGTTTCCGCCTCCCACTTCCGGGTTTCCGCCTCCCACTTCCGGGTTCCACCCAATCCCCTCCCCCGCCCTCCCCAAACACTTTTTGACACCGTTTCACCCCCTCGGACTCCTTTTCCCGCCTCCCCCGCTCCTCTCCCCCTCACTTCCGGTTTCCGCCTCCCACTTCCGGGTTTCCGCCTCCCACTTCCGGGTTCCACCCAATCCCCTCCCCCGCCCTCCCCAAACACTTTTTTACACCCTTTCACCCCCTCGGGCGCCTTTTCCCGCCTCCCCCGCTCCTCTCCCCCTCACTTCCGGTTTCCGCCTCCCACTTCCGGGTTTCCGACTCCCACTTCCGGGTTCCAACAAATCCCCTCCCCGCCCTCCCCAAACACTTTTTTACGCCGTTTCACCCCCTCGGGCGCCTTTTCCCGCCTCCCCCGCTCCTCTCCCCCTCACTTCCGGTTTCCGCCTCCCACTTCCGGGTTTCCGACTCCCACTTCCGGGTTTCCGACTCCCACTTCCGGGTTCCAACAAATCCCCTCCCCGCCCTCCCCAAACACTTTTTTACACCGTTTCTCCCCCTCGCACGCCTTTTCCCGCCTCCCCCGCTCCTCTCCCCCTCACTTCCGGTTTCCGCCTCCCACTTCCGGGTTTCCGCCTCCCACTTCCGGGTTCCAACAAATCCCCTCCCCGCCCTCCCCAAACACTTTTTTACGCCGTTTCACCCCCTCGCACGCCTTTTCCCGCCTCCCCCGCTCCTCTCCCCCTCACTTCCGGTTTCCGCCTCCCACTTCCGGGTTTACGACTCCCACTTCCGGGTTCCAACAAATCCCCTCCCCGCCCTCCCCAAACACTTTTTTTCGCCGTTTCACCCCCTCGCGCGCCTTTTCCCGCCTCCCCCGCTCCTCTCCCCCTCACTTCCGGTTTCCGCCTCCCACTTCCGGGTTTCCGACTCCCACTTCCGGGTTCCAACAAATCCCCTCCCCGCCCTCCCCAAACACTTTTTTACACCCTTTCACCCCCTCGCGCGCCTTTTCCCGCCTCCCCCGCTCCTCTCCCCCTCACTTCCGGTTTCCGCCTCCCACTTCCGGGTTTCCGACTCCCACTTCCGGGTTCCAACAAATCCCCTCACTGCCCTCCCCAAACACTTTTTTACACCGTTTCCCCCCCTCGCACGCCTTTTCCCGCCTCCCCCGCTCCTCTCCCCCTCACTTCCGGTTTCCGCCTCCCACTTCCGGGTTTCCGACTCCCACTTCCGGGTTCCAACAAATCCCCTCCCCGCCCTCCCCAAACACTTTTTTACACCGTTTCACCCCCTCGGGCGCCTTTTCCCACCTCCCCCGCTCCTCTCCCCCTCACTTCCGGTTTCCGCCTCCCACTTCCGGGTTTCCGACTCCCACTTCCGGGTTCCAACAAATCCCCTCCCCGCCCTCCCCAAACACTTTTTTACGCCGTTTCACCCCCTCGGACGCCTTTTCCCGCCTCCCCCGCTCCTCTCCCCCTCACTTCCGGTTTCCGCCTCCCACTTCCGGGTTTCCGACTCCCACTTCCGGGTTCCAACAAATCCCCTCCCCGCCCTCCCCAAACACTTTTTTGCGCCCTTTCACCCCCTCGCACGCCTTTTCCCGCCTCCCCCGCTCCTCTCCCCCTCACTTCCGGTTTCCGCCTCCCACTTCCGGGTTTCCGCCTCCCACTTCCGGGTTCCAACAAATCCCCTCCCCGCCCTCCCCAAACACTTTTTTACACCCTTTCACCCCCTCGCGCGCCTTTTCCCGCCTCCCCCGCTCCTCTCCCCCTCACTTCCGGTTTCCGCCTCCCACTTCCGGGTTTACGACTCCCACTTCCGGGTTCCAACAAATCCCCTCCCCGCCCTCCCCAAACACTTTTTTACACCGTTTCACCCCCTCGCACGCCTTTTCCCGCCTCCCTCGCTCCTCTCCCCCTCACTTCCGGTTTCCGCCTCCCACTTCCGGGTTTCCGACTCCCACTTCCGGGTTCCAACAAATCCCCTCACTGCCCTCCCCAAACACTTTTTTACACCGTTTCCCCCCCTCGCACGCCTTTTCCCGCCTCCCCCGCTCCTCTCCCCCTCACTTCCGGTTTCCGCCTCCCACTTCCGGGTTTCCGACTCCCACTTCCGGGTTCCAACAAATCCCCTCCCCGCCCTCCCCAAACACTTTTTTACACCGTTTCACCCCCTCGGGCGCCTTTTCCCACCTCCCCCGCTCCTCTCCCCCTCACTTCCGGTTTCCGCCGCCCACTTCCGGGTTTCCGACTCCCACTTCCGGGTTCCAACAAATCCCCTCCCCGCCCTCCCCAAACACTTTTTTACGCCGTTTCACCCCCTCGGACGCCTTTTCCCGCCTCCCCCGCTCCTCTCCCCCTCACTTCCGGTTTCCGCCTCCCACTTCCGGGTTTCCGACTCCCACTTCCGGGTTCCAACAAATCCCCTCCCCGCCCTCCCAAAACACTTTTTGACACCGTTTCACCCCCTCGGACGCCTTTTCCCGCCTCCCCCGCTCCTCTCCCCCTCACTTCCGGTTTCCGCCTCCCACTTCCGGGTTTCCGCCTCCCACTTCCGGGTTCCAACAAATCCCCTCCCCGCCCTCCCCAAACACTTTTTTACACCCTTTCACCCCCTCGCGCGCCTTTTCCCGCCTCCCCCGCTCCTCTCCCCCTCACTTCCGGTTTCCGCCTCCCACTTCCGGGTTTACGACTCCCACTTCCGGGTTCCAACAAATCCCCTCCCCGCCCTCCCCAAACACTTTTTTACACCCTTTCACCCCCTCGCACGCCTTTTCCCGCCTCCCCCGCTCCTCTCCCCCTCACTTCCGGGTTTCCGACTCCCACTTCCGGGTTCCAACAAATCCCCTCCCCGCCCTCCCCAAACACTTTTTTACACCCTTTCACCCCCTCGGGCGCCTTTTCCCGCCTCCCCCGCTCCTCTCCCCCTCACTTCCGGTTTCCGCCTCCCACTTCCGGGTTTCCGCCTCCCACTTCCGGATTCCAACAAATCCCCTCCCCGCCCTCCCCAAACACTTTTTTACACCCTTTCACCCCCTCGGGCGCCTTTTCCCGCCTCCCCCGCTCCTCTCCCCCTCACTTCCGGTTTCCGCCTCCCACTTCCGGGTTTACGACTCCCACTTCCGGGTTCCAACAAATCCCCTCCCCGCCCTCCCCAAACACTTTTTTACGCCCTTTCACCCCCTCGGGCGCCTTTTCCCGCCTCCCCCGCTCCTCTCCCCCTCACTTCCGGTTTCCGCCTCCCACTTCCGGGTTTCCGACTCCCACTTCCGGGTTCCAACAAATCCCCTCCCCGCCCTCCCCAAACACTTTTTTACACCGTTTCTCCCCCTCGCGCGCCTTTTCCCGCCTCCCCCGCTCCTCTCCCCCTCACTTCCGGTTTCCGCCTCCCACTTCCGGGTTTCCGACTCCCACTTCCGGGTTCCAACAAATCCCCTCCCCGCCCTCCCCAAACACTTTTTTACACCCTTTCACCCCCTCGCGCGCCTTTTCCCGCCTCCCCCGCTCCTCTCCCCCTCACTTCCGGTTTCCGCCTCCCACTTCCGGGTTTACGACTCCCACTTCCGGGTTCCAACAAATCCCCTCCCCCGCCCTCCCCAAACACTTTTTGACACCGTTTCACCCCCTCGGACGCCTTTTCCCGCCTCCCCCGCTCCTCTCCCCCTCACTTCCGGTTTCCGCCTCCCACTTCCGGGTTTCCGCCTCCCACTTCCGGGTTCCACCCAATCCCCTCCCCCGCCCTCCCCAAACACTTTTTTACACCCTTTCACCCCCTCGGGCGCCTTTTCCCGCCTCCCCCGCTCCTCTCCCCCTCACTTCCGGTTTCCGCCTCCCACTTCCGGGTTTCCGCCTCCCACTTCCGGGTTCCAACAAATCCCCTCCCCGCCCTCCCCAAACACTTTTTTACGCCGTTTCACCCCCTCGGACGCCTTTTCCCGCCTCCCCCGCTCCTCTCCCCCTCACTTCCGGTTTCCGCCTCCCACTTCCGGGTTTCCGACTCCCACTTCCGGGTTTCCGACTCCCACTTCCGGGTTCCAACAAATCCCCTCCCCGCCCTCCCCAAACACTTTTTTACACCGTTTCTCCCCCTCGCACGCCTTTTCCCGCCTCCCCCGCTCCTCTCCCCCTCACTTCCGGTTTCCGCCTCCCACTTCCGGGTTTCCGCCTCCCACTTCCGGGTTCCAACAAATCCCCTCCCCGCCCTCCCCAAACACTTTTTTACGCCGTTTCACCCCCTCGCACGCCTTTTCCCGCCTCCCCCGCTCCTCTCCCCCTCACTTCCGGTTTCCGCCTCCCACTTCCGGGTTTACGACTCCCACTTCCGGGTTCCAACAAATCCCCTCCCCGCCCTCCCCAAACACTTTTTTTCGCCGTTTCACCCCCTCGCGCGCCTTTTCCCGCCTCCCCCGCTCCTCTCCCCCTCACTTCCGGTTTCCGCCTCCCACTTCCGGGTTTCCGACTCCCACTTCCGGGTTCCAACAAATCCCCTCCCCGCCCTCCCCAAACACTTTTTTACACCCTTTCACCCCCTCGCGCGCCTTTTCCCGCCTCCCCCGCTCCTCTCCCCCTCACTTCCGGTTTCCGCCTCCCACTTCCGGGTTTCCGACTCCCACTTCCGGGTTCCAACAAATCCCCTCACTGCCCTCCCCAAACACTTTTTTACACCGTTTCCCCCCCTCGCACGCCTTTTCCCGCCTCCCCCGCTCCTCTCCCCCTCACTTCCGGTTTCCGCCTCCCACTTCCGGGTTTCCGACTCCCACTTCCGGGTTCCAACAAATCCCCTCCCCGCCCTCCCCAAACACTTTTTGACACCGTTTCACCCCCTCGGGCGCCTTTTCCCACCTCCCCCGCTCCTCTCCCCCTCACTTCCGGTTTCCGCCTCCCACTTCCGGGTTTCCGACTCCCACTTCCGGGTTCCAACAAATCCCCTCCCCGCCCTCCCCAAACACTTTTTTACGCCGTTTCACCCCCTCGGACGCCTTTTCCCGCCTCCCCCGCTCCTCTCCCCCTCACTTCCGGTTTCCGCCTCCCACTTCCGGGTTTCCGACTCCCACTTCCGGGTTCCAACAAATCCCCTCCCCGCCCTCCCCAAACACTTTTTTGCGCCCTTTCACCCCCTCGCACGCCTTTTCCCGCCTCCCCCGCTCCTCTCCCCCTCACTTCCGGTTTCCGCCTCCCACTTCCGGGTTTCCGCCTCCCACTTCCGGGTTCCAACAAATCCCCTCCCCGCCCTCCCCAAACACTTTTTTACACCCTTTCACCCCCTCGCGCGCCTTTTCCCGCCTCCCCCGCTCCTCTCCCCCTCACTTCCGGTTTCCGCCTCCCACTTCCGGGTTTACGACTCCCACTTCCGGGTTCCAACAAATCCCCTCCCCGCCCTCCCCAAACACTTTTTTACACCGTTTCACCCCCTCGCACGCCTTTTCCCGCCTCCCTCGCTCCTCTCCCCCTCACTTCCGGTTTCCGCCTCCCACTTCCGGGTTTCCGACTCCCACTTCCGGGTTCCAACAAATCCCCTCACTGCCCTCCCCAAACACTTTTTTACACCGTTTCCCCCCCTCGCACGCCTTTTCCAGCCTCCCCCGCTCCTCTCCCCCTCACTTCCGGTTTCCGCCTCCCACTTCCGGGTTTCCGACTCCCACTTCCGGGTTCCAACAAATCCCCTCCCCGCCCTCCCCAAACACTTTTTTACACCGTTTCACCCCCTCGGGCGCCTTTTCCCACCTCCCCCGCTCCTCTCCCCCTCACTTCCGGTTTCCGCCGCCCACTTCCGGGTTTCCGACTCCCACTTCCGGGTTCCAACAAATCCCCTCCCCGCCCTCCCCAAACACTTTTTTACGCCGTTTCACCCCCTCGGACGCCTTTTCCCGCCTCCCCCGCTCCTCTCCCCCTCACTTCCGGTTTCCGCCTCCCACTTCCGGGTTTCCGACTCCCACTTCCGGGTTCCAACAAATCCCCTCCCCGCCCTCCCAAAACACTTTTTGACACCGTTTCACCCCCTCGGACGCCTTTTCCCGCCTCCCCCGCTCCTCTCCCCCTCACTTCCGGTTTCCGCCTCCCACTTCCGGGTTTCCGCCTCCCACTTCCGGGTTCCAACAAATCCCCTCCCCGCCCTCCCCAAACACTTTTTTACACCGTTTCTCCCCCTCGGGGGCCTTTTCCCGCCTCCCCCGCTCCTCTCCCCCTCACTTCCGGTTTCCGCCTCCCACTTCCGGGTTTCCGACTCCCACTTCCGGGTTCCAACAAATCCCCTCCCCGCCCTCCCCAAACACTTTTTTACACCGTTTCTCCCCCTCGCACGCCTTTTCCCGCCTCCCCCGCTCCTCTCCCCCTCACTTCCGGGTTTCCGACTCCCACTTCCGGGTTCCAACAAATCCCCTCCCCGCCCTCCCCAAACACTTTTTTACACCCTTTCACCCCCTCGGGCGCCTTTTCCCGCCTCCCCCGCTCCTCTCCCCCTCACTTCCGGTTTCCGCCTCCCACTTCCGGGTTTCCGACTCCCACTTCCGGATTCCAACAAATCCCCTCCCCGCCCTCCCCAAACACTTTTTTACACCCTTTCACCCCCTCGGGCGCCTTTTCCCGCCTCCCCCGCTCCTCTCCCCCTCACTTCCGGTTTCCGCCTCCCACTTCCGGGTTTACGACTCCCACTTCCGGGTTCCAACAAATCCCCTCCCCGCCCTCCCCAAACACTTTTTTACGCCCTTTCACCCCCTCGGGCGCCTTTTCCCGCCTCCCCCGCTCCTCTCCCCCTCACTTCCGGTTTCCGCCTCCCACTTCCGGGTTTCCGCCTCCCACTTCCGGGTTCCAACAAATCCCCTCCCCGCCCTCCCCAAACACTTTTTTACACCCTTTCAACCCCTCGCACGCCTTTTCCCGCCTCCCCCGCTCCTCTCCCCCTCACTTCCGGTTTCCGCCTCCCACTTCCGGGTTTACGACTCCCACTTCCGGGTTCCAACAAATCCCCTCCCCGCCCTCCCCAAACACTTTTTTACACCCTTTCTCCCCCTCGCACGCCTTTTCCCGCCTCCCCCGCTCCTCTCCCCCTCACTTCCGGTTTCCGCCTCCCACTTCCGGGTTTACGACTCCCACTTCCGGGTTCCAACAAATCCCCTCCCCGCCCTCCCCAAACACTTTTTTACACCGTTTCTCCCCCTCGCACGCCTTTTCCCGCCTCCCCCGCTCCTCTCCCCCTCACTTCCGGTTTCCGCCTCCCACTTCCGGGTTTCCGCCTCCCACTTCCGGGTTCCAACAAATCCCCTCCCCGCCCTCCCCAAACACTTTTTTACGCCGTTTCACCCCCTCGGGCGCCTTTTCCCGCCTCCCCCGCTCCTCTCCCCCTCACTTCCGGTTTCCGCCTCCAACTTCCGGGTTTCCGACTCCCACTTCCGGGTTTCCGACTCCCACTTCCGGGTTCCAACAAATCCCCTCCCCGCCCTCCCCAAACACTTTTTTACACCCTTTCACCCCCTCGGGCGCCTTTTCCCGCCTCCCCCGCTCCTCTCCCCCTCACTTCCGGTTTCCGCCTCCCACTTCCGGGTTTACGACTCCCACTTCCGGGTTCCAACAAATCCCCTCCCCGCCCTCCCCAAACACTTTTTTACACCCTTTCACCCCCTCGCACGCCTTTTCCCGCCTCCCCCGCTCCTCTCCCCCTCACTTCCGGTTTCCGCCTCCCACTTCCGGGTTTCCGACTCCCACTTCCGGGTTCCAACAAATCCCCTCCCCGCCCTCCCCAAACACTTTTTTACACCATTTCTCCCCCTCGCGCGCCTTTTCCCGCCTCCCCCGCTCCTCTCCCCCTCACTTCCGGTTTCCGCCTCCCACTTCCGGGTTTCCGACTCCCACTTCCGGGTTCCAACAAATCCCCTCCCCGCCCTCCCCAAACACTTTTTTACACCCTTTCTCCCCCTCGGACGCCTTTTCCCGCCTCCCCCGCTCCTCTCCCCCTCACTTCCGGTTTCCGCCTCCCACTTCCGGGTTTACGACTCCCACTTCCGGGTTCCAACAAATCCCCTCCCCGCCCTCCCCAAACACTTTTTTTCGCCGTTTCTCCCCCTCGGACGCCTTTTCCCGCCTCCCCCGCTCCTCTCCCCCTCACTTCCGGTTTCCGCCTCCCACTTCCGGGTTTCCGACTCCCACTTCCGGGTTCCAACAAATCCCCTCCCCGCCCTCCCCAAACACTTTTTTACACCGTTTCCCCCCCTCGCACGCCTTTTCCCGCCTCCCCCGCTCCTCTCCCCCTCACTTCCGGTTTCCGCCTCCCACTTCCGGGTTTCCGACTCCCACTTCCGGGTTCCAACAAATCCCCTCCCCGCCCTCCCCAAACACTTTTTTACGCCGTTTCACCCCCTCGCGCGCCTTTTCCCGCCTCCCCCGCTCCTCTCCCCCTCACTTCCGGTTTCCGCCTCCCACTTCCGGGTTTACGACTCCCACTTCCGGGTTCCAACAAATCCCCTCCCCGCCCTCCCCAAACACTTTTTTTCGCCGTTTCACACCCTCGGACGCCTTTTCCCGCCTCCCCCGCTCCTCTCCCCCTCACTTCCGGTTTCCGCCTCCCACTTCCGGGTTTACGACTCCCACTTCCGGGTTCCAACAAATCCCCTCCCCGCCCTCCCCAAACACTTTTTTACACCGTTTCCCCCCCTCGCACGCCTTTTCCCGCCTCCCTCGCTCCTCTCCCCCTCACTTCCGGTTTCCGCCTCCCACTTCCGGGTTTCCGCCTCCCACTTCCGGGTTCCAACAAATCCCCTCCCCGCCCTCCCCAAACACTTTTTTACACCCTTTCACCCCCTCGGGCGCCTTTTCCCGCCTCCCCCGCTCCTCTCCCCCTCACTTCCGGTTTCCGCCTCCCACTTCCGGGTTTACGACTCCCACTTCCGGGTTCCAACAAATCCCCTCCCCGCCCTCCCCAAACACTTTTTTACACCCTTTCACCCCCTCGGGCGCCTTTTCCCGCCTCCCCCGCTCCTCTCCCCCTCACTTCCGGTTTCCGCCTCCCACTTCCGGGTTTACGACTCCCACTTCCGGGTTCCAACAAATCCCCTCACTGCCCTCCCCAAACACTTTTTTACACCCTTTCACCCCCTCGGGGGCCTTTTCCCGCCTCCCCCGCTCCTCTCCCCCTCACTTCCGGTTTCCGCCTCCCACTTCCGGGTTTCCGACTCCCACTTCCGGGTTCCAACAAATCCCCTCCCCGCCCTCCCCAAACACTTTTTTACACCGTTTCTCCCCCTCGGACGCCTTTTCCCGCCTCCCCCGCTCCTCTCCCCCTCACTTCCGGTTTCCGCCTCCCACTTCCGGGTTTCCGCCTCCCACTTCCGGGTTCCAACAAATCCCCTCCCCCGCCCTCCCCAAACACTTTTTTACACCGTTTCTCCCCCTCGGGCGCCTTTTCCCGCCTCCCCCGCTCCTCTCCCCCTCACTTCCGGTTTCCGCCTCCCACTTCCGGGTTTCCGACTCCCACTTCCGGGTTCCAACAAATCCCCTCCCCGCCCTCCCCAAACACTTTTTTACACCCTTTCACCCCCTCGCACGCCTTTTCCCGTCTCCCCCGCTCCTCTCCCCCTCACTTCCGGTTTCCGCCTCCCACTTCCGGGTTTCCGACTCCCACTTCCGGGTTCCAACAAATCCCCTCCCCGCCCTCCCCAAACACTTTTTTACACCCTTTCACCCCCTCGCGCGCCTTTTCCCGCCTCCCCCGCTCCTCTCCCCCTCACTTCCGGTTTCCGCCTCCCACTTCCGGGTTTCCGACTCCCACTTCCGGGTTCCACCCAATCCCCTCCCCCGCCCTCCCCAAACACTTTTTTACACCCTTTCACCCCCTCGCACGCCTTTTCCCGCCTCCCCCGCTCCTCTCCCCCTCACTTCCGGTTTCCGCCTCCCACTTCCGGGTTTCCGCCTCCAACTTCCGGGTTCCAACAAATCCCCTCCCCCGCCCTCCCCAAACACTTTTTGACACCGTTTCACCCCCTCGGGCGCCTTTTCCCGCCTCCCCCGCTCCTCTCCCCCTCACTTCCGGTTTCGGCCTCCCACTTCCGGGTTTCCGCCTCCCACTTCCGGGTTCCAACAAATCCCCTCCCCGCCCTCCCCAAACACTTTTTTACACCGTTTCTCCCCCTCGCGCGCCTTTTCCCGCCTCCCCCGCTCCTCTCCCCCTCACTTCCGGTTTCCGCCTCCCACTTCCGGGTTTCCGCCTCCCACTTCCGGGTTCCAACAAATCCCCTCCCCGCCCTCCCCAAACACTTTTTTACACCGTTTCTCCCCCTCGGACGCCTTTTCCCGCCTCCCCCGCTCCTCTCCCCCTCACTTCCGGTTTCCGCCTCCCACTTCCGGGTTTCCGCCTCCCACTTCCGGGTTCCAACAAATCCCCTCCCCGCCCTCCCCAAACACTTTTTGACACCGTTTCACACCCTCGGACGCCTTTTCCCGCCTCCCCCGCTCCTCTCCCCCTCACTTCCGGTTTCCGCCTCCCACTTCCGGGTTTACGACTCCCACTTCCGGGTTCCAACAAATCCCCTCCCCGCCCTCCCCAAACACTTTTTTACACCCTTTCACCCCCTCGGGCGCCTTTTCCCGCCTCCCCCGCTCCTCTCCCCCTCACTTCCGGTTTCCGCCTCCCACTTCCGGGTTTCCGCCTCCCACTTCCGGGTTCCAACAAATCCCCTCCCCGCCCTCCCCAAACACTTTTTTACACCCTTTCACCCCCTCGGGCGCCTTTTCCCGCCTCCCCCGCTCCTCTCCCCCTCACTTCCGGTTTCCGCCTCCCACTTCCGGGTTTCCGCCTCCCACTTCCGGGTTCCAACAAATCCCCTCCCCGCCCTCCCCAAACACTTTTTTACACCGTTTCTCCCCCTCGCACGCCTTTTCCCGCCTCCCCCGCTCCTCTCCCCCTCACTTCCGGTTTCCGCCTCCCACTTCCGGGTTTCCGACTCCCACTTCCGGGTTCCAACAAATCCCCTCCCCGCCCTCCCCAAACACTTTTTTACACCCTTTCACCCCCTCGCGCGCCTTTTCCCGCCTCCCCCGCTCCTCTCCCCCTCACTTCCGGTTTCCGCCTCCCACTTCCGGGTTTCCGCCTCCCACTTCCGGGTTCCAACAAATCCCCTCCCCGCCCTCCCCAAACACTTTTTTACACCCTTTCACCCCCTCGGGCGCCTTTTCCCGCCTCCCCCGCTCCTCTCCCCCTCACTTCCGGTTTCCGCCTCCCACTTCCGGGTTTCCGCCTCCCACTTCCGGGTTCCACCCAATCCCCTCCCCCGCCCTCCCCAAACACTTTTTGACACCGTTTCACCCCCTCGGACGCCTTTTCCCGCCTCCCCCGCTCCTCTCCCCCTCACTTCCGGTTTCGGCCTCCCACTTCCGGGTTTCCGCCTCCCACTTCCGGGTTCCACCCAATCCCCTCCCCCGCCCTCCCCAAACACTTTTTGACACCGTTTCACCCCCTCGGGCGCCTTTTCCCGCCTCCCCCGCTCCTCTCCCCCTCACTTCCGGTTTCGGCCTCCCACTTCCGGGTTTCCGACTCCCACTTCCGGGTTCCACCCAATCCCCTCCCCCGCCCTCCCCAAACACTTTTTGACACCGTTTCACCCCCTCGGACGCCTTTTCCCGCCTCCCCCGCTCCTCTCCCCCTCACTTCCGGTTTCGGCCTCCCACTTCCGGGTTTCCGCCTCCCACTTCCGGGTTCCACCCAATCCCCTCCCCCGCCCTCCCCAAACACTTTTTGACACCGTTTCACCCCCTCGGACGCCTTTTCCCGCCTCCCCCGCTCCTCTCCCCCTCACTTCCGGTTTCGGCCTCCCACTTCCGGGTTTCCGCCTCCCACTTCCGGGTTCCAACAAATCCCCTCCCCCGCCCTCCCCAAACACTTTTTGACACCGTTTCACCCCCTCGGGCGCCTTTTCCCGCCTCCCCCGCTCCTCTCCCCCTCACTTCCGGTTTCGGCCTCCCACTTCCGGGTTTCCGCCTCCCACTTCCGGGTTCCAACAAATCCCCTCCCCCGCCCTCCCCAAACACTTTTTTACACCGTTTCACCCCCTCGGGCGCCTTTTCCCGCCTCCCCCGCTCCTCTCCCCCTCACTTCCGGTTTCGGCCTCCCACTTCCGGGTTTCCGCCTCCCACTTCCGGGTTCCACCCAATCCCCTCCCCCGCCCTCCCCAAACACTTTTTGACACCGTTTCACCCCCTCGGACGCCTTTTTCCGCCTCCCCCGCTCCTCTCCCCCTCACTTCCGGTTTCGGCCTCCCACTTCCGGGTTTCCGCCTCCAACTTCCGGGTTCCAACAAATCCCCTCCCCCGCCCTCCCCAAACACTTTTTGACACCGTTTCACCCCCTCGGGCGCCTTTTCCCGCCTCCCCCGCTCCTCTCCCCCTCACTTCCGGTTTCGGCCTCCCACTTCCGGGTTTCCGCCTCCCACTTCCGGGTTCCAACAAATCCCCTCCCCGCCCTCCCCAAACACTTTTTTACACCGTTTCTCACCCTCACACGCCTTTTCCCGCCTCCCCCGCTCCTCTCCCCCTCACTTCCGGTTTCCGCCTCCCACTTCCGGGTTTCCGCCTCCCACTTCCGGGTTCCAACAAATCCCCTCCCCGCCCTCCCCAAACACTTTTTTACACCGTTTCTCACCCTCACACGCCTTTTCCCGCCTCCCCCGCTCCTCTCCCCCTCACTTCCGGTTTCCGCCTCCCACTTCCGGGTTTCCGACTCCCACTTCCGGGTTCCAACAAATCCCCTCCCCGCCCTCCCCAAACACTTTTTTACACCCTTTCACCCCCTCGCGCGCCTTTTCCCGCCTCCCCCGCTCCTCTCCCCCTCACTTCCGGTTTCCGCCTCCCACTTCCGGGTTTCCGCCTCCCACTTCCGGGTTCCAACAAATCCCCTCCCCGCCCTCCCCAAACACTTTTTTACACCCTTTCACCCCCTCGCGCGCCTTTTCCCGCCTCCCCCGCTCCTCTCCCCCTCACTTCCGGTTTCCGCCTCCCACTTCCGGGTTTCCGACTCCCACTTCCGGGTTCCAACAAATCCCCTCCCCGCCCTCCCCAAACACTTTTTTACACCGTTTCACACCCTCGGACGCCTTTTCCCGCCTCCCCCGCTCCTCTCCCCCTCACTTCCGGTTTCCGCCTCCCACTTCCGGGTTTCCGCCTCCCACTTCCGGGTTCCAACAAATCCCCTCCCCGCCCTCCCCAAACACTTTTTGACACCGTTTCACCCCCTCGCACGCCTTTTCCCGCCTCCCCCGCTCCTCTCCCCCTCACTTCCGGTTTCCGCCTCCCACTTCCGGGTTTCCGACTCCCACTTCCGGGTTCCAACAAATCCCCTCCCCGCCCTCCCCAAACACTTTTTTACACCGTTTCACCCCCTCGGGCGCCTTTTCCCGCCTCCCCCGCTCCTCTCCCCCTCACTTCCGGTTTCCGCCTCCCACTTCCGGGTTTCCGCCTCCCACTTCCGGGTTCCAACAAATCCCCTCCCCGCCCTCCCCAAACACTTTTTTACACCCTTTCACCCCCTCGGGCGCCTTTTCCCGCCTCCCCCGCTCCTCTCCCCCTCACTTCCGGTTTCCGCCTCCCACTTCCGGGTTTCCGCCTCCCACTTCCGGGTTCCAACAAATCCCCTCCCCGCCCTCCCCAAACACTTTTTTACACCCTTTCACCCCCTCGGGCGCCTTTTCACGCCTCCCCCGCTCCTCTCCCCCTCACTTCCGGTTTCCGCCTCCCACTTCCGGGTTTCCGCCTCCCACTTCCGGGTTCCAACAAATCCCCTCCCCGCCCTCCCCAAACACTTTTTTACACCGTTTCTCCCCCTCGCACGCCTTTTCCCGCCTCCCCCGCTCCTCTCCCCCTCACTTCCGGTTTCCGCCTCCCACTTCCGGGTTTCCGACTCCCACTTCTGGGTTCCAACAAATCCCCTCCCCGCCCTCCCCAAACACTTTTTTACACCCTTTCACCCCCTCGGACGCCTTTTCCCGCCTCCCCCGCTCCTCTCCCCCTCACTTCCGGTTTCCGCCTCCCACTTCCGGGTTTCCGCCTCCACTTCCGGGTTCCAACAAATCCCCTCCCCGCCCTCCCCAAACACTTTTTTACACCGTTTCTCACCCTCACACGCCTTTTCCCGCCTCCCCCGCTCCTCTCCCCCTCACTTCCGGTTTCCGCCTCCCACTTCCGGGTTTCCGCCTCCCACTTCCGGGTTCCAACAAATCCCCTCCCCGCCCTCCCCAAACACTTTTTTACACCGTTTCTCCCCCTCGGACGCCTTTTCCCGCCTCCCCCGCTCCTCTCCCCCTCACTTCCGGTTTCCGCCTCCCACTTCCGGGTTTCCGCCTCCCACTTCCGGGTTCCAACAAATCCCCTCCCCGCCCTCCCCAAACACTTTTTACACCGTTTCACCCCCTCGGGCGCCTTTTCCCGCCTCCCCCGCTCCTCTCCCCCTCACTTCCGGTTTCCGCCTCCCACTTCCGGGTTTCCGCCTCCCACTTCCGGGTTCCAACAAATCCCCTCCCCGCCCTCCCCAAACACTTTTTGACACCGTTTCACCCCCTCGCGCGCCTTTTCCCGCCTCCCCCGCTCCTCTCCCCCTCACTTCCGGTTTCCGCCTCCCACTTCCGGGTTTCCGCCTCCCACTTCCGGGTTCCAACAAATCCCCTCCCCGCCCTCCCCAAACACTTTTTTACACCCTTTCACCCCCTCGGGCGCCTTTTCCCGCCTCCCCGCTCCTCTCCCCCTCACTTCCGGTTTCCGCCTCCCACTTCCGGTTTCCGCCTCCCACTTCCGGGTTCCAACAAATCCCCTCCCCGCCCTCCCCAAACACTTTTTTACACCCTTTCACCCCCTCGGGCGCCTTTTCCCGCCTCCCCCGCTCCTCTCCCCCTCACTTCCGGTTTCCGCCTCCCACTTCCGGGTTTCCGCCTCCCACTTCCGGGTTCCAACAAATCCCCTCCCCGCCCTCCCCAAACACTTTTTTACACCCTTTCACCCCCTCGGGCGCCTTTTCACGCCTCCCCCGCTCCTCTCCCCCTCACTTCCGGTTTCCGCCTCCACTTCCGGGTTTACGACTCCCACTTCCGGGTTCCAACAAATCCCCTCCCCGCCCTCCCCAAACACTTTTTTACACCGTTTCTCCCCCTCGCACGCCTTTTCCCGCCTCCCCCGCTCCTCTCCCCCTCACTTCCGGTTTCCGCCTCCCACTTCCGGGTTTCCGACTCCCACTTCTGGGTTCCAACAAATCCCCTCCCCGCCCTCCCCAAACACTTTTTACACCCTTTCACCCCCTCGGACGCCTTTTCCCGCCTCCCCCGCTCCTCTCCCCCTCACTTCCGGTTTCCGCCTCCCACTTCCGGGTTTCCGCCTCCCACTTCCGGGTTCCAACAAATCCCCTCCCCGCCCTCCCCAAACACTTTTTTACACCGTTTCTCACCCTCACACGCCTTTTCCCGCCTCCCCGCTCCTCTCCCCCTCACTTCCGGTTTCCGCCTCCCACTTCCGGGTTTCCGCCTCCCACTTCCGGGTTCCAACAAATCCCCTCCCCGCCCTCCCCAAACACTTTTTTACACCGTTTCTCCCCCTCGGACGCCTTTTCCCGCCTCCCCCGCTCCTCTCCCCCTCACTTCCGGTTTCCGCCTCCCACTTCCGGGTTTCCGCCTCCCACTTCCGGGTTCCAACAAATCCCCTCCCCGCCCTCCCCAAACACTTTTTTACACCGTTTCACCCCCTCGGGCGCCTTTTCCCGCCTCCCCCGCTCCTCTCCCCCTCACTTCCGGTTTCCGCCTCCCACTTCCGGGTTTCCGCCTCCCACTTCCGGGTTCCAACAAATCCCCTCCCCGCCCTCCCCAAACACTTTTTTACACCGTTTCACCCCCTCGCACGCCTTTTCCCGCCTCCCCCGCTCCTCTCCCCCTCACTTCCGGTTTCCGCCTCCCACTTCCGGGTTTCCGCCTCCCACTTCCGGGTTCCAACAAATCCCCTCCCCGCCCTCCCCAAACACTTTTTGACACCGTTTCACCCCCTCGCGCGCCTTTTCCCGCCTCCCCGTCCTCTCCCCCTCACTTCCGGTTTCCGCCTCCCACTTCCGGGTTTCCGACTCCCACTTCCGGGTTCCAACAAATCCCCTCCCCGCCCTCCCCAAACACTTTTTGACACCGTTTCACCCCCTCACACGCCTTTTCCCGCCTCCCCCGCTCCTCTCCCCCTCACTTCCGGTTTCCGCCTCCCACTTCCGGGTTTACGACTCCCACTTCCGGGTTCCAACAAATCCCCTCCCCGCCCTCCCCAAACACTTTTTTACACCGTTTCACACCCTCGGACGCCTTTTCCCGCCTCCCCCGCTCCTCTCCCCCTCACTTCCGGTTTCCGCCTCCCACTTCCGGGTTTCCGCCTCCCACTTCCGGGTTCCAACAAATCCCCTCCCCGCCCTCCCCAAACACTTTTTTACACCCTTTCACCCCCTCGGGCGCCTTTTCCCGCCTCCCCCGCTCCTCTCCCCCTCACTTCCGGTTTCCGCCTCCCACTTCCGGGTTTCCGCCTCCCACTTCCGGGTTCCAACAAATCCCCTCCCCGCCCTCCCCAAACACTTTTTTACACCCTTTCACCCCCTCGGGCGCCTTTTCCCGCCTCCCCCGCTCCTCTCCCCCTCACTTCCGGTTTCCGCCTCCCACTTCCGGGTTTCCGCCTCCCACTTCCGGGTTCCAACAAATCCCCTCCCCGCCCTCCCCAAACACTTTTTTACACCGTTTCTCCCCCTCGCACGCCTTTTCCCGCCTCCCCCGCTCCTCTCCCCCTCACTTCCGGTTTCCGCCTCCCACTTCCGGGTTTCCGACTCCCACTTCCGGGTTCCAACAAATCCCCTCCCCGCCCTCCCCAAACACTTTTTTACACCGTTTCACCCCCTCGGGCGCCTTTTCCCGCCTCCCCCGCTCCTCTCCCCCTCACTTCCGGTTTCCGCCTCCCACTTCCGGGTTTCCGCCTCCCACTTCCGGGTTCCAACAAATCCCCTCCCCGCCCTCCCCAAACACTTTTTTACACCCTTTCACCCCCTCGGGCGCCTTTTCCCGCCTCCCCCGCTCCTCTCCCCCTCACTTCCGGTTTCCGCCTCCCACTTCCGGGTTTCCGCCTCCCACTTCCGGGTTCCACCCAATCCCCTCCCCCGCCCTCCCCAAACACTTTTTGACACCGTTTCACCCCCTCGGACGCCTTTTCCCGCCTCCCCCGCTCCTCTCCCCCTCACTTCCGGTTTCGGCCTCCACTTCCGGGTTTCCGCCTCCCACTTCCGGGTTCCACCCAATCCCCTCCCCCGCCCTCCCCAAACACTTTTTGACACCGTTTCACCCCCTCGGGCGCCTTTTCCCGCCTCCCCCGCTCCTCTCCCCCTCACTTCCGGTTTCGGCCTCCCACTTCCGGGTTTCCGACTCCCACTTCCGGGTTCCACCCAATCCCCTCCCCCGCCCTCCCCAAACACTTTTTGACACCGTTTCACCCCCTCGGACGCCTTTTCCCGCCTCCCCCGCTCCTCTCCCCCTCACTTCCGGTTTCGGCCTCCCACTTCCGGGTTTCCGCCTCCCACTTCCGGGTTCCACCCAATCCCCTCCCCCGCCCTCCCCAAACACTTTTTGACACCGTTTCACCCCCTCGGACGCCTTTTCCCGCCTCCCCCCGCTCCTCTCCCCCTCACTTCCGGTTTCCGCCTCCCACTTCGGGTTTCCGCTCCCACTTCCGGGTTCCAACAAATCCCCTCCCCCGCCCTCCCCAAACACTTTTTGACACCGTTTCACCCCCTCGGGCGCCTTTTCCCGCCTCCCCCGCTCCTCTCCCCCTCACTTCCGGTTTCGGCCTCCCACTTCCGGGTTTCCGCCTCCCACTTCCGGGTTCCAACAAATCCCCTCCCCCGCCCTCCCCAAACACTTTTTGACACCGTTTCACCCCCTCGGGCGCCTTTTCCCGCCTCCCCCGCCTCTCTCCCCCTCACTTCCGGTTTCGGCCTCCACTTCCGGGTTTCCGCCTCCCACTTCCGGGTTCCACCCAATCCCCTCCCCCGCCCTCCCCAAACACTTTTTGACACCGTTTCACCCCCTCGGACGCCTTTTTCCGCCTCCCCGCTCCTCTCCCCCTCACTTCCGGTTTCGGCCTCCCACTTCCGGGTTTCCGCCTCCAACTTCCGGGTTCCAACAAATCCCCTCCCCCGCCCTCCCCAAACACTTTTTGACACCGTTTCACCCCCTCGGGCGCCTTTTCCCGCCTCCCCCGCTCCTCTCCCCCTCACTTCCGGTTTCGGCCTCCCACTTCCGGGTTTCCGCCTCCCACTTCCGGGTTCCAACAAATCCCCTCCCCGCCCTCCCCAAACACTTTTTTACACCGTTTCTCACCCTCACACGCCTTTTCCCGCCTCCCCGCTCCTCTCCCCCTCACTTCCGGTTTCCGCCTCCCACTTCCGGGTTTCCGCCTCCCACTTCCCGGGTTCCAACAAATCCCCTCCCCGCCCTCCCCAAACACTTTTTTACACCGTTTCTCACCCTCACACGCCTTTTCCCGCCTCCCCCGCTCCTCTCCCCCTCACTTCCGGTTTCCGCCTCCCACTTCCGGGTTTCCGACTCCCACTTCCGGGTTCCAACAAATCCCCTCCCCGCCCTCCCCAAACACTTTTTACACCCTTTCACCCCCTCGGGCGCCTTTTCCCGCCTCCCCCGCTCCTCTCCCCCTCACTTCCGGTTTCCGCCTCCCACTTCCGGGTTTCCGCCTCCCACTTCCGGGTTCCAACAAATCCCCTCCCCGCCCTCCCCAAACACTTTTTACACCCTTTCACCCCCTCGGGCGCCTTTTCCCGCCTCCCCCGCTCCTCTCCCCCTCACTTCCGGTTTCCGCCTCCCACTTCCGGGTTTCCGACTCCCACTTCCGGGTTCCAACAAATCCCCTCCCCGCCCTCCCCAAACACTTTTTTACACCGTTTCACACCCTCGGACGCCTTTTCCCGCCTCCCCCGCTCCTCTCCCCCTCACTTCCGGTTTCCGCCTCCCACTTCCGGGTTTCCGCCTCCCACTCCGGGTTCCAACAAATCCCCTCCCCGCCCTCCCCAAACACTTTTTGACACCGTTTCACCCCCTCGCACGCCTTTTCCCGCCTCCCCCGCTCCTCTCCCCCTCACTTCCGGTTTCCGCCTCCCACTTCCGGGTTTCCGACTCCCACTTCCGGGTTCCAACAAATCCCCTCCCCGCCCTCCCCAAACACTTTTTTACACCGTTTCACCCCCTCGGGCGCCTTTTCCCGCCTCCCCCGCTCCTCTCCCCCTCACTTCCGGTTTCCGCCTCCCACTTCCGGGTTTCCGCCTCCCACTTCCGGGTTCCAACAAATCCCCTCCCCGCCCTCCCCAAACACTTTTTTACACCCTTTCACCCCCTCGGGCGCCTTTTCCCGCCTCCCCCGCTCCTCTCCCCTCACTTCCGGTTTCCGCCTCCCACTTCCGGGTTTCCGCCTCCCACTTCCGGGTTCCAACAAATCCCCTCCCCGCCCTCCCCCAAACACTTTTTTACACCGTTTCTCCCCCTCGCACGCCTTTTCCCGCCTCCCCCGCTCCTCTCCCCCTCACTTCCGGTTTCCGCCTCCCACTTCCGGGTTTCCGCCTCCCACTTCCGGGTTCCAAACAAATCCCTCCCCGCCCTCCCCAAACACTTTTTTACACCCTTTCACCCCCTCGGGCGCCTTTTCACGCCTCCCCCGCTCCTCTCCCCCTCACTTCCGGTTTCCGCCTCCCACTTCCGGGTTTCCGCCTCCCACTTCCGGGTTCCAACAAATCCCCTCCCCGCCCTCCCCAAACACTTTTTTACACCGTTTCTCCCCCTCGCACGCCTTTTCCCGCCTCCCCCGCTCCTCTCCCCCTCACTTCCGGTTTCCGCCTCCCACTTCCGGGTTTCCGACTCCCACTTCTGGGTTCCAACAAATCCCCTCCCCGCC